>NC_089837.1:422376962-423066462 GCF_035609145.1 Eleutherodactylus coqui | reverse complement strand
CAGAGGCCGAGGTGCTCAAAGGTCTGGCAGTTTTTCACTGAGAGTGCAGACGACCGACGAACAGTGGTGTGCAACCTTTGTCGCGCCAAGATCAGCCGGGGAGCCACCACCACCAGCCTCACCACCACCAGCATGCGCAGACATATGATGGCCAAGCACCCCACAAGGTGGGACGAAGGCCGTTCACCACCTCTGGTTTGCACCGCTGCCTCTCCCCCTGTGCCCCAACCTGCCACTGACGTCCAACCCCCCTCTCAGGACACAGGCACTACCGTCTCCTGGCCTGCACCCACACCCTCACCTCCGCTGTGCTCGGCCCCATCCACCAATGTCTCTCAGCGCACCGTCCAGCCGTCGCTAGCGCCACTGTTTGAGCGCGAGCGCAAGTACGCTGCCACGCACCCGCACACTCAAGCGTTAAATGTGCACATAGCCAAATTTATAAGCCTGGAGATGCTGCCGTATAGGGTTGTGGAAACGGAGCCTTTCAAAGATATGATGGCGGCGGCGGCTCCGCGCTACTCAGTTCCCAGTCGCCACTACTTTTCCCGATGTGCCGTCCCAGCCCTGCACAACCACGTCTCCCGCAACATTGTACGCGCCCTCACCAACGCGGTTACTGCCAAGGTCCACTTAACAACGGACACGTGGACAAGCACAGGCGGCCAGGGCCACTATATCTCCCTGACGGCACATTGGGTGAATTTAGTGGAGGCTGGGACCGAGTCAGAGCCTGGGACCGCTCACGTCCTACCCACCCCCAGAATTGCGGGCCCCAGCTCGGTGGTGGTATTTGCGGCGGTGTATGCTTCCTCCACTAAACCACCCTCCTCCTCCTCCTACGCAACCTCTGTCTCGCAATCAAGATGTGTCAGCAGCAGCAGCACGTCGCCAGCAGTCGGTGTCGCGCGGCGTGGCAGCACAGCGGTGGGCAAGCGTCAGCAGGCCGTGCTGAAACTACTCAGCTTAGGAGAGAAGAGGCACACGGCCTACGAACTGCTGCAGGGTCTGACAGAGCAGACCGACCGCTGGCTTGCGCCGCTGAGCCTCCAACCGGGCATGGTCTTGTGTGACAACGGCCGTAACCTGGTGGCGGCTCTGCAGCTCGGCAGCCTCATGCACGTGCCATGCCTGGCCCACGTCTTTAATTTGGTGGTTCAGTGCTTTCTGAAAAGCTACCCACGCTTGTCAGACCTGCTCGGAAAGGTGCGCCGGCTCTGCGTACATTTCCGCAAGTCCCACACAGACACTGCCACCCTGCGCACCCTGCAACATCGGTTTCATCTGCCAGTGCACCGACTGCTGTGCGACGTGCACACACGGTGGAACTCTACGCTCCACATGTTGGCCAGGCTCTATGAGCAGCGTAGAGCTATAGTGGAATACCAACTCCAACATGGGCGGCACAGTGGGAGTCAGCCTCCTCAAATCTTTACAGAAGAGTGGGCCTGGTTGGCAGACATCTGCCAGGTCCTTGGAAACTTTGAGGAGTCTACCCAGATGGTGAGCGGCGATGCTGCAATCATTAGCGTCACCATTCCTCTGCTATGCCTCTTGAGAAGTTCCCTGCAAAGCATAAAGGCAGACGCTTTGCGCTCGGAAACAGAGGCGGGGGAAGACAGTATGTCGCTGGATAGTCAGAGCACCCTCCTGTCTATATCTCAGCGCATTGAGGAGGAGGAGGAGGAGCATGAGGAGGATGAGGAGGAGGGGGAAGAGACAGCTTGGCCCACTGCTCAGGGTACCCATGCTGCTTGCCTGTCATCCTTTCAGTGTGTATGGCCTGAGGAGGAGGAGGAGGATCCTGAAAGTGATCTTCCTAGTGCGGACAGCCATGTGTTGCGTACAGGTACCCTGGCACACATGGCTGACTTCATGCTAGGATGCCTTTCTCGTGACCTTCGCGTTACACTCATTCTGGCCACTACAGATTACTGGGTGTACACACTGCTCGACCCACGGTATAAGGAGAACCTTTCAACTCTCATATCCGAAGAGGACAGGGGTTCGAGAGTGATGCTATACCACAGGACCCTGGCGGACAAGCTGATGGTAAAATTCCCATCCGACAGCGCTAGTGGCCGAAGGCGCAGTTCCGAGGGCCAGGTAGCAGGGGAGGCGCAGAGATCAGGCAGCATGTACAGCACAGGCAGGGGAACACTCTCTAAGGCCTTTGACAGCTTTCTGGCTCCCCAGCAAGACTGTGTCACCGCTCCCCAGTCAAGGCTGAGTCGGCGGGAGCACTGTTAAAGGATGGTGAGGGAGTACGTAGCCGATTGCACGACTGTCCTCCGTGACGCCTCTGCCCCCTACAACTACTGGGTGTCGAAGCTGGACACGTGGCCTGAACTCGCGTTGTATGCCCTGGAGGTGCTTGCTTGTCCTGCAGCTAGCGTCTTGTCAGAGAGGGTGTTTAGTGCGGCTGGGGGAATCATCACGGATAAGCGTACCCGCCGGTCAACCGACAGTGCCGACAGGCTTACACTCATCAAGATGAACAAAGCCTGGATTTCCCCAGATTTCTCTTCTCCACCAGCGGACAGCAGCGATACCTAAACAATACGTAGGCTGCACCCGCGGATGGAAGCATTGTTCTCCATCACCATCAAAAACGTGGACCTTTTAGCTTCATCAATCTGTGTATAATATTCATCCTCCTCCTCCTGCTCCTCCTCCTGAAACCTGACATAATCACGCCGAACGGGCAATTTTTCTTAGGCCCACAAGGCTCAGTCATATAATTTTTGTAAACAATTTTTATACGTTTCAATGATCATTAAAGCGTTGAAACTTTCACCTGAACCAATTTTTATTTTAACTGGGCTGCCTCCAGGCCTAGTTACAAATTAAGCCACATTAACCAAAGCGATTAATGGGTTTCACTGCCCTCTTGGTTGGGCATGGGCAATTTTTCTGATGTACGTTAGTACTGTTGGTACACAAATTTTTTGGGGCCCTCGCCTACAGTGTAATCCAATTTTTTCTGCCCACCTGCATTAAAGCTGACGTCACATCAGCTGTGCTGGGCACTGCAATGGGATATATTTATGTACCGCTGGTGGGTTCCAGGGAGCCACCCATGCTGGCGGTCCACAGGGAGTTGTAACTGCATGTGTCTACTTCTAACGAATCCCAGTCTGACTGGGGCATGCAGTGTGGGCCGAAGCCCACCTGCATTAAACATGACATTACCTCAGCTGTGATGGGCAATGCAATGGGATATATTTATATACCGCCGGTGGCTTCCTGGCACCCACCCATGCTGTGGGTCCACAGGGAGTTGTACCTGCCTGTGTCTATGAATTAAAAACCCCGGTCAGGTTGGGGCATGCAGTGTGGGCCGAAGCCCACCTGCATTTAATCTGACGTTAGCTCTGCTGTCCAGGGCACTGCAATGGGATACATTTATGTACAGCCGGTGGGTTCCAGGGAGCCACCCATGCTGTGGGTGCACACAGAATTCCCATTGCGGAGTTGTACCTGCCTGTGACTATTTATAAAAAACCGCGGTCTGACTGGGGCATGCAGACACCTTGACAGAATGAATAGTGTGTGGCACATAGGTTCCCCATTGCTATGCCCACGTGTGCAGCTCCTGAAGGCGGTGGCACATGATTATATTTCTCATTGCTTCTGTACAGCATTGTGGGCTATCGCCCCGCCCCTTTTAAAGAGGGTCGCTGCCTAGCCGTGCCAACCCTCTGCAGTGTGTGCCTGCGGTTCCTCCTCATGGCAGACGCACTTATAAATAGACATGAGGGTGGTGTGGCATGAGTGCAGCTGAAGGCTGCGCAGGGACACTTTGGTGTGCGCTGTGGACACTGCGTCGTGCGGGGGGGGGGGGGGGGGGCAGCATGTAACCCAGGAGAAGTGGCAGCAGAGTGTCATGCAGGCAGTGATTGTGCTTTGTTGGAGGTAGTGTGGTGCTTAGCTAAGGTATGCATTGCTAATGAGGGCTTTTCAGAAGTAAAAGTTGTTGGGAGGGGGGGGGGCCCACTCTTGCCGCTATTGTGGCTTAATAGTGGGACCTGGGAACTTGAGATGCAGCCCAACATGTAGCCCCTCGCCTGCCCTATCCGTTGCTGTGTCATTCCCATCACTTTCTTGAATTGCCCAGATTTTCGCATCGGCGATATACAAAAATGCTCGGGTCGCCCATTGACTTCAATGGGGTTCGTTACTCGAACCGAATCCTCGAGCATCGCGATAATTTCGTCACGAGTAACGAGAACCCGAGCATTTTGGTGCTCGCTGATCTCTACTGCTCTTGCAACAAGCTGGATATTCCAAATACCCTTGTTTTCTGTGTCTATGGGACAGTCGAGACCGACGAAATCAGTGGACAAAGAAGAGTTGGCAGCCGAGGGTGCTCACTGTCGGTCAAAGAAATTTTGTCCGAGAAACTTTGGTACCTCCACATAAAGTTCTTCTACCATCTCTCCATATAAAATTGGGATTGATGAAGCAATTCGTGAAATCACTTCCAAGAGATGGAGAATGCTTCAAATATTTGGTCACCAAGTTTCCAGCCCTCTCGGAGGCAAAATTGAAGGAAGGTGTGTTCGTCGGATCAGACGTTAGAAGGCTTATATCAAGAGTTTGTCAATACCATGATGGATTCTCAAAAAGAAGACTGGATTGCATTTAAAGAGGTCGTAGAGAAATTTTTATGCAATAAGAAAGATCCTGACTACAAAAAGATCGTCGGACGAATGCTGAAAACATTTCAAGCTTTAGGTTGCCTGAGGAGTTTGAAAGTGCATTTTCTCCAATCCCACCTTGACTACTTTCCTGAAAATTTGGGAGCTGTGAGTGAAGAACAAGGTGAACCATTCTACCAGGACATTAAAGAGATGGAAAGAAGATACCAAGGAAAATGGAGCATTACAATGATGGCAGACTACTGTTGGATGCTTCAGAGAGACATTCAAGATATTACTCATAAGCGTAAATGTACCAAGAGGAGCATCACAGGGAAGAAGAAATTATTTTAGTGTGTTTTAGTGAGCTCATTTCAGTTCAAAAATGATTTTCATGTAAAATCTGTAATTAAAAATTAATTGTATAAGACTATTTTCATTTATTTTGAGGTATTGCCTTATTTAACATAGATAACTGAATTGTCAGGAAACTTAATGTCCAATGACAAAACGGAGGTCATTTTTGGATTCAGTGTACCGAAAAATATAAAGATTACGTGGAATAACCAAAATAGCTCTTAAAAGTTTTTTTTTGGCAGATCTGTGTTATTCTTGCCTATTGTATTGTGTTTATTAAAAATTTACATTTTCAGTTAATGTTTTCATTTGGCTTCTTTGTGCAGATTCCTGGCCACTTGGAATTCATATGCATGATTGCATTTTAAGTTTCTGTTGGACAAATCTACGTTTTGTGGGATCATCAGTAGAGATGAGCGAGCATACTCATCCGAGCTTGATGCTCGTTCGAGTATTAGGGTGCTCGAGATGCTCGTTACTGGAGACGAGCACCACGCGGCACTCGTCTCGATTAAACGAGCACTGACCATTGAATTCAATGGAGCCGGCAATACAGCCGGCTCCATTGAAAGCAATGGCCTGCCGGCGAGCGCGGGATGAATTGTCGGGAAGGGCTTAAATATATAAGCCCTTCCCTGCAATTCATCCAGAAATGTGTAAAAAAAAAAAAATATATATATATATATATATATATATATACTCACCTGGTCCCGGCAGACAGAGTTCAGCGCGGCCAGCGGCAGTCCTCCTGAACTGCTCTGAACAGCTGTGAGTAGTATTCAGCAGCCGGGGATTTAAAATCCCCGCCTGCTGAATGAGCTGCCTCTGATTGGTCACAGCCTGACCAATCAGAGGCAGATTCCACTCACACACCCATTCATGAATTTATGAATGGGTGTGTGACTGCTGCCTCTGACTGGCTCAGCGGGACCAATCAGATGAGAGGCAGCAGTCACTCACCCATTCATAAATCCAAGACGGACGCTGCCACCCTGCGGACCCTGCAACATCGGTTTAATCTGCCAGTGCACCGACTGCTGTGCGACATGCCCACTCGGTGGAACTCTACGCTCCACATGTTGGCCAGGCTCTATGAGCAGCGTAGAGCTATAGTGGAATACCAACTCCAACATGGGCGGCGCAGTGGGAGTCAGCCTCCTCAAATCTTTACAGAAGAGTGGGCCTGGTTGGCAGACATCTGCCAGGTCCTTGGAAACTTTGAGGAGTCTACCCAGATGGTGAGCGGCGATGCTGCAATCATTAGCGTCACCATTCCTCTGCTATGCCTCTTGAGAAGTTCCCTGCAAAGCATAAAGGCAGACGCTTTGCGCTCGGAAACAGAGGCGGGGGAAGACAGTATGTCGCTGGATAGTCAGAGCACCCTCCTGTCTATATCTCAGCGCATTGAGGAGGAGGAGGAGCATGAGGAGGATGAGGAGGAGGGGGAAGAGACAGCTTGGCCCACTGCTGAGGGTACCTATGCTGCTTGCCTGTCATCCTTTCAGCGTGTATGGCCTGAGGAGGAGGAGGAGGAGGATCCTGAAAGTGATCTTCCTAGTGAGGACAGCCATGTGTTGCGTACAGGTACCCTGGCACACATGGCGGATTTCATGTTAGGATGCCTTTCTCGTGACCCTCGCGTTACAAGCATTCTGGCCACTACGGATTACTGGGTGTACACACTGCGCGACCCACGGTATAAGGACAACCTTTCCACTCATACCCGAAGAGGAAAGGGGTTTGAGAGTGATGCTATACCACAAGACCCTGGCGGACAAACTGATGGTAAAATTGCCATCCGACAGCGCTAGTGGCAGAAGGCGCAGTTCCGAGGGCCAGGTAGCAGGGGAGGTGCGGAGATCAGGCAGCATGTACAGCGCAGGCAGGGGAACACTCTCCCAGGCTTTTGCCAGTTTTATGGCTCCCCAGCAAGACTGTGTCACTCCTCCCCAGTCAAGGCTGAGTCGGCGGGAGCACTGTAAAAGGATGGTGAGGGAGTACGTAGCCGATCGCACGACCGTCCTCCGTGACGCCTCTGCCCCCTACAACTACTGGGTGTCGAAGCTGGACACGTGGCCTGAACTCGCGCTGTATGCCCTGGAGGTGCTTGCTTGTCCTGCGGCTAGCGTCTTGTCAGAGAGTGTGTTTAGTGCGGCTGGGGGAATCATCACGGATAAGCGTACCCACCTGTCAACCGACAGTGCCGACAGGCTTACACTCATAAAGATGAACAAAGCCTGGATTTCCCCAGACTTCTCTTCTCCACCAGCGGACAGCAGCGGTACCTAAACAATACGTAGGGTGCACCCGCGGATGGAAGCATCGTTCTCTATCACCATCAAAAACAGGGACCTTTTAGCTTCATCAATTTGTGTATTATATTCATCCTCCTCCTCCTGCTCCTCCTCCTGAAACCTCACGTAATCACGCCGAACGGGCAATTTTTCTTAGGCCCACAAGGCTCAGTCATATGACTTTAGTAAACAATGTTTATACGTTTCAATTCTCATTAAAGAGTTGAAACTTTCACCTGAACCAATTTTTATTTTAACTGGGCTGCCTACATGCCTAGTTACAAATTAAGCCACATTAGCCAAAGCGATTAATGGGTTTCACCTGCCCTCTTGGTTGGGCATGGGCAATTTTTCTGAGGTACATTAGTACTGTTGGTACACCAATTTTTTTGGGCCCTCGCCTACAGTGTAATCCTAGTAATTTTTATGGGCTTCGCCTGCACTCATGGTACAGCAAGGTGTGTGGGGTTGGACTACACTTTTGCTACATAAATGTAACTGGGGCCTTGTCTATACTGCAACTACTGAAATGTGCAAGAGACTGTTATCTCCCTAAACTGCTGCAACGGGAATGTTACTGTGGCCTGTCTTGACTGCTACTACTACTGAAATGGAACTAATACTGTGCTCCCCCTATACTGCTGCTTCGGAATTGTTACTGGGGCCTGTCTAGACTGCTACTACTACTGAAATGGAACTAATACTGTGCTCCCCCTATACTGCTGCTAGTGATATGTTACTGGGGCCTGTCTAGACTGCTACTACTACTGAAATGGAAGTAATACTGTGCTCCCCCTATACTGCTGCTAGTGATATGTTACTGGGGCTTGTCTAGACTGCTACTACTACTGAAATGGAACTAATACTGTGCTCCCCCTATACTGCTGCTTCTGAATTGTGACCAGGGCCTGTCTTGAGTGCTACTATTACTGAAATGGAACTAAGACTGTGCTCCCCCTATACTGCTGCTTCGGAATTGTTACTGGGGCCTGTCTGGACTGCTACTACTACTGAAATGGAACTAATACTGTGCTCCCCCTATAATGCTGCTAGTGATATGTTACTGGGGCCTGTCCCTAATGCTACCGCTGAAATGTTACTAATTCTGGGCTCTACCTATACCGCTGCTATGCTGGGCAATGCAATGGGATATATTTATGTACCGCCGGTGGCTTCCTGGGACCCACCCATGCTGGCGGTCCACACAGAGTTGTAACTGCATGTGTCTACTTATAAAGAACCCCAGTCTGACTGGGGCATGCAGTGTGGGCCGGAGCCCACCTGCATTAAACCTGACGTTACCTCAGCTGTGATGCAATGCAATGGGATATATTTATGTACCACCGGTGGGTTCCAGGGAGCCACCCATGCTGTGGGTGCACACGGAATTCCCATTGCGGAGTTGTACCTGCCTGTGACTATTTATAAAAAAAACCCGGTCTGACTGGGGCATGCAGACACCTTGACAGAATGAATAGTGTGTGGCACATGGGTTTCCCATTGCTATGCCCAGGTTTGCAGCTCCTGATGGAGGTGGCACAGGATTGGATTTCTCATTGCTTCTGTACAGCATTGTGGGCTATCGCCCCACCCCTTTTAAAGAGGGTCGCTGCCTGGCCGTGCCAACCCTCTGCAGTGTGTGCCTGCGGTTCCTCCTCATGGCAGACGCACGTATAAATAGACATGAGGGTGGTGTGGCTATGAGGCCAGCGTGTGGCATGAGTGCAGCTGAAGGCTGCGCAGGGACACTTTGGTGTGCGCTGTGGACACTGGGTCGTGCGGGGGGGTTGGGCAGCATGTTACCCAGGAGAAGTGGCAGCGGAGTGTCATGCAGGCAGTGATTGTGCTTTGTTGGAGGTAGTGTGGTGCTTAGCTAAGGTATGCCTTGCTAATGAGGGTTTTTCAGAAGTAAAAATTGTTGGGAGGGGGGGCCACCTTTGCCGCTATTGTGACTTAATAGTGGGACCTGGGAACTTGAGATGCAGCCCAACATGTAGCCCCTCGCCTGCCCTATCCATTTCTGTGTCGTTCCCATCACTTTCTTGAATTGCCAAGATTTTCACAAATGAAAACCTTAGCGAGCATTGGCGATATACAAAAATGCTCAGGTCGCCCATTGACTTCAATGGGGTTCGTTACTCGAAACGAACCCTCGAGCATCGCGAAAAGTTCGTCTCGAGTAACGAGCACCCGAGCATTTTGGTGCTCGCTCATCTCTAGTAGCTACCAATTTATAGTTGTAGATAATGGAAGCTTTGGAAAAACTATGGATGATCACATTATCATGACTTCTAGAATGGGTTAGTGACTTATGGGCAACCAGCTGTCCCTGCCAGAATCACAGAACCGTTATGGCTCTTCCTGTTCACCTGCCCCATTCGTCATTGTGGCAGATGAGGGTTTTAGCCTGACCACTCATGTTCTGCATCCCTTTGCTTACAGGGACATAGACATCAGAAGGCAGGTCTTTAAATTACTAACTCACATGTGCCTGGCCTTTCATGGAGTGTGCCTTTGGCATTCACACCAATAAGTAGAGTTTTCCACAGCACATGTCAGCTGAAACCTAAGAACATGTGTGCCGTAATTAGAGCCTGTGTAGTTCTGCATAATTTTTGCTGGGACAACGATGTGGGTTGGAATGCAGAAGAGACTTAAGCTGTAACTCCCCATCGGAAGTTGTGAATCACCCAACGCTGCATTGCAGACCAGCAGCATCTGCTCTCTGAGTCAGGGACATCTTCATGGTATTTTTTCTTAGTCCTCAGGGAGTTGTTCCATGGCAGATTTATTTTATTTTTTTTTAAACTTTGGTCTGTATGACATGTCTCAGTGCAGGTAGTGATAAATGTGCTAAATTAAACTAGGCTCTTTTCTTATTGTGCACAGGAATAATAATATGGAATCTCTCCAGGAGGAGCAGGAGGAAGAGAGAGACATCTCAGTGCCTGGAAGCTCACCATAAACTCCGGCTGCAATTAATTCTGAGGTCACCAGACAGAGGGCCCAGCAGATGGACCCAGCTGCACCACCACCCACCCCCAAAAAAGGGCAGGGCAGAAACTGCTGTCAATGCAGAGACCACAGAAATGCAGAGGAGAGAACTAGAACTTCTGCAACAAAGGCAGCCAGAGGACTTGACAGACTGTTTTGGCCAACAGTTGCTTGTGTTATCTGGCATGTGCCAGAGAATATGCAGGCGACTACACAAAATTACATGATGCATGTACTGGAGGCATCATTACTGCCATCCACATCACATGAACTGCACTATGAAATTGAACACTATCAATGTTCCCACCACCAGTGCCAAGAACTGCAGTACCAAACCCCACCCCCATCCCAAAGCAGAAATGCAGAAGCATTGACACAAAACAATGTTCTCAGAGACACAGTGGCATGGCATTTGGGTCTTTTGAATTATCCACTGGTAGGCTGTGGCCCGATTTGGAAATTTATTAAAAGTCTCTGTAATCAGAAACTTTCTATTTTGTAAATAGTTATTTATTTTTGAAAAGTTTTATTAGTTTTATACCTAAAATTTTTATTTTTATAACATTTTTGCTATTTATTAAAACATTGTTATTGTATTTCCATTGTAATAATTCATGCTTTTACCTCTGCATGCTTCCTGTGGACTGTCATGCCAAAAAACGGACGACAGGTGTTGGGTTTATGCCTGGGCTTACAATTGCTGACATAAAGGATCTATTAACAAGCGCAACTCTGCTAGATCAGTCTTCTTGTACTACTATAGGATACCTACTCCCCCAGCCTGTATCTGACACTGCTGCTGCATCACAGGGTCTTCGTTCCACACTGGCTTTTACTGGCATGCATTCGGAGCTTGTGTTGCTATCCCCAATAAAAGGCACTGTGGGAGACACAGGTTAGATATTAGAAAAAACTTTTTGCCAGCGAGGGTGATTAAATAGTGGAAAAGGTTGCCATGAGAGATGGTGAGTTCTTCTTCAGTGGAAGTCTTCAAACAGAGGCTGGAAAGATATCTGTCTGGGATTATTTAGTGAATCCTTCATTGAGCATGGCGTTGGACCCGATAACCCTGGAGGTCCCTTCCAACTCTACCATTCTATGATTCTATGCTGAAGCTAATCAACAACTACCTTCAGCAGGTGAATAGATGCACTGTTTTTGTGACCCCCTTGTTGTGTTGTCAACAATGGTCTTTTAAAAGTGTAATTTTGCATTGAATGGAGAGACACTAACGGTTGATAAGCTAACACAAAAAGCTGATTGAAATGTTTTTTTGTTCCCTCCTCCCCTGAAAACGTTGAATATAATTAGGCCACATTACAGTATTTATGCTCTCAACCCACATCAAGGGTCCTCATTCTCTGGCGAGTCCCTATCTAAAAAGTAGAAAAATATACCTATGTAAGTAAAAAACATGGTCTATATCATCGAGCTTCTTGGATAGAACCCAACTGCCACAAAACTTCTCCCTAAGGAGTCAGTAAGTAGTCTGCAAAGAGGCCTCTGACTAGAAGTCCAGATGATTCAAGCCTACATTGTGGGTTCTGATCCACTTCAATAACCTGTGAGGTTGCTGCAACCAGATCATCAACTACCGTCCAACCCGTGTCATTGGTCCGGCAAACATTGTGCAGAACCATGGTGGGTTGAATTACTGCAAACATTTTCTTGGGTTCCATCTGAATAGTGCCCAGGAAAACTCTCCACTTACTGATTAGAGTCCTTTAAGGCACATTCGGCAAAACACAGAGACCGTGTAAGACGGTAATTAAAAACCCATTTTCTGATGTCTAACCCTCTGCGCAGAAATGATTGCAGCATGTGGGTTGCCAGGCCAAAGCTCTCATTTGCTACAATACCGAATGGGGTTGGTAGACCTGAAGAACCAGGAAGCATCTGTGGCTCTGTTGGGGTCAGCTGGATGGAAAGAAGCTGCTGCCTCATTCTGGAAGCCATGAAAATGCAAGCATCTGCAGTTCTTCCATAGGACCCGATATCAACAAGTATCAGCCAGAGCCAATAAAACTACTGTGAAGTACTGTTTGCAATTGTAATATTCGGACCCTTAATGGCGGCTTCACATGGATTAGATTGCCATTCAGGTCCCCGGTGTAGTTTGGAAACTGCGCAGCAGCTTGAAGACCTTCTGTAAAGTCCAGCCAGCCTTGAAGAGTGGTGAAATGACCGATGGTTTCAGCTGCTCCCAAATCACCTTGCAGGTTTTCCTGATGATCCCATAGATGGAAGAGTGGCCTGACAAAGTAAAAATGGAGTGCTGCAAATGAGTTCCCAGTGGCAAGGAATCTAAAGAAAAGAGAAATACAAATATATTAAAACTATTACAAAAAATAAAGAAGGGAAACACATTCTATGGAAAGAGGACACAAACAAACATATCCTTACCTTAATGTTAGCAGCAAACGCTCTTCAGGGAAGATACACCAGCACATGTTTGTGTCAGCGTAGCTTAATCTGGACCACACCTCCTCCAGGAGCTTGTCAAATGATGTATTGGATTTACTGCAGAAGGCAGAAAATGTTTCTGGATGCTATATTAAGTCACTGTAAAGACTGCTAAAGTCACCTTTACTAGCTCGCTGTGACAACAGAGGGTGAACCAAGAACCTCTGCTTCTTTCTTCTGGGCTCATCGGATGTGGCTGTGCAAAAAAAGGGGTAAAATCAGCCCAGCCAAGAGAGCATCATCCAGTTGTGAAGGCATAGTTCTCAGAACACAGCTAACAACTTCCACCAACACAGGAAAACACAATAAGATGTCATCTGTGCAGTCATGTGAGCGCTATAAAGGTTTTTCCAGGGGGTTGGGCAATTTTCTGACATCATTCCCTGCTCATCTTTATTTTTGCATGTGTAAAATACACTGTACATTCGCAGACATATGGGCACAAAAATGCATGCATATGTGACAAAACACAGGGATATGCAATTCCAGACACAGGTAATGTGCTGTGATTTGTATGCAGTATATGATGATATAGTCATGTGAGCCCGTTCCTATGCTGTAGATGGCAGCCCTTGAAATATAAGGGTTAGTAGCTTGTTCTTGTGATTGGGTTTTTTTATTTTTCAATTTTCACCCGTCCTCTAGTCCCAGAGGTCAAACCCACCGATCCTGAGAATGTGGGACCGCGTCTGCCCTTTTTCCCAGTTTACCATCCATTTTCCCATTTCTATAGTGTAGTGGCTAATGGGCCCCAGGTCATGCGTTGCAGCTGCTACTTTCAACTCAATGGCTATGCTTGGCTATCTTTGGCTGCCCCCTTGAAATGAATGAAATGGCAATGCTTCATTCATTTCAATGGAGCAGACGAATGGGCATTTGCCCACTTGCCAGTATACTATAGAAATGAAGACTGAATTGTTAATTGTGGAATGAGGGGCAACACCGGTCCTATATTCTTGGGATTGGTGGGGTCTCAGTGGTTGAACCCCCATTGAGTTTATCAGTTTTTTCTCATATAGTCAATGGGTGTAAATTGAAAGAAATGCCCCATTGCCAGAGTACCCCTTTACAATTTGCAGCAGATCAGCAAGTAAATCTGTACCCAAATACACACCATGTGTGGATTTATTGCGCAAATGCTGTGGGTATTACATTGCAGAATGCCCACAGGAATTACGTGGCAAGTAAAGGCAGCTTAATTATACATATGAAAGGTGACTCACTGAATAGTTGAGAATTAAATAGTTGCGGACTCTAATGACAGAATAGAGGTTTTGTTACTAATAAATGTATTTTTACTAGTTAAAATGGCTGTTGTGACCAATTTATAACAAAAGCTTGTGTTACATCTTTATTTTATTTAGAACTAGCTTACCCGTTGCGCGTTGCTGTGAAGACAGACAGACAGACATTCATTCGTTTTTATATATCTAGATAACAACCAATCACAGCGCAGCTTTCATGTTACCTCAGTGGTATAATATATAACAACCAATCACAGCGCAGCTTTCATGTTACCTTAGCAGTATAAAATATAACAACCAATCACAGCGCAGCTTTCATGTTACCTCAGCAGTAAGAGAAATAACAACCAATCACAGCGCAACTTTTATTCTGCCTCAGCAATATAAAAAATAGCAACCAATCACAGCACAGCTTTCATGTTACTCTGCGGTATTATATATAGCAACCAATCACAGCGCAGCTTTCATGTTACCTCAGTGGTATAATATATAACAACGAATCGCAGCACAGCTTTCATGCAACCTCAGTAGTATAAGAAGTAGCCACCAATCACAGCGCAGCTTTCATGTTACCTCAGCAGTATAAGAAATAGCAACCAATCACAGCACAGCTTTCATTTTACCTCAGCATTCTCAATATCCAGCAATTGTCTTGTGATACGTTCGGCGGATGCATCATTTTGTAGTTGAACACTCATCCCGTTGCTCGTAATGCCTTTTGCTTTCGTGCTTGAGATGGAAATCAAACGATCTTTGTCTGGGGGGCATAACTGTCGACGATGCTCGCACGCGCGCCACCTATCGTAGGATAGTTGTACTATGCCAGTAACCTTCCCAGGAGTGTACTCAGCAACTTCCCAAAATCTCATGGCAATTGGATGAATGGTGTAGAAATGCATAAAGGACAGACAGACAGACATACATTCATTTATATATATCAGGAAGTGAGAGAATTAGATTCCGTACGTAAAATTTGGACGCTAATTGTTTTGCGCTTAGAATTGAATAATCGACTTGGGACCCATTAGCTTTTCCTATTTATGGCATAATCAATGCCCGTGCCAAATTTCAAGTTTCTATGTGAGAAAATGACATTCCGTACGTAAAATTTGGATGCTAATTCTTTTGCGCATAGAATTGAATAATGGAGTTGGGACCCATTAGCTTTTCCTATTTATGACATAATCAATGCTCGTGCCAAATTTCCTGTTTCTATGACACCGGAAAGTGAAGAAATTACATTCCGTACGTAAAATTTGGATGCTAATTCTTTTGCGCATAGAATTGAATAATGGAGTTGGGACCCATTAGCGTTTCCTATTTATGACATATTCAATGCCCGTGCCAAATTTCAAGTTTCTATGTGAGAAAATTAGATTCCGTACGTAAAATTTGGACGCTAATTCTTTGGCGCATAGAATTGAATAATCGAGCTGGGACCCATTAGCGTTTTCTATTTATGACATATTCAATGCTCGTGCAAAATTTCAAGTTTCTATGTGAGAAAATGACATTCCGTACGTAAAATTTGGACGCTAATTCTTTGGCGCATAGAATTGAATAATCGAGTTGGGACCCACTAACTTTTCCTATTTATGACATAATCAATGCTCGTGCCAAATTTCAAGTTTCTATGACATTGGGAAGCGAGAAAATTAGATTCCGTACGTAAAATTTGGACGCTAATTCTTTGGAGTGTACTCAACAACTTCCCAAAGTTTCATGACGATCAGATGAATGGCATAAAGGACAAACAGACAGACACGCAGACAGACACGCATACATTCAATTTTATATATATAGATAAGGTTTAGTACAAGGTGACCTGACTCTACAATAGCCTCGTCAAGTCACTCCAGTTTGGTCTGCTACAGCTTTTGCCTGCACTTGTGTAGTGATTCTCCTTTACTTTTATTAGAAAGATGAAAGCTTACAAAGGCAGCCTGATCACTTCAGGGATCTTTTCTTAAAACCATCTTTTATTAATTTCTGTGTTATTTTTTCCACTGTGTTCTGACTTTACAATAGTGATTTGCTAATCCTCATGTACCCTTGTCCTTGTTTGTGTAATTGAAATCATTTTCTTATTAAATTAGTCAAACATTTCTCTCCCACATGGTGTCATTGTTCTCAGTCTGAAAGTTATTAGTTGTAGGTAATATACCACTTTTATGACTCTAGTTTGAGTGTGATGGCTTAAGTTACTTTTACACTGGCAGACTTTCTGCCAGGAATGAGCCATGATAGGCGTTTTTTGCAAGTTGATTGGGGCTCATTTAGTTCCATTTACATGGAACTATATGTTGCTATATGTTGTCTGTATTGTCTTGTATCTTGTCTCTGAATGAGGGATGAATCAGTGGAATGTCTATTAGAGTTTGCAGCACTGAATGAGTTAATGTCTGAAAATAAGCTGTCTCTGTCTGGAAATGTATCGTTTAATGATCATGAGAAATACTGTTTTCTGTGTATAAGATGCCCCCGTGTATAAAACATTATGGTACTGTTCTATGTTTAAATCCCACTAAAGGTCCCTGTTATACTCACCGGACCATCCTCTCCGTGCTTCCCGACAGGCCTCTGTAGCTCTTCACAGCACCCCGCTGTCTCGGGAGAGGTTGCTGTTTTCGGGTTGCTATAGGGGCCAAGCGCAGGAGACAGAAGATCATCTGGGCAGTGCTGAGAGGAGACGGCTGGTGAGTAGACTGTATGTATGTATATACAGTATATGTGCTGTGTGTGTAATGTATGTGTGTGTAGTGTGTATGTGTGAGGGTGCAGGCATACTCACCTAGCCGCACCGTTGCCTTGCTTCTCCGCGCTGCTGTTCTGTGCGCTGCTGCTCTTCCTCCCTGCTTTGGTAGTGTGACAGAGCCCTAAGGGCTCCTGCACACCCATGAGCGGTACCTTGCAGCCGACATTCATGTAAATTTTTGTCGGATCATTTCTAACGAAAACATACATCCTGTGTATAAGGAGCGGTGTGATTTTTGAGCAAAATGTTTGTCAAAAAAACATGTCTTATACACGGAAAAATACAGTATATGTGTTTACAACTGAGAGTCTTCTGTCTTGGGTTCTGGTCCTACCACAGCAAGGATCCCTACACAGACACCTTTATTCTGTGTGGGCCATAATGGGAGAGGCTGAGAGACATCCCCAGCTGTTCCTGGGTCTGTTACACCCCAGAGATTCCAGTGGCGTTGCCCCACTGAGGTACTGAGAGAAGGAGATAGAGAGATAGTGAACCACCATTTCAGTGGAAGTTGTATAACAAACGGTAGTGTAGGCCTGTAGAGAGTTGAAGAAGGTGTTTGTGCTCGGCACAGAGCCCCACAGATAACAGAGACTGTGGATTCCTCCTTGTACCAGTGATTGGCACCCTGCCACACTGCGTTGTGATCTGTACACTAATTATCCTGTGGGTGTGAATTGTGCCATGTTGATCTGTAAATAAGTTTGCACAAGTAAAGAAGCATTGACAACCATTCCTGACTCTGCTAGTTCAACTAACTATGGACCATTTCTTTCATCGTCCGGATTCACCACAGAGGAAGGAACGGTGGCGTCACCTGTGACAACTCATCCTCAAGGTAAACCATATCATGGGTTACCCTGTTTGTAGGCCTTCCTTCAGCTACTTGGACGGGTCCCATGCTACCCTCAGGTAGGAGAATGTAGAGCCCGGTGACAAGGCCCAAACTCTACCCTGCTGTCTCCTAGTTTGAGGGCCCACTCCTCGGACACTGCAATTGTATTTACACTGATAAATTGCACAAAGCATAGGTTTTCAATTGGAATAATGTTTTACAAAATGCCTGTTTCTAGTTAAATCCTTTCCGCCATAGGACGTAAATGTACGTCCTGGCAGAGCGGTACTTAACGCAACAGGACATATATTTACATCCTGGGGATAGCGCAAGATCAGAAGAGATCCCACGTCATCCGACAGTAGAGGCTGGCTGTCACCGATAGCTGGCTTCCCGCTGCAACAGCAGGGGTGCATCTGGGCAGCAACCCCCACTGTTAACCCCTTCCCTGCCATGATCTATGCAGATCACAAAAAGAAGATAAAAATGATGTAATAAAATATTTTAAAAAAATCTTTAAAAAACCTTTTTCATGCTTTTTCCCATAATATTATTTTTTTAAATTAAAATCCACATATTTGGTATTGTGGAATCCGTAATGACGTGTACAATAAATTCAGCATGCTTTTCATCCTGCATGGCAAAAAGCATTAAAAAAAAACTAAAAAACTGAGGCAAAATGCTTATTTTTTCATTTTGCCTCACAAAAAAACGTAATAAAAGTGATCAAAAAAGCCATAAGTACCGAAAAATGATACCAATAAAAAACTACAGCTCGTCTCACAAAAAATAAGCCCTCACAGAGCTATAGGACTTTAAATGCAGCGATATAGAAAAAATAATAATTTCAAAAAAAGCGGTCGTTATTGCGGAAAAGTGGAAAAACTAAAAAAAATAAGAATTTTAGTATGGTTGTAATCGTACTGACCCGCAGAAAAAATGTATTGTGTCATTTATGCTGCGTCATTAACGGTGCAAAAAAAAAACAAAAAAAAAATCTATGGCTGAATTGATGTGTTTTTTCTCCCTGCTATCATAAAAAAAATTAATAAAAGTTTTACAATATAGTCCATGTACCCAAGAATGGCACCAATAAAAACTACAGTTCGCCACGCAAAAAAACAAGCTCTTATACAGCCATGTCGACTGGAAAATAAAAAAGTTATAGCTTTCGAAAAATGGAGATAAAAATCCGCCAAAAATCGTTGCATCCTTATGCTCAAAATAGGCCATGTCCTTTGGGAGTTAATGTTGTTACTTACCTGTTAAGGGACCTCCTGAGATTCTTTTGATTCGCTCTCAGAACGTCCACTTAATGTGTCCAGTAGTAGTCACATGTGCAGTAGATTCTCTTTTACACATGTGGCATAGTAGTTTCTGCTAGCTTGCAGGCTAGCCAACAAATTTTAATGCACAGAAATAGGCTTTTTCTCACCAACACTGGATATATTAGGTGGATGTTTTGAGAGGGAATCAAAAGAACAGTAGGTGTGCTATAAGAGGTATGTAACAGTAATATGTAGACACAGGAGCATTTCATTTTAAGAGACTCTGCTGTTCCCCCATTGTCAGCTCTCAAATCCACTGTTGGAATGCTTTTATGGACTACATAGGTGCGCCGAGTAGTCCTGTCATTCTTTGTGTGTGCCTATGCAGTCCACCGGAAGCGTTCAGCAGCAGGGTTGACAGCTGACACTGAGGGAATGGCGGGGAAAGCAAGTATAAAACTTACATCCCCGGATTTAGTGTGTCAGCTACTTTGAGCTCATAAGCATAGCTAATAGTGCCCGAAGTAGCTGACAGATTCCCTTTATATGATTCCAATTTAACAATTGTTATGCTTATAGTACTAAAACAGACACAGCAGGAGTAGTGACTGGTTCTTTTTATGTTGTATTTTGTAACTTTCAGGAAGATGTAGTTATGTTTAAAACATGTATTTTATCATTTTGATAAGAAAATCAGATTTTTTTGTTTAAAATTGACAAGTTTCATTGGCAGATAAACCAGACTTGCTGGAATATTAAATCATCTAGGAACCCCGAACATGGTTTATCTGTAAAGAGAAATTGCTGGGTTTATTAGATGTCAGATGGGTATACTCATTTTGCAGTGTATTGTATGCTGATGCAATAATATGCCTATAGCTGTCATTGTATTTTGCCAGGGCTTGTAAAAAAAAAAAACTGCATCCTTGTAATGGCAAAATAAATATTTTTGTTGTTGACCCCAAAAGATAGTTAATAATTTTTCAACACATTTTTTTAAACACACCAGATTCTCTTTATACTCTTATTTACAGCTGTTTGCACCCTGTTTCATGTCTACAAGTTCTGACTTTCAGGTGATCTTCCTGAAAAAAAATAAACAAAGGATGGAAACTAGAGTGTGACAACCCTACCTATTAGTGGATGACCCACCCTGATAAGGACACATCCACCCTTCTGCCTGTGCGAGTCATTAACCCTAGCAAATGATAAAAACTAACAAAAGAGTAAACCAAAAACCTCCAAGAATAAATCTCAGTAAAGAATCTCTGCACGTCTCTGAGAGGACTGCCGAAAGAACTACGGAAACTGGATCCAGTGACGTCCTCACTCCACAAGATCAGGAGACTGAACTGAAATTGACCAGCACAAAACCCAGGCCAGAAGGGAACTAAAAACCTTCCCTAATTGCCCCCAGGTGTACAACTACAGCTAACACATCCATAAGAGTAAAAGAAGACCAAATGCACTGTCAAGCACAAAATGACACAATACTTCCCCTTGTAGAAGCAGCCTCTGGACCATTAGGCCCCATTCTACCAGGATTATGTTTATGATAGCTTTTTATGAGACAGTCTGCATTGACATCTGCGGCCAGGATCCATGTCCTTTGCTCTGGCCCGTATCCCCGCCAAGTAACCAAATACTGTAGTGTGTTCCTCACATGGTGGGCGTCTATAATGCGACTAATCTCAAATTAAAGATCCCCATCCACTTCAACCAGGGCAGGAGTGGATGGACCAAACCCAGGATCAATATATTTTTTTTACTAGAGACTTGTGAAACACATTAGCTATCCTCAAGGAGTCCAGAAGCTCCAACCTAAAAACAACACATTGATTTTCTCAATGCTTTTGAATGGTCCAATAAATTGTGGGCCAAGTTTGAAAGACTGTTGTTTAAGTTTAACATTCTTGGTAGACAGCCAGATTCTGTCTTCTACCAAGAGATCAACCCCCACCAAATGCTTGCAATCAGCTACCTGCTTATAATTGCCTATGGTCCTCTTTAAAAATTTCTCTGAACCTCCTCCCAAATCGTCTCTATATTAGAGAAAAAAACCCCTTCCTCTGACACAGCAATCTACTTTCAGGCAGGGGGCATATCGCAAGCATAGCATTCTGCCAGTAGTTCATGTCCTGACTTCCTTGCCCTTACTTTCCATACTGCATTGCACTGTCTCTGGCCCAATCAGCAGATAGGCAATATTTGCCCACCCCTCTGGTTTCCCAGCATGAACAGGCATTCTGGCCAAATGGTTAGTAATCCAACTATAGTGTGTGAGTGAAATGTCTACACAGACATACAGAGTGTAACAGCAGGACAGGCAGAGATTGTGGAGATTGTTATCACATTGTATCTGTCATCCTGCAGCCTGTGGGTGCTTGGTAGAACCATGTGAAGATAGCCCCTCCCCTTGTTGCTATGGAAACATCCTTATGTCCTTGTTACTATTGAAGCTCTCTGACTAACGATAAAGAGTGGATTGCAAAGGAGCTGGAGAGGGACCCCCAGTGGCAGTCACTTAAAACGTGAT
This sequence comes from Eleutherodactylus coqui, assembly GCF_035609145.1. Classification (NCBI taxonomy): domain Eukaryota; kingdom Metazoa; phylum Chordata; class Amphibia; order Anura; family Eleutherodactylidae; genus Eleutherodactylus; species Eleutherodactylus coqui. The sequence continues at coordinate 423,045,076 of NC_089837.1, read as the reverse complement.
TTAGAGCGGTAGTACAAGAAAATATTTAATGAAAGTATATTACAGAAATAATTAGACTAACGCAAGCTAGCAGATAAACACAAGTTGTCTGAAATGTTCATTTTAAATATTGTTGAAAATCACAAAAAGTTCTGATTTATTCTATTTTTCATTATTTTTGCATCAATTTCATATATTGAAAAATATGGGAGTAGATTTATCAACACTTTCTTGGTGTAAAAATATAGCACAATGTGGAGTAAACCCGCCTAGAGCTAAAAGTTACGCAAAATTTTAAGTGGTATGCCACTCTGTACCACTTTCCTGAATCGGGTCGTGGCTTGTCTGGATGGGCGTGGCCCAGGCCAAAACATTCATGTATAATTTACACTAAAAACTGACATAAATTATACCAGAAATCTACACCAACTCCGAGCTGACATAGAATTATGTGCCTCTTCATATATTAGGTGCAAGCAAAAATCATATTAAGGGTGACTACCCACTACAGTTTTTTTTCACTGCGAAATTCGCAGCGTTTTTTTGGGGGGGACTTGTAATGTTAAAATCGCAATTTCAGGGTAAATTGCGATTTTGCGCGATCACGATTTTAGCATTACAAGTCCCATAGACCACTGCAGAAGAAAAAACGCTGTGAATTTCGCAGTGAAAAAAAAAAACTGTAGTGGGTAGTCACCTTAAGACTGTCATTCGAAACACCAGTCTTAATAAATTCCCCCATGGTGTTTGTGACTTCAGACTTAGCATGTTAATGAAGGACCTGATCTATTTTTTTCCATATGTGCAACCATATCAGAAAAAAGCAGGTGGAGCTTAAGAGATGCGCTTTGTGAGACCTATTTATCAAACTCAAATTATGCTTTGAGTTGCCATTGTTAAATATCTGCAGCATATTTAGTAAAAAGGTCTGCTCCCTATTGATAAACATACCATACCTTCCCCCGGAGTGGAGACTGGCACACAGTTCATACACTGAATCAGTTATAATAAATCTTGCTCAGCTTTCCATATTTTGAACTGTGGAGAATTAACAAGGTGAAAAGGTGAATACAAATTGGAATAAATGGCTTCATAATTGTAGGTTGAATCTGTGCTATACATCAGTGGTTAGTTAGGTCAGTGTGTAGTTAGAAACAAAGATAAAAATAATGATTTCCACCTACTGTACTATACTAATATGAGTAAACGTATAAGTCTCTTTCTTTCTTCCTTCCTTTCTTTCTTTCTTTCTTTCTTTCTTTCTTTCTTTCTTTCTTTCTTTTTCTCTCTTTCCTTCTTTGCTAAACTAGAATTTAAAGAAATGTGCAATCTATGTTTTATGCTAATTAAAACTGAATACTAAAATGTATTCTTTTTTCTAATCTGTTTTTATTTTCTGATGGCAGCTATTTTTTCTATGCATTATTATAGGGGTGACCAATATGCATTCAGTGATGTGCTTTTCAGCAGCTACGTTAAAGGGGTTCTGTCATTAGAAAACAAAAAAATCTATAGTTACCTATTCCTACCCCGTCAGTCTTCTTACCACACCTTCTCCCTGCCGATCTTCTCCTGTCTCCTGCAGTCCCCCCCCCCCCCCCCACCCCCAAGTCACCTCACCTCCAGCCGGCCAAATCTTTTTCTTCCGGTGACAAAGCATCCATTCTCTGCAGTCTCCTTCCTGCAGGGACCAGTAAAATAGAGAGTATACAAGCAGCACTCACTCAGGATCCACAAGGGCTGGACTAGGAAAATGCAAAGCCACAGAAATAGGAACCCAGACCTTGGTTCCACATGGAGAACATACAGCAAAGGATGAAGTCCACAGCAGCATAGGTAGATGCAGTTTGAAAACTTGAAACTTTATTCCTCCATTGCTATGTTTAGACCTATGAATAGGCTTGACAAAGACATATTCATAGGTCAAAATGTAGCAACTATCTGTATAGAGGAATAAAGTTTCAAGTTTTCATACTGCATCTACCTATGCTACAATGGGCTTCATCCTTTGCTGTATATCCTTTCTGCGGGGAAATGTACACTATGTCACTAGTGAGGTAGCGTTCATAGCCTAGCAGGAAATGCTTAGCTATTGCCAAGACTGCGCATGCGCGCTGTCTCTCTGCAATAGTACATGAACTCTCGCGGCGAGACAGCATGCATGCGGAGTCTTGGCAAAATATCAGCATTCCTTCCTACACAGTAAGCGTTACATCACTAGTGACGTAACATACACTGACCTGCTGTAAGAAGAATGCAGAGAATGGACGCATAACAAGAAGAAGAAGAGGATCCGGACGGCTAGAGGTGAGGTGACCCGGGGGACTGGAGGAGATCAGTAAGGAGAAGATGCGGTAAGAACACTGCCTGGGAAGGAATAGTAAGCATTGATTTTTTTTTTTTCAATGACAAAACCCCTTTAGAACATTTAGTCAGCATCTCACTATTAGGCCTTATTCACATGACTGTATAGATGCAGCTAAATTAGCCGTGTTAAAAAATCGTGACCATCTGAAGCAACGGATTCCAATGTATTCATTCAAATGAGTGATTTTTAGCTGCATAAAAACATTGCGTCGAGAATACTAGGACATCAGTGACTGAAAACAGCGACCGATTTTATACGGTGCTTGAAAAGATGGCTCTTGCCCTATCTTTTGCCGAGGTACGCTGGAGGCTCCCATAGGCTCCTCTGGGAGCTGAAAAAAATGGAGGGGGAGGAAGTTGTGTTTTCCTGAGTTGTGACCAATGCAGGAAACAAATTACAGCTGCCTCTATTTAACCAACAGAAGTCATTCCAAGGATTTCTGTCAACCAAGGGACTTCTGTGCTGCAGAATGTTTTTTCGTGGATATACCGCCCATGTGAATGGATGAGAAAACACTACTTTAGATCAAGACTTGATCATGGCTATTCTTCATTCACGTGATTTTTAGCGGCGATCTGATAAGTATAAAAACACATATGGTTGTGTGAATAAGACTTTCTATGGGAGAGTGTTCTATGTTCTAGTCATGCTCTGTGCCTGTGCAGAGGGTATTGTGTGTGTATATATATTTATACAGTATATGTATGTGTATGTGTGTGTGTATATATATATATATATATATATAATGTGTGTATGTATGTATGTATACAGACTACAGCGATGATTCTAGGCATGTGGTCACTGAAGTCTGTGATTGGCTGTGATTAGAGATGAGCGAGTATACTCGCTAAGGCACATTACTCGAGCGAGTAGTGCCTTAGCCGATTATCTTCCCGCTCGTCTCTAAAGATTCGGGGGCCGGCGCGGGTGACAGGTGAGTTGCGGCGGGGAGCAGGGGGATGCGGGGGGGGGGGGGGGTAGAGGGAGAGAGAGATCTCCCCTCTGTTCCTCCCTGCTATCCCCCGCCGCTCCCCGCCCCCCGACGGCCCCCGAATCTTTGGAGACGAGCTGGGAGATACTCGGCTAAGGCACTACTCACCTGAGTAATGTGCCTTAGCGAGTATACTCGCTCATCTCTAGCTGTGATTGCCCGTGACGACTAGGCAAAAGAGTGTCAATTTGGTATAGTTAGTTTGCTGTTATATAAAGTGATACCTTTTTTTCCACTGAATTGAAACAATACTTGATGCTGTATGTAACGGTATGCTATATATTTGTCATATACACGACACACACATTATAAATGCGTTGTAAACAGTCTTACAGACTAACAAGTCAGCTACATTCTATCAGTTTTTGTTACTGATATTTGTGAAAAAGAAAATATCAAAGTCGAACTATACAGTGAGACATACCTGCTCCTGCTACATCACAGCACCTGCTTTATCTGCACAAATCATTATCATATGTGAATGTTTGTCATCAGAAACCAGCAAATATTCTATTAAATGCCCTGTTTTTATCATTAGCGTTTTGCAAACTGTTAATTAGAGAATTATATTTCAAACTTAATGATTAGCTCATAGGTCACCTATTTTAACACTTGAAAGGTTACATCTATAACTGGAAAGGGAAGCTTTAATTAAAGAATGAATTATTGACTACTCTATTTAATTGATGTAGCTCTGTGCTATTATTTTTACCTGCTGATAGATTTTGTGTGAATTTCTAATTACAATAATACACAAAACCGGCTCTTAGTGTCTCCACACGGGGAAAGGAGAGGTGTTTTCATGAACGCATTCAGCCGCTGAAGATCAAGAATCACATGAAGTGCCGTTTCTATGACAACCCAACAGTAAAGGCCAGGATAAAACAAAGCAAAATTAGTCTTGATTGAGCAAAATATATTCATGGAGATAGATAAATCATAACACAAATATCTGGCAGGGATATCTCAGCTTTGGGCTGTCTTCATTGGTGATTGCTTCAGAGACAGTAATTTAGAAGAACCAAATTGTAAAACAAGTCTTTAGCTATAAGCAGCTACTTTTATGCCTGGAACTTTGTGTAACACTTGATGGTAACTAGCCATTTCAAGTATGCATTGTACATGTAAGGAATGTTTTGTGAAAGCCACAGTTTAAAAATGCAAGAAAAGAATAACTTACACCTGGACAATAAGACCTCTAACCGTACCAGTTTTTTACCTTTTGTCCCTTGACATGTAAAAATCTAAGCTATTGAACATGCTATATCTGTATGTATGGCACAATAGTAAGATCTAAAATTGAATGGCTTACAAACTGAAGCATATTATTTGTAAAAATTGCCTCAGTCTGCTTTCTTTTCAGTTGCAATTGTGCTCACTGGGTCACTGAAAGAAAACAGAACAGTTTTGATAAATTTTGTTTCCATGACAATGAATTAAGCAGTGACATAGAAAGAGGTGTAGAATTGTCTGTCCCGGTGAAATCAACTTGTATTTTTTAGCTTTTTGTTTTATTTTTGCTGTTGACACACAAAGGTCTGTAATGTGCAATAATTTGCTCCGCCAACTGAGTAATTAATTGGTACTGAAAATATTTATTTCAATGTCATTTCATGGAAGGAAGCACATAAAGCAAAAAAGCTTGGATGCCAAATTCAAAGAGCTGAAGAAAAATGTAATTTCCTATTATTAGGAAATGTGTGCCCCATAGCCCACGCCGATTGCCACATTTATAATCTGTTTTAGATGACTTTGTCTCTCTTTACACACATTTCCAAAGTGCAAAGAAAGGCTGCGCATAACTGCTCCAGATTAATTAATGCTGAACACCATGTTTTAGGTAAAAAAATAGACTGAAGTATAAATAAATAAATCTTGGTATTTGTATAGCGCCAACTTATTCCACAGCGCTTTCAGGTAATTATTACTTATTACCTTGGTATTTGTATAGCGCCAACTTATTCCACAGCGCTTTCAGGTAATTATTACTTATTAACCCCCACCAAGCTGGGTTCTCATTTTACCGACCTCGGAAGGATGGAAGGCTGAGTCAACCTTGAGCCGGCTACCTGACTCATGCGGGGATCGAATTTGCAATCTTCAGGTCGTAGGCGAGAGCTTACACTCTGCACCACACAAGGCTCATCACACGATAGAGGTTACATAAAGAAGGGAAAAGAGACTACTATGCGCCAAATTTATCACACAGTGTGTGCCACTTTTGTAAGCTGAGCGCAGTTTTGTAACAGCCTTAGGGCTTCTTTCCACTAGCAATTTTTTTTTTAAACTGCGATATTGTTGCGTTTTTTTCAATGGGACTTTCTAATGTTAAAATTGCATCGCACAGAAATTGCAAGTTTGAGCTTTTGTGAATTTTGTGTAATGCGATTTTAACAGTAGAAATTCACATTGAAAAAAATGTAGCGATACGGCAGCATTAAAAAAAAAACACTAGTGGGTAAAAGCCCTTACCCAATTTTAGAGCTCCTTCACATAAGCATGTTATTGCCCGGTTTTTTTTGCACATGGGAGAATCCAGCCTGCAAAATGGGGAGAATAGAACCTATTGATTTCAATGGGCTCACTCTCAGGCAAATCGCGTGACCGGGGCCGACGATTCGCCGAAAAATCTGCAGCTAGCAGCGTTTTCGGCGAAACGGGCCCGATCAAAGGAGCGCTGTCCAACCCATTGAAATTCAATGGAGCCGGCAATACATTGAAAGCAAGCAGTGGGCTGCTGGCGAGCGCGGGATGAATTTTCTATTGAATGACAGCTGAGAGCTGCCCCTGATTGGTCCCTGCGCTGAGCCAATCAGAGGCAGCACTCACTCACCCATTCATGAATTCATGAATGGGTGAGTGAGAGCTGCCTCTGATTGGTGAGGGCTGCGACCAATCAGAGGCAGCCCATTCAGCAGGCGGGTATTTTAAATCCCCGCCTGCTGAATACTACACAGAGCAGTTCAGGAGAACTACCGGCCGGCCACGGCTGAACTCCGGCTGCAGGGACAAGGTGAGTATATATTTTTCTTTTATTCTTACACATTTTAGGATGATTTTCAGGGAAGGGCTTATATTTTTAAGCCCTTCCCGAAAATTCATCCCGCGCTCGCCGGCAGCCCATTGCTTTCAATGGAGCCGGCTGTATTGCCGGCTTTATTGAATTCAATGGGCGACCATCGTTCTTCTCTGCCACAGCTGTTACAGCTGTGGCGGAGGAGAATGATCTTTGTAGTATATGTTCTCAATGGGGTCGGCGCAGCTGCCGCCGGCCCCATTGAGCGCTAATATAGAACACAAGGAATCGCAGAACGCAGATAGGCGCGATCTGCGATTCCTCGTGTCCTATAATTTATCGGACATCCACATAAAAAGCGGCCATCTGACCAATCCCATTGCGAAGCAATGGTTCCATTTATGCGCAGATCGCATGCGCATGTGCAAATCGCACGAAAAAACGCTCGTCTGGCCGAGGCCTCACTCCGTTTTTTACATCCATGGTTCTTCTTGGCCCTGCTCTATTTTGCATGTATTTGTGCGCCAAAGAACCCCATAGAGGTCTATTAGAAGCGTGAAACATCTGCAAGCGCAGGTATGTGCAAAACGCTGAACATACTCACAAACACCCAAGTGGTGATTATCCTCAAGAGGTGCCTGCGCAAATACACACAGTATTTGTGAAGGAACGCGCGCAAAATACATTCATTCTCTGTGTAAACAATTGTGCAGGGGTGAGTGTATTACGAAATACACTCACCTGAAGTCGCCCTAATACTTTCTCTTAAGCCACTTCCAAGCAGGCATATTTTTACTTAATATTTGTTTTGCCATCATATTTGTATTCATTGAAAAGGAGATTTCCACAGCAGCACTCTGTTTAAGGTAATATTTATCGTTGAAGCAGAGTTGCTTGCACGCCCAGACAAAAGGGGATAAGATCCACTTCCCTACAATCCAGGCCAATAGAGAGATTGACAGCAAGACTCAGGTGCATGGATAAAATTCACATCTCAGAGGATGCCACTTTTATTTCTTCAAGTCTTAAAAACAGCGACATTTCAACTGCTCAGCCGCAAGCTCATAGCTAAAAGTTGTACATATCACCCTTTTATTACCACTCTCCACCAATAGCAGCAACTAACTTAATTATTAAATAAAAAACATGTGTGATCATACTACAGATCTCTTTGGATTGCTCCAACCACCCGTGCCCCATCAACACCGGCATGGGCAGTACAATACTGCGCATGTGCGGGAATCCCGATTCTCGCGAGAAAACACCCGATTACTGCACATTCTTATCTCATACCGCAACTAAAACTCGTCCACGCGCATGCACGAGGGTCTAGGTTCACGCAAGAAGTTACCCGATATCTCGCTACATGTTACTGGCTCACTCCACAACCAGACTTCATCAAAGCGCATGCGCGAGAGTGAAAGACTCCTCTCGCATTGAAACGCAGAATCCTGTCAGGTTGCTATGGATGCCTGGTGACCATAGAAGCTACGCCTTGATCCTTCTACAGCTTTTAAAGCAATCTCATTCAGATACTCAAACAGTCCTCCTGTCCCATATGTATCTGTCATACCATTGTTGATCATGTCTGGCTCCATAAAGGTCTCCCTGGGCATTTTCCATCATGTTAATCTTTACAAGATCATAGTGAATCACTGATGATTATTGAAACTACTCCACATGTCCGTAACTGTCCAGGACCATATAGAGACTACTCAGTGTATCTGGTATACCCCCAAGGGGATTTCACTTTCAATGTTTACACAACAAATATTAATATCTAACCCTATTATCTTTCTTACACATTTAGATAGTCATATAACTAATAATCAATAAATCAGCAGGACATGAGCAATATTTGACGCCACACCGGACCTCATTGATGATAATTTTATTGATGTAATTATAATAGCAATCCACCAGATAGCCATATCAAAAATAATATGAGTGTATATTTATTTGAGCCTCGAATAATAAAACAACACGGTAGATAATTTGATTGTGGCAGGAGGGGAGAGCAATAGAGATGAGCGAGCGTACTCGCTAAGGCAAACTACTCGAGCGAGTAGTGCCTTATGCGAGTACCTGCCCGCTTGTCTCTAAAGATTCGGGTGTCGACGGGGGGCGGGGAGTGGCGGGGGAGAGCGGGGAGGAACGGGGGGAGAGAGCTCTCTCTCACTCTCTCCCCCCGCTCCTCCCTGCTCACTCCCGCAACTCACTGCTCTTCCCCAACGGAACCCCGCAGCTAGGTCAATCTTTCAGTAGGTCTGAACATGGCCCCTCCCATATCATGAACACATCATCTATATACATCCACCACCCGCGTATGAACTGCCAAGATGGGGAGGTATATATATGTGTCCGTTCAACGTAATCCATATAGATGTTAGCATAGGTTGGGGCCACATTCAAACCCATCGTGGTACCACACTTCCGTTGGAAAAATGTCTCACCAAAAATGAAGTAGTTGTTATGCAAAATTAACTCAAGTAAGGTCATCACAAAGTTCACACACCCATTACTCCAATCAGAAGCACAAAGACGTTCATGGATAGCATTGGTTCCCCTCTCATGCATAATATTCGTATATAGCAAAACAACATCTATAGTGACTAAGATGATCTCGTCCTTTACTCCAATATGATTAATTTTCTGTAAAAAATCACTTGTATCTTGAATATACGATGCCGCACCAGTGGCGAACCCACGTAAAATTCGGTCTAAAAAGCAGGATGAATTACAAAACAATGAGCCTCTACCAGAGATGATAAGCCTTCCCGGTGGCTCCCTCAGGTTTTTGTGTATCTTGGGTAATATATGGATACTTGGTACCACAGAATGTTGTGCAAAGAGAAAGCCGGCCAAGGCTTTATCTATAATACCCGTTTCAACTCCTTCTTCTATGATCATTTTCAACTGAATTTGAAATTGTAGGCTTGGGTCACCAATTGTTTATACGTACAGGTATCATTTACCTGTTTATTAATCTCATATATATATTTATGAGAGTCCATTATGACCCCAGCCCCACCTTTGTCGGCCGATAGAAGAAGGAGTTGAAACGGGTATCATAGATAAAGCCTCTCACTCTCCCCCCTGCCAACCCCCGCCACCCGCCGGTCACACCCACTCCCCCCCCACCCCCCGAGCCTGCTCGGACCAGTAAGCAGTTACTCAAGAAGAGCGATGCTCGCTCGAGTAACTGCTTTATTCGAGCGTGCTCTCTCATCTCTAATGGTTACCATGTCATCTGCAACACACCCAAATTACAAAGCCTTATTACGGACATGTGACAGTATGCTCATCTAAAAATGACCTCAGGGCTTCTTCAGATGGGCATATGTTACTGCATGAAGAAGACGGCTGCACTGCAAATGCGGACGACTCTCCGCAGCGCCAGAAGAAAGAACACATGACCGGCAATGGAGCCGGTCATGTGTTCTTTCTCCGTACCTGCAGTGTGGCCGTCTTATCCTGCAGGAAGACGGGCGCATCTGCACCCAGATGCGCCCGTGTGACTGAGCCCTGCGTTAAAAAAATGCAAGTGGGTGTGAGCCCTTAGGGCTCTTTCACATTAGCAATCGCAATATCACCACAAGAAAATCGCAGCAAAATTGCAACTTTTTTTCTGTGATTTTTGAGCGTCAGCATTGCTTTTTCTCGCAAAAACATCACTGCCACTGGCAATTTTGTCACGCTTTTTTTCACGGAATATTTGCAACTTTGTAACGCAAAAGTCAATAGGAACTTCTAATGTTAAAAATGCATTGCACCAAAAACACAAGTTCGTGCTTTGCAATGCGAAAAAAAAGGACACTCCATATGGAAACATGGGAGATAAAAAAAACGCAAAATGCAGAAAGATAAGACATGCTTCAATTTTTTTCCTCACAACATCACATTAGTGAAAACATCCACATGTGAAGGAAATCATTGAAAATCATTGGTTTCATAATTATACATTTTCACTCCTTGCATTGCATGAAAATCGTGCAATTTTATTGCAAGTGTGAAAGGGCGCCCACCCACTGGCGATTTTTTTTCCCTGCGAAATTCGCAGCATTTTTTTCTCTGCAGGGGTCTATGGGACTTGTAATGTTAAAATCGCAATCGCGCAAAATCGCGATTTCGCGGTAAATTGCGATTTTGCGCGATCGCGATTTTAACATTACAAGTCCCATAGACCTCTGCAGAGAAAAAAATGCTGCGAATTTCGCAGGGAAAAAAATCGCCAGTGGGTGGGCGCCCTAAGGCTAGCTTCAAACGCACATTAGAGCAGATACGCTGGCCGCAGGGCAGCATATTTGCACTTGAACAATGTTTGAAAAGCCTTGTAATCAGAGTGTTGAGCACATGTCAGTGCTTGTTACTCTAGTTGTTGCGCATGCAGGGACAGTTCACACATGTGTGTGCCGCTGCAGTAGCTCATCTTTCCTCTTCCGTAGTTTCGCCTCTGCCATAGACTTCTGCAAAACTCAGAAAAGAGCAGGTCCAGATTTTTTGCACCTGCAAAATCTGCTCGCATTTTTTTTCTGCATTTGCGCTCCAAAGTTCCCCGTATTAACTACGTGTGGGAAAGATATGGCAGGACCTATCTTCTCGCTTTCTTTTTGCAAAAGTGTATGCAAAAATGAAATACTTGTGATTTTCACTTAGCTTTTTTTTCTGGTCCAAAGTGAACATGGCAGCATCTCCAAGGACGTTCAGTGTGGAAGAGCATAGGACCATTATTAAGTTCCTGTTTCTCCAAGGGAAAGGTGCAGAGCAGGTCTATGATGAAATGTCCCAAACTTTGGGTGACAGTAGCCCTTCATATGCAACAGTTAAATGTTGGGTTGTAAATTTTAAAACTGGCCATTTGGTCCAGTTTTAAAATTGAAAATGAGAAACCCAGTAGAGGGCCTGTCTCCATCTCCTTGCCTGCAAATGTGAAAGCCATCCATAGCATGATCATGGAGGACCACCGAATATCAGTCAAACGTATTGCTACATATCTGGGAATATCACTCATCACGTGAGAGAGTTGGTGCTATTATCCACAATGACTTTGGAATGAGAAAGCTTACAGCCAAGTGCATCCTGAAAGTTTTGAAAACTGAACAGACTAGGAGACATGTGGAGACATCGGTGGCTGTTTTGGAGCATTTTGCAAGACATGAGTCAGATTTCTGGACAAACTGGTAAGTGGTGATGAGACATGGATCTACTCTTATGATGCAGAAACAAAGGAACAGTCTAAAGAATGTAGGCACAGTGTGTAAGGCAGGTACGGAGTTACGACTGGGAGTCCCTAAAAACCATCCACACCTCTGACCCTACCTACTTGTCTCACCTTGGCTAAACCCAGGGGGACAACTGGGCGACAATCCCTATACTGTTTAGGGATAGCCTGATACTATGGGGGAAAAAAGGAACACAAAAACTAAGAAAGAAACTACCACAGAGATACACAAAAGGCTCAATTAAACTACAGCAAATAAAGGCAAGGATAGAAGCACAAGGACTAAGAGGACTAGAGAGACCTAGTTAACCTCACTAGATACAAACAAACACTGGCAATGAAACTTGCCAGCTGCTGCCTCTTATCCCTAGAAAAGGGGTGGAGCCAATGCCATGCTGGTAGGTGGAGGAAGAAGACCCACCCACTCACATCAGAAAAGGCTCCCAGAGCCGCGCGGCTGTCCTAAGGGAAATGCCGCTGGACCCGGAAAGAAGAACGCCGTGCTTTGACCCCCGCAGCTGGACCGGCATGCTGCTGAGCCCCGACCATGCTCTTGGTAAGTTTCCTCCTAACACAGTGGTTCCTCTAGGCCAAAGAAGTTCTGTGTGCAAAGGTCAGCACAGAAGCAAATGGCAACCATTTTTGGGATAAGAAGGGACTTCTGATCGTGGACTACCTCCCAAAGGGTTCAATCATCAATGCAACATATTGCTGGTAATTATTGACAAAATTGAGGCAAAATATTAAGGAAAAATGTTAAGGAAAGCTCTCCAAAGGTATAATCCTGTTGCATGACAATGCCCTGTCACACACTGCAGATGCCAGTATTGCAAAAATGACCTCCTTAGGCTTTCCACTGATGCCCCATCCACCCTATTCACCCCATTTGGCTCTGTCTGACTACCAACTGTTCCCCAATCTCAAAAAACAGCTAAAGGGACAATGGTTTGTGAGTGTTTTGGAGGTAACTAATGCTGCAAACGAGTGGTTTGACCAGCAGTCAGATGAATTCTATTTGCAGGGACTTAAAAAGCTGCAGGAGAGATGTAGCAACTGTATTGACATCCTGGGGGAACATGTATGATAGTGTGGCCATTTCAGCTTCCTAGCTCAATTTTTTTTGGGTAAGGCTCAATACTTATCAGCACCCCCTCGTATCCTTTCTTTGATTTCTCAACAACTAATCTACACAAGGTGAACATACTGTAAATCTGTGTGTAAACATAGATTTTCTTTGCATCACCCTGTTTGGGCAGTTTTAGACAGCCATATGTGCAACTACGCTTGCTGCTATATACCCACTCTAAACATAAAGTATAGAACCCATTGATTTCAATTGGTTCGTTTTCATGAGTGCATTTCGTGCGCGCAATTCGTGCGTGGTAAAAATTAGGACGTACTCTATTTTCCTGTGAAGTATGAAGATTTGATCCAGCACCAATGTTTGTTTTTTTTTTTTTTTAAATCACTTCCTTATTGAATACATATTTTTAAAATTCCCATGCGCACAGGGATTAAAAGACAAGTTGATGCGTTTCGGCTGTTATACAGCCTTATTCATAGCATGGCATCACAGTAGAAATCAAGGTATTAACCCTTTCAGATCCAATGTCGGACCTGTGTCGACATCATAAGTTTCCTCTATAGCTCCGATGTCGGGACAGGCTCGACATGTTGTTTCTGCACTACTGCGTACTGTGGGTGGAGACAAGGGGTTGTTCTGCTGCAGTCATACGGAACGCCCCGAGCTGGCTATTGATCCTCAACTCCCAGATCATTCAGTCCCCCCCTCCCCGGTTATTTCACCTCCCTGCTTCTGTCACTTTCCCTGCTTTGCGCTCTGGACCCCCCCCCTCTCCCCCGGTCATCTCACCTTGCCGCTGCTGTCACTTTCCCTGCTTTGCGCTCTGGACCTCCCCTCTCCCCTGGACACTTTCCCTTCTTTGCGCTCCAGCCCACCCCCCCCTTCCTTCTTTGCGCTCTGGACCCCCCTCTTCCCCAGTCATCTCACCTCCCCGCTGCTGTCACTTTCCCCGCTTTGCGTTCCGGACGGCCCTCTCCCCCAGTCATCTCACCTCCCCACTGTTGTCACTTTCCCCGCTTTGCGCTCCGGACCCCCCCCTCTCCCCCAGTCATCTCACCTCCCCTCTGCTGTCACTTTCCCTGCTTTGCGCTCCAGACCTCCCCTGAATACTATCCCTGCTTTGCGCTCCAGACCCCCTCCTCTCCCACGGTCATCTCACCTCCCCGCTGCTGTCACTTTCTCTGCTTTGCATTCTGCCCCCCCTGCCCCCCCCTCTCCCCTGGACACTATGCCTTCTTTGCACTCTGGATCCCCCCTCTCCCCCAGTCATCTCACCTCCCCGCTGCTGTCACTTTCCCTGCTTTGCGCTCCAGATCTCCCCTGAATACTATCCCTGCTTTGCACTCCAGACCCCCTCCTCTCCCACGGTCATCTCACCTCCCCGCTGCTGTCACTTTCTCTGCTTTGCGCTCTTCCCCCCCTGCCCCCCCCTCCCCTGGACACTATGCCTGCTTTGCACTCTGAATCCCCCCTCTTCCCCTGTCATCTCACCTCCCCGCTGCTGTCACTTTCCCTGCTTTGCGCTCCGGACCTTCCTTCTCCCCTGGACACTTTCCCTTCTTTGCGCTCCAGACCCCCCCTCCCTTCTTTGCGCTCCGGACGCCCCCCTCTCCCCAGGCATCTCACCTCCCCGCTGCTGTCACTTTCCCTGCTTTGCGCTCCGGATCTCCCCTGAACACTATCCCTGCTTTGCGCTCCAGACCCCCTCCTCTCCCCCGGTCATCTCACCTCCCCGCTGCTGTCACTTTCTCTGCTTTGCGCTCTGGACCCACTCTCCCCTGGACACTATGCCTGCTTTGCACTCTGGATCCCCCCTCTCCCCTGGTCATCTCACCTCCCCGCTGCTGTCACTTTCCCTGCTTTGCGCTTCTTGACAGGAAGGTAGCAGAGAGCCCATAAGTGCAAGCTGCAGGAACAGTAACAGCAGTGGGGAGGTGAGATAACCGGTGGAGAGGGGGTGTCCAGAGCGCAAAACAGATAAAGCCAAGCAGGACAATGACAGCAGCAGGGAGGTGAGATGATCAGGGAGGGTGGGGGTTTAACCTGGGACTCGGGGACCAATAGCCAGCTCGGGGCGTTACATATGACTGCGGCAGAACAACCCCTTGTCTCCACCCACAGTTCCAGTGGGGACAAGATACACAGTACCGCCAGAGGCTACCAAGCACATTTTTGCTGTGTTCCTATGGGTCGGTTTCACCGCGGAAATCTCGCAGTTTTGCCGCAGAGAAAAACCGCAAGATTTCCAAGGGATAAGCGCAGCTTCAAAACCCGTGGCACTTAGCCGCAGGTTTTTGAGAGGCTTTGCCGCATGTTTTTTGGTTGCGGACGGCTCTCCCACAGAGAAGAGCGCGGCGGCAAAGGAAAAAAACAAACAATAAAATTGACATGCTGCGTCCCGGGAATCCGCGCTGCAGCGTCAGCTAATGCTGGCTTTGCTGCGTCGGATTGTCCACTCTGTGTGGACGTGATTTTTGACAAATCCTGTCTACAGGGTTGGCTAAACCCGGGATTAGCGGCCGCAGGCGGATTCGCCACAGCAAAATTCCGCTGGGAAATTTTGCGGCAAATTCGCCCTGTGTGAATCCAGCCTTAGGCCCCCTGCACACAGGCGGAAATTCTGGAGTTTTCTGGAGAATTTCCATCCCTGGATGCCTGCATAGGATTGCAATACAATACGCAATCCTATGCAGGTGGCCGCGATTTGTCCGCGTAAAAATGCACCCGGAGAACAAATCATGGCATGCAGGGGTTGGCCGGCATTCGACACATCAAAGAGCCGGAGCCGCGGGAGAGGTGAGCGCCGCACTGGTCCCTGCAGGGGCTCGGGGCGGGTACTGCTGCGAGAATCCTCGCAGTGGGATACGACCCGGCCGTCTGCAGGCGGCGTTACTTGGTGAGCTGCAAACAGCACTGATCAGCGCTGGGTTCTTTACTCACGGAATGCCAAATGTTCTTTCTCTTAAGCTCTGCTGCCAAAATAAATAAGAGCTGGGGAAAATGCAGGTGGCAAAATAATTGGATTGGAAAGGGTTAAATAGTGTAGAAGGATATGACATGTTACAATTGTGCAACCCTCCCACAGGATTACCAATAATGAATGCTGACCTTAGCCTCAAAACTAGACCAATGGATGAGAATCAGCTGGTGACCTCATATCACAGGTGTGAGGGAGTTCACCCCTCTAGTATAGAGCACACACTTATAAAGACATTTGTATCAATCATAAAACATGAAAATGATGATATGTCCAGCAATACAGATGAGGTATATACATGACCTCCTCCTTATCTGGCATCAAGGAACATATTCTGTAAATGACTTTGGCAGCTACATCATTGACAATGTAGACAATTTGTCCTTTTCATTGCAGCATCATATGGAAACAAACTTTTATAGGCCACCTTTCAGAAGGCCAAACTTTTAAATTTCTATTTTGCATCTGTTTTCTCTCAGAAAGTAGATGGAACATCAACTGATCTTCCCTGTGCTATTGGGGAATAATATAATGCAGGCTATCTATAAGCTGAAATATAGCAAGGGAACACTTAGCTAACTTAAACGAATTCAAGTCCCAAGGTCCAGATGAATTACATCCTAGGATACTAAAGGAAGCAGCGGAGGTAATTGCTTAACCATTCGCCATAATCTTTGAAAATTCCTGGAGAACAGGAGAAGTCCCAGAAAATTGGAAAAGGGCAAATGTTTTCCCTATTTTCAAAAAAGGGAAGAAGGTGGATCCAAGAAACTATAGGCCTGTGAGTCTGACATCTATACCAGAAAAGATCTTTGAACAAATTATTAAACAGCATGTGTGCAATTACTTAGATAAAAATGAAGTAATTAACCAGAGCCAGCATGGGTTTGTAACAAATAAGTCATGTCAGTCGAATCTAATTTCCTTCTATGACAGAATCACCAAATGGGTTGATCAGGAAAATGCGGTGGATATAGTATATCTTGACTTTAGTAAAGCATTTGACAAAGTATCTCATACCATACGTATTGAAAAAAATGACCAAATATGGAACCGACAAGGCAACTGTTAGGTGACAACTGGCTGAGTGATCGTATTTAAAGAGTGGTCATAAATGGCTGCACATCCAAGTTGAAGAATATATCAAGTGGGGTACCACAAAGCTCTGTCCTAGGCCCAGTGTTGTTCAACATTTTTTTAAATAATCAGGAGGAGGGTGTTGATAGGAAACTGATCAAATTTGCAGATGACACAAAGCTAGGAGGGATAGCTAACACTAGGGAAGAGAAAGAGAGTATTGAAAAAGATCTAGAAGAGCTTGAACAGTGGGCGGCGACAAACAGAATCATATTCAACAAGGAGAAATGCAAAGTCCTACATCTGGGCAAGAAAAATGAAAAAAGTACATACAGAATGGGAGGAATTCAGCTAAGCAGCAGCACATCTGAAAAAGACTTGGGTATACTAATAGATCATAGACTGAACATGAGTCAACAATGTGATGCAGCAGGCAAAAAGGAAAACACAATTCTGGGGTGTATTAAGAGAAGCATAGAGGCTAGATCATCCCTCTCTACTCTTCTTTAGTCAGACCTCGTCTGGAATACCACGTCCAGTTCTGGGCACCCCACTTTAAAAAAGACATAGACAAACTGGAGCAAGTTCAGAGAACAGTTACCAAGATGGTGAGCGGTCTGCAAATCATGTCCTATGAGGAACAGTTAAAGGATCTGGGAATGTTTCGCTTGCAAATAAGAAGACTGAGAGGAGATTTAATAGCTGTCTACAAATATTTGAAGGGATGTTACAGTGCAGAGGGATCAGCTCTATTTTCATTTGCACAAGGAAAGACCAGAAGCAATGGGATGAAACTGAAAGGGAGGAGACACAGATTAGATATTAGAAAAAACTTTCTGAAAGTGAGGGTGATCAATGACTGGACCAGGTTACCACAGAAGGCGGTGAGTTCTCCTTCAATGGAAGTGTTCAAACAAAGGCTGGACAAATATCTATCTGGGATGATTTAGTAAAACCTGCACTGAGCAGGGGGTAGGACCAGATTACCTTGGAGGTACCTTCCATCTCTACCATTCTATGATTCTATGACAATGCAGCTTTTGCAGGCAGTGGGGCATTTCTCAGATGGAGGAAATCACCATGCAGAATTCTATTCTTGCACTGCCGCACCCTCCCTCTTTGCTGCCCCCACTATAATAAATCTGAAGTAGCAGTCTAAGAGAGGGACAGACAGGCGACTCCTCCAGCATCTGTGCTACTGCACTGAACAGGCTGACTGGCCCCACCCTAGGTAAGAAACTTGGTCTAGATCTCACTGGTGTGGGAAATCATTATGTTTAGGGGGTACAGTATTGGACAGTTTTATATTCATCCTTACAGTGTGTTATACCGCTATTGTAAAAGGGTCTTGTGTGCAACAATATTGACTTAAGGGGACACTGTGTGGGTCACTTTAATTATCAGGGAGCACTGTGTGTGGCACTACTAATTTCAGGGGTTACTTTTGTGTGGTAGTATTCATTTCAGAGGGAACTGCGTTTAGCACTATTGATTTAAGGGTATTGTGTATGACACTAAATTTTTCATAGGGGCTCTGTGTGTGGCACGATTTTAGTCTCCTTTTTCTGATTGTATTTAATTGCTGCGTACTTTGCGTCTGAGAGCATAGGAAAGCTGCTGTATTCATAGGAGTTTACTCACATGAACAAAGATATTAACATAGATTGCTATATAAAACTTCAATCCCACAGAGATAAGATATAACGTCAATATATTTGCCTTGAGTCTTCGTATATTAAAAAACTCTGTCTGCAGATCTATATATTCCAATCCATTAATATATTTTTTCAAAGGACACTTCATAGTGGCCCTTGCGGTGTGATTAGGCAGGAATGAACCACTGTGATTGCCACATTACAGTAATTGGTGGTCAGAGTAGTGTGGGTGGGGGGAAGGGGAGGGGAAATGGACCAAACTGCCTCATTGTCCAGGGTGAAGAAACGTGCAGCTAGACCTCTGGAATAAAGAAATGAAAAACGAAATTGTTAATTGTTCTGTCTTTAATGACAAATACATGCAACTACCAGCACGTCAACATAATACCGCATATACAAAAAAAAAAATAGCATTAATAGCAGACAAAAAGTTTGAAACCCTGCAAAGTTTTGATGGAACAGGGAACAACAGGATCTTTACCCAGGTTTCCAAAAATCAACAGTAGAGTTGAGCGAGCACCAAAATGCTCGGGTGCTCATTGCTCAACTCGAACTTTCTGCGATGCTCGAGAGTTCGTTTCGAGTAACGAACCCCATTGAAGTCAATGGGCGACTCAAGCATTTTTGTATATGACCCATGCTCTGCTTAGTTTTTCCCTTAAAATCTGGAAAACCTATGAAAGTGATGGAAACGCCACAGAAATGGATAGGGCAGGCCAGGGGCAACATGCAAGGCTGCATCTCAGGCTCCCAGGTCTCACTATTAAGCCACAATGGCGGCATAGTGTGCCCCCCCTCCCCTAACAATTTTTACTTTGGACAAACCCTCATTAGCAAGGCACACCTTAGCTTAGCACCACACTACCTTCAACCAAGCTCAATCACTGCCTGCTGGACACAACGCTGCCACTTCTCCTGGGTTACATGCTGCCCAACGCACCGCACGACGCTGCGTCCGCAGCGCACACAAAAGTGTTCCTGCGCAGCCTTCAGCTGCCCTCATGCCACACGCTCGCTTCACAGCCACACCACCCTCATGTCTATTTATAAGTGCGTCTGCAATGAGGAGGAACCGGAGGCACATACTGCAGAGGGTTAACAGGGCCAGGTAGTGACCCTCTTTAAAATGGGGGTGGGGTGGGGTGGCGATAGCCCACAATGCTGTTGAGAATCGATGAGAAATTGACGTTTGATCTTCATTCCAATCCTGTGCCACCTCCGTCAGGAGCTGCAAGCGTGGTCATAAAGGGGACTCAGGTGCCAGCCCAGCACTTCTACACATCTCCACAACGCAGCAATGCTCTGTGTGGGAAGTATGTGAGCGGGCCCTGGGTCTGTCTCTGTCCCAGCAAACACCTTGTGTGGCCCAAGGTGCTGCGAGTGACATAGCAATGGGGAATCTATGTGTCCACACACTACTCATTCTGCTTGGGTGTCGGATACCTCATCGACAACGCAAGGAATAAACTATCTGCACTCTGCACCCTAGCTAAGTCTGTCAGTGTTTTGGGGACAGACAGGTAAAACACCTCTATGGGAAGTCTGTGTGCACCCACAGCATGGGTGGCTCCCAGGAACCCACAGACGGTACATAAAGAAATCCCATTGCAGTGCCCCGGATAGCTGTGGTAACGTGAGAGAAAATACATGTTGGTAGGTAGAACACCGCGATGGGAAGACTTAGTGTACCCATAGTATACACAGACCCCTGTAATATTCCTGTAGCAAAGGTATAAGCTGACCCCAGTAACAGTTATGTTGCAGAAGTCTAGGGAGACCCCAGTAACATTTCTGTAGTAACAGTATAGACAGACTCCAGTAACATTTCATTAGCAGAAGTATAGGCAGACTCCTGTAACATTTACGTGGCAGAATTATAGGCAGACCCCTGTAACATTTGTGTAGCAGCAGTATAGGCAGACCCTAGTAAGATTTCTGTAGTAACAGTTGTGAGGTACTGAGGGGCGTCATAGTGGATGGTCGCTACATCGCCCCTAGGTTCCGTTATTATGCCTAGTGGGACTGGAGGAAGGTCATGTCCCGCTGTTTGAGACATGAAAATCCAGGAGGGCAATGTAATCTCCAGCATGTAGTTGCTGGAGGTTTTCCTTTAAAAGTCTTTGGGCCTGGATTTTTGTAATGGATGTCAGGTTGGTAGTTGGGCCATCCATTCCACTTCCTCCACTCCAGGGTGTGTGCGAGGTCAATCAGCACAGGTGCTGAGGCTGAGCCAGCAGGAGGTGTGCATATAAATAGCAGTGTGCACTGACACCGGGGGGAATAAGATGGCTGTTGGACCCTGGCAGCCTGTGATACCTGCTAGAGGTAAAAGCCCTGCGGTGTGGTGCACCTGCTGAGCGTGACCTGGTCAGGCAGGGACTGCCTATTGACCTATTGCTGGACTGTTATTTTCTTGCCTAAAGCTAAGGCTGAATTTGTGTTGATTTTTCTGGACTGAAATAAACGCAGGTCACGCCTGCACTTGGACTTTACCAACTTGTTTCCGTCTTTGACTGCCGCAAACCCACACTCTACCGAGCTGTCCTCCGACACAGTATAGACAGACCCCAAGAAACATTTCTGTAGTAACAGTATAGACAGACCCCAGTAACATTTATGTAGCAGCAGTATAGGCAGACCCCTATAACATTTATGTAGCAGCAGTATAAGCAGACCCCTGTAACATTTCAGTAGCAGAAGTATAGGCAGACCCCTGTAACATTGCAGTAGCAGCAGTATAGGCAGAGCCCAGTATTTGTAACACTTCAGTAGTAACAGTATACACAGACCCCAGTAACATTTCTGTAGTAACAGTATAGGCAGACCTCTGTAAAATTTTTGTTGCAGCAGTATAGGCAGACCCCTGTAACATTTCAGTAGCAGCAGTATAGGCAGAGCCCAGTATTAGTAACATTTCAGTAGTGACAGTATAGACAGACCCCAGTAACATTTCTGTAGTAACAGTATAGACAGAGCCCAGTAACATTTCTGTAGTAACAGTATAGGCAGACCCCACTAACATTTATGTAGCAGCAGTATAGGCAGACTCCGGTAACATTTTTGTAGCAGAATTATACGCAGACCCCTGTAACATTTATGTAGCAGCATTATAGGCAGACCCCAGTTACATTTCTGTCGAAAGACTATAGGCGAACCCCTGAAACATTGGGGTACCATGAGTGTAGATGAAGGCCGGAAAAATTAGTTAGATAAGAGTATAGATGAGGGCCTGAAAAATTAGTGTTGCAAGAGTACATATGTACCCCTGAAACATTGCTCAACCGAGAGGGCAGGTGAAACCTATATATATTTATTGAAAGATACAGCTCGCTGTTCCTTTATTTGTAACAGAGCCTGGAGGCAGCCCTGTTAAAAAACTTGGTTCATGTTAAAGTATCAATGCTATTGAAACTTTGAAAACAGGCAGCCCTGTTAAAAAATTGTAAGCACAGCCTTTTGGGCCATAGAAAAATTGGCAGTTCAGCGTCATGACATGATGTTTCAGGAGGAGGAGGACTAATATCATACACAGATGTCCATTTTTTTTCCGGTGATACAGAAGAATGCTTGGATCCACGGTTGCAGCGAAAAGAATCTTTAGGTTCTGCTGCTCTCCGCCGGTGGAGAAGAGAAGTCTGGGAAAATCCAGGCTTTGTTCATCTTTATGAGTGTAAGCATGTCGGCACTGACAGTTGACAGGCGGGTCCACTTATCCGTGATGATTCCCCCAGCTGCACTAAACACCCTCTCTGACAAGACGCTAGCGGCAGGGCAAGCAAGCATCTCCAGGGCATACAGCGCAAGTTCGTGCCACGTATCCAGCTTTGACACCCAGTAGTTGTATGGAGCAGAGGCATCACGGAGGATGGTGGTACGATCGGCTTCGTACTCCCTCACCATCTTTTTACAGTGCTCCCTCCGACTCAGCCTTGACTGGGGAGTGGTGACACAGACTTGCTGGGGAGCCATAAAGCTGGCAAAGGCCTTGCAGAGTGTTCCCCTACCATCACTGAACATGCTGCCTGATCTCCGCGCCTCTCCTGCTTCTTGGCTCTCGGAACTGCGCCTTCTGCCGCTAGCGCTGTCAGATGGGAAGTTTAGCATCACTTTGTCCACCAGGGCCCTGTGGTATTGCATCACTCTCAAACCCCTTTCCTCTTCGGGAATGAGAGTGGAAAGCTTCTCCTTATACCGTGCATTGAGAAGGGTGTACACCCAGTAATCCGTAGTGGCCAGAATGCGTCTAACGCGAGGGTCATGAGAAAGGCAGCCTAACATGAAGTCAGCCATGTGTGCCAGGGTTCCAGTACGTCCAAAAAAGGAAAAGCCCATGGCACTCACAAAGCAACCCACAGAATGAATTCTAGTGGGGGGAGGAAAAAAGAGACTATAAAAAGTCAAAAAAATGCAAAGCCACCGTAGGGGTTATGGACATGAGCCCCTTTAAGCACACAATGAAAAAGACATAGAGAGGGCGGCAGCATAAACTGATGCAAAAAGTTTGTTTAAAGGAACATTTTTGTTGTTTCAGAGTTTTAAAGGTAGGCTACTTTTAAAACTCTGAAACAACAAAAATGTTCTTTTAAACAAACTTTTTGCATCAGTTTATGCTGCCGCCCTCTCTATGTCTTTTTCATTGGGTACCAGTACGTAACACATCGCTGTCCGCACTAGGAAGATCACTTTCAGGATCATCCTCCTCCTCCTCCACAGCCCATACACGCTGAACAGATGAGAGGCAAGCAGCATGGGTACCCTCTGCAGTGGGCCCAGCTGTCTCTTCCCCCTGCTCCTTCTGCTCCTTCCCCTCCTCCTCATCCTCCAAAACGCGCTGAGATATAGACATACTCTCTTCCCCCTCTCCTGTTCCGACCACAAAGCGTCAGCCTTTATGCTTTGCAGCGAACTTCTCAGCAGGCATAGCAGAGGAATAGTGACGCTAATGATTGCAGCATCGCCGCTCACCATCTGGGTAGATTCCTCAAAGTCACCAAGGGCCTGGCAGAGATCTGCCATCCAGGCTCACTCCTAAAGAATTGAGGAGGCTGACTCCCAGTACGCCGCCCATGTTGGAGTTGGTATTCCACTATTGCTCTACGATGCTCATAGAGCCTGGCTAACATGTGCAGTGTAGAATTCCACCGTGTGGGCACATCGCACAGCAGTCGGCGGCCGTGTGCCTCCTGTCACCTAGGCTGAGGAGTTTCAGCACGGCCTGCTTGCCCACCGCTGTGCTGCCGCGCCACTCCGACGGCAAGCGACATGCTGCTCACATTTCTTAATTGATAGGTAGAGGCTGCGTAGGAGGAGGGGAAGGGTTTAGAGGAAGTGGCATAGACCGCCGCAGATACCAGAACCAAGGAAGGACACGCTATTTTGCGTGTGGGTAGGATGTGTGTGATCCCAGGCTCTGACTCTGTCCCAGCCTCCACCAAATTCACCCAATGTACCGTCAGGGAGATATAGTGGCCCTGCCCGCCAGTACTTGTCCACGTGTCCGTGGTTAAGTGGACCTTCCCAATAACCGCGTTGCTGAGGGCACGATTGATGTTGCGGGAGACGTGCTGGTGTAGGGCTGGGACGGCACACGAGGAAAAATAGTGGCGACTGGGGACCGAGTAGCGTGGGACCGCCGCCATCATGTTTTTGAAAGCCTCCGTTTTCACAAGCCTGTATGGCAGCATCTCCAGGCTGATCAATTTCGCAATGTTCACGTTTAAAGCTTTAGCATGCGGGTGCGTGGCGGCGTATTTGCACTTTCGCTCTAACGCTTGCGCTAGTGACTGCTGGACACTGCGCTGAGAGACATTGCTGGATCGGGTCGAGGACAGCGGAAGTGAGGGTGTGGTTGCAGGCCGGGAGGCGCTAGTGCCTATGTCCTGAGAGGGGGGTTGGATCTGAGTGGCATGTTGGGGCACAGGAGAAGAGGCAGTGGTGTGACCCGGAGGCAGTGAACAGCCTTTGTCCCACCTTGTGGGGTGCTTGGCCACCATATGCCTGCGCATGCTGTTGGTGGTGAGGCTGGTAGGGGTGGCTCCCCGGCTGATTTTGGCGCGACACAGGTTGCACACCACTGTTCGTCGGTCGTCCGCGCTCTCACTGAAAAAGATCCACACCCTTGAACACCTAGGCCTCTGCACGGTGGCTTGGCGCGAGGGGGTGCTTTGAGAAACAGTTTGGGGATTCTTCGCTCTGGCCCTGCCTCTACCCCTGGCCACCCCACTGCCTCTTCCAACCTGTCCTGCTGCTGCACTTGCCTCCCCCTCTGAAGACCTGTCCTCAGTTGGCTTAGCAAACCAGGTGGGGTCAGTCACCTTATCGTTTAGCGGCTCTTCCTCCGAATCCTCTGTGCGCTCCTCCCTCGGACTTACTGCCCTTACTACTACCTCACTGATAGACAACTGTGTCTCATCATCATCGTCCTCCTCACCCACTGAAAGCTCTTGAGACACTTGCCAGAAGTACCCAGCCTCATCACCCGGACCCCGGGAACTTTCCAAAGGTTGGGCATCCGTCACGACAAACTCCTCAGGTGAGAGAGGAACCATTTTTTCTCAATCAAGGCAGGGGCCCGAGAACAGTTCCTGGGAGTCTGCCTGCTCATCAGAATGTGTCATTTTCATGGAGTGAGGAGGCTGGGAGAAAGGAGGAGCAGCAGCCAGAGGATTCAGAGTTGTAGCAGTGGACAGCGTAGAAGACTGGGTGGTTGATACATTTCTGGATGCATTTTCTGCCATCCACGACAGGACCTGCTCACACTGCTCTGTTTGTAATAAAGGTCTACCATGTGGACCCATAAATTGTGATATGAAGCTGGGAACCCCAGAAACTTGCCTCTCCCCTAATCCCACAGCAGCCGGCTGCGATTCACCTGGACCAGGAACTCGGCCTGTGCCCACACCCTCACTTGGACCTCCGCGTCCTCGCCCGCATCCACGTCCATGTCCTCTAGCCCTATCCCTACCCCTCAGCATGGTGGATTACGAATAGAGCAGACGCAGAGCGGTGTAAATAATTATGGAATAATTTGCGTACAGTTGGAGGCTCACAGCGGTATTGTAACACTAACTCCAGGCAGAAACAAAGAATACAGAAGGCTGCAAACAGGCCTAGCTGTGCAATACTGATGCACTGCTACTCCCACCAGACACCCAGTAAATTTCAGACGGTCAGAGGTAGCCCAACGAAGGAGCTTTTATTTGAATTTTTTGGAAAAAGAATACAGGCTATATAGCGTGTATATGACTTGCCCTCTATCAGTGGCTGTGGCCATACGCTGTGCGTGAAGTTCACGGCAGACACGGACAGGTTTAAATAATTATGAAATTATTGGCGTACAGTTGGAGGCTGGCAGCGGTATTGTAACGCTAACTCCAAGCAGAAACAAAGAATACGGAAGGCTGCAAACAGGCCTAGCTGTGCAATACTGATGCACTGCAACTCCCACCAGACACCCAGTAAATTTTAGACGGTCAGAGGTAGCCCAACGAAGGAGCTTTTATTTGAATTTTTTGGAAAAAGAATACAGGCTATATAGCGTTTAAATGACTTGCCCTCTATCAGTGGCTGTGGCCGTACGCTGTGCGTGAAGTTCACGGCAGACACAGACCAGTGTAAATAATTATGGAATTATTGGCGTACAGTTGGAGGCTGACAGCGGTATTGTAACGCTAACTCCAGGCAAAAACAAAGAATACGGAAGGCTGCAAACAGGCCTAGCCGTGCAATAGTGATGCACTTGAACTCCCACCAAACACCCAGTAAATTTCAGACGGTCAGAGGTAGCCTTAAAGGGGTTGTCCCGCGCCGAAACGGGGTTTTTTTTTTTCAACCCCCCCCGTTCGGCGCGAGACAACCCCGATGCAGGGACGTACAGAAAGCTCACCGGAGCGCTTACCTTAATCCCCGCGCTCCGGTGACTTCTATACTTACCTGTGAAGATGGCCGCCGGGATCCTCTGCCTCCGTGGACCGCAGCTCTTCTGTGCGGTCCACTGCCGATTCCAGCCTCCTGATTGGCTGGAATCGGCACGTGACGGGGCGGAGCTACACGGAGCCCCATAGAGAACAGGAGAAGACCTGGACTGCGCAAGCGCGGCTAATTTGGCCATCGGAGGGCGAAAATTAGTCGGCACCATGGAGACGAGGACGCTAGCAACGGAGCAGGTAAGTATAAAACTTTTTATAACTTCTGTATGGCTCATAATTAATGCACAATGTATATTACAAAGTGCATTAATATGGCCATACAGAAGTGTATAGACCCACTTGCTGCCGCGGGACAACCCCTTTAAGAAGGAGCTTTTATTTGAATTTTTTTTTGAAAAAGAATACAGGCTATATAGCGTGTATATGACTTTCCCTCTATCAGTGGCTGTGGCCGTACGCTGTGCGTGAAGTTGACGGCAGACACAGAGCGGTGTAAATAATTATGGAATTATCTGCATACAGTGGGAGGCTGACAGCGGTTATGTAACGCAAACTGTAGCCAGAAAAAAATTATACAGAAGGCTGGAAAAAGGTCTGGCTCTGCAATAGTGATGCACTACAATTCCCACTAGACACCCAGTAAATTTCAGACAGTCAGAGGTAGCCGTAAGAAGGAGCTGTTATTTAACATTTTTTTGAAAAAGAATACAGGCTATATAGCGTGTATATGACTTTCCCTCTATCAGCGGCTGTGGCCGTACGCTGTGCGTGAAGTTGACGGCAGACACAGACCGGTGTAAAAAATTATGGAATTATTGGCGTACAGTTGGAGGCTGACAGAGGTAACGTAACGCAAACTGCAGCCAGAAAAAAATTATATGGAAGGCTGCAAAAAGGTCTGGCTCTGCAATAGTGATGCACTACAACTCCCAGCAGCCACGCAGTAAAATGCATACGGTCACAGGTAGCCGTAAGAAGGAGCTTTTTTTAAAAAAAATTTTGAAAAAGAAGACAGGCTATATAGCGTGTATATAACTTTCCCTCTATCAGCGGCTGTGGCCGTACGCTGTGCGTGAAGTTGACGGCAGACACAGACCGGTGTAAAAAAATATGCAATTATTGGCGTACAGTGGGAGGCTGACAGTGGTAATGTAACGTAAACTGCAGCCAGAAAAAAATTATACGGAAGGCTGCAAGCAGGCCTAGCTGCATAATAGTGAAGCACTACAACTCCCAGCAGCCACGCAGTAAAATGCACACGGTCACAGGTAGCCCTAAGATGGATCCTTGGGGTTCTTGTTGACAGGATTCTACACTACCACTGTCCCTGTCTCACCAGCACTGTCCCTATACTCTGTATAATTGACTGCAGACTGAGAATGCTATAGCTGTAATAGCCTGCACAGCCTGAGATGAAAAAAAAATTTTTTGGTGCAAAACTGCTCCCAGCAGCCACAGTAGTAATGCACACGGTCAGATGTGGCCCTAAGAAGGACCGATGGGGTTCTTGAAGACAGGAACCTACACTCACACCCTATATCAGCAGCAGCACTCTCCCTGATCTCTGCCAGCGTGTGTCTGAGGCGAGCCGCGGGTGGGACCGCTTTAAGTACTCATGGTCACTTGATCTCACCAGCCACTCACTGCGGGGGGGGGGTGGGATAGGGCTGGAACGTCACAGGAGTAAGTTGTAATGCATTCCCTGCATGTCTATTGGTCAGAAAATGGCGCTAAACATGCAGGGAAGGAAATGGAATTGACTCGAGTACCGCATGGTGGTCGTCTCGAGTAACGAGCATCTCGAGTACCCTAATACTCGAACGGGCATCAAGCTCGGACGAGTATACTCGCTCACCTCTAATCAACAGTGCAGAGAAAAAGATAATTTCCTCTTCAAACACAAAATCTGTCTTTCAGACTGGGGATGTGCTGCTGAGAACATTTAAAAAGAAGCACTTAGGTGGAAGGTGCTTGTCTTATCTGTATGTTATTGAAAATAAAAAATCTCTAATTTCAACTGCTGTTCCATCAAATGACCACTACAGTAAACTCCAACCTACTTCCAGGCAGCACAGTATTGCAGTGCTCTGCAGAGGTCACATGATGGACCAGTTGCCGAGATCAGAGCTTTTCTTCATTATTAATGTGCCAGGTAAGTACCGACTTCACTCACAAGCAGGCACCACCCCACCAAATCGGTCTGTGTGTATTTTTTAATGGTGATATCAGACCATGTTAAAGGACCCTCATTTAAGTCAAAAACCACTGTAACTTTCCCCATTTCTTAGTCATGTGGTTAAATACACTCCTATAAAAATTGCAGGAAAGGAATTTTGTCATTAAAACAAACCCGACATACCCCAGCCTGGCCCTGCCTAAAATAAACAATGAGAGTATACTCACCTCTCCTGGGGCCTCGGGATGCATCTGGTAGCTAAAGCTGGCATTGGCAGTGACTTCCGGATGGATGGGCTAGACAAAAGCTTGTGACCGCTGCAGCCAATCAGAGGCTGCAGTGTCACATCCCTAAAACTCTTTGCATCATGGTAGCCAGGATATGAGTGCTGATTCCAGGAGTGACAGCTGTGATGCTGCAGCCTATGATTGGCCGCCGCTGTCACATGCATCCTGCCTGCCTGCCTACTTAACAGTACAGTTGAGGATAGAAAAAACTTGCAGCACTCCAGCGGTTTCTTATTGAAGAAGTAACGACAAGGCAAAAGACTTACTTCACAGGGGTGCTCAAGCCCAGGCACCCCCAATCCCTGAAGGCGTATACATCGCAGTAGACAAAGGTGTTTCCGTTTCCACAAGTTTAATAAGTACAAGGCGTTTCGGCCTACACTATCATAGGCCTTTTTCAAGTACAACAATTCATAGGAAACCCCATACATATATACACATAATAACAATTACCTCTCACCCCGTTGCTGCTAGCCACCATACCTATTTCCGGCTGCTCTACCACGTGACACCACGTCAGTACGTTGTCATTACGCCAACGTCACGTGACACCATGTCAGCACATTGTCATCACGCTAATGTCACGTGTCAAATGTGTGACGTGAAAATACGGAAGTGTTCCATTTCAGCATGCGTGACTATGCTAGCATTATACCCATAGGGGTGGAATGCACCTTGCGTTCCACCTCCCAACCCGGCCTCACGTGAGTGCGACTAACCAATACGTCATCACCACACACTGGAAGTAGGTATGGTGGCTAGCGGTAACAGGGTGAGAGGTAAGTGTGAAGTAAATCCTTTGCCTTGTCGTTACTTCTTCAATAAGAAACCGCTGGAGCGCTGAGAGTTTTTTCTATCCTCAACTGTACTGTTGTGTTCTTTCTCTGTCATTTTTATGCCCAGAGCACACTCTCCATTTCTGGAACTTTCCTTTCTTTCTCCCCTTGGAGCACCCCCTTAGAAATTCTTGTACTGCCTGTCTACTTGGGAGTCACCACTGATACCAGCATCGGCTGTCAGCTGCGTTCCGATGCCCAAGGAAAGGTGAATATATTCTTGCTTGTTATTTTAGGCAGGGTCAAGCTGGGGAATGGGGTTTTGTTTTAATGACAAAATCCCTTTAAGTGCGGCAATGATTTTGGATTTTGCCAAATATTATGAGATGAAAAATACAGTATATGACACCATATGAATACAGTATTTTATGAATATCATTAATTCTTTAGTTCAAAATACGACTACAATATATTTAAAACAAACCATGAAATGACAAATGTGCGCATTTAACTCAAAACATGTTATCAATGAATCACTATGAAAGTGGAAACACAAAGATAATTTATATTCATGAACTCCATTACTTTCTAATGTGCTTTTCACTGACAGAAATGAATGAAAAAATGCTTTTCAGTAACTTTAGAGTCATATAAGTCTTACACTACATAACTCTGATAGATTAGAATTAAAGGTACATGATAAAACAATCAAAATATGTATATAATTTATGCATTTGTATGCCCTTTTAAAAATATCTAATATGTAGCAAAACACAATATCAGTCAACATTGTAACAAGAAAAATAAATTGACTACAGCAATAGGCTGGCTGATTAATTATTCAACGAGGTGAATTTATTATATGTAAATTAATCCATGGATGCGTATTAATTGTACCTTGCACATATATAATGGAAAATATATTACAAGTTCCCAACACCCTACCTCCAACATTGCTTTTAATGTAGCATATATGTTTTCTCTGAAACACGTAAAGTGAGTCTCTTGAACTTATGTCATAAATTTGTAGGGTCCAATGATACAAAGACTCTAATTCAATCCACACAAAGATATTCCTTCATAGTCTAAAAGAAAACTGATTGGTTACATTTCACTACAGTATTACATAGGCGCAGTAACTTTTTAACCCTACAATTGCTATCTCATCTCCTGCCCTAAAATAGGCATACAACACCCACTATCTTACTTGCATTAACTCTTTCATATCCAAATCCCAGCTACCACATCCCCCGCCCCTTAATGTTCAATATATCTACAGAGCATCATAATTTTGGTCTAGGGGTGTATACTTATAATCACCTCCAAACAAACCATTAGGGTTCCATCCATTCCAGGTCTGAACTGTGACATATGCTATCTCAAACAGAAATACTATGCCCCACTTTATGTCTTTGGATTGATGGGTAGGCCTATGGCTCAAGTGTGACATTATGGAGTAGAGTGTGTGGGGAAGGCACAGGAACTTACCTTTCCTCCAAACCCTGTCAAGGTTCTGTTTGCTCCTCTCTTTTGCCATTCTTCATTTTCTCTTTGGGACCTGTTCCTGCAAGTTAAGCTTTGGGTGCAACTAGGTTAACGGATGTTACCTTAAGATGAGTTGACTGTAGCTTTGGCTGCTGTATCTACTCTCTGAATCCCTAGAACCTCAGGAGTTGTCGCTTTGGTCAGAGCCTGGACTTTGATAATAGCCGCCTGTTTTGGAAAAAATAAAACCTTGTATAACAAAGATGCTGCTTTTGCTTTCTGGATTGGTTTACCCAATGATCCAACAAAATTTCCACTGGGCCAGAAGAGTGTGAAATCAAATGTGATTTCGAATGCGTACCGTTAGTTGATGCAGGCACTAACAATCTTACCTTCAGCCAGTCCATACACAGCGAGCGCCATCAACTCCAGCCTCCTGAGCAGACGTCCCAGGAAAAGAGTGTTTTTTTTCTTTTTCTACAATTACCAATGTTGGTTACCACTGCACAACCTGTTCTGCTTATCCATGTTCAGCTACAAAATCTGCGTTAGAAATTGGTTCATCTTTAATAGGTTCAAATTCATGGATTTTATGCATTCTGCGGGAGAACCAGGCAGGTATATAGCTTTCCTTTAAAGGTCAAGTCAAATAAGCACTGTCAGGACTCCAGCAGGGGACCCCATGATTTTCTATATCCACAACCATAAAATAAGTGGTAATACAGGGCTGGCCTTTTTTTCCTTTCTTTTTTACTTGATACAGTGGATTATTATAAGTAGAAGTAATTCTCTTTTATGGCCATGGGCTGTAGTGAGGCATGAATTTTTACTTCAATGGCGACTCTTGTGCAAGGCTAAGGGGGATACTAAGGCATGCAAGGAAACACAGCCCCTTCTTTCAGCTTGACCAAGATAGGTGGGACTAAAAGCTTCCCAATAACTATCTTGCTAGTTGCCCATAGCATCTGTGGGACTTAGGTAAGCTGGGAGTATCCAGCATATCTCGGCAAAAGATAGGGCAAGACCTACCGGTATCTTTTAATACAGCATATAAAATCGGCAATCGAAAATGGTCGCCGTTGTGCTAACTTTCCTGGCACTATTTTTTTACATGCCCTAAAATTGTTTATCTGAACAAACACAATGGAATCCAGATGGTTGCGATTTTAGGGCGATTTTTCTGACGCCGTTAAATATATGATTGTGAGGATAAGGCCTTAGGAATAGGACGTATAATAGGAAAATAACATTTTCAAGACTCTTAGTTTCAGTTCCCTTAATTCCTGACAATCATGGTCTTGAGAATCAAGGGATGTGATGGACTGCCCCTGCCTCCCCCCTTTCCAAATTCAGCAGAAAAAATTAAGCTGCATTTAGAACTATTGTGATTGTGATAAGAGGGTGCTAGCAGAGTGGTATCATACTTAGTCAATCCAGTAGCTGAAGGATTTTTAAATTGTGCTCAATGCAGAATTTCCATGCCTGCATGAGAGACAATGACAGTAATTGGGCCTACAACTCCTCTGATACCTGTGTAAAAACTTATTGCCGATAGGGGGAATAATTTACAATTTGAAGCCATGCTGCAGAAATGGTGGTTAACTGCTGGTTTATTAAAGGCTAAACCTAACACCATTTAGGGTATATTAAATTTCTGCTTGTATCACTATAAGTATGTTTGCCCTAATAAGTTGACTGATCAGATCTCTGATATCATAAATCTACCCAAATGGGAAATGTCTTCCCCTTTAAGCAAATTTTTATTATTAATTTGATTCTGTTTGCAATTTGCTCATCAGGTTTCTCAAGTACATAATTATCTAATTTTAGCATCAGATTTCATTAGCATTGAAATAAGTAGCACCTAATATTTTAAATACACCATATTCTTGTGTTATACACATCAAGAAAGTATACACACATTTTTTTCTCTTTCCTAGATGGTCTATATTGAGGAGGGGCAAAACTATTACATACTCATCTTTCCTCTTTTTCCTTACATCATCTAGCTCCACCCCTTGGAGTCTGCCTTTCTGCTTAAACATATCTTTCACACTTCAAATCAAGTGTTCTCACAGTACACATCTCATCATATATACGCAGGCCCTTCACACTGACACACAAAATTCACAAAAATAACAGATTTACATTGAACCAACAAGTATTACATCCTAATTGTCCTGTGCAGCAAAAAGCACACATTTTCAATTTCTCATTTTTTCATGTACATACAACTTTTAAATTATTGTACATAAACATCATACACTTGCTTGACACCTTAATTAATTATCTATTCTCAAACATGCTTATTTTTCCTTCTGATTCATTGCACACCCTAATCTCCCGAGTAAGCTTTTTCTTTTTAAATTTTAGGCATACATTGTAAAGTACACTTAGACTGGTTAACACCCATTCTGTCCCCCTTAGTTATGACCTCAGGATACAGACAAAGAGTAAAATGTGGTTATGGAAATAAGGTAAGAGAGTTTGCAGTAACTGGGGGGTCCTGAGAGAATACATATACAACAACCATACACATTGTAAGGACAGATTGCCTGTGTTAATAACGGAAAAGCAACAAAGTCCCTTACTGCTATAACAACACATAACAAAAAATGGGGATACATAGAAATGAGAGTCTTATTATTGCATTAGTGTTTAAACATTAGAACACCACAATTAACTCAATACTCGTGCACAGTTCTATTCAGCTTAAAGCCTCATGCCCACGGCCAGGTCGTATTCTGACTGTGAAATCTCGCAGCGGAATCAGACCCGGCGCCCCCCAGAAATCTTATACTCACCTGTCCAGATCCAATGCGTGTGTCTCGCCCGGCGAGCCTGCACGCATGTACAGTGCAGCGCATGACGCGCCTTTGCTGGGCTGTGATGTGGATTCTCATTATACTCCACAGTGCCCACGGAGCAGAATATTGCGGGACGGACAACTTCCATTGACTGCAGTGGAAGCTGTCCGTGCGATTAGAAGATGCTATGATTCACCTCCATGAGTGTAAAATTGCAGTTGATTTCCTCTCACGAGCAGGGGAGAATCGTTTACCACAGCATGTCTATGTACAGTCACTGCTGCAGAATTCGTGGCAGACGCCTGGCAGCGAATTCTGCAGCGATAATCCGTCCATGGGCATTAGCCCTAAGCAAACAGTGCTATTTTCGGTTTTCCCATTGAGACTCACACATGACACATTTTTACATGATTCTATGAAGCTGACAGGCCCTCCCTTCAGAATTTACCTTTTTTGCTCCCCATAGAAATGTTAGTGTCAGGGGGAGTACACTGAAGAAAGTGTTAACTCTTAACTATACAATAGCGCTTTTTCAACATTGCTGTATCTATATTGCAAAAACAAAACACTACACTGCCATATTACAAATGCGATGACAATGTCAGTTATACACACATACTATATATATGTACCCACACGTATATGACTCTGCTCTATCAGAGTCATTTCAAGTTATTAAATCTAATTGTCTTACATTACCATAAGAAACAAAACTTCACTTTATTCAATCAAAGCTACTAAAAGTCTGTTAAGAGATGAATGTTCTCTTAATTCTGCTGCACCAAGCAGCAAGTCCCTTATCATAGAATTTGAATTTTCACCTGACCAATTGTTTTTGTCTGTGATTTCTGAACAGACACAGAGATTCCTAAACATCGTTGTTACAGACTGAATCTCTGGGAGAGTTTTTTCCCCTTCTGAAGCAAATTGCTTCTTGGCACTAAGTGAATCTTCTTTCCCAGTCAATCAGGCTTGAAACCTATGGGATGGCAGGAGGTGAAATCACCCTCTTCAGATGCTTCAAATCTCAGACGAGCCCCCATCAATGTTGTAGGGACCAATGATACCCAAGCTGTTTCTTCAGAAATTACAGAAACTTTATTTTACTGGTACATATGTATGTTCAGTTTGAATCATTTCCTAAGCACTGAACCAAGGACAAAAAGGCAACATACTCTCTCATACAATCCACACAAATACATTCTTTCATTAACTGAAAGCAAACAGATTGGTTACATTTAACTTCAGTATTAGTACACAGGTGCAGTAACTCTTTAACCCTACAATTGTTGTCTCATTTCCTGCCCTAAATTAGCAATACAACACCCACCAGCTTACTTGCATTAACTCTTTCATGTCCAAATCCCAGCTACCACAATAATGTTTTTTTAGAATTTGCAGTATCTACTTTTGGCTTTGTGTAATATCCCCTTAACTATTCCTCCATCATATTGTTCAATGTATAGCGCAATCTTGCCCTTTCTTTCTACATTATGTATGAATTAGATGAATGCTATTACTTAATTTTGTGACATAGACACCTAGCATGAGTCTGATGGACTCACGAGCTATTTTGTGGATCACTTGTATTTTTGCGTTCGTGCTTTGCTGTGGATGGCAGATAATATATTGCAATGGTTTGGTGGAGATCCTACTACAATTGTGAGAGATATGTTAAACTCCAGTCACCAGATAGAAGTAGTCGGGGAACAAGCGTGTCCGTTCATAATTTTTCCTCTGCTGCTAGTGTTTTGGCATGTTGAAAAGAAAACAGAGTGAAGCATAAATAACTTGTTTGCTTGCAGAAGAAGACAACAATGGTAAACAGTCCAGCGATGACTAATTCAATCCTAAGCCAATTGACAGTAAAGAAAATCATGTGAGCGTTGCGAGTGAAGTCCCTGACCAGCAAAGTGCTGAAAATATTGATGATAATCTGGAATGTAACAGCACTGCACCACTGTCTGTGGAGAAGAAATCTGCTGGCACTATGCAAAGTGAGAAGGCACAATATTATAAAGTCATCATGAGTGATATTATGAGTGATATTAGTTGTTCATCATGAGTGATATTATTGAAAAAATTGTCCAGTACACCATTTTGGAAGATAATTTATAAAGAAAAAAATTCATCGCTCATGTGGCAAAAAAGCAATTCAGTAGAAATTGGAGCTTTGATTGGACTGCTGATCACTGCAGGTTGTTTGAAAAGCAATTTCTCAAATGTCCATATTCTGTGGAGCAAGAAATATGGTCCACCAATTTTCCATGCCATGATGAATTAGGAAAGATTTGAAGACCTTTAACTTTTTGAGATTTGATGACAAATCATCAAGAAGTGTTCGAACGGCTACTGACAATTTGTGCCTTTTCGTGATGTATGGCACCAGATTAATCATAATCTTCAAAAATACTACCTTCCAGGTGTGAATTCGACTACTGATAAGCAATTGGTCCCATTTCAAGGTCACTGTTGCTTTCACCAGTATATGAGTTCAAAGCCAGGAAAATATGGATTAAAGACCTTCTGGTTATGTGACTCCAGCTAATTTTACCCACGGAAAGGCTAGCCCTACTTGGGTAAAGAAGGCAATATAAGGGGAACAAATTTCAAGATGGTGACCAGACTTTCATACCATGGGAATGTCTTTTAAAACATGACATTTTACGGAGGCTTGTGTGAAAGTAGCCTAATGCGAAATAAAAAAGAAAACTAGAAGACAATTCCTCCTTACTGAACTAGGTAAAGATTTGGTTCAGGAATATATAACGGTGGCTTCACTCGGCTGCATGAGCAACTATGTTGGTAGCTATGGAGTGTAGTTGCGCATGAACAGGGTTTTTTTCCTGAAGATTGGTGCCGCCCGATCTTTCCTGCACGATGTAATCACTACGTGAGGGGAAGATAGGGCGTGACCTATCTTTTCTCAGCCATAGTATTCATGGCTGAGAAATCCCAATAGTGAAAACGAAACCACTGAAATCCTATTGAAATCAGGGTTTTTGCTTTGTCCCATTAGATGGCCGTGAATATCACTGCTGTATAAGGGGGTGGGGGACACGCCCATGTGTTTTTGCTGCTAGGGCTTGAACACATGGGCATGTTTTAGTTCTATTATGTGGACATGAAAATTATGACCACATAACGGGCCGAAATGAAACCATTGATTTCATTTGATTTTGTTTATAATAGCAGGGTTCTCGTGTGTTTATACTACATACAAGAAAAATTTGGCAGGACCCATTTCCCCGCATTTTTTTTCAAACTCAAGTGCACTAGCACGGAGTTTGAATAGTCAAAAAAAACACAGCTCATGCACTAACATGCTCTGTACCGGCGAGTGTATTAGCGTGTACACCTGTGTTTTTGCCCTTAATGATGTAACAGAAGTTAAATGATACATATATTTCTACATGTTTGTATGATTACAAAACTAAAATTACATACTTTTTTCCAGTTTTTCCAAATTTGCACAATAAAAAACCCTTTTTTAATTATTTTTTTGGCATCGCTGCAGTCAAAGTTCCAAAACTATTTTATTTTTCCATTAATTTTTCTACGATAGCTCGATGTTTTGCATGACGACTTGTTGTTTTTGTTGGTACCATTTTGGAGTACACATGGCTTTTTTTCTGAGCTATTCTGAGAGCTGGATGGCTCTCTTGAACACTGTCCTTGTTCCTTGCTCCTATTAGTTCCTGTCTTCCTGATTGGCTCTGCCCTGCTTCCTATTGGATTCACTATATAAACCTGGTCTTACCTGCATGATTATTGTGCTCTAAGCCTGTAGTCCAGCTCCACCACCTGCCTGCTCCTCTGTACTGCAACTGATATTCCCATGTACCGACCTCTGGCTTTCCCTGATTATTATACCTGCCTGCACTAGTCACAATAAGAGGCTCCAAATCAGGGCCGCTTGTTGTCAAGGGGGGCTTCACACAGGCGCAATTGTGAGCGCCTTAACGCAAAATATTTGTGTGCGCATTCACATATATTTTGTTGTCTTTTTGTGAGCACAAGGAATGGGCATTTGCAGCAAAATTACACACAAACAAGACCAGAAGGTGTTAGAATTGACCCTGCCCACTACAGCCAACCATAGATAGGTCACATGTGTGGCACCACAGCTAATTAGCTATTTAAATCGGGGCATGTTAGTGTCCTGTATGTATCAAACCATGCAGTAAATTATGCCGATACATAGGCAAAAAATACTTGTTCATAGATTAAATGCATTGCGCTGAGTTGCGTGCTAAAACGCAATCACCTGCATGAAGCTGCCCTTCGAGTCTGGAAGGTTGTCCATGACTGTTCATTTGGTATCATCCCTGCATGCCCAGTTTTTTTCCACAGCTTGGGGTATAGCATTTTTGCACATTCTATAAATGTCACCTAAATATATTTAACACACTTTGAAAAGTGGAATAAATGTGTCTTTATACAGTAGCAGTAATTCTAAAAACCAAAGTCTAAGGGTTTACTCAAATGAGCATGTTTGCATGTGCAATTCAATTGGTTCACTCCCTCCTTCACTTTTGCACATGCAAAAAAAACCATGACCTACTCTATTTTGGTGCACCAAAGGTACCATAGGAGTCTATGGGGGTGTAAAACACTGCACATACCTGCGAACATCAGCACCTAATTTATCTTAATAGCCAATTTAATCACAGCAGGAAAGATTTCCCTGTCCATGTAAATGAGCAGTGCCTGCACAAATGCACACAGTATACTATGTGCATTTGCACAGGCATGCGTGCAAAAATTGTTCCTTCACATAGCAAATACATTGCGCCTGAGTGAGCGTTTTTGCACTTACGGTGGTCTGAAGCCACATTGCACGGAGAATCGAACCCATTGTTTTCAATGGGTTAGTTTTCACTTTTGCGCGCGCAAAACGCTGTGCATATATGCAAACACTTGCACATCATTTGGCTTAACCCCTTAACGACCAGCCCATAGTCTTTTTACGTCCTGCTCAAGTGGACTTTATTCTCTGAGGGCGTAAAAACATGCGTCCTGCAGAGAGTAAAGCCCCATGGGCTATGGATGTGACAGCTCCATGCTGTCGGTGCCCGCAGGTAGCCGACAGCATGGAGCTGTCATCCTGGGCTGTGGGCAGTCCCCCCGGCATTGCGATCAGCGCTATCCAATGGATAGCGCCGATCGCAATAAAGTGTAAAATAAAAGTAAATAAAGTTAAATATTCAGCTGCCCTGATGGATCGGATCCATCAGGGCAGCTGAAAATACTCACACAGGTTCCCCAATGTCTACCGCGGAGAAAGGGTCCTCTGGGACCCGGCGCGGCTCTTCTGCGCATGCCCGCCAGACGAATGACGTCACGCGCGTGTGCAGAAGAATGGGAACCCCGGGGAGTTTAAAATCTCCTGGTTCCCGGCTCCTGAAGGTACCCAGGAACCAGGGGATATCCAGTGGATAGCGGCGATCGCGAAAAAGTTTTTGAAAAAGTAAAAATCAGCTTAAAGGGGTTGTCCCGCGGCAGCAAGTGGGTCTATACACTTCTGTATGGCCATATTAATGCACTTTGTAATATACATTGTGCATTAATTATGAGCCATACAGAAGTTATAAAAAGTTTTATACTTACCTGCTCCGTTGCTGGCGTCCTCGTCTCCATGGTGCCGACTAATTTTCGCCCTCCGATGGCCAAATTAGCCGCGCTTGCGCAGTCCGGGTCTTCTGCTTTCTTCTATGGAGCCTTTCGTGCAAGATGCCGGCTCCGTGTAGCTCCGCCCCGTCACGTGCCGATTCCAGCCAATCAGGAGGCTGGAATCGGCAATGGACCGCACAGAAGAGCTGCGGTCCACGGAGGAAGAGGATTCCGGCGGCCATCTTCACAGGTAAGTATAGAAGTCACCGGAGCGCGGGGATTAAGGTAAGCGCTCCGGTAAGCTTTCTGTACGTCCCTGCATCGGGGTTGTCTCGCGCCGAACGGGGGGGGGGTTGAAAAAAAAAAAAACCCGTTTCGGCGCGGGACAACCCCTTTAATTTCACCTCCCCTCATGGATCGGATCCATGAGGGGAGGTGAAAATACTCACCCCTGGTCCTCAGTCCCCTTCTGCGCATGCGCGCCCGATGATTGACATCGGGCACGTGCGCAGAGGGGCTCAGGACCTGGGAAATTTAAAATCCCTCTGCTCCTGGCTGCCATGTGTAGCCGGGAGCAGAGGGATGTCCCTGCAGAGATGATCACTGTTATCCAATGGATAGCAGTGATCATTTAAAGTAAAAAAGTGTAAAAAAGTAATTAAAAAAAAGTTTAAAAAAGTAAAAAAAAAGTTTAAAAAAGTAAAAAAAAAAGTTTAAAAAGTAAAAAAAAAACTTTAAAACGCTTACATTTCATCTCCCCTCACGAATCATATCCGTGAGGGAGGATGAAATTACGTACCTATGGCCCCCGGATTTATCCGCGGACCTTACCACAGTTTCTGCGCACGCGGCCGTCGCCAAAGCGGCAGAAGCATGCGCAAAAGCCGTGGATTGCCAGGATAACTTAAAATCTCCCCGCTCTTGGCTACAAAACTTAGTCGAGAGCCTGGAGATTTCACGGGGGGCCGCGGTGAGTGGTTCCTGATCACGTGTTCGCCGTTATCCAATGGATAATGGCAATCACGTAAAAGTAAAAAAACAAATTTGTTTCATCTCCCCTCACCGATGTGATCGGTGAGAGGACATGAAACTTTTTACTGGAGGCCTCCGTATTTGCACCCCCGCGCGATCTTCCTCCGTGAACTTTCCCAGAGTCTGCACATGCAACCGCCGGCAAAACACCGGACACATGCGCAGGAGTCGGGGAGCCCAGGAAACTTAAAACCTCCTTACTCCCAGTGACCAACGGTAGCCGAGATCCTGGAGCAGTGGCCTCGTTGAGCGGTCCCAGGTCACGTGATAAAAAGGTAGCAATCTACCTTAGGTCGGTCTCACATGACCGGATACGAATTATGGATTCCGCATGCGTTTGATTAGCGGTAATACGCAGATCAATTGCATTGGATTACACAATTCCGCTCACATTAGTGGGTTGGAATTTCGTAATCCACTCACAGAAAAGAGAACGCAGCAGGTTCTATTTTACTGCGGATATCCGCAACATAGAGCCTATGGTCGCGGATATACCCGCAGCCCATACGTAACTACATTGTGTACGGCCTGCGGGTACCCGCATCATTGCTAAGCGACGGTGCAGGAAATACAAACAAAAAAAAAGTACAGCGCATGACCGCCTGTGTGAGTAGACAGTTATGCGCAGTACATTACGCGGCCGTACGCAGGGTCACAGCCGGGCTCACAGCTGGGATCCGTTGCGGGCCACCGAAAGCGGATTCCACCTACGTCTGCGTGAGCCCGGCGTTATTCAGACCGCTACCTGTAATCCGTAATTTACAAGAAGCCCCTGGAACGCTCGCCTTCATGCAGTTCCAGGAGCAGCTTGTTGAGCGCCTTCTGTGTGAGACCGCCACACTGCAGCAAGATTACAAAGCCTCACAGAGCGCCACGTTTTACACCCCATCCCTGCCGCTGAGGTCACGAAATACCCCCAAGCGAGAGAGGAGGGGGGATACCCGGTTTTCTTGCCCCATGTACCCATCCCAACCAGCCTCCGTAATTACCCCTGTCTTCGTACATAAAATGCGGTTTATATTATTACTTTTATCTAATATTTAGGGAATGCCAAAAAATGGGGGGGGGGGGTTATTTTTAGGAAGTCAATTTTTTTTCCGTATAAGTGGGCAATGTGGCCTTGAATTTATTCAGTTGTACCCTGATATCCAGCGGGCATTCCCTCCATTATGGGCCTAGCTATGTGTCCTGTAAGTAGTTTAGGGCCACAATAGGTATGTTTCTGAACACGGGACAAACGGGGGTATCCATTTTGGGGTGAAAGTCTTCATTCCTATGTGTGCTGTACAAAAAAACCAGTTTTTAAATTGACAAAATTGCCAAAAAAATGAAAATCGTAATTTTTTTCCTTCTGCTTTGCTTAGATTCAGTCAAATAATGTGGGGTCAAAATACGCAGCACACCCCTAGATGAATTTGTTAAGGGGTTTAGTTTTTAAAATGGGGTCATTTGTGGGGGTTCCTTATCGTTTTGGCCGCTCAATGTCTCTACAAGTGGGCAAGGGGGCCTGGAATTTATTCAGTTGTACCCTGAAATCCAACGGGTGCTCCTTCCATTATAGGCCTAGCCATGTTTCTTTTAAGTAGATTAGGGCCACAATGGGTATATTTCTGAACACGTGACAAACAGGGGTATCCATTTTGGGGTGAATGTCTTCATTCCTATGTACACTGTACAAAAAAGAACAGTTTTTAAATTGACAAAATTGCCAAAAAAATGAAAATCGTAATTTTTTCCTTCTGCGTGGCTTAGATTCATTCATTAGATAAATTCGTTAAGGGGTCTACTTTTCAACATGGGGTCACTTGTGAGGGTTCTCCATCGTTTTGGTCACTCAAGGGCTCTACAAGTGGGCAATGGGGACTAAATTTCCTTCAAGCAAAATTTCTGTTTCGAAAGCCATCGGTTGCTCCTTTCATTTTGGGCCCCATTGTGCATACAGACGTAATACTAGGGCCACAATGGGTATGTTTCTGAACACGGGACAAACAGGGGTACCCCTTTTGGGGTGAACGTCTTCATTACTATGTACACTGTACAAAAAAAGCTGTTTTTAAATTGACACAATTGCCAAAAAAATGAAAATCGTAATTTTTTCCTTCTGCTTGGCTTAGATTCATTCATTAGATAAATTCATTAAGGGGTCTACTTTTCAACATGGGGTCACTTGTGGGCGTTCTCCATCGTTTTGGTCACTCAAGGGCTCTACAAGTGGGCAATGGGGACTAAATCTCCTTCAAGCAAAATTTCTGTTTCGAAAGCCATCGGTTGCTCCTTTCATTTTGGGCCCCATTGTGCATACAGACGTAATACTAGGGCCACAATGGGTATGTTTCTGAACACGGGACAAACAGGGGTACCCATTTTGGGGTGAACGTCTTCATTCCTATGTACACTGTACAAAAAAAACTGTTTTTAAATTGACACAATTGCCAAAAAAATGAAAATCATAATTTTTTCCTTCTGCTTGGCTTAGATTCATTCAAAAACTGGGAAGTCAGAAAGTCATTGTACCCCTAGGTAAATTCATTAAGGGGTCTACTTTTCAAAATGGGGTCACTTGTGGGGGTTCTCCATCGTTTTGGTCACTCAAGGGCTCTACAAGTGGGCAATGGGGACTAAATCTCCTTCAAGCAAAATTTCTGTTTCGAAAGCCATCGGTTGCTCCTTTCATTTTGGGCCGCATTGTGCATACAGACGTAATACTAGGGCCACAATGGGTATGTTTCTGAACACGGGACAAACAGGGGTACCCATTTTGGGGTGAACGTCTTCATTACTATGTACACTGTACAAAAAAAAACTGTTTTTAAATTGACACAATTGCCAAAAAAATGAAAATCGTAATTTTTTCCTTCTGCTTGGCTTAGATTCATTCATTAGATAAATTCATTAAGGGGTCTACTTTTCAACATGGGGTCACTTGTGGGCGTTCTCCATCGTTTTGGTCACTCAAGGGCTCTACAAGTGGGCAATGGGGACTAAATCTCCTTCAAGCAAAATTTCTGTTTCGAAAGCCATCGGTTGCTCCTTTCATTTTGGGCCCCATTGTGCATACAGACGTAATACTAGGGCCACAATGGGTATGTTTCTGAACACGGGACAAACAGGGGTACCCATTTTGGGGTGAACGTCTTCATTCCTATGTACACTGTACAAAAAAAACTGTTTTTAAATTGACACAATTGCCAAAAAAATGAAAATCATAATTTTTTCCTTCTGCTTGGCTTAGATTCATTCAAAAACTGGGAAGTCAGAAAGTCATTGTACCCCTAGGTAAATTCATTAAGGGGTCTACTTTTCAAAATGGGGTCACTTGTGGGGGTTCTTCATCATTTTGGTCACTCAATGGCTCTACAAGTGTGCAATAGAGCCTAAATCTCCTTCAAGCAAAATTTCTGTTCCGAAAGCCACCGCTTGCTCCTTTCATTTTGGGCCCAATTGTGCATACAGACGTAATACCAGGGCCACAATGGGTATGCTTCTGAGCACAGGACAAACAGAGGTATCCATTCTGGGGTGCAAATCCTCATTTTCATGTGTACTATAGAAAAAAGTCCTGTCTTTAAAATGACATATTTGCAAAAATATGAAATTTTAGTTTTTCTCTTCTAAATTGCATTGACTCCTGAAAAAAAATTGTGGGGTTAAAATACTCATGACACCCCTCAGTGAATACGTTAAGGGGTGTAGTTTTTTAAATGGGGTCACTTGTGGGGGTATCTATCATTTT
This sequence comes from Eleutherodactylus coqui, assembly GCF_035609145.1. Lineage (NCBI taxonomy): Eukaryota > Metazoa > Chordata > Amphibia > Anura > Eleutherodactylidae > Eleutherodactylus > Eleutherodactylus coqui. The sequence goes on along the minus strand of NC_089837.1, from coordinate 423,000,871 downwards.
GACTCCTATGAACTTTTGGAATCTTGGCTTGATGTAGGAAAACAAAGTGTTCCTCAAAATGCTGAAAAGTAATGTTAAATTTGTACGTCTCCTAAATGGTTAAAAAAAACCGAAAGTTTTTCCAATGTGCGCCCAAAATAACGTAAACGGATGGAAATATTTATCTTAGCAAAAATTTCTATATTATGTTTGCACATATTTGAGATATTGCAGTTGGAAATGTGAAAAAATGACGATTTTTTCAAAATTTTCCAAATTTTGGCGCTTTTAATAAATAAACACAAATTCTATCGGTCTTTTTTTCCACCTAAATGAAGTACAACATGTGACGAAAAAACAATGTTAGAATCGCTTGGATATGCAAAACCTTTCTGGTGTTTTTCCATGTTAAAGTGACACATGTCAGATTTGCAAAATTTGGCCTGGTCATTAAGGCGCAAACAGGCTTGGTCACTAAGGGGTTAATAAATCAGGGCAGGGTGATTTCCCCACCCATGTGAACTATGTATGCAATTGCGCAATGAACTGTGGAATTTCGTGGGGAAAGCAAAAACACTAGGGACTAAATAGCCTTTTAAATCACAGTGTGAGTGTGCCCAGAACTGATGTGAATGATCCACAGCAGCACAGAAAGCACAGATATGCGCACGCTAGTGCGACCTTCACAGCACAAAAAGTTGCACTATTGCAAGCATTTCTGTGCTTATGCTCATCTGAAGAAGCCCTAACTGTACTTAAGCAATGTGCTGTAAGTAGGAAACTTGTTCCCCACAGCAGCCTGTTTGTCATCCTTTCTCCTTGCCACTTCATTAGATCTGTCAGCACCGTGATATGTACTATAGATAGCCTATAAGTCATGAGTCTATCCTAATGTAATAACATGTAATTCTCTGCTAATGACTGGCAGCCAGAGAAAGAAGGAGGGTTTACACTGAGCTCTCTATCCCAACACCACCTTGGCATGGTCTCCATTACAGGACAAGTTCTGTGCTTTCTAGAATAATAGCAGCCTTTTAAATTAACCTAAGGCCAGCTGCACACGACCAGATTTGCATTTCAGAATCTGCAGCAGACATCTGCCTCCAGATACCGCAGCAAATACCTTCCATGCTATGGAAAAGCGCTTTTTCCTGTACACGAGGGAAAATCAATTGCGATTTTCTGCTCAAAGAGGAAAAAATTGCAGCATGCTCTTTTTTTAAGCAGATTTCATGCGGACAGCTTCCTTTGAAGCCAATGAAAGCCGTCCGACCTGCAGCCCTTCTGCAATTGACATTGCGGAAAGGTTGTGGATTCAGCATCATCGCTAGGCAACGGAGCACTAAAATCTGTATTGCACATGTCTGACGGCGAGCCATCTGGACCATCCACAGGACAGAAGAAAGAAGACGGTGACAGGTACGTGTAGTCCCAGGACGGGCACAGGGTTGGACTCCACTGCGGGATCTCGCATACGGAATCTGACCTGGTCATGTGCATGATGAACGCAAAGTATAGGGAATATAATGCAAAGTATCTATGAATCTATTTCTAATAATGTATTATGTATGTCCTTTTTCTTTACTTTCCGGAGACACCTAATATACTTCAAATATAGCTGAAACACATTAAAGAAAAATAGAGATCGGCAGAATTAACTCATGGTGGTGAAATGTGTTCTAGAACATTCAATATGTTAAAGAACAAATATCTGGTTGCAATCTATGAAGGGTTACGCAAAACCTTGATCCATGTGTAAAATGGATGCTTGCATCAATATAAAAGGCACTGCAAGTATCTGATAAAGAGCCAGTGAGGTACAAAATCTTGTCATTTGAAATTATATGTTAGTGCAATCAAATGTCACACTATCTATTTTATACCCCTACTTTCATATCTGACTACATCTTTCATTTACCAGTTGAAAGGCATATCCTATTTAATCCCTTGAAATTCTATTTAATAACTAAGATTAGGAAGAATTGGATGTAAAGATTTAAACATGTCTACAGTATTTACAAAAAAGGCAAAGTAAAAAGAGGTCCGAATTTGAGATCATGAGTTTCTGCAAATAAGTCACAGCCAGACAAATGTGCATCGATTGTTCTCCAATCCAAGGACTGGAAATATAGCATATTATAAGGTTAGGTGATTTATTCATATCTTGTAAATAACAAAAGTGAGGTGTCGGCTCATTACAGGTTACTTAATATGGCGAACTATTTCACAGGAAAATACAAGCATTTGTCAGACATCAAAGAAGTCATTATTGTACATAACTGGCTATTTAAGCTGAAGATTCTGTATTTCCACCAGCATAAAACATCCATTCAGAAAACATACTGGAAGTTGACCTGGAAATATTTGAATGTACAATGCGAATAAAGTTCAGGTTCCAGATAAACCTCTATGTAAAATCACTCTTTGGCCTCGGTCAGACGGGCGTTTTTTCGCGCGATTTGTGCATGCGCATGCGTCCGGCGATTTTATAGAACCATTACTTTGCAATGGTATCGGACACATGAGCGCTTTTTATGCGCTCGTCCAATTAATTATAGAACACAAATCGCAGATCGCACCTATCTGCGATTTGCGATTCCTGTTCTTCCCTATATACGCTCAATGGGGCCGGCGGCAGCTGCGCTGACCCCGTTGAGAACATATACTAAACAAATCATTCTCCTCTGCCACAGCTGTAGCAGTTGTGGCAGAGAAGAATGATGTTTGCCCATTGAATTCAATGGAGCCGGCAATACAGCCGGCTCCATTGAAAGCAATGGGCTGCCGGCGAGCGCAGGATGAATTTTTGGGAAGGGCTTAAAAATATAAGCCCTTCCCTGAAAATCATCCAAAAATGTGTAAAAATAAAAAAAATATATATACTCACCTTGTCCGTGCAGCCGGAGTTCAGCCACGGCCGGCCGGCAGTTCTCCTAAACTGCTCTGAGTAGTATTCAGCAGGCGCCTCAGCGCAGGGACCAATCAGGGGCAGCTCTCAGCTGAATGACAGCTGTCATTCAATAGCTGAGATCTGCCTCTGATTGGTCCCTGCGCTCAGCCAATCAGAGGCAGTACTCACTCACCCATTCATGAATTCATGAATGGGTGAGTGAGAGCTGCCTCTGATTGGTGAGGGCTGTGACCAATCAGAGGCAGCTCATTCAGCAGGCGGGGATTTTAAATCCCCAGCTGCTGAATACTACACAGAGCAGTTCAGGAGAACTGCCGGCTGGCTGCGGCTGAACTCCGGCTACTGGGAAAAGGTGAGTATACATTTTTTTTAAATTTTTACACATTTTAGGATGATTTTCAGGGAAGGGCTTATATTTTTAAGCCCTTCCCAAAAATTCATCCCGCGCTCGCCGGCAGCCGATTGTTTTCAAAGGAGTCGGCTGTATTGCCGGCTCCATTGAATTCAATGGGTGAACATCATTCTCCTCTGCCACAGCTGTGGCAGAGGATAGCGGGCAGTGTGGGGCGGTTTCACTGAAAACGTTGCTAGGTGCAGCTTTTTCAGCGAATCGTCGGCCCCAGTCACGCGATTTGCAGATGCGCATCCGTTATGCGATTCGCAAATCGCGGGAAAAAACGCCCGTGTGACCGAGGCCTAAGGGTGACTACCCACTTCAGTTTTTTTTCACTGCGAAATTCGCAGCCTTTTTCTTTCTGCAGGGATCTATGGGACTTGTAATGTTAAAATCATAATGTTAAAATCGCAATTTACCGCAAATTTAACATTACAAGTCCCATAGACCCCTGCAGAAAAAAAAACGCTGCGAATTTCGCTGTGAAAAAAAACTGTAGTGGGTAGTCACCCTAACATGGAAACCTAGAATTTTCATAGACTCTCTGTAGGCTCTCAGCAGACAAGGGGTACATAAAATTATTCAACCAAATAGTGTCCGTCTTTGTAATTGCAACCAATTGAATTCCAATTTATCCTACCTGATAAAAAAAAGAAAGCTGCAATCTGATCACTTTTAAGAGGCAACACTAACACTTTATAACAGTTTTAATAGATGAATATATTTTCTGATAGACTGTTTCTGCTATAGATTAAATGCTGATTGATTTATGAGGAAATCATAGAAAAATTGTTTTTTACTGTTCAGCTTTCAGCTTGTTCCAAGTTACAAAATTCATGTATATGCAGTTCTTTGATTTGGTTATAAAACCGCTTAGAAGTTTGTCCTTGAGTACATCTAAGTAAAAAAAATGCTCTCAGGAGACCTGAAGTCGGAACAGAATAGCGGCACTGTGATACCGCTCTATCCTAGCAATCTGCACTAGCGACTTTTAAAGTGGTATCTCACCTTAAAAATGGTCCTCTCAGCCTCCGGAGCGATTCACAACCATAGTGCTACCACTTGCAAAGGCAAAAAAGCTTAGTTGAAAAAGCTGACTTTTTCACAGCCCAGTACGGCCTAGCCACGGGGCATCTTCTAATAGTGTAAATGGGATGCTCCAATTCTCCTTCCAATAGTGAATGTGCCAGCATATTTGAACTTTGGTATTCATTCCCTCAATGCTCTCTGGAAATAATTGATTATGTATATGTAGTCCACAAGACTTGCCTTAGTATTACTTTATATAACTAAGTTATAAACGTTTGAGGCTTGAATAAGTGCTACTTAATGTGGAGTGAAGTAGAAAAAGGCTCTCCTTGGGGAGAAACTATACCATCCCCATGTCCACTCACCCCCTAGGTGTCCCACACACTTTTTGGGTGCTCTCCATAAAGAGACACCACACCGCTTCTGACCCACGACATAGGCCCCTCACAGACTAAGTCAGAGACCTACTGCATACTGATGAGGGGCAAACACCCCGAAACAGTCTGTATATGCATGGTTTATGGCTTGGTTTAATATTTCCAATCATTGTAGACTTTTTTAATAAGGTCACTTTGAATTGAAGGAATACTGCCATCCAATACATGGCACTGTAGAGATATTTTTCCATCTTTCTGATTTGCATAAATTTCCCAGAGGAGTATTGTCTTATAAGTCTCCTTAGTTAGCTTTTAGGTGTCCCCACAACCATTCTGGGTGCTCACTTTAAGGAGAGACTGTAACACCCCCATATCCACTCACCCCCTAGGTGTCCCCTCACACTTTTTGGGTGCTCTCCTTAAGGAGACATGACACCTTTTGACCCACATCATAGGCCCCTCACAGACTAAGCCAGAGACCTACTGCATACTGATGAGGGGGCAAACACCCCCAAACAGTCTGTATATGCATGGTTTCTGGCTTGGTTTTAAAATCCCAATCATTGTAGACTATTTTAATAAGGTCAGTTTGAATTGAAGGAATACTGCCATCCAATAGATGGCACTGTAGAGGTATTTTTCCATCTTTCTGATTTGTAGAAAAAATTCTAATGCAGATATCCTGTCTATCCAAGAATCTCACTTTAAGAAATCAACCCTCTCCCATTCTAATAAAAAAATTTACCACATATACTTTTCTAACACTGAAACAAAGCAGGCTAATGTTTCCATAGCAATTTAGGACTCTGTTACCTTTTGCTTAATTAATATAATCCTAATATAATCCAGTGACTAATGTCACTACAGGGGATGTTTTTCCCTGTAACTGGGGCTCCTATGAATGCCCCAGCTACAGTGGAAAAATGTCAAACAAAAAAAAAAACATGTGAATGTCCCCCAGGAGGTCTTATATGACATCATGGGGACATGGATAGTAAAAAAAACATAATTACATACATCAGTAAAAGAAAATTACAGAATACAACAACAATATATATGTAAGAATGGAAATAACCCAAAGCCGATGCCAACCAAAACAGTCACGCCCTGTAAAACCAAAACCATACATATTATATATCAAAACGTCTGAAACAAAACGAGGAACTCATTCCTATACTTTATTTTAGCATAAATATACTAATTTAAAAAAAAAATACATATAAATGTTTTTTAAAAAATCATTTTTTTTAGCTTTTTATCCCCAATAAAACGGAGAAAAGAGTAGTGAAAAGCATATTTAAGAAATCGCCCTTAAAAAAAATGCAGCAAAAATATTTTTGGTAGCTGAAGGAAAAAAAATAGGGTAGTAAAACTACCACATGGGTAAAATACCTAAAATGTGTCTCGTCCTTAAGGTACAAAACAGCCTGGTCCTTAAGGGGTTAATAAAAAGACTTCAATATTAGACAAGCATGGTCCCATCAGATAAAAATTAACAAAATAATGATTTAAGAAACAAATTAACATAGCATGTTCGTTGTTTATTTCTGATATGGATCTTACCATTTTTATTTCACAAATAAACTTTTTCTACTTTAGACAGGTTTAGTAAATTGCAACTAGTTATGTAATGTGTATATTTTTCCTGTCTGAGAAGATTATGTCAAAACATCTTGTGTTTGTCTGTATTTAATATTAGTTGCCTTCACTACACTTTTCTTGAATGACTTTTCCTTCCTTACAATGCAAACTATCAATCGGTAAGCAATCTGAAGTCAGTCTACTCTGGAGTGGGCCATCCTGGTAAACATCATTTAAACAGCGCGCATACATTCCTTGTATGTGCACTGTTTAAAAACAAAAAGAAAGAAACAATGAATAATGGCCGTTTCAGGCTGCCGTATGCGTAGTTGTTTTTCTTTTTCCTCGCCTGCCGGAAAAAAATATCGGAAAAATAAGTTCTGTCCTATCTTTCCTGCACTTAGTTAATACTATGTGCGGGAAAGCTAGGGCAAGTCCTATCTTTTCTCAGCCGTACAATTAATGGGTGAGAATCTGATACTGAAAACAGGACCACTGAAGTCAATTGAAATCAGTGATTTTCTTTTGTCCTGTTATATGGCTTTCCTTGTGCAAATGAGAATAGGGCTATTCCCTTTGCATTGTGACAGCCTTTCAGATGTTTGAAGACAGCTATTAAGTCTTTTTTATCCAAATAGTTAGGAGGGCTTTTTGATTTCCAATGTCTAGCAATGTATAATTTTGCTGCTAATGAGCAATAACACACCCACTTTCTATATTCTAGCGGTATGAGATCACACTCCAACAGCAATACGGCTGTTTGTGTATTTTTGAAATCCTGAATCCTGTTACATCTAGTATAATTTGAAAAACTCCATCCCAGAAGGGTTTTATTAAGGAACATTTCCAAAATATATGGAAAATTGTTCCTTTCCCCCCACATTGCCTCCAGCAAGAATTGCTAACCTTAAGGAAGCTCCTTGCTAGCCTGGTAGGGGTGTAGTACCATCTTTTTAGCACTTTGTAGTGGGTCCGTAAGAGATTGTATTTAACCCCTTCCTCCTCCATGACGTACCGATACGTCATGGAGCAGGGGGATATGTAAGCAGAAAGGTCGCGGGACGACCTCTCTGCATACAGCGCGGGCGTCAGCTGTTTAATACAGCTGACACCCGCGGGCAATAGCCGCGATCGGCTGTTCGGCCGATCGCGGCTATTAACCATTTAAATGCCGCTGTCAATTCTGACAGCGGCATTTAAATCCCCCAAACGATGTTCGGGGGTCCCGCAAGGCCCCCCGCGGTGAGATCGGGGAAGCCGTGCAGGTGTAATGGCAGCCAGGGGCCTTTAGAAAGGCCCTAGGGCTGTCTTAGCAGACTGCCTATCAAGCCATCCCTGTGGGGTGGCTTGATAGACTGCCTGTCAGAATGCAGTATGACATAATGCTATAGCATTACGTCATACTGCAGGAGCGATCAAAGCATCGCTGCTTGTAGTCCCCCAGGGGGACTTCAAAGTAAAGTAAAAAAAAAAAAAAGTTATAAAAGTTTAACCCCTTGAGTGGCGGGTTTCCTACCACCCTGTCGTGCCCACCAGGGCAGGTTTTTTAAAATGGTCTAATCATTGAATTTCAACTAGTTTTGCAGTTGCGTCTCAAGAGCCATAACTTTTTCATTTTTCCATTGACATGGCCATATAAGGGCTTGTTTTTTGCGGGGCAAGTTGTGATTTTTTAAACAGGGGGGAGGAAAAAAAGAAATGGGGAAAAAAGAAAAAAAGGGGCCATGTCATTAAGGGGTTAAATAATGTATTAACTTCCTTCTCTGTGTCATTATGACGCACGGATACCACATGTGTGATTGTATTTTTGATTTTTTACAAAGTAAAGGGAGACAAGTGTTTTTTTTATTTTTTTAATAATTTTTTTACTTTTTTTTTTTTTAATTTTTTTTTTAATTTTTTTTTTTTTTGTCCCTTTAGGGGACTTCCACAGGGACCCATCAGGACCCCTGATCACATTCCAGGGGTCCGATGGTGACAGCCCTTTACATGCTGCAGTGACAGCCCTTTACATGCTGCAGTCACATAGACTGCAGCATGTAAAGGGTTAACACAGCAGAGATCGGAGGTTTTCTCTGATCTCTGCTGTAAGAGCTGGTACCTAGGTGTCCTCTCACAGCCAAGCACCAAGCTCTCCCTGTCACAGAGACCATCGGCTTGCTTCTGACAAGCCGATGGTCTCTATGGCAACCTGTAAACAAAGCAGGACATTGCCGACATGTCGGCAATATCTTCTGCTGGTTTTTCAAAGCCCTTGCTTTGTTCTCTGTGGGTCTGTGCAGGCAGAGCACACTGCCACAGCTTGTGGCATTGTGCTCTGCAGCTCCCATAGTGATACATAGCCCGGAAATCTTCCGGGGTATATCACTATGGGCAGTGGAGCTCGTCACGGAACTTTTCCGGGCGTGCCACTCAAGGGGTTAAATCACCCCCCTTTTGCCATATCTATTATTAAAAACTCTAAATCATAAATTAAAAATATGTATTTGGTATCGCCGCGTCCATAAAAGTCCGATTTATCAAAGTAGTGCATTATTTTTCCCGCACGGTGAACGTCGTCCAAAAAAAAAATAAAGAACCCCAGAAATGCATTTTTTTAGTTACCCTGCCCCCAGAAAATACGCAATAAAAAGTGATCAAAAAGTCATATGCATTCCAAATTGGTACTATAAGAAACTACAAGACATTAGACAATAAATGAGCCCTTGCTCAACTACGTCGACAGAAAAATAAAAAAGGTATCACGTGCACAAACTGACCGCAGAAAATAATTGAAAAAAATTAAATGTCTTTGAAAAAAAGAGTAGTATAGTAAAAAAAAAACTACACAAGTTTGATATCGTAGTAATCATACTGACCCATAGAATAAAGTTATCATGTCGCTTTTGTTGCCGTTTGTGCGCCATAGAAACAAGACGCACTGAAAGATGGTGAAATGTCTTTTTTTTCATTTTACTCCACTTAGAATTTTTTTTAAGTTTTTCAGTACATTATATGGTACTTTAAATAGCACCATTGAAAAATACAACTCGTCCCGCAAAAAACAACCCTTCATACAGCGATGTCGATGGATAAATAAAAGAGTTACGATTTTTTTGAAGGGGGAGGAAAACTCGAAAGTGGAAAAAGAAAAAGGGGCCACGTCATTAAGGGGTTAAAGTCGATTTGTTTGCCCATTCAAAGGAGGTTATCCATTATACTACTGGTATGTTCTCTCTTAAGTCTCTCGCCCAGTTAACTAGGTGTGCCTTCTTCATATCCCCCATTTCACCTGAAAAGGTGTTGTAACATTTTCTCTTAATAGCTCTCCGGTTAACAGGAGCATTAGATAAAAGCTGAATGAATTTGTTAGGAAATGTACATTCCATTATATGAGATGTGTTTAAAAAGGATTAAATCTGACAGCATGTGTAGAAATCATTAGGAGAAAGATTGAATCTTTCTAAAAGGGTTTGAAATGGGATGATCCGTTTATTTTCCAAGAGATCAGAAATTAGTCTCCATGTCCCCATTTTGATTCCTCTCTGTGTAACTCCATGGCGATAGTTGGGGGCCTTCCAGCCACAAGGTCGATTGGTTTATTTTTATTGCATGGTAATAAGACCATGGGTCAGGTACTCCCAGACCCCGTTGTTTGTGGTTAAGATACAGAATCCCTGCTGGTACTCTGGGTCTCTTACCTCCCAATATGCATTTTAAAAGTTGTTTTTGAAATTCTGCTATAGTGTTGTGTGGAATTGGCATAGCTAGGGTGCATAACAAGTACAGAATTTTTGGCAATATTAGCATCTTGTACCAAACTATTCTGCCAAACCATGATGGTTCTAATTTTTCAAGCAAAACCAATTCTTCCTGAATTGAGTAAAGCAACGGATCAAAATTCAAAGGAATAATATACTTTAGTGGGTAGTATATTTTGATACCTAAGTAGGGGATCATGGAAGGCCATTGAAAGGAGAACTCCTTTTGTATATCACTTTTTAAAGATGCGTTTATATTAATGCCTACAATTTGGGATTTACTGATATTTGGGTTGTAATATGAAGCTTTTCTGAACAGAGAAATAACCTTATCCACTGCTCTCAGGGAGCCCAGGGGATCTGTCAAGGACAGGAGCACATCGTCCGCAGAGAGTCCTATTTTGTGTTGCCTGTTACCCATTGGAAAACCTTTGATATCTAGAGATATTCTGATTAGTTCTACCAATGGCTCTATGACCATTATAAATAGCAATGGAGAGAGAGGGCATCCTATTAGTTATGCAAAAAGATGCTGACAGGGCTCTGTCAAACAGGGCGCTGGCGGAGGGGGCCGTGTAAAGTGCTTTAATTGCCATAAGGAAATTCCTTTTTATTCCAAATATTTGAAGAATGGCAAAGGCAAATTTCCAATGAAGTCTATCGAATACTTTCTCCGCATCCAGGGCGAAGAGGAAAGAAGGTGTGCGACTCGATCCCATCTTCGCGACCAAGTTTAATGCCCTTCCAGTTCCATCTGCAGGCTGCCTGCCCGTGACGGATCCTGCCTGATCGCTGTGAATAATACTAGGTAAAATTTCTAGGAGTCTGAAGTCTAGAATTTTTGAATATATTTTAGTATCTGCATTAAGTAACGAGATTGGTCTAAAGTTTGCAGGAGAGTCTGTTGCTTTACCAGGTTTGGAGATAGCCACAATAATGGCTTGTAACATTTCCTCTGGGAGGCTCCCTGTAGACATAGCTTCATCAAAGGTCAGGGCAAGGTGTGGGGCTAGTATGTTTGAGAACATTTTGTAATATTCATTTGAGAAGCCATCTGGGCATGGAGATTTGGAATCTTTAAGAATTTCAATGGCTTCTCTTACTTCTGTAGTTGAAATGGGCCTATTTATTTTGTGTAATCGATCACCGATCGTGGGGAGGTTCATTTTCATAAAGAAATCATTTATTATTTCATTATTCAGTTGAGATACCAATGGGTCACTTTCCAAATTATAGAGTTTAGCATAAAATGCTCCAAATTCTTCTGCTGTGGCTTATGGATGGGACAGTTTTATTTTGTGGTTGTCTGCTTTTAGAATATATGGAATTCGGGATTTGATATCCCTTTTTTTGCTATACTGGCCATCAATTTAGAGGGTTCTCTCAGCCTTCTTTTTATTAGGCTAAACACTCTCAGATCCTTGAACCGTTCCTCATAGGACATGGTTTGCAGACTGCTCACCATCCTGGTTGCTCTTCTCTGAACTTGCTCTAGTTTGTCTATGTCTTTTTTAAAGTGGCATGCCCAGAACTGGACACAGTATTCCAGATGAGGTCTGACTAAGGAAGAGTAGAGGGGGATAATTACCTCACGTGATCTAGACTCTATGCTTCTCTCTATGTATCCCAGAATTGTGTTTGCCTTTTTTGCTGCTGCCTCACACTGTTGACTCATGTTCAGTCTGTGATCTATTATTATACCCAGGTCTTTTTCACATGTGATGCTTAGCTCAATTCCTCGTATTCTGTTTTTTTTTTCTAGCCCAAATGTAGGATTTTGCATTTCTGCTTGTTAAATACCATTCTGTTACTTGTCGTCCACTGTTCAAGTCTGTCCAGAGGTTTTTGAAACCTCTCTCTCTTCTCTAGTGTTAGCGATCTCCCCCCTAGGATTTCAAACACGTAAAAAAAGACACAATATGCTCTATTTTTATGTGCAATTTTGTGTGCATCTAAGGCGTATATTGGGGTGCGAAAATGCGCACATGGTGCCTGCGAAATTGCACAAGTAACTGCGCAATTTTGCTGGGACTAATTCGGCTACACGCCTTTTAAATCACGGTGCAAGTGTGCCCTGCACTGATGTGAACAATCCCCAGCAGCACAGAAAGTACAGTAAAATGAACATTAGCTTGACCTTCACTGTACAAAGGCACATGCTTCATCCTGATGTTTTTGCACTATGGATGAAGTGCTTTTGCATGCGTGTGTGTGCATTCTACTGTACTTTTTTGTGCACATAGGGCCTGCTTATAATCGTGCGCAACAAACCCTAGCTCTGATTTAAAAGGCTATTAAGCCTAAGGAGGTCCAGGTGTGTTATATTCCCCACAGTTTTGTGCTCCATTTCACGCATTTTGAGAAGAATTCTATGGGGGTCTTGGGTGTGCAAATGTGCACAAAATAGAGCATGTTTCATTTTTTTGCGTGTACAAAATAAGAAATTATTCGCTGCATATTGTGCACTCAAATTTTATACATGCAAATACATCCATATGAAATTGCCTTAAAGTCTGTGTCCAATTATTTGTTTCAAATCACTTGAAGCCATGTACATCACAGTACATTTTATTGTTATCCTATGTTATACATATGTTTCATGTATGACTATGTCTGCTAATGAAATGAATAGAAACTCTAAGGGTTCTTTCACACAGGCGTATTTACGTGCATTTTTGCACTTAAAATTTATGAGCACAATGCATAATGGAACCCACTAATGTCAGTACGAACGCACAAATCTCCTGGTTTTGCGCGCAGGAAAAAATAGAACACGCAATCTCCCTTCTTCAGGCACAGCTACGCTCTGTACAACCAAGCATTGTTGCTCCCACGGCAATGTGTTTTTGCCCTATTTATCTTTGTGCAGTTCTATATGTCAACTTTATTCAGTCTGTGTACCTATTCTTTTCTTTCAGTATGCTATTCGTTCTTCGCGTCTGCAAAAAAAAATAGAAACAGCCTAACTCTAAGGGCAGTTGCAGATGGCCATATGCCCAACTGCGCTTAACGGCACATAGTTGCACCCAAATGGGGGAAATTTCTTCCCCTTTATCGGCTTTTCAAACTCTGCGCAAGAGTGCAGGAGTTTGAAAAAAAAAAGCGGGAAGATAGGTCCTGCCTTATCCTTACCACACAATGTATTCACTATGCACGGAAAAACTAGGTCAAGTCCTTTCTTTTATTAGGCGTACACTTAAATAAATATGAAAGAATCAAAGAGTCATCTAGTACTTATTTATGTTCAACACAGTGCAGAAATAGGATATGGAATCATAAGCAGAGTCATTGTTGAATCAGAATCAGAATAATACATCAAATGAAAAAAAGAAAAGTTGTATAACTTAAAGCGACATTCCTTTGCCTGATAGATGAAGGTCCCACTTCTTGGATCCGCACCAATCACCAGATTGCAGGTCTCCCAATCTTATTGCAAATCAGTGCAGCAACCACTGGTGGCTTGGATTAAGAAAACAGCTGAACTGATTGTTTTACACTACTACTATCATTCTCACTGCAGATCATAGAATCATAGAATAGTAGAGTTGGATGGGCCCTCCAGGGTCATCTGGTCCAACACCCTGCTCAGTGCAAGATTCACTACATCATTCCAGACAGATGTCTGTCCAGCCTCTGTTTGAACACTTCCATTGAAGGAAAACTCACCACCTCCTGTGGTAACCTGTTCCAGATGGGAAACGTAACCCCACAGGGAGGAGGTGGGGACATGGGTTCTCCATTCTAGGGATCTGTAGGGGTCCCAGGGGTTGGACCTCACCACCTTACCCATTTTCACCTATCCAGGGGATAGGTGAAAACTTAAAAAACCTTTCAGTCTCTTTAGTTGTATGAAAGATGCATGAATGTTATGCAACTAAACCCAATTTGCATGCATCTAGTGTTGTGCAACAAGAATTGCAAACAAGTTGCACAAGTTGTAGCATAACAGTAGGCTTTATGGTAAGGACTGTGAAGTACTTTCTGCATCCACAGGAAATTCTCCATAGTGCATGATAGGATTTGCACCTGTGCTTAGCACACAGAATTGCCAATGGAAGCACAAACGATTTTTATGCAACTTTACTACTAATGAAATATACACTGCTATGCTTCACATGTGTCTGTTCTGCAGTACTACATTTGTGAAAAGATCAGAAGGGTTATTGGTTATGAAGTTCTGAACTTCTTCGACATCAGTTCTACAACAGATGGTACGCAATTTAATGTTATATTATATATATGCAGTATATACACTATTGCAAAAAAAAAGAAATAGAAATTAAATTAGTTTATATAATATACTGTTTAAATAGTATAAAATATACTATATGATCCTGTATGCTGGCACTTTGCAAAAATAAAATTAATTCAGTGTAATGTTAATGTTCAGCAATAGCTTTTGCAAATGCTATGTTTTATTAAGTGAAATTAGTTTTCATTAACAAAAAAATGGACATAGCAAACAATAGACTATAGTTTTTGTTAATTGCATTGTAATGTATTCTATAAACAATAGAATGCAGAAAGCAGGACACAGATGACAAAGTGATTTAAGGTTTTGAAGCTGTTAGATGTTTCCATACTCCAGTGCTGTCTTAAGAGGGAAAATATTAAGTAAAAACAATGACATATAAAAATAATCTGAACAGGAACTGCAAAATTCAATAGCAGACAATGCCTCTAGGTTACTTGATGGCTTGTTTTCTGTGCCAGATTTCTTATAAAACAAGTCTGATTTAATAACAGTTTTTACATTGTTCTGTATTTTGTATAATCTATCTGGACACATCAATTCATTAAGTATGAAAGGAGGTAGACTTTGTTTTCTCAAGAACATTGATAAAATAGCAACAATTCAGAGTTTCTATAACTGCAATAAAAATAATACTGGAACCCTTAGGTTGTACGACAACAGGATAATCTTCAAAGTATAATTTAACAATACATGACCAAAAATGAACACCTATCATATTTACTGTATATGAGCCTGTTGGACTTCCTATTCCAAAACAATGGCTGTTAAAATGAGTTTGGACACTGCTTTGTGGCTATAAGGCTGCCTGTCCACGGCCGTGATGGATTATTACTAGCGATATTCCACTGCGGAGGAGCACTGACAGGTCTCTGCGATGCGCCTATCTTATAGATAGGCTTACTGCGGAGAATCACGGTAAATCGCAGCATGCCATGGACTACAAGGTCTTCCATCTCCCTCTCTCTCTGTTCCCCTTACACAACATTAGGGCAAATCCAATGTGTAAGACAAAAACAGTATAAGGTCATGCAGTAATGTTGGATGAGTAGGCTTAGAACAGAATAGGCTATCCAATCCAAAAGTAACAGATGGCGATGAGGTTCTGAGTTCTGTGCCCACAGTGTCCTATAAACCTCTATTTTGTGATTATTATACTATGGGGCACTCTTGGTGTGACTATTAGAACGTGAGGTGGGGGTGGATATGATTATTATACTGTGGGAGACACTCTGATAGCGTATACTAGAGTTTGGCACTGTCTTACACACTTAGGCCTCGGTCAGACGGGTGTTTTTTTGCGCGATTTGCAGATCGCATAACGGATGCGCATCCGCAAATCGCGTGACCAGGGCCAACGATTCGCTGAAAAATCTGCACCTAGCAGCGTTTTCAGCAAAACGGGCCTGATCAAAGGAGCACTGTCTGTTGTTCGACCATTGAATTCAATGGAGCCGGCAATACAGCCGGCTCCATTGAAAGCAATGGGCTGCCGGCGAGCGCGGGATGAATTTTCGGGAAGGGCTTAAAAATATAAGCCCTTCCCTGAAAACCATCCTGAAATGTGTAAAAAAAAAATTATACTCACCTTTTCCCTGCAGCCGGAGTTCAGCCGCGTCCGGCCGGCAGTTTTCCTAAACTGCTCTGTGTAGTATTCAGCAGGCGTGGATTTAAAATCCCCGCCTGCTGAATGGGCTGCCTCTGATTGGTCACACCCCTCACCAATCAGAGGCAGCTCTCACTCACCCATTCATGAATTCAGCTCTCAGCTATTGAATGACAGAGGCAGCTCTCAGCTGTCATTCAATAGCTGAGAGCTGCCTTTGATTGGTCCCTGCGCTCAGCCAATCAGAGGCAGCACTCACTCACCCATTCATGAATTCATGAATCCTTGTGTCCTATAATTGATCGCACATCCGCATAAAAAGCGGACATGTGACCAATCCCATTGGGATGCATTTGGTCTATAGATCTGCAGATTGCAAGCGCGTTTGCAGATCGGACCAAAAAGGGCCTTAATGAGAATATGTAATTTATAGTATAGTCAGTCTTTTTTTTTTCAACATAAAAATTTAATTTGGCTCCTACATTTTTCAGTTTGCTTGGTTGCAATGTGCATTACAGCCTATTGAGGGTTTGCTGTATGCCAAAAGAATATAATTAATTTGTATCTGAGATATTGAAGTCATTAACAATAGTTTTGCAAAGGTAGGGTTGGACACATCTGTACAATTTTGCTTGGCTCTGAATCTTCATGAATTATGATCCTCACCATGCCAGGTCTTTTACCTTGACCTCATCTTTTTTCTTAGATTACACTCCTTTCTCATCTTTTGGATTTGTGGCTTGGTTCATGTGGTTTTACTCCTGAAATCAACAGCTTGACTCCTTACTACAGTTCTGTCTCACTTATAAGCTTGCTGCATTTTGTTTGCTAATCTGTTGACAACCCTTGCTAACAATCCTGACTTCAACTTCTTCACAGCAACACACCCATCACAATTGATGACTATTATGGGGACCTGAAAATCTAACCAGAAAAAAACTCCTTTCGGGGATTAAAGGTTTAGAATGAGGAGAGTCCTCAGTCTCCATACCTTTTTCCATGCAATGTCAAATGTGGCTTAGAAGATCTACTTCTTCAGTGTGAAATGTAACTGTGAGGCTAAGCCATTAATATTCAAATAGTTAGAGTGCAACTGTTGTGACACCAGTAGGAACGAGCTTTGCCGTGTCACCTATTGGCTCCATGTCTTAAGAGAGATTTTGCCTTTTAACAAAATGCTTAGTACATAGTTGCAGCAGTCTTTAATTTGGCTTTTTTTTGCTAACAGTCATTATTTTTTCCGCCAGAGATTTGAATATGTTTTGCATGTTTGATATATTATAACAACAAGTATTTGTATTCCTTTATATTATGAGTTTAGAAAGAGCACAATGCCTTTTATTACTTTAGATTTCATTTGAACACTTGTGTTTGCCTAATAGTATAGTCACTCTTTATTAAATTGCATAATGCTTGATCCTTATTATACATTTCTTGGCAAGAGGTTTAAAATACTAAATAACTTTTTTTGTGTTAAGATTAGAGATGAGCGAGCACCAAAATGCTCGGGTGCTCGTTACTCGGGACGAAATTTTCGCGATGCTCGAGGGTTCGTTTCGAGTAACGAACCCCATTGAAGTCAATGGGCGACCCGAGCATTTTTGTATATCGCCGATGCTCGCTAAGGTTTTCATTTGTGAAAATCGGGGCAATTCAAGAAAGTGATGGGAACGACACAGCAACGGATAGGG
This sequence comes from Eleutherodactylus coqui, assembly GCF_035609145.1. Lineage (NCBI taxonomy): Eukaryota > Metazoa > Chordata > Amphibia > Anura > Eleutherodactylidae > Eleutherodactylus > Eleutherodactylus coqui. The sequence continues at coordinate 422,983,311 of NC_089837.1, read as the reverse complement.
CAGGTGAGGGGCTACATGTTGGGCTGCATCTCAAGTTCACAGGTCCCAGTATTAAGCCACAATAGCGGCAAGGGTGCCCCCCCCCCCGCACTGTCAGCATAAAGATCGTTCTTCTCTGCCACAGCTGTAACAGCTGTGGCAGAGAAGAACGATGTTAGCCCATTGAATTCAATGGAGCCGGCAATACAGCAGGTTCCACTGAAAGCAATGGGCTGCCGGCGTGCGCGGGATGAATTGTCGGGAAGGGCTTAAATATATAAGCCCTTCCCTGCAATTCATCCAGAAATGTGTAAAAATAAAAATATATACCGTATATACCGGCGTATAAGGCGACGGGGCGTATAAGACGACCCCCCAACTGTCACCTTATACGCTGGGAATACAGCGGAGCAAAAAATAAAAATCATTACTCACTTCCCCCGGCGTTCTGCGGCGCTGCTGCAGGCTGTCGCTCCCTCCTGGTCCCCGGCAGAGAATTGCTTTCTGGACGCAGGGCTTGAAATCCCTGCCTCCAGAAAACACACATGCCTTCAGCCAATCACAGCCAATGACAATGATGTCATTGAATGTCTGTGATTGGCTGACGGCGTGTGTTAGCTAATCACAGCAGCTTTCTGGAGGCGAGGATTTCAAGCCCTGCGTCCAGAAAGCAATGCTCTGCCAGGGACCAGGAGGGAGCGACAGCCTGCAGCAGCGCCGCAGAACGCCGGGGAAGGTGAGTAATGATTTTTATTCTTTGCTCCGCTGTATTCCCGGCGTATAAGGTGACAGTTGGGGGGTCGTCTTATACGCCCCGTCGCCTTATACGCCGGTATATACGGTATATATTTTTATTGTAACACATTTCTGGATGAATTGCAGGGAAGGGCTTACATATTTAAGCCCTTCCCGACAATTCATCCCGCGATCGCCGGCAGCCCATTGCTTTCAGTGGAACCTGCTGTATTGCCGGCTCCATTGAATTCAATGGGCAAACATCGTTTTTCTCTGCCACAGCTGTTACAGCTGTGGCAGAGAAGAATGATTTGTCTTCTATATGTTCTCAATGGGGTCGGCGCTGCTGCCGCCGGCCCCATTGAGCGCATATAGAGAAGAGAACAGGAATCGCAGATCGCACATAGGTGCGATCTGCGATTTCTATGGCCTAAGAAGGACCGTTGGGGTTCTTGAAGCCTAAAATCACTCCTAACACTCTCCCTATAGCAGCTCTGGCATCAACAGCACTTTCCCTGAACTATGTCAGAATGCATCTGTGGCGAGCCGCGGGCGGGCAGATTTTAATACTCGGGTGACACCTAATCTCGCCAGCCACTCACTGCAGGGGGGTGGTATAGGGCTTGAACGTCGCAGGGGGAAGTTGTAATGCCTTCCCTGTCTTTCTATTGGCCAGAAAAGCGCGCAAATTTCTCAGGGAAGAAAATGAAAGTAACTCGAACATCGCGTGGTACTCGTCTCGAGTAACGAGCATCTCGAACACCCTAATACTCGAACGAGTATCAAGCTCGGTCGAGTATGCTCGCTCATCTTTAGTTAAGATTAATAACAATCATTATATTGAGATGAAAAAGTATGAGATCACCAGAATGTACAGTATTAATAATAATCAGTACGTGCACAATACATTTTACAGAACATTGTCTTCCTTAAGATTAGTGGTATGTAGAAATCATTATCACCTATCTAAGTTATTCCTCCTGTCTAACACTTTGGATTAGTTTTGCAAAAATTGTACTAAAACTCAATGTGCATTTTAAGCATATTTCTTCTATTCACATCTGTAATTACTTTATTAATATGTGTTTTCAAGTAGACTAAATCTATCAACCATAGATCTAGATTAAAACATACATATATTTTAAACCTCAGTTTAATTAAAAACACTAACACAGGAAGAGAAATATGATGTCATAGGCATCACAGAAACTTGGTGGGATGATACACATGATTGGAATACAAGACTTGAAGGATACAACCTTTTTATAAGAAACAGACCTAATAAAAAAGGAGGAGGTATTGTGCTATATGTTAGGAAAGCATACATCTCTACAGAGATTCAAGCTTCAGAGCATGGTAGTTCTGTAGAAACTGTTTGGGTAGGAATACAAGAAGAGAACAACAGAAAGGACACCATTGTAGGCATTTACTATAGGCCACCTAGACAAGCAAAAGATATGGATGAACTCTTTCTACATCAGATGGCCAAGCTCTAAAAAACATGACATAGGGATCAAGGGAACTTATAGCTATCCAGACATTTGTTGGAAATCTCTCACAGGCAAAAGTTATGAGTCAAACAAATTCATATCTGCTCTCGCTGACAACGTTATCTTCCAGAAAGTGGAAGAGAAAACAAGGGCATCTGCGATCTTGGACCTAATTCTTACCAACAGGGAGGAAATGGTTGAGAAAGTACAGGTGGCTGGGACCTTAGGAGGCAGTGATCATGCTATCCTTGAATTTTGGATAACAAGATGAAGTAGGACTCAGACCTCAGGGTTAGATTTCAGAAAGGCAGATTTTAATGAACTCAGAAAGAGGGTAGGAAGGATCCAATTGATGGATGTTCTTAAGGACAGAAATGTCAAAGAAGGTTGGGAAACATTGCAAAATGAGATTCTCAAAGTACAATCATAAACAATTCCTAAAAGAAGGAAGAATGGAAAGCATTTAAAGAAACCAAGATGGATGAACACAGAACTTACACACATGCTAAAAAAGAAGACAAATATGTTTATTAAATAGAAAGAGGGGGCAATATGTAAAAAAAAGAATATAATGCAGTCAACAGAAACTGTAGGGAAAGTGTCAGAAATGCTGAAGCTAATAATGAATTGAGGCTTTTGGGGGTATGTCAAAAGCAAAAGAAAAGTCAAAGATGCTATTGGATGTTTACAGGATGAAGATGGTGACATGGTTGATAATGATGTTGAGAAGACCAAACTTTTAAATTCCTTTTCTGTATCTGTTTTATCTCAAAACGTAGATGTAACATCAACTAATCTTCCCTGTGCTATTGGGGGAACAAAAAAATGCAGGCTATCTATAAACAGAGAGCTATCTATAAACACTTAGCTAACTTAAATTAATTCAAGCCTCCACTTAAAAACAATCACAGAAAATGGCCGTTACCTACTGACTGAGGAGTGCATATAGATGCATCCTCCTCTCACCATGCAGGTAGCTGACTACCAAATGGAGGAGCCAATAACACCTGTGAGGGCACTGATAAAACACCCACTCACACTACCTCCTGATAATGAGGGGGGGTGGATGCTTGGTGTACACTCCCACACATAGTGGATACAGGGTGTCAGACCATTCTGATATATGTAGTTCACCATGCAGACCAGCAACCTATTAATGATGCCATGATAATTCGGCGGGTTGCCCTGCATATCTATTAGTGAACCACATTGGTACTGCCACCCTGGGCTCCCCCTGGAGTCTTAATGCCACACTGCATGTGAATGATAGATAATAAATGTAAGACATTGGTTGGATGTTCGCCAAAATACATGAGTCCACTAACCACTTCACGGTTCCTTGCGTTGTAGTTGGTCCCTACACTAATATAAATGCATCACAGAAGGGGAAATCAAGAATTAAAAACAATCACAGAAAATGGCTGTTACTTACTGACTGAGGAGTGCATATAGATGCATCCTCCTTTCACCATGCAGGTAGCTGACTACCAAATGGAGGAGCCAATAACACCTGTGAGGGCACCGATAAAACACCCACTCACACTACCTCCTGATATTGAGGGGGGTGGATGCTTGGTGTACACTCCCACACATAGTGGATACAGGGTGTCAGACCATTCAGATATATGTAGTTCACCATGCAGACCAGCGACCTATTAATGACGCCATGATAATTCGGCGGGTTGCCCTGCATATCCATTAGTGAACCACATTGGTACTGCCACCCTGGGCTCCCCCTGGAGTCTTAATGCCACACTGCATGTGAATGATAGATAATAAATGCAAGGCATTGGTTGGATGTTGGCCAAGATACATGAGCCCATTGACCACTTCACGGTTCCTTGTGTTGTAGTGGGTCCCTACACTAATATAAATGCATCACAGAAGGGGAAATCAAGAATTAAAAACAATCACAGAAGGGGAAATAAAGAATTAAAAAAAAACAATCACAGAAAATGGCCGTTACTTACTGACTGAGGAGTGCATATAGATGCATCCTCCTCTCACCATGCAGGTAGCTGACTACCAAATGGAGGAGCCAATAACACCTGTGAGGGCACCGATAAAACACCCACTCACACTACCTCCCGATAATGAGGGGGGTGGATGCTTGGTGTACACTCCCACACATAGTGGATACAGGGTGTCAGACCATTCTGATATATGTAGTTCACCATGCAGACCAGCAACCTATTAATGACGCCATGATAATTCGGCGGGTTGCCCTGCATATCTATTAGTGAACCCCATTGGTACTGTCACCCTGGGCTCCCCCTGGAGTCTTAATGCCACACTGCATGTGAATGATAGATAATAAATGTAAGGCATTGGTTGGATGTTCGCCAAAATACATGAGTCCACTAACCACTTCACGGTTCCTTGCGTTGTAGTTGGTCCCTACACTAATATAAATGCATCACAGAAGGGGAAATCAAGAATTAAAAACAATCACAGAAAATGTTCGTTACTTGCTGACTGAGGAGTGCATATAGATGCATCCTCCTCTCACCATGCAGGTAGCTGACTACCAAATGGAGGAGCCAATAACACCTGTGAGGGCACCGATAAAACACCCACTCACACTACCTCCCGATAATGAGGGGGGTGGATGCTTGGTGTACACTCCCACACATAGTGGATACAGTGTGTCAGACCATTCTGATATATGTAGTTCACCATGCAGACCAGCAACCTATTAATGATGCCATGATAATTCGGCGGGTTGCCCTGCATATCTATTAGTGAACCACATTGGTACTGCCACCCTGGGCTCCCCCTGGAGTCCTAATGCCACACTGCATGTGAATGATAGATAATAAATGTAAGGCATTGGTTGGATGTTCGCCAAGATACATGAGTCCACTAACTACTTCACGGTTCCTTGCGTTGTAGTTGGTCCCTACACTAATATAAATGCATCACAGAAGGGGAAATCAAGAATTAAAAACAATCACAGAAAATGGCCGTTACTTACTGACCTAGGAGTGCATATAGATGCATCCTCCTCTCACGATGCAGGTAGCTGACTACCAAATGGAGGAGCCAATAACACCTGTGAGGGCACCGATAAAACACCCACTCACACTACCTCCTGATAATGAGGGGGGTGGATGCTTGGTGTACACTCCCACACATAGTGGATACAGGGTGTCAGGCCATTCTGATATATGTAGTTCACCATGCAGACCAGAAACCTATTAAGGATGCCATGATAATTCGGCGGGTTGCCCTGCATATCCATTAGTGAACCACATTGGTACTGCCACCCTGGGCTCCCCCTGGAGTCTTAATGCCACACTGCATGTGAATGATAGATAATAAATGCAGGGCATTGGTTGGATGTTGGCCAAGATACATGAGCCCACTAACCACTTCACGGTTCCTTGCGTTGTAGTGGGTCCCTAAACTAATATAAATGCATCACAGAAGAGGAAATCAAGAATTAAAAACAATCACAGAAAATGGCCGTTACTTACTGACTGCGGAGTGCATATAGATGCATCCTCCTCTCACCATGCAGGTAGCTGACTACCAAATGGAGGTGCCAATAACACCTGTGAGGGCACCGATAAAACACCCACTCACACTACCTCCCGATAATGAGGGGGGTGGATGCTTGGTGTACACTCCCACACATAGTGGATACAGGGTGTCAGACCATTCTGATATATGTAGTTCACCATGCAGACCAGCAACCTATTAATGACGCCATGATAATTCGGTGGGTTGCCCTGCATATCCATTAGTGAACCACATTGGTACTGCCACCCTGGGCTCTCCCTGGAGTCTTAATGCCACACTGCATGTGAATGATAGATAATAAATGCAAGGCATTGGTTGGATGTTGGCCAAGATACATGAGCCCACTAACCACTTCACGGTTCCTTGCGTTGTAGTGGGTCCCTAAACTAATATAAATGCATCACAGAAGAGGAAATCAAGAATTAAAAACAATCACAGAAAATGGCCGTTACTTACTGACCTAGGAGTGCATATAGATGCATCCTCCTCTCACGATGCAGGTAGCTGACTACCAAATGGAGGAGCCAATAACACCTGTGAGGGCACCGATAAAACACCCACTCACACTACCTCCTGATAATGAGGGGGGTGGATGCTTGGTGTACACTCCCACACATAGTGGATACAGGGTGTCAGACCATTCTGATATATGTAGTTCACCATGCAGACCAGCAACCTATTAATGACGCCATGATAATTCGGTGGGTTGCCCTGCATATCCATTAGTGAACCACATTGGTACTGCCACCCTGGGCTCCCCCTGGAGTCTTAATGCCACACTGCATGTGAATGATAGATAATAAATGCAGGGCATTGGTTGGATGTTGGCCAAGATACATGAGCCCACTAACCACTTCACGGTTCCTTGCGTTGTAGTGGGTCCCTAAACTAATATAAATGCATCACAGAAGAGGAAATCAAGAATTAAAAACAATCACAGAAAATGGCCGTTACTTACTGACTGCGGAGTGCATATAGATGCATCCTCCTCTCACCATGCAGGTAGCTGACTACCAAATGGAGGTGCCAATAACACCTGTGAGGGCACCGATAAAACACCCACTCACACTACCTCCTGATAATGAGGGGGGTGGATGCTTGGTGTACACTCCCACACATAGTGGATACAGGGTGTCAGACCATTCTGATATATGTAGTTCACCATGCAGACCAGCAACCTATTAATGACGCCATGATAATTCGGTGGGTTGCCCTGCATATCCATTAGTGAACCACATTGGTACTGCCACCCTGGGCTCTCCCTGGAGTCTTAATGCCACACTGCATGTGAATGATAGATAATAAATGCAAGGCATTGGTTGGATGTTGGCCAAGATACATGAGCCCACTAACCACTTCACGGTTCCTTGCGTTGTAGTGGGTCCCTAAACTAATATAAATGCATCACAGAAGAGGAAATCAAGAATTAAAAACAATCACAGAAGGGGAAATCAAGAATTAAAAACAATCACAGAAAATGGCCGTTACTTACTGACTGAGGAGTGCATATAGATGCATCCTCCTCTCACCATGCAGGTAGCTGACTACCAAATGGAGGAGCCAATAACACCTGTGAGGGCACCGATAAAACACCCACTCACACTACCTCCTGATAATGAGGGGGGTGGATGCTTGGTGTACAGCCCCACACATAGTGGATACAGGGTGTCAGACCATTCTGATATATGTAGTTCACCATGCAGACCAGCAACCTATTTATGATGCCATGATAATTCAGCGGGTTGCCCTGCATATCCATTAGTGAACCACATTGGTACTGCCACCCTGGGCTCCCCCTGGAGTCTTAATGCCACACTGCATGTGAATAATAGATAATAAATGTAAGGCATTGGTTGGATGTTGGCCAAGATACATGAGCCCACTAACCACTTCACGGTTCCTTGCGTTGTAGTGGGTCCCTACACTAATATAAATGCATCACAGAAGAGGAAATCAAGAATTAAAAACAATCACAGAAAATGGCCGTTACTTACTGACTGAGGAGTGCATATAGATGCATCCTCCTCTCACCATGCAGGTAGCTGACTACCAAATGGAGGAGCCAATAACACCTGTGAGGGCACCAATAAAACACCCACTCACACTACCTCCTGATAATGAGGGGGGTGGATGCTTGGTGTACACTCCCACACATAGTGGATACAGGGTGTCAGACCATTCTGATATATGTAGTTCACCATGCAGACCAGCAACCTATTAATGACGCCATGATAATTCGGCGGGTTGCCCTGCATATCCATTAGTGAACCACCAGGTCAAGCCTCCAGGTCTAAATGAATTATATCCTAGGATACTAAACCTTTGAAAATTTCTGGAGAACAGGAGAAGTCCCAGAAGATTGGAAAAGGGCAAATGTTGTCCCTATCTTCAAAAAAGGGAAGAAGGTGGATCCAGGATACTATAGGCCTGTGGGCCTGACTTCTATACCAGGAAAGATTTTTGAACAAATTATTAAACAGCATGTATGCTTGTACTTGGATGAGAGTGGAGTAATTAACCAGAGCCAGCATGGGTTTGTAACAAACAAGTTATACCAGACTCATCTAATGTCCTTCTATGACAGAAACGTCTACTGGGTTGATCAGGGAAATGTGGTAGATATGGTATATCTTGACTTTAGTAAAGCATTTGAAAAAAGTATCTCATATCAGCTTTACTGAAAAAATTACCAAATATGGGAAATAAAAGGCAACTGTTAGGTGGATTCATAACTGGCTGAGTGATCGTACTCAAAGAGTGGTCAGAAATGGGTGCACATCTAATTGGAAAAATGTGCCAAGTGGGGTAACAAAAGGTTCTGTGCTGGGCCCATTATTGTTCAACTTTTTATAAATGATCTGGAGGAGAAAAAGTGAGGGAAAACTGACCAAATTTGCTGCGGTCACAAAGCTAGAAGGGATAACTAACACTAGAGAAAAGAGAGGGTTCAAAAAGATCTAGAAAAACGTGAACAGTGGGTAGTGACTAGTAGAATAGTATTTAACAAGGGAAAATGCAAAGTCCTACATCTGGGCAAGAAAAATGAAAGAAGCGCATACAGAATGGGAGGAATTTGGCTAAGCAGCAGCACATGTAAAAAAAGACGTGTGTATACTAATAGATCACAGACTGAACATGAGTCAACAATATGATGCAGCACTAAAAAAGGCAAACACAATTCTGGGATGTATTAAGAGAAGCATAGAGTCTAGATAACGGGAGATAATTATCACCCTCTGCTCTTCCTTAGTTAGACCTCATTGAGTGTCCTGTTCTGGGCACCACAATTAAAAAAAAAAGACTTGGGCAAACTGGTGCAAGTTCAGAGAAGAGCAACCAGGTTGGTGTGTGATCTACAAATCATTTCCTATGAAGAACGTTTAAAGGACCTGGGAGTGTTTAGCTTGCAAAAAAAGGCGGGAGGAGACTTAATAGCTGTCTACAAATAGAAATAGTAAAATGTATCTTTGGTTTTAATTATGTAAAAACTTTTTTTATATTTTACTTACTCTGTATGTTAAGATATGAAGCTACAGGTCAAAGCCTGTAAAGTGATTCTGAAGACAACATTTCTTGTTTGGAATTTCTGTCAGGTATACTGTTGTTATGGAGACCTTTTCCAAATTCTCAAATACATTGAAGTATCAGTGTTCCTACATGTGAATGTTCTCAGCAAGAGAAACCAAGTAATCTTGTAGATATGATATATTTTAATGGCTAACAAAAATACATGATTTTATAGCCAGCTTTCGAACCTACATGGTGTTCTTCCTCAGGCTTAGTACCAAACTTATTTTGCTATGCTTTGGATGGGTTATCAATATTTGATCATGGGGGTCTGATCCACACCAATAAATTGTTTGACAGGTCGCTGTCACTATGCATAGAGCTGGAAGAAGACAACAGTTCTTATATGCATACCCATGACTTTAACCCATTCCCGCTGCAGGGCGTAAGTTTACGTCCTGGGAGCGGGGTACTTCCCGCAACAGGGCGTAAACTTACGTCCTGGAGATAGTGCGGGATCACATATGATCCAGCGCTATCCCGCAGCGGGAGCCGGCTGTCAGTCACAGCCGGCGTCTCGCTGCAACAGCGGGGGGACATCGGAGATGCGCCCGCCACTGTTAACCCCTTCCCTGCCGCGATCTAAGTAGATCGCGGCTGGGAAAGAGTTCACAGCGGGAGCGCGGCTCCCTCTGTGTCTCCGGCCGGAACTCGCAATGTCATCGCGAGAGCCCGGCCTGTCACCATGGCAACTGGCATCCTGTATTGCCTATGCCTGAGATCGCTGTATGAGCGATAAGGCATGGGAGAGCAGTAGCTCTGCCATGCCTTATGACAGCGATCATCAGGGCTGTGGTTAAAGTCCCTCAGAGGGACACAAACAGTGTAAAAGAAAGAAAGATTTAAAAAATGAATAAAAAAAAATGTAAAAAAAAAGAGTAAAAAAAACATTTTTTATGCTTTTTCTCAGATTAGCATAAAAAAAGGTAAAAAAAAATAAAACCCCACATATTTGGTATTGTCGCGTCCGTAACGATGCGTACAATAAGTTGCACATGCTTTTGACTGTGCACGGAAAAAAACGCTAAAAAAAAAGCTAAAAAACTGAGGCAAAATGCTCATTTTTAGCATTTTGCCTCACTAAAAATGCAATAAAAGTGATACAAAAAGCCGTATGTACGCCAAAATGGTACCAATAAAATCTACAGCTCGTCTCGCAAAAAATAAGCCCTCATAGAGCTCTGTACATCAAAAAATAAAAAAGTTACGTGACTTTGAATGCAGCAATTTAGAATAGAAAAAAGATTTCCAAAAAAAAGGGTTTTTATTGCAGAAAAGTGGGAAAACCTAAAAAAAATGTTAGAATTTTGGTATCGTTGTAACCGTACCGGTCTGCAGAAAAAATGGAAAGTCTCATTTATGCTGCATGATTAACGGTGTAAAAAAAAAATTAAAAAATCTATGGCAGAATTGATGTGTTTTCTCTCTCTGCTATCTTTAAAAAAAAAAAAAATTTTACAATATAGTCTATGTACCCAAAATTGGCATCGATAAAAACTACAGTTCGCCACGCAAAAAACAAGCCCTCATACGGCCGCGTCGACGGAAAAATAAAAAGTTATGGCTTTTGATAAACGGAGAAGAAAATCCGCCAAAAATTGTTGCGTCCTTAAGCCCAAAATAGGCCATGTCATGAAGGGGTTAATTTCAAGAGCATGCTCACAAATATAATGCTAGATGGCTAGCTCTGCCTCTGCTGCTAGCCTTGGCCACACAGTTAGCTTTGCCTGCTAGTTTTGCTTATCCTATTTTAGATCCTTAAGTCCTGGCACATGTGAGTTACATTGTAGCAAGGTTTTACTAGCTTATTGAAATGTTGAAGTCTATTTGTTTAGTCAGGAATTGGACCCTTTAACAAAATTCCAGAAAAGATAAGGGTGGGCATATTTGTGCATATATTTTACTATAAAGGTAACCAGGTGTTTTAATATCATGTATGTAGAGATAACTCTATTGGATAACCAAAAAATATATGATTGCAAACTTATGGTGCATAGGGGCTACTTAAAGAGGTTTACAAATAAATGAAATCAGATATTATACAACACAGAGCTGTTTCACTGAGTTATCATATGTCATACATTGTTACAATAAATCAATGTTGCTGTTATAAATGGAAGGGCAATGGAGGTGAAGACTTAAGATAGCCATGCACTAGAGATTTTGAATAGCCAGAAAGGCAAATTTAGGCTGATGACCACTAAGATTTCATGATGTGGCAATTTTGGCTAAATGTTCAGTTTAACTTATGTCATTGTCATCCAAGACAAAACCTTTCACAGACCAACTATGACCAATGCTTTGTTCAGAATATAACCATCTGAGAACTTTAATATATAGCCAGCTTTAGGAGTTCAGAGATGTATAATCAGTTTGCTGTAATACCTTTTAGTACTAATACTTTTAAATGTGTCATACTGTTTTCTTGTCCAGAGAAGTGTTTACCCACATTTTTCACTCATTATGTTAGCTGGACCTGACAGTGATATATACAGTACTTTACATTAGTGATCATCCCTGGCAAAAATATCAATTCAATAAGAATCAACTGATAGTCTATAAAGCTAACTTGCTAATAACAAAAATCTAAACTTTTCATATAGATACAGTATTTTAAACAAAAAAATATAAAGCTAAATTCCTTAACTTCTTTTGATCAGGATATCCTGAGATGAGTTGCGTAAGATGATCAGCTTTCGGGAAAAAATTGCCATTCTGTTCAGTGCTGTTTATGTCATATGTATTTACATGAAAGTATCAAATTTGTATTGGAAGAAATTGAAATTTTTTACAAAGTTTGCAAACAGGTAAGAACCAGAACTAGAGATGAGCGAGCACCAAAATGCTCGGGTGCTCGTTACTCAAGTCGAACTTTTCGTAATGCTCAAGAGCTCGTTTTGAGTAATGAACCCCATTGAAGTCAATGGGAGACTCAAGCATTTTTCAAGCTGACCCATGCTCCGCATAGCGGAGGTTGTGTGAATTACCTGAAGACATCAGAAAGTGATGGAAACAGATAGGGAATGGCAGGGGCAGCATGCATGGCTGCATATGAGGCTCCCAGGTCACACTATTTAGCCAAATTGTGGGCAAGAGCCTGGTGGTCACCCCCTAACAATTCACTTGGGACAGAGCAAAATTAAGCAAGGCACACACGCTGGCACGTCTTAGCTAAGCACCACACTAGGTGCAACTAAGGCAAATCACTGCCTGTGGGTGACACCGCTGCCTCTTTTCCTGGGTTACATGCTGGCATTGCTGTCCAATCCCCCCAGGATGCAGGCACGAGCCTGCACCCACAGCATACTCAAATTTTTCCCTGCGCAGCATTCAGCTGTCCTCATGCCACCGCACGCTTGATAGCCACACAACCCTCATGTCTATTTATTGGATGAGGAGGAACCAGAGACACACACTGCAGAGGGTTGGCAGGGCCCCCAGCGACTGTCTTTGAAATTGTGCAATGCTGATGAGAATTGTTGATAAATTAACATACGATCATAATTCCAATCCCATGCCACATCTGTCACAAAATTGTCAGGAGCCACAATTTTAGGCATAAAGGGGACTCAGATGCCAGTACTTCTACACATCTCCACAATACAGCAACACATTCTTAAACCAAAGATTGGTTTGAAGCAGGAGGTGTCCCCAAAGTAGCCACCACAGGTATACAGTGACCCTGTGTAAGTCTCATTAAATCAGTTACGGTTCCTTTGATCGCTCCACGGACAGCATAAACCATGAAGAAATTTTAGAGGCCAAACATGGCAGGGTTGCACCCCGCCCAGGACCTTGTCCTCTGCCCACAACCTCAACAAATTTGGGCATAAAGCGGACTCAGATGCTAGTGCATCTAAGTATCTGCACAATTCAACAATCCTTTCTAAAATAAAAGATTTCTTTTAAGCAGGAGGTGTCGCAAAAGTTGCCACTACAGGTATACAGTGACTCTGTGAAAGTCTCATTAAATCAGTTACAGTTCCTTTGATCGCTCCAAGGACAGCATGAACCATGAAGAAATTTGAGTGGCCAAACATGGCAGAGTTGCACCCCGCCCAGGACCTTAGCCTCTGCCTACACCCTCAACAAATTTGGGCATAAAGCGGACTCAGATGCTAGTACATCTGAGCATCTGCACAATTCAACAACCCTTTCTAAAATAAAAGATTTCTTTTAAGCAGGAGGTGTCGCAAAAGTTGCCACCACAGGTATACAGTGACCCTGTGTAAGTCTCATTAAATCAGTTACGGTTCCTTTGATCGCTCCAAGGACAGCATGAACCATGAAGAAATTTGAGTGGTCAAACATGGCAGAGTTGCACCCCATCCAGGACCTTGGCCTCTGCCCACACCCTCAACAAACGTGGGCATAAAGCGGACGAGGGGGTGCTGTGGGGAACAGTTGGTGGATTATTTGCTCTGGCCCTGCTTCTCCCCCTGGCCACCTCACTGCCTCTTCCAACTTGTTCTGCTGCTGCACTTTCCTCCCCTCTGAAGCCCTGTCTTCAGTAGGCTTAGCAAGCCAGGTGGGGTCAGTCACCTCATCGTCCACTGAAGCTCTTCCTCGGAATCCTCTGTCTGCTCCTCCCTCAGACTTACTGCCCTCACAACAACCTCACTGATAGGCAACTCCACAAATAGCTCCTGAGACAGTAATTGGAAGTCCCCACCCTCATCACCCTGAGTCTAGGCATCGGTCACGACAAACTCCTCACGTGGCTGTGGAAACATTTTTTCAGACTCAGGGCAGGGACCCGAGAAGAGTTCTTGGGTGTATGCCTGTTCATCATAATCTCTCCTTTTCATGGAGTGACCAGGCTAGGAGGAAGGAGGAGCAGCCTGAGGATTCAGAGGTGCAGTCCCTTGGCTGGTGTAAGTGGACAGCGTGGAACACTGGATGTTGGATAAAGTACAGGAGGCATTATCCGCTATCCACATCAGCACCTGATCGCACTGTTGTGCTTTTAATAATGGTCTACCACGCGGATTTGCAAAATGTGAGATGAAGCTGAGGAGTGGAGACACGCGGCGCTCTACTAATCCATCAGCAACAGGCACTGTTTCACCCCCCCAGGACGTCAGCCTCTGCCCACACCCTCATTCGGACTCACGCGTCCACGTCCTTATCCTCGACCCTTACCCCTAGTCTTCATCATGTAGGATAAAGGATAGAGCAGGGCCAGAAAAAATTTAACCAGCGTATACCGCTGATACCTAGGGCTAATTCACCCCCACAACGACTGGTAGATTTGAGAGGCTCTATACAGGGCCAGAAAAAATTTAGCCAGTGTATACCGCTGATACCTAGGGCTAATTCACCACCCACAGAGACTGGTAGATACAGTACACTGCAACACAGCACCAACAGATGGGTATATAGCGTACGCTTTGAGCCCACAAAAAAACTAAAAATAAATTAAATGATAGGAATTTTGTAAATTGCTATGTACTCTATGTACACCCGTGGCAGTACACTGCATAAAAACTCTAACAGTGGGCAGAATACAGCTGGGATGCTCAAAAAAAAATTGGGCACACTACTGGTCCCAGCCAGCCAAAATGCTGATGCACACAATGAGAGGAGTAGTCCTAATAAGGACTGTTGGGTTCTTGTAGTCAGGATCCCTGTCTAACTGCAACCTAATCCCTACCCTAACGCTTTCCCTATCGCAGCAGCTCTATCCCTAAACTCTGCCAGCATATGTCTGAGGCGAGCCGCGGGTGACAGCAGTTTAAGTACTCGGCGGTCACCTGATCCGGCCAGCCACTCACTGCTGTAGACATGCAGAGGGTTGGCACGTCACAGCAGGAAGTGGTAAAGCCTTCCCTGCATGTTTTGTGGCTAAAAATGGCGCTAAACATGCGAAGAGGGGACACTAAAGTTCCTTGAGCACCGCGTGGTGCTCGAGCGAGTAACAAGCTCCAACGAGTATGTTAATGCTGGACCGAGCATCAAGCTCGGACGAGCATGCTCGCTCATCTCTAATCAGCACATGCTAAAGATACACAAATAAATTCTGAGTGTTTTCTAATCTTGCTTCCCTTTCATGTTGTAGGACATAATTAACAGGTTCTATATCCCAATAAATATAATTTAGGAAAAATCTCAGCTGTAGTCTATATATATATATAAAGACGAAAGCCCTCACTCACTCACTCACTCACTGACTAATTCTCCAACTTCACGATGTCGTAGAAAAAACATGAAATTTGGCACAAGCATAGATTTATGTCCAAAATAGGAAAAGTAAAGGGGTCCAACTCGATTATTCAATTCTAGCGCAAAATAATTAGCATCCAAATTTTATGCACGGAATCTAATTCTTTCACTTCCCAATGTCATAGAAATTTGAAATTTGGCACGGGCATTGATTATGTCATAAATAGGAGAAGGTAATGGGTCCCAACTCGATTATTCAATTCTAAGCGCAAAAGAATTAGCGTCCAAATTTTACGTACGTAATCTAATTCTCTTGTTTCCTGATGTCATAGAAACGTGAAATTTGGCACGAGCATTAATTATGTCATAAATAAGAAAAGTTAATAGGTCCCAACTCGATTATTCAATTCTAGCGCAAAAGAACTGGCGTCCAAATTGTACGTACGTAATCTAATTCTCTCACTTGAAATTTGGCACGAGCATTGATTATGTCATAAATAGGAAAAGGTAATGGGTCCCAACTCGATTATTCAATTCTAAGCGCAAAAGAATTAGCATCCAAATTTTACGTACGTAATCTAATTCTCTCACTTCCTGATATCACAGAAACTTGAAATTTGGCACGAGCATTGATTCTGTTATAAATAGGAAAAGTTAATGGATCCCAACTTAATTATTCAATTCTAAGCGCAAGGGCCCAGGGCCCACCACAAGCCGCGAGCAAGAACTCGCATGCAAGGGGCCAGTAGCATGGGCAGGAGACAGGAGAACTCTCAGTCTAAGTGATGTGTGGGTGTGTTACATAGATAACTCACAATTACAGTACTTTTGTATAAGGACCAAGTTCTGCTCAAGTTCGTAAGCCTATCTGGAGATAAACTATTTTGTGATCCGCATATTCCTGATTACTATGGACAACATTAAATGCACACAAGAGGGATGAACACTCCCCAAAAAAGGTACCAAATATTTAATATAATTAAGAAACTTACATTGAATATAATATTTCTCCAGGAAACACACTTTAGACACTTTAGACAACCATGTCCCCAAGCTACCTATATACCACTATAACAAATGGTTTCATAGCACACATACCTTGGCCTCAAGAGGTACTTCAATTACCATAGGAGAAAATGTACCTTTTCTACCCTCCCTCTCAATCTCAGACCCTGAAGTTGGCTACCTATATGTGAAAGGAACCCTCTCTAACACTAAGTTTTCATTAGCCAATCTGTATGCCCCGAACAAAAATCTAATTCCCTGGCTAATCAACATGCTTAATAAATTCAATGACTTTGCCAAAGGCCTAATGGTAATTAGTGGAGAGTTCAATACAATTCTTGACCCACTACTTGACACTACTTCAAAAGCCCCCTTGATTTCATTAAAGTGCCTAACCAAGCTCAGGAACGTAATTATTTACCTAAACCTTCGAGACTCAATGAGAACGCTCTATACCAACACAAAATATTTCACTTATCACTCCCAAGTCCATGCCATGCTATATAGAATTGACTATTTCCTGATCTCAGACAAACACATTCAGGCCTTTGTAGATTGCGGAGATTGGCGCAATCACGGTATCAGATCAAGCGCCAATTACTCTGACAATAATCATTTCCAGCCTTCCTATCAGAAAATGGACATGGCATTTAAACAACACACTTCTAGAAGACAACAGACACCCCCCATCCCTTTTTACCTAATAAATTAAAAGAATTTTTTGAACTTAACGAATCCCCAGAGATTTCCCCTTCCACACTCTGGGAAACCCATAAAGCATTTATAAGAGGAGAATTAATTGCACTTGGGGCTAGGGTTAGGAAGTCGAGGAAAAAGGAACTAGACTCGCTTCTAGCCCAAATATGCAGTCTCAAAAACGTTATAAATTATCGATGTAAGATGACATGCTAGCAGACCTTAAGATCCTCAGAAACAAATTAAAGGAGCAAAAATTCTCTTCTCATCTAAGTCTTAAATTTATGCACATGGGAACAAAGGTACCAAAGTGACATCTAGACTAATTAGGAAACAAAGAAAAGAAACATTAATTCATAAAATTAAAACAGCAACTGTACATACACTACCTTCAGCATCAGATATCGCCGCTGAATTCAAAACATATTATGAAACCCTATGTAACTTAAGCAAAGAAGACAAAACAAACTCTAACACATCAGACACCTCCCCCACCACCTCTTTCCTAGATTCCCTGCACCTTCCGACACTCTCGCTAGAGAAAAGAGCACAGCTATTAAAACCATTCACAATTCGGGAAGTGACTCAAGTATTCGCATCAATACCCAATGGCAAAAGCCCTGGTCCGGATGGATTCCCTGTGAATTACTACAAAAAGTTCTCGGAAATCCTACTTCCACACTTTGTTAATCTTTGCAATTCACTAATGGAAAGAGGCCAACTGCCAAAGCAAGCTTTAGAAGCATATACAATACTGATTTTAAAAGAAGGGAAACATCACAGACAGTGTAGTAATTATCACCCCATATCTTTATTAAATACAGATCTCAAGCTTTGGGCAAAACTAATTTTCCACCGCTTCTCCCCCTTCATTCCCAAACTGATACACCCTGACCAAGTTGGATTCATCACTAGCAGAGAAGGAAAACATTAATCTAAAAAGTCCAAGGCCAACTAAAATACCTGAACATACCTTTCATCTCCTGGTTGGGCAGGAAAAATGCGAACTATCCTTTATACTCTTCAAACTGTCCCTATGCCTATTCCCAAATCATTCTTCCAAAAATTGCCTATCTAACCCAAAAGAAACAACAAAGTGGAATTTGCTTGGTGGATGCTCAAAATTACCATAGGGCAATACACATCGCCAGATGGATCTCCTTGGTAGATCCGAACACAAGCTTCAAGTCGTTCCGCATAGAAAGAATTCTTCTAAACACAGAAGACTACTACCTTCTCTGGTCTAACCAAAAAATACAAACGCATAACAAGTTAATAAGCCCAGCCACTCACGTGACGATCAAGGTAATAAGAGAATTACGTCAAAATAGATCAAGTTCTGATAAACTCTCCCCCTTCACTCCATCTTTCCTAATACCCTTCATTATACGGAAGAAATCTTTATCAGCATCCCACATCTGAAATAAAATGTATATGACAATTCATAACATCCTAAAAGGCCCATAAATCACCAAATTAGAACAAATTGAACCCCTTATCACTTGCCGTAAACCCAACTTCTTAGAAGCCTTGAATCTATATAAATCACTCTCAAGATTCCATGGTGTATAGCATAACAAATAAAGGGATCCATTATGGTTTGAATGCCAAACCCCTGCAAAAAAAATAATCTCTAAGTTTCACAAGAAAGTGCTCTTAAACTCAGCACCACGCAAACCATGGTTCTTGAGAGAATGGGAAAAAGAATTAAACATTACCCTGTACCTAGATAGCACAGACAAAATCCGGAGCAACTCTCATGGTTTCTCAAGATGTACCCGGATTCAAGAATGCTCATTCAAACGTCTAACCAGATGGTACAAAACACCCCATCAACTATTTAAACTAAATTTAGCTCCATCTGATTGCTGCTGGAGATGCAGCCTCCAGGGTTGCACCATCTTCCATATTTGTTGAAACTTCCCAGGTATTGCCCCTTTTTGAAAGCAGATATTCTCCTAAATAATTAAAATTTGCTCAACCTCACTAAATTTGATGCCTGAAGAAGTGTTATTGTTGCTCCCATCCAAAAATTTTAGCCTAAGGAAAGACAACTTGCCAACAATTTTACTAACTGTAGCCAAACTACTCATTCCCTTTCATGTAGCGAAACAATGAACCCCCTCTCTAACCTAGCAGGAAAACAAAATACATCAAATGTTGTACTTCGAGGAGCTCATGAGCTGGGAGAACAGTACCAGAGCTAAATGCTCGAATACATGGTCAACATGGATTGAATTTAAAAAAACAACCAGATGTCCATATAACATAATCTAGATTCACCCAATCACCCTCATCCTCTAACACAGTCCCTCCAGATACTTGAGGCCTCTCAAACAGGTTTTAGAAACACGCCCATTACTAATAAATAATAAATCTCGAGACTAGAAACTCTTCAAAACTTGCCTAGATGACGCCCCCCCCCCCCCCCTCACCACCACCCACCACCCTATTTACTGGTTCATAGATTATTGTTTTATAGTTTAGGATAAGACTATCAGTTCTTGCAATGGGTGCAAAGTAGAATCCGATCAGAGTCAAATTTGATAAGTGTATTAACGCTGTTGTGTATTGTAATTGATTGTTTCTTATGCGAGACCTGCGTGTCTCAATCACAATTTTTCATAACTTAATTCATGCTTGATCCACCTGCTTTGATGTGCTATGTACAATGCACATTTGTTTGTTTGCAACATACTTTCTTAATAAAAATAGATTGTTTAAAAAATAAATTATAAAGAGAAAAATAGTAAACATGAACAAGAAATATTTCACAACACAGTATATAGTGGAGTTCAGATGGGGAATGTTTACCATTGACAGTCAAAGGTCAAGAAGAAATAAAAAAGCTAGTAACAGTTTATGTAAAGGTAAAATGGATGGCACATACAAGATAAATATTATATTTATTTAATAACATAAATCAAAGCATCTATATAAGTAATAAAAAGCACTACATTTGAAGCAAGCGTTTCAACATATCAACATCAGTACATTGAATGATATAACAGTAGCCAATGTTACCGGTTCTGTAAGTTTTAACAGGACAAAGAGCACCACATGCAGCTCTATTTTCCTGTCAGGACAACAGACACCTCTATGGAACCCAACAGACCTCATTATAATTCAGCAGCATCAGTCAAATGTCATTGGTGTCTGTCAGGCTATGATCAGGCACGTCATTAAAGACAGTGACAACAATGTAACAGCAATGCAAATTTGAACAGAGCCTTTGTCTGAAAGAGAAGAACTTAAAGGGGTATACCAGTTACTAAATATTATTTCAAGTTTTCAACTGGATGGGTGAAAAATCATAAATTATTGTCTGACCACTGGGCCACCCACCAAATCCAAGAACACAGGGTCCCAATCTAACTCATCACTCTTAATTTCTATAGTGTATAACTATTATGCAGAGCTGTATATATTGTTACTAGCTGATATACCCGGCTTCACCCGAGTTAATTTGGTACTGGTGTTTATCTGGTGTTCACACGGAAAATCTTATGAAGTCGTGGTTACTTTAGAGATACTGAGGAAAAAAATATGTTCACCATTTTGCATAGTTCTCTGCGTTACCCAGGAAACAACACGTGGAGGTAACCATGCAACGTTTCCTTTATATAAAATGACATCGGGAGGTGAGAGAATTTGATTACCTACATAAAATTTGGACACTAATTCTTTTGCGCTTAGAAGTGAATAATGGAGTTGGGACCCATTAGCTTTTCCTATTTATGACATAATCAATGCTCGTGCCAAATTTCCCGTTTCTATGACACCGGAAAGTGAAGAAATTACATTCCGTACGTAAAATTTGGACGCTAATTCTTTTGCGCATAGAATTGAATAATCGAGTTGGGACCCATTAGCGTTTCCTATTTATGACATAATCAATGCTCGTGCCAAATTTCCCGTTTCTATGACACCGGAAAGTGAAAAAATTACATTCCACACGTAAAATTTCGACGCCAATTCTTTTGCGCTAGAATTGAATAATGGAGTTGGGACCCATTAGCTTTTCCTATTTATGACATATTCAATGCTCGTGCCAAATTTCCCGTTTCTATGACACCGGAAAGTGAGAAAATTACATTCCACGCATAAAATTTGGACGCTAATTCTTTTGCGCATAGAATTAAATAATCGAGTTGGGACCCATTAGCGTTTCCTATTTATGACATAATCAATGCTCGTGCCAAATTCCCCGTTTCTATGACACCGGAAAGTGAAAAAATTACATACCACACGTAAAATTTCGATGCCAATTCTTTTGTGCTAGAATTGAATAATCGAGTTGGGACCCATTAGCTTTTCCTATTTTGGACAAAATCAATGCTCGTGCCAAATTTCCCGTTTCTATGACACCGGAAAGTGAAAAAATTACATTCCGCACGTAAAATTTCGACGCCAATTCTTTTGCGCTAGAATTGAATAATCGAGTTGGGACCTATGAACTTTTCCTATTTATGACATAATCAATGCTCGTGCCGAATTTCCTGTTTCTATGACACCGGAAAGTGAGAAAATTAGATTCCGTACGTAAAATTTGGACGCTAATTCTTTTGCGCATAGAATTGAATAATCGAGTTGGGACCCATTAGCTTTTCCTATTTATGACATAATCAATGCTCCTGCCAAATTTCGAGTTTCTATAACACCGGGAAGTGAGAGAATTAGATTCCGTACGTAAAATTTGGACGCTACTTCTTTTGCGCATAGTATTGAATAATGCCCTTGACAAATTTTAAGTTTCTATGGCATTGGGAAGTGACAGATTTAGATTATGTACGTAAAATTTCGACGCCAATTGTTTTGCGCTAGAATTGAGAAATCGAGTTGGGACCCAATTACTTTTCCTTGTTTGGAGATAATCTATCTTGTGCCAAATTTCATGTTTCTACGACATCGGGAAGTTGGAGAACTTTTGGCGAGTCAGTCAGTCAGTGAGTCAGTGAGGGCTTTCGTCTTTATATATAGCTTTTCCTATTTATGACATAATCAATGCTCGTGCCAAATTTCCTGTTTGTATGACACCGGAAAGTGAGAAAATGACATTCCACACATAAAATTTGGACGCTAATTCTTTTGCGCATAGACTTGAATAATCGAGTTGGGACCCATTAGCGTTTCCTATTTATGACATAATCAATGCTCGTGCCAAATTTCCCGTTTCTATGACACCGGAAAGTGAAAAAATTACATTCCGCACGTAAAATTTCGACGCCAATTCTTTTGCGCTAGAATTGAATAATCGAGTTGGGACCTATGAACTTTTCCTATTTATGACATAATCAATGCTCGTGCCGAATTTCCTGTTTCTATGACACCGGAAAGTGAGAAAATTAGATTCCGTACGTAAAATTTGGACGCTAATTCTTTTGCGCATAGAATTGAATAATCGAGTTGGGACCCATTAGTTTTTCCTATTTATGACATAATCAATGCTCCTGCCAAATTTCGAGTTTCTATAACACCGGGAAGTGAGAGAATTAGATTCCGTAGGTAAAATTTGGACGCTAATTCTTTTGTGCATAGTATTGAATAATCGAGTTGGGACCTATGAACTTTTCCTATTTATGTCATAATCAATGCCCTTGACAAATTTTAAGTTTCTATGGCATTGGGAAGTGACAGATTTAGATTATGTACGTAAAATTTTGACGCCAATTGTTTTGCGCTAGAATTGAATAATCGAGTTGGGACCCAATTACTTTTCCTATTTTGGAGATAATCTATGTTTGTGCCAAATTTCATGTTTCTACGACATCGGGAAGTTGGAGAACTTTTGGCGAGTCAGTCAGTCAGTGAGTCAGTCAGTCAGTGAGTCAGTGAGGGCTTTCGTCTTTATATATATAGATGACTTACATAGGGGCTCATAATCTACATTTACCTAGCAGTACATTTTTGGCATATGAGAGGAAACTAGAGTACGCAGAGAAGACCCATGGGAAGAACCTACAAACTCCATGCAGATGTTTTCCTTGGTGAGTTTTGAACCTAGGACACCACGGCTATAAGGGTCACAGTGCTGCTTTTCAGAATATGTTTCAGGTATGAAAATTAGAAACACTATCTTTTCTCCTTAGGGAGAGCACCTAGAAGGTGAGTGAATGAGGAGACTTAAAAGCCATTAATTCTCCTTTGGGTAATATGCAAATAAGGTAGATGGAACAATACCTCCACATTGCCATAGTCCTTGTGATGTGTGTTTCTGAGCCACATCACAGGCCTCTCCCTGGCAAAGCCAGAAACTTACTGCACACTGATGAGGGGCAAACACCTCAAAACAGCTAGTGGATTCTTGCTTGGCTTTCAATTCCCAGTCATTGTTAAAAGGCTTGTATAAAGAGTCTAACATTGACTTGAAAGAATGCTGCCTTCCAATAGGTGGCACTGTGGAGGTAAATAAAATGATAGATGTAAAAACAGACCATGGAAAATAACTTGTACAATCTGTCTAATAAAATAAGTTATAAAAATTACTAGTTCATATCTAAAATTGATCATGAATGGGTAAAATACCATGGTCGTGAATAATTCGTGAAGAGTTCTGGGCTTGAATTGATCCATCATAATCACTGATGTAAAGTAAAAGATATATGGCCTCATTTATCGATAATGTCTAACTGAAAAAAATAGGCTTGTTACATACAGCAACCAATCAGAGCTCAGATTTATTTTTCCCATAATAATGTAACCCCTTAGTGACTGGCCTATTTTGCACCTTAATGACCAAGCAATTACCTTCATGTTTTCATCATCACCTTCCAAAACCCATAACTTTTTTTTCTCATAATTTGAGAGACTTTTTTGTGGGATGGGATGTATCTTTTAATGGTAACATTTTGTTAATTTAAAAGCGTTAGTAAAATCAAGAGATTTTACACAGAAAATCTTTGAAAGTTGTAGCACGGCGGGGGTTAAAGAGCACGCCAAACAGTTACTTTTAATCCTTAATCCTCAGCAACTTGCACAGTTCCCTCATCACCTTCGACATAAATGGGGTCCTCTGGTCTGTTAGGATCTCTTTGGGAAGCCCCGACCGAGTGAACATCTGGAACAATTCTTTACCGATACACTTAGAGGAAGTGTTCCTCAGAGGTATTGCTTCTGGATACCTGGTGGCTCAGTCCACGATTACAAGGATATACTGGTGACCTCTAGCTGACTTCACTAGGGGTCCCACCAAATCCATAGCGATTTGCTCAAATGGTATTTTCATTATTGGTAATGGTACCAACGGCTTCTGAAGTGTGAGATAGGAGCAGATATCTGGCACCGAGGGCAGGATCTACAGTAGTTCTCTATTTCTTTATGGCACCCCGGCCAGAAAAACCTCTGTAAAATACGTTCCTGTGTTTTTTCTGCCCCTAAATGATCGCCCAATATGTGAGTGTGGGCTAGGTCGAGGACTGTACGCCTATATCCACTAGGTATCAGAAGTTGTTTTATCACTTCATTCTTTACTTTCATTACCCAATATAACAATTCATTAATCAATTCAAAATGAGAAAATTGCACCTCATCCCCTGCCTCTTGGGGTACACCATTATTCACAGAGATATTTTCTCGTGCATTTCTTAAAGTCAGATCATTAAGCTGTGCAGTCCCAAAATTATCCCTGTTCACCTCAAGTTCAGGTACCTGGGGTTCCGGAGTGGGTTCCTCAGAATCAGTCAGTCCTGCAAAGGGAAATTTGTTATGCTGATGTTGAACATCTCCTGTGTTGTTCGATGTGTCGGTTCCGCAAGGCCGCGGTACCTCCGCCCACAGTTCCCAAAATAAAGGTAAGTCCCTCCCAATTATCAGTGGGTAGAGTAATTTGTTAACCACCCCCACCTGGTGTACATAGGTTCCGCACACTGTGCTTATGGTCACCTGGACAGCCGGATATTCTTTAGTGTCCCCGTGTATACAGACCACCCCCAATCTGCCCCAGGGCCCCAGTCCAGTGGCGATGGCTGAGTCCAGCAACAAAATCATGCTCCCTGAGTCCAGCAAGGCCGACACTTGCACACCATTCACTGTCACTTGACACATCTGTGGCTGGGTGTCTCTGTCCACCCCTGTAGCACAGGTAGAATATGCCACCAAAGAACAGTCCCGGCCATAGGAGCATTCCATGTGTTCAACCCGAGCTGGACAATGAGCGGCGATACGCCCTGGACGTTGGCACTCCCAGCACCTAATGGGAGTGACCGGGTTTCTTTGCATGGGCTCCAAACCCCTCTGGTTCCTTGGCTTCCTTTCTGAAATGGATTTGGAGCTCTCTCTCCGAGCGTCTGCAGGATGACTAGGAGGCCTCACAGCCGCCTCTGTTTCTTCTGCTGCAACATACCATTCGACCAAGCCCACCAGGTTGTCAATATTCCTGGGATTTCCCTGGGCCACCCATCGTTGGATAGGCCTGGGCAGAGTCTGTATGAACTGGTCCATCACAACCTTCTCTACTATTTGTGTAGGCGAGGAGGTTTCCGGCTGCAGCCATTTTTGGGCTAGGTGCAAGAGATCAAACATTTGTGACCTGGGCGGTTTGTCTTAGCTGTACTACCAGTGATGGACTCGCTGTGCTCGGACTGCCATGCTCACCCCCAGGCAAGCCAAAATCTCAGCTTATCATATTCCCTGGCATCCTGTTGGGGCAAGTCATAATATGCCTTTTGCGGCTCCCCAGTGAGACAGGGGGCTAAAACTTCCGCCCATTGTTCTGGTGGCAGTTTTTCCCTTACTGCCACCCTTTCAAAGATGGCCAGGTAAGCTTCCACATCATCCTCTGGGGTCATTTTTTGTAACGACCCCCTTACAGTTTTTAATATGTCCATGCTAGTGGATGACTTCTCCTCTTTTCTTTTAGTCTCCATTGGCATCGCCATCTGACGAGTCAGCAATTGATTTGTTTCTTGCTGCAGACATAATGCTTTCTGCTGCTGTGTGCTAGTTGCTGCTAGCTGTTTTATTAACTCCTCCATTGCTATGGCAACAGTTTGTTTTTTTGCTCGGGGAGTCTACTACTGTCAGCGCATCCTCCACCACTTGTAGCACAGCGGGGGTTAAAGGGCACGCCAAACGGTCACTTTTCTTCTTGTTTGGTTTATTCATATAATCTTTAACAGAAAACAGATGACTGGGTCTCCAGAGAAATAATAAATGATGGCAACAACAAAGTCTCTTTTCAAGTTTAACCCTCCACAGTCCATAGGCGAAGCAAGTAAGTCCTCAACTGAGGAAACAATACAAGTCCATAGGATTGCACAGACCTGTGGATGTCCAGAGCGCAGCTGGTCCTTACGCCTTCAGTATCCTCAGACTCTAGTCCAAGGGCAGGCGTACCCCAGGGGTCCTGCTGGAACCACGCAGCGCCTCATCCACAGCGCCTCTCTGCTCACAAAGGAAGTCACAGTTTAACTGCAGCCTGAATCTCCCAGGCACACACACACCTCCCTCTACCTTCCACCTGTCTCCTTAAATGACATGCTGGACTGGTTGTAAGATCTGGCCTGGAGTAAAAGAGGACCGGACTACATCAGAGGCTAATAACCTCTGTGACATATACCTTCCACTCCAGACCACACCTCTCACCCTGTTACAAAGTATTTATTACTTCTGTTGTTTGAGGTCTAAAATTAATATATATTTTTCTATTATTTATGACCACAGTTTTTGCATACATAACAATTTATAAGCAATTAAAATAAAAAAGTTAAAGGTTGTTTTAGGCTTAAAAACGTATTCACCATTTATAAGATATGGGAAAACTTTCGGATCGGTAAGAGTCCAATCACTCGGCCATTCCTGGGACTCCTATTAAAATGGATAGAATGGGAGCACACATGTTCATCCACTTCTCCAGTCATGGAGGGACCTTAGGGAACCCCATTCTCAAGATTATGGTTAGCATATAACTATTCAAATTGGCACAGCGCCTTCAAGAAAATCTTCCTCTGCAGAACAATTTAATAATAAGAACATTCCAGGTGGTTGAAAGGGTTTTGTAAATGTTACTTTTGTGCATAAAATGCCAATGTATTTTCTTTGGTATTTAAGTTCTTCCAGAACTGACAAAAAGGAAAATACATAAATAAACAAACAAGTAAATAGGATAAAGCTTAAAGATAAATATGTATTTATTTAAGAGATTTCCTGTTAAACATATTAATAACTATTTCTACAGTAATCATGTTATGCTGTAGAACTGAAATTATTAACATAAAAGTGTAACTCATTAAGTATACTATATTTAAATTGTTACCCTACAATCAAGGAAATGCAATTAAAGTTAAATATTACTCCAGAATTAAACATTTAAAGGATGTTATATTATAGAAGCATGGCTGTTTATGGGAATACTAATAACTATGGAACAATAACCATGGCCCTGCAGGTTGCCAGAGGCGCACAAACACATTCACCATATCACGGAAAGAGTATGAGAGCTGTTCATTTTTTCAATATAATCATTTAACAAGGTTACCTGGTGAGCTTTTGATCTAAGTGGAATCATTTACATAATAAATAACATGTGAACAAAAATTAATTATAGTTGTAAATACAGCATATTGACAAGTGCAAGTCCAGAATTTTATCTTTTGCCTTATCTTAACTCCCTTTACAAGTGATAACTCTGGGAACTGTTGCAAGCGAAATGCTTAGGATGAAGCACCTCCTGGGGTAGGTTGTGAAAACCCTTTCGGCAGGTGGATGAATAACTATGCCAATGTTAACAGAAGTGCTGCCAAACCAAAGTGACACCACTTCAGGGAGGGGGAGTAGGTATAAGGGAAATCAGTGGAAGACAAACGCTGGTACAGACGTAACACGTGCCTCGAGTTAACAAATTACTGCACTAATAAGCTGTAACTCAGTGTGGCTTGGTTCAGCTATGCTATCTAGGTCAAATTGTATGGCAGCAGCCGTGCCACGAAATGAGCATAGTGTGGCTTACAGGTGTTAGGGAAATTCAATCGTCCGTCAATATGCTGTGAGGCTCCAAATCAGAGGTGGTTATGGCGGCCGCCGTGAGAAAGCAATGGACACAGACATTATGACCGTGTCTTAAAGCAATCTATCTTTATTACAAAACCTCTTTCTTTATATACTAAATTTAAAAGAGAGTGGTCTATTGTCAATAAGTGAAAAGGATGTGAAAAGAACTGGTATGGAGGCGCAACACTCTAAGCTACTAGAAGATGTAGATCAAAGTCCAATGTGTGATGGTGAAAGCACTTCTTTTTTATTATTTTTTCAGAAATTAAAAACCAGCAATGGAATACGCGTTTCGGGGAAGAACCCCTTCATCAGTTCGGCTGGATAGGACAACAGGATGCCTAGGGGTGACACGATTCCAAAGATGTATAGGATGTGTCGGAGGTCCTGTGTGCAGGAGGACAGGGGAGAAAAAAGTGCTTTAAAGGTTATAAAGGTTTCCACTTTTCTACTACTTTGTAGATGATAAGGGGTGTGAAATGCCTGGGAGATACCCAGGGCAGACATGATGTGTTGCATTATTTCACCTGTGAAATGTGTACCTCTATCTGACTCGATTACCTCTGGTACCCCGTACCTGCAAATTACCTCATTCATGAGCTTCTTTGCAGTTACCTGCTCATTTACCTTGGTAACAGGGTAGGCCTCCAACCTGAAAAAACATCAACAGTAACAAGCACATATTCATACTTCCCAACACGTTAAAGCTGAATGTAGTCAATCTGCAATCTCTGAAATGGGTAGAGTGGCCTAGACAAGTGTTTTTGCGGTCAATTTACTTCTGCCTTATTGCCTATGGCACAGATCATGCAAGACTGGACAAATGATGTAGCAGCTACAGAGAACCCAGGGGCTACCCTTTCTCTCTCAAGTATCAGTAGCATAACTGCCTTTGATAGGTGAGTCTTTTCATGGATCAGCTGGGCCATCATGGGGTACAAGGATCGTGGCAGGCAAGTTCTGCTGACTGTTCGCCATACGTTGTCCTGTTCTACTGCTCCCATATTGGTCCATTTATCTTGTTATTCTTTGCTGGCTTGTGACTGTAATGTCTTTAGCACATCATTGTCCACATTTTTATCAATGTCCAAATCATAGTCTCTGACTTGTGTGGTCAGTATCCTCTTTTCTTCTTTCTTTCACGGCTTGAGGGATGCTGCTTTTGCTGTGAAGTCTGCTAGGGCGTTGCCTTTTGCTTCTGCAGTGTCGCCTTTAGTATGAGCTTTCATCTTTAGGATTGCTACTTTGTCTGGTAGGAGTAGGGCTTTCATGAGGTTCTGTACTGCTACACCATTCCTAATGGGTTGTCCTACAGAAGTAAAAAATTGTCTGGCCTTCCATATTGGGCCGTAATCATGAGCTATGCCAAATGCATACCGGGAATCAGTGTAAATGTTTGCCGTCTTACCTTCTGCCACTCTACACGCCTTCAGTTCCGCTTCTTGGGCTGAGACATGCGGAGCCAGAGCTTCTGCTTTTAGGACATCTTGTTGTGTGACCACTGCATATCCGATGTGGAGTCGTCCATTCTCAACCTGGTAGCATCTACAAAAAGCTCAAAATATGCATTGTCAACAGTGGTTCCAGTAACTGTTTTTAAAACCTGAATTTTCTTGTTACATCAATGTTAGACAATCATGCTGATATTCTATTTCAAATAGATCCCGATCTTATTTGCAAAACAAAACCACCGCAGGGACACGGGAATGGGCTCCTCGGGCCACCGGATCCATTCTCATGGAGTGATACCCAAGTGGTCATGGACATCCTCCATGTTTTTGCGTCAATACTGCCGTCGCATGACCGGCCAAGGACGGCAGTATGAGACAAGTCCCAAAAAGGTGCAGAGTTTGGCAGCAGAAGAAGGTACAGAAATGGCTTGAACTGCAGTTTTGTGTTCTTCTGTGAGATCTTTGGTCCTTTGAGCTAGGAAATGGCCTAGAAACACAACCTTTTGTTTACAAAGCTGTAATTTTTCCTTTGAAGCCTTGCAGCCATTTTCTGCCAAAAATGTTAGAAGAGAAATGGATGCAGATTAACATGTTTTCAGATCCTCAGCACAAAGCAGAAGGTCATCAGCATATTGCAACAGCACACTTTCATCAAGCGGAGTCCAGGCCTGCAAGACAGACTGGAGTGCCTGGGTGTACATGTTTGGAGAATTCTGCGCACCTTGTGGCAGGACTGTCCAAGCATCTTTTTTTTTTCATTTCTTTTCGTTTAACTCAATGCCCTTTGCTCTCTGTAAAAGGGCCGGAGATTCAGACTGTCTCCACTCTGGCTTATCGTCTATGAGTTTAGACTTCAGGGGTTCCCATAAACCTTCTACAAAGGCCATATTAAGTACATGTTTGCCCATTTTTTGTATACCACTATACATTAGATCTGACCAATGCTATTGAAGGCGGGCATAGAATTGTTCTACACTTTTTTCCTTCTCTTTGTGTGATATTAGAAAGAGACAAGGAGGATTCTCCTTTTCTTTTGCCCAACGTTCTAGACCAATTTAAAAAAATATATATTAGCTGATATACCCGGCTTCGCCCGAGTTAATTTGGTACTGGTGTTTATCTGGTGTTTACACAGGAAATCTTATGAAGTCGTGGTTACTTTAGAGATACCGAGGAAAAAAATATGTTCACCATTTTGGATGGTTCTTGCGTTACCCACGAAACACCACATGGAGGTAACCACGCGACGTTTCCTTTATATAAAATGACGTCAGGAAGTAAGAGAATTAGATTCCGTACGTAAAGTTTGGATGCTAATTCTTTTGCGCTTAGAATTGAATAATCGAGTTGGGACCCATCAACTTTTCCTATTTATGACATCATCAATGCCCGTGCCAAATTTCGAGTTTCCATGACATCGGGAAGTTTGAGAATTAGATTCTGTACGTAAAATTTGGACGCTAATTCTTTTGCGCTTAGAATTGAACAATCGAGTTGGGGCCCATTAGCTTTTCCTATTTATGACATAATCAATGCCCGTACCAAATTTCATGTTTCTATGACATCGGGAAGTGAGAGTATTAGATTCCGTAGATAAAATTTGGACGCTAATTCTTTTGTGCTTAGAATTAAATAATCGAGTTGGGACCCATTAGCTTTTCATATATATGACACAATCAATCTCCGTGCCAAATCTCAAGTTTCTATTACACCAAGAATGAGAGAATTAGATTTCGTACGTAAAATGTGGACGCTAATTCTTTTGCGCTTAGAATTGAATAATCGAGTTGGGACCCATTAACTTTTCTTATTTACAACATAACCAAGGCCAGTGCCAAATGTCAAGTTTCTATTACACCAAGAAGTGAGAGAATTAGATTCCGTACGTAAAATTTGGACGCTAATTGTTTTGTGCTTGGAATTAAATAATCGAGTTGGAATCCATTAGCTTTTTCTATTTGATATATTCAATGCCCGTGCAAAATTTCACGTTTCTATGACACCGGGAAGTGAGAGAATTAGATTCTGCACATAAAATTTGGACGCTAATTCTTTTGCGCTTAGAATTGAATAATCGAGTTGGGACCCATTAGCTTCTCATATTTATGACACAATCAATGCCCATGCCAAATCTCAAGTTTCTATTACACCAAGAAGTGAGAGAATTAGATTTCGTATGTAAAATGTGGACGCTAATTCTTTTGTGCTTAGAATTGAACAATCGAGTTGGGACTCATTAACTTTTCCTGTTTATGATATAATTAATGCTCATGCCAAATTTCAAGTTTTTATGACATCAGGAAGTGAGAGAATTAGATTCCGTACGTAAAATTTGGACGCTAATTCTTTTGCGCATAGAATTGAATAATCGAGTTGGGACCCATTAAGTTTTCCTATTTATGACATAATAATCAATGCTCGTGCCAAATTTTAAGTGAGAGAATTAGATTACGTCCGTAAAATTTGGACGCTAATTCTTTTGCGCATAGCATTGAATAATCAAGTTGAGACCCATTAACTTTTCCTATTTATGACATAATCAATGCTTGTGCCAAATTTCGAGTTTCTATGACACCGGGAAGTGAGAGAATTAGATTCCGTACGTAAAATTTGGACGCTAATTCTCTTGCACTTAGAATTGAACAATCGAGTTGGGGCCCATAAGCTTTTCCTATTTATGACATAATCAATGCTCGTGCCAAATTTCGAGTTTCCATGACATTGGGAAGTTGGAGAATTAGATTCTGTACGTAAAATTTGGACGCTAATTCTTTTGCGCTTAGAATTAAACAATCGAGTTGGGGCCCATTAGCTTTTCCTATTTATGACATAATCAACGCCCGTACCAAATTTCATGTTTTTATGACATCGGGAAGTGAGAGTATTAGATTCCGTACATAAAATTTGGATGCTAATTCTTTTGCGCTTAGAATTGAATAATTGAGTTGGGACTAGAGATGAGCGAGCACCAAAATGCTCGGGTGCTCGTTATTCGGGACGAACTTTTCGCGATGCTCGAGGGTTTGTTTCGAGTAACGAACCCCATTGAAGTCAATGGGCGACCCGAGCATTTTTGTATTTCGCCGATGCTCGCTAAGGTTTCCTTGTGTGAAAATCTGGGCAATTCAAGAAAGTGATGGGAACGACACAGCAACGGATAGGGCAGGCGAGGGGCTACATGTTGGGTTGCATCTCAAGTTCACAGGTCCCACTATTAAGCCACAATACCGGCAAGAGTGGGGCCCCCCCCCCTCCCAAAAACTTTTACTTCTGAAAAGCCCTCATTAGCATGGCATACCTTAGCTAAGCACCACACTACCTCCAACAAAGCACAATCACTGCCTGCATGACACTCCACTGCCACTTCTCCTGGGTTACATGCTGCCCAACCGCCCCCCCTCCCCCCCACAGCGCACACCAAAGTGTTCCTGCGCAGCCTTCAGCTGCCCTAATGCCTCACCACCCTCATGTCTATTTAGAAGTGCGTCTGCCATGAGGAGGAACCGCAGGCACACACTGCAGAGGTTGGCACGGCTAGGCAGCGACCCTCTTTAAAAGTGGCGGGGCGATAGCCCACAATGCTGTACAGAAGCAATGAGAAATAGAATCCTGTGCCACCGCCATCAGGAGCTGCACACGTGGGCATAGCAATGGGGAACCTATGTGTCACACACTATTCATTCTGTCAAGGTGTCTCTGCATGCCCCAGTCAGACTGGTAATATGTACCTTAACAGTAACCGCGTTCGTGGTAATGTGGTGGTGACTGCGGACCTAGTAGCGCGGTTTTATTTTGTTGGTTTTCGGAATGTGGCCAGGATTAAGTGGGCCGTGGCGGGGGGATGGTGGGGGGTCTCTCTTGTAGTGTCGGTAAAGGTGAAATTCTTGGACTGCCACCAGACGAACCAATGCAAAGGCATTTGCCAAGAATGTTTGTTTTCCCTGTTGGAGGAGGAGGGGGATGTTTTTGAGGCACTACGTGTCCTCTCCACGTGTCCGTGGTTATATGCACCTTTACAGTAACCGCGTTGGTGGGAAATGGCCTCGCCGCCATCATGTCTTTGGGAAGCCTCTGTTTCCACACCCCAGAGACATACCATTAGCAGCGGTATAGGCAGAGCCCAGAATTCGTAACATTTCAGCCGTATCATTAGGACAGGCCCCACTAACATATCACTAGCAGCATTATAGCGGGAGCGCAGTCTTCGTTCCATGTCAGCAATAGTAGCACTCAAGACAGGCCCCAGTAACAATTCCGAAGCAGCATTATAGCGGGAGCGCAGTCTTCATTCCATGTCAGCAATAGTAGCACTCAAGACAGGCCCCAGTAACAATTCCGAAGCAGCATTATAGCGGGAGCGCAGTATTCGTTCCATGTCAGCAATAGTAGCACTCAAGACAGGCCCCAGTAACAATTCCGAAGCAGCATTATAGCGGGAGCGCAGTCTTCGTTCCATGTCAGCAATAGTAGCACTCAAGACAGGCCCCAGTAACAATTCCGAAGCAGCAGTATAGTGGGAGCGCAGTCTTCGTTCCATTTCAGTAGCTGCAGTATAGCCAAGGCCCAAGTTACATTTATGTAGCTAAAGTGTAGGCCAACCCCACACACCTTTCTGTACCATGAGTGCAGGTGAAGAACATACAAATTGCTATGATTACACTGTAGGTGATGGCCCCAAAAAATTGGTGTACCAACAGTACTAATGTACCTCAGTAAAAATTGTCCATGCACAACCAAGATGGCAGGTGAAACCCATTAATCGCTTTGGTTAATGTGGCTTAAGTGGTAACTAGGCCTGGAGGCAGCCCAGTTTAACGAAAAATTGGTTCAAGTTAAAGTTTCAACGCTTTTAAGAGCATTGAAACATATAAAAATTGTTTCGAAAAATTAGATGAGTGAGCCTTGTGGCCCTAAGAAAAATTGCCCGTTCAGCGTGATTACCTGAGGTTTCAGGAGGAGGAGCAGGAGGAGGAGGAGGAATATTAGACACAGATTGATGAAGCAGAAATGTCCCCGTTTTGGATGGTGAGAGAGAACGTAGCTTCCATCCGCGGGTGCATAATACGTATTGCTTACGTATCGCTGCTGTCCGCTGGTGGAGAAGAGAAGTCTGGGGAAATCCAGGCTTTGTTCATCTTGATGAGTGTTAGCCTGTCGGCACTGTCGGTTGACAGGCGGGTACGCTTATCTGTGATGATTCCCCCAGCCGCACTAAACACCCTCTCCGACAAGACGCTAGCCGCAGGACAAGCAAGCACCTCCAGGGCATACAGCGCTAGTTCAGGCCACGTGTCCAGCTTCGACACCCAGTAGTTGTAGGGGGCAGAGGCGTCACCGAGGATGGTCGTGCGATCGGCTAGGTACTCCCTCACCATCCTCTAACAGTGCTCCCGCCGACTCAGCCTTGACTGGGGAGCGGTGACACAGTCTTGCTGGGGAGCCATAAAGCTGGCCAGGCCCTTAAAGACTGTTGCACTGTCTGGGCTGTACATGCTGCTCGATCTACGCACCTCCCCTGCTACCTGGCCCTCGGAACTGCGCCTTCTGCCACTAGCGCTGTCGGATGGGAATTTTACCATCAGCTTGTCCGCCAGGGTCCTGTGGTATAGCAACACTCTCGAACCCCTTTCCTCTTCGGGAATGAGACTGGGAAGGTTCTCCTTATAGCGTGGGTCGAGCAGTGTGTACACCCAGTAATCCGTAGTGGCCAGAATGCGTTGAATGCGAGGGTCACGAGAAAGGCATCCTAACATGAAGTCAGCCATGTGTGCCAGGGTACCTGTACGCAACACATGGCTGTCCGCACTAGGAAGATCACTTTCAGGATCCTCCTCCTCCTCCTCAGGCCATACACGCTGAAATGATGACAGGCAAGCAGCATGGGTACCGTCAGCAGTGGGCCAAGCTGTCTCTTCCCCCTCCTCCTCATCCTCCTCATCCTCCTCCTCCTCCTCCTGAACGCGCTGAGATATAGACAGGAGGGTGCTCTGACTATCCAGCGACATACTGTCTTCCCCCGGCTCTGTTTCCGAGCGCAAAGCGGCTGCCTTTATGGTTTGCAGGGAACTTCTCAAGATGCATAGCAGAACCACCAAATTGAAGACGTGGGCCAGGCATGGCACGTGCGTGAGGCTGCCGAGCTGCAGAGCCGCCACCAGGTTACGGCCGTTGTCACACACGACCATGCCCGGTTGGAGGCTCAGCGGCGCAAGCCAACGGTCGGTCTGCTCTGTCAGACCCTGCAGCAATTCGTGGGCCGTGTGCCTCCTATCTCCTAAGCTGAGTAGTTTCAGCACGGCCTGCTGACGCTTGCCCACCGCTGTGCTGCCACGCCGCGCGACACCGACTGCTGGCGACGTCCTGCTGCTGCTGACACATCTAGATTGCGAGACAGAGGTTGAGGAGGAGGAGGAGGGTGCTTTAGTGGAAGAAGCATACACCGCCGCAGATACCACCACCGAGCTGGGGCCCGCAATTCTGGGGGTGGGTAGGACGTGAGCGGTCCCAGGCTCTGACTCTGTCCCAGCCTCCACTAAATTCACCCAATGTGCCGTCAGGGAGATGTAGTGGCCCTGCCCGCCTGTGCTTGTCCACGTGTCCGTAGTTAAGTGGACCTTGCCACTAATCGCATTGGTGAGGGCGCGTACAATGTTGCGGGAGACGTGGTCGTGCAGGGCTGGGACGGCACATCGGGAAAAGTAGTGGCGACTGGGAACTGAGTAGCGCTGGGGCCGCCGCCGCCATCATAGCTTTGAAGGACTCCGTTTCCACAACCCTATACGGCAGCATCTCAAGGCTGATAAATTTGGCTATGTGGACGGTTAACGATTGAGCGTGCGGGTGCGTGGTGGCGTACTTGCGCTTGCGCTCCAACACATGCGCTAGCGACGGCTGGACTGTGCGGTGCGAGACATTGGTGGATGGGGCCGAGGACAGCGGAGGAGAGGCTGTGGGTGCAGGTCATGAGACGGTTGTGCCTGTGTCCTGAGAGGGAGGTTGGATCTCAGTGGCAGGTTGGGGCACAGGGGGAGAGGCAGGGGTGCAAACCGGAGGCGGTGAACGGCCTTCGTCCCACCTTGTGGGGTGCTTGGCCATCATATGTCTGCGCATGCTGGTGGTGGTGAGGCTGTTGGTGGTGGCTCCCCGGCTGATCTTGGCGCGACAAAGGTTGCACACCACTGTTCGTCGGTCGTCAGGCGTCTCTGTGAAAAACTGCCAGACCTTAGAGCACCTCGGCCTCTGCAGGGTGGCATGGCGCGAGGGTGTGCTTTGGGAAACACTTGGTGGATTATTCGGTCTGGCCCTGCCTCTACCCCTGGCCACCGCACTGCCTCTTGCAACCTGCCCTGCTGATGCCCTTGCCTCACCCTCTGAAGACCTGTCCTGAGTAGGCGTTGCACACCAGGTGGGGTCAGTCACCTCATCGTCCTGCTGCTCTTCCTCCGAATCCTCTGTGCGCTGCTCCCTTGGACTTGCTGCCCTTACTACTACCTCACTGCAAGACAACTGTGTCTCATCGTCATCGTCCTCCTCACCCACAGAAAGTTCTTGAGACAGTTGGCGGAAGTCCCCAGCCTCTTCCCCCGGACCCCGGGAACTTTCGAATGGTTGGGCATCAGTGACGATAAACTCCTCTGGTGGGAGAGGAACCACTGCTGCCCAATCTAAGCAGGGGCCCGAGAACAGTTCCTGGGAGTGTTCCCGCTCCTGAGCAGGTGTCATTGTAGTGGAGTGAGGAGGCTGGGAGGAAGGAGGAAGGACGGCGCAGAACTGTGGGTGGATGATAGCTTGCTCGAAGCACTTTCTGCCATCCAGGACAGGACCTGCTCACACTGCTCATTTTCTAATAAAGGTCTCCCGCGTGGACCCATTAATTGGGCGATGAATGTGGGGACGCCAGAAACGTGCCTCTCTCCTAATCGCGCAGCAGTCGGCTGCGACACACCTGGATCAGGAGCTCGGCCTGTGCCCACACCCTCACTTGGGCCTACGCGTCCTCGGCCACATCCACGTCCACGTCCTCTAGGCTTACCCCTACCCCTCAGCATGCTGTATTACCAGTGATTTGATTTCCCAGGCAGGAAATAAATTGGCGCAAGCCTGCAGGCCAAATATAATTTCTTTTCCGTTTTTGCAAAGGGAAGCACCCACTGCGTATATTCAATGAACAAGAAGTTTAATATCTGTGGTGTGGCCCTCAAAAAGTGTCACACAACTATAGTGTAGCAGAGTTATTAACTCTAGCAGAGCAGGTATTTGCCAGTCAGGAAAGACAATGGCGCAAGCCTGCAGTAAACCGTAGCTGGTTGCGTCTGATTTTTGTACGTTGTCCACGCAGCACACACGTACACGGAGACCTTAGGACTGACACAGGCAGGCCAAATATAATTTCTTTTCCTTTTTTGCAAAGGGAAGGACCCACTACGTATATTCAATGAACAATAACTGTGTTGTGGCCCTGCCTACACAATTCTGTCCCTGTAGTATCAATGGAGGGTGCAATGCTCTGCACAGACGATTTTTAGAAAAAAAAAAATGCAACACTGCTAACAGCAGCCAGCACAGTACTGCACACGCTTCAATTTGGCCCTAGAAAGGACCGTTGAGGTTCTTGAAGGCTACACTCACTCCTAACACTCTCCCTGCCTATACACCACTTCTGTCCCTAATGCCGGGTGCAATGCTCTGCACTGCCGATTTTGAGAAAAAAAAAACACTGCTAGCAGCAGCCTGCACACAGGTAGATGTGGCCCTGAGAAGGACCGTTGGGGTTCTTGAAGCCTACACTGACTCCTAACGCTCTCCCTACAGCAGCACCAGCACAATAGTACTTTCCCTCAGCTAACTCACAAGGCATGTGTGGCGAGCTGCGGGAGGGGCCGACTTTTATACTCGGGTGACATCTGATCGCCCCAGCCACTCACAGCAGGGGGGTGGTATAGGGCTTGAACGTCACAGGGGGAAGTTGTAATGCCTTCCCTGTCTTTCAATTGGCCAGAAAAGCGCGCTAACGTCTCAGAGAGGAAACTGAAAGTAACCAGAACACCGCGTGGTGCTCGTTACGAGTAACGAGCATCCCGAACACCCTAATATTCGCACGAATATCAAGCTCGGACGAGTACGTTCGCTCATCTCTAGTTGGGACCCATTAGCTTTTCGTATATATGACACAATCAATGCCTGTGCCAAATCTCAAGTTTCTATTACACCAAGAAGTGAGAGAATTAGATTTCGTACGTAAAATGTGGACACTAATTCTTTTGCGCTTAGTATTGAATAATCGAGTTGGGACCCATTAACTTTTCCAATTTACGACATAACCAATGCCCGGGCCAAATCTCAAGTTTCTATTACACCAAGAAGTGAGAGAATTAGATTCCGTACGTAAAATTTGGACGCTAATTGTTTTGCGCTTGGAATTAAATAATCGAGTTGGGAACCATTAGCTTTTCCTATTTATGATATAATCAATGCCCATGCAAAATTTCACGTTTCTATGACACCAAGAAGTGAGAGAATTAGATTCCATACGTAAAATTTGGACGCTAATTCTTTTGCGCATAGAATTCAATAATCGAGTTGGGACTAGAGATGAGCGAGCACCAAAATGCTCGGGTGCTCGTTACCCGAGTCGAACTTCCCGCAATGCTCGAGGGTTCGTTTCGAGTAACGAACCCCATTGAAGTCAATGGGCAATTCGAGCATTTTTGTATATCGCCGATGCTCGCTAAGGTTTTCATTTGTGAAAGTCTGGGAAATTCAAGAAAGTGATGGGAACGACACAAACGGATAGGGCAGGCGAGGAGCTACATGTTGGGCTGCATCTCAAGTTCCCAGGTCCCACTATTAAGCCACAATAGCGGCAAGAGTGCCCCCCCCCCGCAACAATTTTTACTTCTGAAAAACCCTCATTAGCAAGGCATACCTTAGCTAAGCACCACACTACCTCCAACAAAGCACAATCACTGCCTGCATGACACTCCGCTGCCACTTCTCCTGGGTAACATGCTGCCCAACCCCCCCCCAACCCCCATCCCGCACGACCCAGTGTCCACAGCGCACACCAAAGTGTCCCTGCGCAGCCTTCGGCTGCCCTCATGCCACACGCTGGCTTCATAGCCACACCACCCTCATGTCTATTTATAAGTGCGTCTGCCATGAGGAGCAACCGGAGGCACACACTGCAGAGGGTTGGCAGGGCCAGGCAGCGACCCTCTTTAAAAGGGGCAGGGTAATAGCCCACAATGCTGTACAGAAGCAATGAGAACTCCAATCCTGTGCCACCTCCGTCAGGAGCTGCAAATGTAGCAATGGGGAATCCATGTGCCACACAGTATTCATTCTGTCAAGGTGTCGCATAGCTCAATCCACACTGCAAGGGAAAAGCCGTCAGCGCTCTACCCCCTACCCAAGTCAGTCGGTGCCTTTGTGCCAGACAGGTCAAACACTGCAATGGGAACTAAGTTTGCACCAACAGCATAGGTGGGTGCTAGGAAACCCAAGACATGAACAAAAAATTGATCTGAGTGGCCAAACATGGCAGACTTGCACCGCGCCCACGGCATAGGCCTCGGCCCACAGATTTAGCAATCCTAGGCTGGAAGCGAACTTTCACTGCACCCAGGACATAGGCCTCTGCACAAAACCTCAGTAATCGCGTGCCTACAGCGGACTCCAATGCTAGCGTAGCTGTGCACGTCTCATCAGCGCTGTATTGCTCCTGTAGTTTGTCCCAATGCAGTGCCCCGGATAGTAGAGCTAACTTCAGATTAAATACAGGTGGGCTTCGGCCCACACTGCATGCCCCAGTCAGACTGGGGTTCTTTATAAGTAGACACAGGCAGGTACAACTCCGTGTGGACCGACAGCATGGGTGGGTCCCAGGAAGCCACCGTCGTTACATAAATAAATCCCATTGCATTGCCAAGCACGGCTAAGGTAACGTCAGATTAAACGCAGGTGGGCTTCGGCCCACACTGCATGCCCCAGTCTGACCAGGGTTTTTAATACATAGACACTGGCAGGTACAAAATCCATAATGTGAAGAGGTTGCGTAGGAGGAGGAGGAGGGTGGTTTAGTGGAGGAAGCATACACCGCCGCAGATACCAGCACCGAGCTGGGGCCCGCAATTCTGGGGGTGGGTAGGACGTGAGCGGTTCCAGGCTCTGACTCGGTCCCAGCCTCCACTAAATTCACCCAATGTGCCATCAGGGAGATATAGTGGCCCTGCCCGCCTGTGCTTGTCCACGCGTCCGTTGTTAGGTGGACCTTGGCAGTAACCGCATTGGTGAGGGCGCGTACAATGTTGCGGGAGACGTGATCGTGCAGGGCTGGGACAGCACATCGGGAAAAGTAGTGGCGACTGGGAACCGAGTAGCGCGGGGCCGCCACCGCCATCATGTTTTTGAAAGCCTCCGTTTCCACAAGCCTATACGGCAGCATCTCCAGGCTGATCAATTTGGCTATGTGCACGTTTAACGCTTGAGCGTGCGGGTGCATGGCGGCGTACTTGCGCTTGCGCTCAAACAGTTGTGCTAGCGACGGCTGGATGCTGCGCTGAGAGACATTGCTGGATGGGGCCAAGGACAGCGGAGGTGAGCGTGTGGGTGCAGGCCGGGAGACGGTCGTGCCTGTGTCCTGAGAGGCGGGTTGGATTTCAGTGGCAGGTTGGGGAACAGGGGGAGAGGCAGTGGTGCAAACCGGAGGCGGTGAACGGCCTTCATCCCACCTTGTGGGATGCTTGGCCATCATATGCCTGCGCATGCTGGTGGTGGTGAGGCTGGTGGTGGTGGCTCCCCGGCTGATCTTGGCGCGACAAACCTTGCACACCACAGTTCGTCGGTCGTCTGCACTCTCAGTGAAAAACTGCCACACCTTTGAGCACCTCGGCCTCTGCAGGGTGGCATGGCGCGAGGGGGTGCTTTGGGAAACAGTTGGTGGATTATTCGGTCTGGCCCTGCCTCTACCCCTGGCCACCGCACTGCCTCTTCCAACCTGCCCTGCTGCTGCACTTGCCTCCCCCTCTGAAGACCTGTCCTCAGTAGGCTTAGCAAACCAGGTGGGGTCAGTCACATCATCGTCCAGCTGCTCTTCCTCCGAATCCTCTGTGCGCTCCTCCCTCGGACTTACTGAAATTACTACTACCTCACTGATAGACAACTGTGTCTCATCGTCATTGTCCTCCTCACCCACTGAAAGCTCTTGAGACAGTTGCCGAAAGTCCCCAGCCTCATCCCCCGGACCCCGGGAACTTTCCAAAGGTTGGGCATCGGTCACGAAAAACTCCTCCGGTGGGAGAAGAACCATTGCTGCCCAATCTGGGCAGGGGCCTGAAAACAGTTCCTGGGAGTCTGCCTGCTCCTCAGAATGTGTCATTTTCATGGAGTGAGGAGGCTGGGAGGAAGGAGGAGCAGCAGCCAGAGGATTCAGAGTTGCAGCTGTGGATGGTGTAGAAGACTAGGTGGTCAATAGATTGCTGGATGCACTTTCTGCCATCCATGACAGGACCTGCTCACGCTGCTCAGTTTCTAACAAAGGTCTACCGCGTGGACCCATTAATTGTGACATGAATCTGGGAACCCCAGAAACGTGCTTCTCTCTTAATCCCACAGCAGTCGGCTGCGATACACCTGGACCAGGGGCTCGGCCTGTGCCCACACCCTGACTTGGGCCTCCGCGTCCTCGCCCCGTCCATGTCCTCTAGGCCTACCCCTACCCCTCAGCATGGTGTATTACGAGTAGAGCAGAAACAGAACGCTGTAATTAAATGTGCCGCTTATTGGCCTGTGGTTAGAGGCTGACTTCGCTTACGGAACGCACAGCAGAGCCAGGAAACAATTGTGCGCAAGCCTGTAGTGAGACCTAGGTGCGTATGACTGAGCTACTGGAATTCACAGCGCAGAACCAGTCAAGTGGCCAAAGGCCAGTGGTAGGCCTTAAGTATTTTGCTTCAATTTGTTTAAATGGTGAGGTGAAAAACCAGACAGACACCGTATGCAGC
This sequence comes from Eleutherodactylus coqui, assembly GCF_035609145.1. NCBI lineage: Eukaryota > Metazoa > Chordata > Amphibia > Anura > Eleutherodactylidae > Eleutherodactylus > Eleutherodactylus coqui. The sequence goes on along the minus strand of NC_089837.1, from coordinate 422,940,717 downwards.
GTATATATGTATACTCTTTCCCTCTGACGGGATGACGGCGATCATGTAACGGACACAGCAGAGCCAGGAAACAATTATGCGCAAGGCAGGGTAATAATCAGCGACTACTACCCCCAGCACACACGCCGTAAACTGAAGACGGTCACAGGCAGGCCAAATATAGTATTTTTTTCCCACTTTTTGGGAAAATGCCCACTGCCTATATAGCCAGTATACCTCTTTCCCTGTACCACTGTCCCTGCCTCACCAGTACTGCCCCTATACTCTGTAAAATGACTGCAGACTGAGGACGCTATGGTCTGCACGCCCGATATACAAAAAAAAAAAAAAAATTGTGCAACACTGCTAAAAGCAGCCTCAACAGTACTGCACACGGTCAGATGTGGCCCTAAGAAGGACCGTTGGGGTTCTTGAAGACTAAAATAACACCCAACACTCTCCCTATAGCAGCTACAGCAAGACAGCACTTTCCCCGATCTCTCTCAGCGTGCATCTGTGGCGAGCCGCGGGCGGGGCAGATTTAAATACTCGGGTGTCATCTGATCTCCCCAGCCACTCACTACAGGGGGGTGGGATAGGGCTGAAATGTCACAGGAGGAAGTTGTAATGCCTTCCCTGTGTTTCTATTGGCCAGAAAAGCGCGCAAATTTCTCAGGGAAGGAAATGTAATGGAGTCGAGCACCGCGCGGTGCTCGTCTTGAGTAACGAGCATCTCGAACACCCTAATACTCGAACGAGCATCAAGCTCAGACGAGTACGCTCGCTCATCTCTAGTTGGGACCCATTAAGTTTTCCTATTTATGACATAATAATCAATGCTCGTGCCAAATTTTAAGTGAGAGAATTAGTTTACGTACGTAAAATTTGGATGCTAATTCGTTTGCACTTAGAATTAAACAATCGAGTTGGGGCCCATTAGCTTTTCCTATTTATGACATAATCAATGCCCTTGCCAAATTTCATGTTTCTATGACACAGAAAAGTGAGAGAATTACATTCCGTACGTAAAATTTGGACACTAATTCTTTTGCGCTTAGAATTGAATAATCAAGTTGGGACCCATTAGCTTTTCCTATTTATGACATAATCAATGCCCGTGCCAAATTTCACATTTCTATGACACGGGAAAGTGAGAGAATTAGATTCCGTACGTAAAATTTGGACGCTAATTCTTTTGCGCTTAGAATTAAATAATCGAGTTGGGACCCATTAGCTTTTCCTATTTATGACATAATCAATGCTCTTGCAAAATTTCAAATTTCTATGACATTGGGAAGTTGGAGAATTAGATTCCGTACATAAAATTTGGATGCTAGTTCTTTTGTGCTTAGTATTGAATAATCGAGTTGGGACCCATTAGCTTTTCCGATTTATGACATAATTCGATGCTCGTGCCAAATTTTAAGTTTCTATGACAATGGGAAGTGAGAGATTTAGATTATGTACGTAAAATTTTGACGCCAATCTTTTTGCGCTAGACTTGAATAATCGCGTTCAGACCACTTTACGTTTCCTATTTTGGACATAATTTATGCTCTTACCAAATTTTATGTTTTTACGACATCGGGAAGTTGGAGAATTAGTGGCGAGTCAGTCAGTAAATCAGTGAGTGAGTGAGTGAGTGAGTGAGGGCTTTCGTCATATATATATATATATATATATATATATATATATATATATATATAACTTACCACTTCTTAATTCTCTGTGTTTAATTTTATCCCAATCTGTGCCAAAATAGTCTTTCACATATTTTAAGATTATCGTTCCCACTGCCTCCCCTGTTTTCAACATAATCAGAGGACCCAGATCAGCTGATGTTGCAGAGTATGTGTCTTGTATTTGTGCTATCTGTCTAAAGAAAGGCATAGGTCTGGTCATGGGGTCTGGTAATTGTTATTTGAGGGACATATGCTCCTGTGGCGTCCTGTTATACATCTGCTCCTGTACCACCCTCCACTCCCTGCATCTCCTCCTTGTCCTCTCCCTGATGCTTCCACTCACTAGTCTTGGATCTAGTGAGCATAGGCATAACCGGTTTGTGCCTAGGAGCTCAGCAAGCAGGGCAGCTCTCTCTCCAATCCGGGTTTTGTTGTCCACAATGCCAACAGGTCCATCCCTCCAGTCCAATTCAATCGTCCATCAATATGCTGTGAGGCTCCAAATCAGAGGTGGTTATGGCGGCCGCCGTGAGAAAGCAATGGACACAGACATTATGATCGTGTCTTAAAGCAATCTACCTTTATTACAAAACATCTTTCTTTATATAGTATTTTTAAAGGAGAGTGGTCTATTGTCAATAAGTGTACATTTCATCCAGTCATTAGCTTTTACATAGATAGCAGTTAAACATTAAGGCATTGTTTTTACTGGACACTATTGCACACTGACCTTTGAACAGTGTAACAGAAGATAAGGAAGAATGTAAGATATATACTTTTGCTAAGTACTATTCTCTATTTCTAATTCCTGTAGCAATTCAATTTTGCCGTGCAAACAACACATAAATGTACAAGCGTATATCAAAGATGTTCATAGGAGACAGAATGAAATATATATGTATATGTTTTATGCTCATAGCCTTCACACAGGCAATGGGCAGTTTGTGCTGCAGATATAGTGCGCCATCCTTCCAAAAAAAAAAGTCAAACTCAAAGCTCAAGAACAAAATAAACCTGACTTCTCTTTCATTGGATAATAAAGCAGCAGTTAGATGTGATTAAGGTCAATCAGCTTCTTCCTCAGTAATACTGGTGGTTACACTAGTCTATACAAGAAACCAATAACATAAGTGAATAATGTAAGAGAATACAAGTGAAATGGTGAAATGAATAGAAAATGTCAATTGAAAAGAAAAGTTAGGTAAGGAAAAGGGGACAAAAAGGAAACAAAATCAGCACAGAAACATTAAGTTAAATATGAGAATAAATGGTAGCAAAATAAATATAAAAAATTGAAAAATTTGGGTAGTTTTGACAGTTCCTTCCCAGTGCTCATACACCAACTCCAAGCTTGGCAGTCCAGTGTCTTTAATTCTCCAATACCCATGTGATGTTTAAACAGTTTAGTTAAACCTTGCCACAAACATCTCTGCATCTGCCTGAACTTCCTGAAAACATGGGGACATAGCTAATCTTACCATTCACTTATGTTATTGGATATCCTGTGTAACTAGGAAATAAATGTCTGCAGTAGGAAAATTCATTTAGGTCTTAAGTTTTTCTAAAGCGCCTTTAAGATTTTCTGCGTTGTACTATGTAATATATCTGAAAGAACTCATAAGTATCTGTATTTCATCCTGTATTAATGAATGAACAAAACCTTTTCTCCATTTCCTTAGGAACCCTTCTGATTTTTTTCTTTGTGTATTTCTGTATTCAGTTTGTTTATTATTACTGGCTATTGAAGTGTACAGTAACTACTTTATACTCTCATTCAACATCAGAGTCTTAGTGTACATTTCTCAGTTACTAAAACTAATCAGTGTATTACTTGTGTTGATATGACTTGTGAGTCGCTTTCACTGAAACGACTTGTACAAAATGATAGATAAAAGGTCTTCAGGGATAGTGATATTGCTACATTCCATGCCCTGTTTATATTATGTTGTACTTCTATCCTTATATTTAGGATGTCTGAGCACTCTCAAGAGTTTTGCATGAAATTGGCTTTCTGGAAATCATATTTTGGGTATTGTCTTAGATAATGCTCAGGAGCATCCCTCTAAAGCTAGTTTCACATACGTGTATAAGAATGCATTTATGCACCCATAATACAGTCGAGTATCTAGGTCTATTGACTGTACTTAGAGTATCATAGATACTTATGATGGTTCCTTTCCAGAGGTGGACCACAACAAAGAAAAATTCAGGGATGTAGATTCTAGCCTGAGGATTAACATATGTAACTAGCAAAAATTCCATCCAGTCTAGTACCACTCCCAGTCATTCCTAGTTGATGTTATTGAATGCCTATAATGCATTAACTGCTATGAGAACTGGTGTTCTCTCTACTCTTTGTAGCTTGTCTTGGATGGCCAGGGGCAGTCATGATATTTGCTAATGCCAAGCACCCTTTTACAAATCTTGATTGATGGTGTCCAAAAAGTCTTGGGGGGAAGGTCAACTAGATAGTTTGCAAATATCTTGGATAGAATTTCCAAATCGTGGCTAATAAGAGATACAAGTAGGTACAACTTCGGGTTAGTAAGGTCTTTTCCTACTTTTGGTAGTACCATAATATAGACTACGTTCTCTAATGACATAACTGGATTGCCCTGGCTGTATACTTAAACTAGGTTTGAGGTAATCTCCATATGTATGCATTGTAAAATTCTCCATGATGCCTGTCTAGTCCAGAAGCTGTACAGTTAGGGAAAGATGTAATTGTGTTCTCCACCAACTCTCCCGGCATCAATAGGGCATTCAAAATTGCCCTATTCTCATGACTCAGTTGTGGTAAATGTTTCAAGTCTGAAAATCATTTTCCTTGCTCAAAATTAGCTGGGTCTTGCTTATATAAACTAATAATATGATGATGTTTATTATTATTTAAAAGAATGTCAAATGATTAGAGATGAGCGAGCACCAAAATGCTTGAGTGCTCGTTACTCGAGTCGAACTTTCAGTGATGCTCGAGAGTTCGTTTCGAGTAACGAACCCCATTGAAGTCAATGGGTGACTCGAGCATTTTTGTATATGACTGGTGCTCCGCTAAGGTTTTCATTTGTGAAAATCTTAGCAAATCACCAAAGTCATGTAAAAAACACAGAAATGGATAGGGCAGGCGAGGAGCAACATGCAGGGCTGCATTTCAGGCTCCGAGGTCTCACTATTAAGCCACAATAGTGGCAAGAGCGAGACACCCCCCCCCCCCCACTTCAGCATAACGATCGTTCTCCTCTGCCACAGCTGTAACAGCTGTGGCAGAGAAGAACGATGTTAGCCCATTGAATTCAATGGAGCCGGCAATACAGCCGGCTCCATGGAAAGCAATGGGCTGCCGGCGAGCGCAGGATGAATTTTCGGGAAGGGCTTAAAAATATAAGCCCTTACCTGAAAAAGAAAGATTTTAGTGTAAAAAAGAATAAAAATGCAGGCATTCTCTTTAATGGAGCCGCTGCTGCTGCCGGCCAATCAGAGGCAGCTCATTCAGCAGGCGGGGATTTTAAATCCCTGGCTGCTGAATACTACAGAGAGCAGTTCAGGAGAACTGCCAGCTGGCCGCAGCTGAACTCCGTCTGCCGGGAGCAGGTGAGTATATATATATTTTTTATTTTTACACATTTCTGGATGAATTGCAAGGAAGGGCTTATATATTTAAGCCCTTCCCGAAAATTAATTGTGCGATCGCCGGCAGCCCATTGCTTTCAATGGAGCCAGCTGTACTGCCGGCTCCATTGAATTCAATGGGCTAACATCGTTCTGCCGGGACAAGGTGAGTATATTTTTTTTTACTTTTTACACATTTTAGGATGATTTTCAGGTAAGGGCTTATATTTTTAAGCCCTTCCCGAAAATTCATCCCGCGCTAGCCGGCAGCCCATTGCTTTCAATGGAGCCGGCTGTATTGCCGGCTCCATTGAATTCAATGGTCAGTGCTCGTTTAATCGAGACGAGCACCGCGTGGTGCTCGTCTCAAGTAACGAGCATCTCGAGCACCCTAATACTCGAACGAGCATCAAGCTCGGACGAGTATGCTCGCTCATCTCTACAAATGATCAATTTAAAATCAATCACTTGTTGTAAGAGTATGAGTATGATTCTTAGTATGGTGGGATTTTTTTTACAATACCTCTTTTTGCATCAGTATGCAACTACCTCGAATCACAAATGGTTTATTTGTAGTTAATGTATTCCCAGAAATCAATTAAGAAGGCAGTCAATCATATTTGGATCTTATTAGTTTGACATCCAATAATTCATAAAGATTTTTTTAAGTAGAAAGACCAATATAACAATATACAATTTATATTGAAGTCAATAGTTCATTTTAACAAAAAAAAATTCTAAAGTGACAGGCATTTGGCAGGTGATTGAGACAGTGATGAAATATAATTCATTACACAGATTTGTTTACCGGCTACTGAGAAAGCACCAGATGGTCTATATGGTAAAAAATTCTCTATAGGTCTTTTGTCACTGACCTGTTGATTCTTTAGAAGCAGTTATACTTTCAGGATTTGTTATTGCACATTAATTGGACGTGGTTAATGTTTAAACAGCAGGATCATATTTTGAAATGTTCATTTTGTAAAATAAGATCCATGAAGTGTATAAAAGGTAATATATATAAGTTGTCATTATAGAAAATTTTATGCACATATACTGTAACTCGTAACAGTTTTGCTAGGTTGGAGATTTGCAGCAACTTATTCATGCAGTGAATCAGATATTTTCATTAAGAAGTATAAGTGAAAAAGATTTTAACCCATTAAGGACCAGGTACGGTAAATATACAGCACCTGGTCCTGGGCTTAAAGCACCGCCAATAGTAAAATTACGGCGGGGCCTTAAGCCTCCTGCTTCTGCAATCAATCAGAGGGCAGGACGGGCTATCAACTGTTAGTGAAAGCTGATAATTTGGAGGAGAATGCTGGAGGGGGTTTTAACCTTTCCTGCCTTTTCCTTCCCCAAGGACACAGCACTCATTGAGCACTATGTACTAGAAAGTGAAAGTGGAAGAGTTTCTTCGACTGCGGGAGCCGGGGGGTCATGTGACCGCCGGGGTTTCCTGCTACTGCAAAGCTGAAGGGTCATACTAGACCCTGGCCAGTATGACTAATGTCATTACAGGGGTTGCTTTTCCCTGTAACTGGGCCTCCTATGGATGCCCCAGCTACAGTGGGAAAGTGTCAAATTAAAAAAAAAATAAAAAAAAATAAATGTCCCCCAGATGACTTATATGACGTAATGGAGGACATAGATAGTAAAAAAACATGATTACATACATAAGTAAATAAGAATTACAGAATACAACAACAATATATACATAAAAAAGAAAATAACACAAAGCCGATGCCAACCAAAACTGTCGCCGTATGCGCCCTGTAAACCAAAACCATACATATGATATATCAAAATGTCTGATACAAATAGAGGAACCCGTTCCCATACTTTATTTTAGCATAAATATACTAAATTAAAAAAAAAAACTATAAATGTTACAAAAATCAGTTTTTTTTAGCATTTTACCCTGAATAAAACTAAAAAATGAAAAAAAAAAGTCAGTGAAAAAGATATTTAAAAAATCAGCCTATATGTCATGGGAAAAAAAGGCAGCAAAAATAATTTTGGTAGCTAAAGGAAACAAAATAGGGCAGTAAAACCACCACATGGGTAAAATCCCTAAAAAGTGTCTGGTCCTTAAGGTATAAAACAGCTTGGTCCTTAAGGGGTTAAAGGGGAGATCGGGGGAGCCGTGCAGGTGTCATGGCTGATGGCAGCCTTCTGAAAGCCCCCAGGGCTGCCTTGAGAGACTGCCTATCAAGCCAGCCCCGTGGGCTGGCTTGATAGGCTGCCTGTCAGAATGCAGTATGACGTAATGCTATAGCTGTCGAAAACAATGGTCTGCCGACACCCCTGCATTTTTTTAGGGGAGGGCTTTACATATAAGCCCTTCCCTGAAAAAGAAAGATTTTAGTGTAAAAAAATATATAAATAAAAAATATTAGCATGCGGCAGATGTTTCCTTCACCCCCGCTAATTAAAAGAATTCCCTGCTGCTATATCTGCCACATCTGTGACAAATGCAGCAGAGGAATTCTTCAATTCTCTACCGCAGCTGTCACACATGACAGCTGCAGTAGATGATTCTGCTGGCACCAGTTAATTTATTTCAGGGAAGGGCTTTAAATATAAGCCCTTCCCTGAAAATCCAGTAAAAGTGCTTTAAAAAACAAAAAAAGATAAATGCTCACCTACCTTCAGCTGCTGGGGCTCAGCCGTGTCTTTTCCTGCTGCCACCTGCACTGTGGTGCTGATCTATCAGCAGGCGGGGATTTAAAATCCCCGCCTGCTGAAAGAGCTGAATGTGATTGGCTGAGGTTTTTTATTCCAGGAGCATAACTTTTTAATTTTTCGGTCAATGTAGCCATATGAGGGCTTATTTATTGTGGGACAATTTGTTTTATTTAGTGGCATCCTTTTTGGGCACATATAATATACTGTATAACCTTTATTAATTGTTTTTTAGAGGGACTGGGGAAAAAAAGAAATTCTGCATTTGTTTTTCGGATTTCATTTTTACATTGTTTAGAGTGCAAAATAAATAATGTGATAGCAATATTCTCTAGGTCAGTATAATTCCGATAATACCAAGTTCATACAGTTTTTTATGTTTTACTATCTTTGTACACAAAAAAAAAAATTCTGACGACGTTCATTGTGCGGGGTAAATAATGCGTTATTTTGATGAATCAGACTTTTACAGATGCAGCAATACCAAATATGTATTTTTGTTTTTTTATTTAGATTTTTTTAGATATGGCAAAATGTTTTTTTTTTTAAAAAACTTATCACTTTTTAAAAGTTAATAAAAGTTTATTAATAGAGATGAGCGAACGTACTCGGATAAGCACTACTCTTCCGAGTAATGTGCTTTATCCGAGTACCTCCCCGCTCGTGCTGAAAGATTCGGGACGCGCTGCGGAGCGGGGAGCTGCAGGGGAGAGCGGGGAGGAACGGAGGGGAGATCTTTCTCTCCTTCTCTCCCGCCCGCTCTGCCCCGCTCCCCGCTGCGACTCACCTGTCAGCAGCGGAGCGCCCCGAATCTTTCAAGACGAGTACAGCGGTACTCGGATAAGGCACATTACTCGGACGAGTAGTGCTTATCCGAGTACGTTCGCTCATCTCTATTTATTAACCTTATTTAACTTTTTTTTTAGTCTCCAGAGGGGACAACTTGCGATGCTTTTATCACTCCTGCAGTATCATCATACTGCGATCAGGCAGGCAGTCTATCAAGCCACCACACGGAGATGGCTTGATAGGCATTCTGCCATAACAGCCCTGGGGCCTCTCAGAAGGCCCCCGACTGCCATGACACCTACATGGCTCCCTGCGATCTCCTCATGAGGGGAGGTACAGGACAATTGGGGGATTTAAATGCTGCTGCTGCATTTAAAGAGTTAACAGCTTTGATAAACCGCGTGGCTCATCGGAGCTGTTGACGCAGGGTGTCGGCTGTGAGAAACAGCCGGCACCCACGATGTATGAAGAGAGATCACTGCACAACCTCTTTTCATACATAGACTGCCAATACATACCATGAAAAGGTGTATCAACAGTCACTAAGGGGTTAATAAAATCTGCAATTCTGGAGTGTTTTTTATTTTTACAACATTCACCATGCAGTATAACCAAAATTTAGGATTCATTTTGCAGGCCAGTATAATTATGTCAATACCAAATTTATATAGTTTTTTTGGAACTTTTTCACGCTTAAAAAAAAAATTATATATATATATTGTTTATCACTGCATTCAAAGACCCCTATCTTTTTTTTCATTGTCCACAGTGCTTTGTGATCTTTGTTTTTGAGGGATGAGTTGTACTTTTTATTGGTACCATTTGTTGATATCCATGTAATGTTTTGATCACTTTCTATTCTGTTTTTTGTAAGGCAAGATAGGCAAAATTAGCTATTTTCACCATTTTTTTGTGTTTTTTTTCATGGTATGCACAGTGCAGGTTAAATAATGTTCTAACTTTTTTTTCTGGTTCCTTATCTTGCTGAACTGTAACATGTAAGTGAAATTAGTATTTCTATCCTTTTGAATCAAGCCACATTGGTCCCCTGATAAGTCATGGCAGGACGAAATGTGTTGGTTCCATTTGAGAATTGTACCTTTGAGTAAGTTTGTAATGGGGTGCCCAGAAAAGGGACATTGTGGAGAAATTGATATTTTCCTTATTCTGCCTATTTGTGTCAGCTTGAGTGGTGTGATATTCTATGTCATTATTGTAGCATGCCTGTGCTATTTATGTAGCCCAGCAGTGAATATACTACAATGGGCTATGGAAATAGCATTAGGTGCCAAACAAATGTTCAGAGCTGAAAGCAAACAGCTGTGGAATGCTAAACATGCTACCATGTATTTAGACATGGAAAATGCAATCCCTTTTTGTTTAACCCCTTGACCACCACCAATATACCTTTTTACAGTGGTCGATAAGGTGCCTTATCCTAATGCAAGGGCCTTTTATGGCACTGCATCATAATCCTGGCACGAGTCTCCCATGGGAGGAGATGTGGGTGCTGGGCTGTTAAATGAGTAACCTCCTATCCCTTCTGCTTAACCCTTTACATACCATGGTCAATACAACCACAGCATGCGAAAGACTTACATGTGGATGGGGCTCACTCTGTTACCCATCGACCCCCAGAATGCGATTGTGGTGTCTCGGTGGGTTGCTGTGACTCCCGAGGGCTTGAAGATGGCCTTGAAGTCTGTCAGCCATGGTGGCCTGTGATGCTCAACAGAAGTATAGCTATGTATTATAAGTGTGATCAAAAGTTGTGAAATTTAAGTCCCCTAGTGGGACAAAAGTAAATAAAATGTAAAAAAAAAAATTCTAAATATTTTAAAAACCTGAACAATTCGTTGTGCAAATAGGCTTCAGTATTAGAGATAAGCGAGCACCAAAATGCTCGGGTGCTCGCTGCTCGAGTCGAACTTTCCGAGATGCTCGAGAGTTCGTTTTGAGTACCGAACCCCATTGAAGTCAATGGGCGACTGGAGCATTTTTGTATATGACCCATGCTCCGCTAAGGTTTTCATTTGTGAAAATCTGGAAAACCTATGAAAGTGATGGAAACGACACAGAAACGGATAGGGCAGGCGAGGGGCAACATGCAGGGCTGCATCTCAGGTTCCCAGGGCTCACTATTAAGCCACAATAGCGGCAAGAGTGCCCCCCCCTAACAATTTTTAATTCGGACAAACACTCTTTAGCAAGGCACACCTTAGCTAAGCACCACACTACCTCCAACCAAGCACAATCACTGCCTGCGGGACACACCGCTGCCTCTTCTCCTGGGTTACATGCTGCCCAACCCCCCCGCACTACCTGCGTCCGCAACGCACACAAAAGTGTCCCTGCGCAGCCTTCAGCTGCCCTCATGCCACACGCTGGCTTCATAGCCACACCACCCTCATGTCTATTTATAAGTGCGTCTGCGATGAGGAGGAACCGGAGGCACACATTGCAGAGGGTTGGCAGGGCCAGGTAGCGACCCTCTCTAAAAGGGGGAGGGGGGGCGATAGCCCACAAGGTTGTAGAGAATCGATGAGAAATTGATGTTCGATCTTCATTCCAATCCTGTGCCACCTCCGTCAGGAGCTGCAAACGTTGGCATAAAGGGGACTCAGCTGCCAGCCCAGCACTTCTACACATCTCCACAATGCAGCAATACTCTGTGTGGGAAGTATGTGAGCGGGCCCTGGGTCAGCCTCTGCCCCAGCAAACACCTTGTGTGGCCCAAGGTGCTGCGAGTGACATAGCAATGGGGAATCCATGTGTCCACACACTACTCATTCTGTTTGGGTGTAGGATACCTCATCGACAACGCAAGGGGGAAACCATCTGCACTCTTCACCCTACCCAAGTCTGTCAGTGTTTTGGGGACAGACAGGTAAAACACCTCTATGGGAAGTCTGTGTGCACCCACAGCATGGGTGGCTCCAAGGAACCCACCAACGGTACATAAAGAAATCCGATTGCAGTGCCCCGGATAGCTGTGGTAACGTGAGAGAAAATACATGTTGGCTTCGATCCACACTCCATGCCCTAGTCAGTCTGGGTTTTTTAATAGTGCCAGGCAGGTACAACTCCACTATGGGAAGTCTGTGTGCACCCACAGCATGGGTGGCTCCCAGGAACCCACAGACGGTACATAAAGAAATCCCATTGCAGTGCCCCGGATAGCTGAGGTAACGTGAGAGAAAATACATGTTGGCTTTGGCCCACACTCCATGCCCTAGTCAGTCTGGGTTTTTTTCCTAGTGCCAGGCAGGTACAACTCCGCTATGAGAAGTCTGTGTGTACCCATAGCATGGGTGGCTCCCAGGAACCCAGAGAAAGTACATAAAGAAATCCCATTGCAGTGCCCCGGATAGCTGAGGTAACGTGAGAGAAAATATGTTGGTTGCGGCCCACACTCCATGCCCTAGTCAGTCTGGTTTTTTTTGGAGGCCAGATAGGTAGAACACCGCGATAGGAAAACTTAGTGCACCCATAGTATGCACAGACCCCTGTAATATTCCTGTAGCAAAGGTATAAGCTAACCCCAGTAACAGTTATGTTGCAGAAGTCTAGGGAGACCCCAGTAACATTTCTGTAGTAACAGTATAGACAGACCCCAGTTACATTTCAGTAGAAGAAGTATAGGCAGACCCCTGTAACATTTCTGTAATAGAAGTATAGGCAGACCCCTGTAACATTAACGTGGCAGAAGTATAGGCAGACCCCAGTAACATTTTAGTAGCAGAAGTATACGCAGACCCCAGTAACATTTATGTAGCAGCAGTATTGGCAGACCCCTGTAACATTTACGTGGCAGAAGTATAGGCAGACCCCAGTAACATTTTAGTAGCAGAAGTATACGCAGACCCCAGTAACATTTATGTAGCAGCAGTATTGGCAGACCCCTGTAACATTTACGTGGCAGAAGTATAGGCAGACCCCAGTAACATTTTAGTAGCAGAAGTATACGCAGACCCCAGTAACATTTATGTAGCAGCAGTATTGGCAGACCCCTGTAACATTTACGTGGCAGAAGTATAGGCAGACCCCAGTAACATTTTAGTAGCAGAAGTATACGCAGACCCCAGTAACATTTATGTAGCAGCAGTATTGGCAGACCCCTGTAACATTTCTGTAGCAGCAGTATAGGCAGACCCCTGTAACATTTCTGTAGCAGAAGTATAGGCAGTCCCCTGTAACATTTCAGTAGCAGCAGTATAGGCAGAGCCCAGTATTAGTAACATTTCAGTAGTAACAGTATAGACAGACCCCAGTAACATTTGTGTAGCAGCAGTATAGGCAGACCCCTGTAACATCTCTGCAGCTAAAGTACAGGCAGACCCCTGTAACATTAATGCAGTAACGCTCCTCTCCTTTGGCCCAAACAAGTTTCTCAGATAACTGTGGTAACACGAGAGAAAATACATGATGCGCATTGCTGATCCCCTGACCCCAAGCAGGAGAAGGAGGTGGCCTTACAAGGCCAAGAAACTATGACCAGGGCCTGCTGTAGCCTGTGTAGGAAGGATCTGAGCGGGCCCTTGGCCAGGTTCGGTCCCAACAAACACCTTGTGAGACCCAAGGTGCCGGGACTGACATAGCAATGGGAAATCCATGTGCCCACACAGTATTCATTCTGTCTAGGTGTCGGATAGCTCTATCGACACCGCAAGGGGAAAGCCATCTGTTCTATGCACACTACCCAAGTCATTCAGTGACTTTGTGCCGGACAGGTAAATCACAGCTATGGGAAGTCTTTGTGCACCCACAGTGTAGGCGAGCCAAAGGAACCCAAAGACAGTAATAAACATGAAGAAATGATAGTGCGCAAACATGCCAGACTTTCACTGTGCCGAGAACATAGGCCACTGCACACACCGTCAGCAATTGTGGGCATACAGCGGACTCCGATGCTAGTACAGCTGTGAAGGTCTCATCAATGCAGTGACACACCTCTTCTTTGGCCCAAACCAGTGTCTCAGATAACTGTGGTAACACGGGAGAAAATACATGATGCCCAGTGCTTATCCCCTGACCCCAAGCAGGAGGTGGCATTACAAGGCCAAGACACCATGACCAGGACCAGCTGTAGTCTGTGTGGGAAGCACGTTAGCGGGCCCAGGGTCAGGCTCGGTTCCGCGCCTCCACCTTGAATTTTGCCTCCATGGGCAAAATCAAACCTTCAGATACGAATATGAGCCAATGGACAAAAGTAAAGCCACAGAACAAAAGTGGAAGCAACAACAGCTATGTGGAAAAGCTACTATTTTCTGAGACAAGAGGGGCATTTGATAGCAATCAAAAGAATATTCTAGGTACTAAAAGTCAGAACTCCTCCTCATCTCAATCTGAAATATGGACCTCAGAATGCGAGCGGTCGTTTGCAGCCCTAAAAACTGCTCTGTCCAGCTCTCCGGTCCTGCAGGCCCCAGACTTCACCCGGAGGTTTGTGGTGCAAACTGATGCCAGCGTTTATGGCCTTGGGGCTGTCCTCAGCCAAGTCAATGCTCAGCCGTAAGCTCCTGTCTAGAAAGGTGGCATATGCCACGGTTGAGAAGGAATGTTTAGCCATCGTCTGGGCCTACAACCATATCTGTACGAGCGTAACTTCACGGTAATCACGGATCACAATCCACTCAGCTGGTTGAACCGTGTGACCGGAGAAAATGGCAAGCTCCTCCGCTGGAGCCTGGCGCTGCAGTCCTACGACTTCACTATCCAGCACAAGAAGGGAAGTGAACATGGCAACACGGACGGACTGTCCCGTCGAGATGAAGTGACAGAGATGGGCTCTGGAAGTGATCTGTAAAGATCAACTACCGTGGCCCATCTAAAAAGGGGAGGTGTGATGAGGTATCAGATTTTGTACCCAGAGTCGTTAGGCCGTCAGCCATTTTGTTCTATGTACCTTGCCTTATATTCAGCAATCCATTTGGTATCTACTAGATAATCTCTGAATTGGTGAAAAGGAGCGACAGGACAGTCCCCAGCCTGTCAATATGTGCATGTAGGAAAAGCCTTATCTCACCTGCCTGGACAAGAGCTGTGCTGTGATGTAAATAACCCCCCATTCTCTCTCTCCCACCTGTATGTGTTGAGTGGTATTAGCATGAGGATGCTGACCCTGCAGGTGTTAATTAAGTTTAGGAAAACCCTTCTTTATTAATTTCCTCTTCCAGACTAGACGGGGCCAAAAGAATTCATATTGAGGAAATCTTTAATAAGAACATTTGGTCATGTGAAGGTCCCAGCCGCATATGATTTAGATTTTAAAAATCGTGTGTCCCAGACGGCCAAAACGCATCCACTCACGGTGCGTTAGGTGCTCAGGAACCCTTTCAAATTACGTAACCCCATCACTGGTTGGGATTGCGCCTGTCCGTTTGGTACTCACACGTAGCTAAAATCATAAACGAAAATATGGCGAGCATATCCTCACGATCGGAGGCTCTTCCGCCGAGATATGACCAAACATAAATAAATATGATTCCTCAGAGCTCCTACAAGACCAACCCTCCATTCTCTGTAGGAGGTGTGTACTAGGGACCCTTTAAAATGTGGGCCCCTTCAGGTCCCATTTGTCGATCCACAGAGATATACTGCGGTATATGGACTTTCCTATGTTCTGTCTCTCCGCCACCGAGACCCCTTTGGGCCATGTATCCCAAAATCTGGTAACGTTCTTTTAATTTCTCCTGTTTTATTTTAAATCTGCTGAGTGTGTATTCATACTGTATTCCTTATTCTCCCATGTAACAACCTTTTTCTTTGTATACCTTTGTACATTCTGTATGTATTGTACGGCTAGACCTTTTCTAGAATAAAACTACAATTTATCAGTTCAAGCCTTGTCCATTTTAACAACGAACCATAATTCTCTGAAGATTGTGTTAATAATTTATAGATCAGGTCCAATGCCCATGAACATTGGTGGTAGTGGCAGCTTTGTATGGGTATTGTACAGCTCTGAAGTGCGTTGGAACGGATCAGGCGGTGATTTGAGCTTTTGCTTCACATGCGTGCAGAAGCCCCGAGAAAGCCAGGTACAAATCAGCCTGAATTCTAACGACGCCACGCTTACAATACCGCTAGGATGATTGAGGACTGAGGTGGGATCGATAGGTATGGTCCCCTCTCTCCCTCTTCTGTGTCCGGTACGTGACACATATGTTGTCTATTAAGCATTTCAAAGTGTTTGCAATGCAAGTTTCTGGCTATACCACTCATCTTTGTCAGGAATTACCAAAGATGATCACAAGTAAAGGCTTCATCAGTCCAGAATCAGTCTGGGAGTATGTGGATCTCATCTGGCCTGCTTCCACCAAGGATATGTGCCTGCTGTAACTCTGTCCCCAGACCTCCAGGGATGCTGTGTTCTATAGTCGGCTCTATTCCTACCTCAGCTGTAAACTAAAATATGTAATTATCAGTACCAACAAGATGGAAGCCTTCATTATTCCACTGGCTCCTGCCTCTTATGACAATAACCCAGCTGCCATGTTTGATCCATTGACCATTTATAATCCATCTGCTTTTAACCCTTATACGTTTTAAAACCAAAATAATTGTTCTTAGTGAAGGGCATTCATATCTCCAGTGTTAAAAAAAGGAATAATAATAAATAATCCAAAGTTATTGATTCTAACAGTTATTTTCCTTTTGCCGGAAGGCACCCATTTAAAATTAAAGGGGTTGTCCCGTGGCAGCAAGTGGGTCTATACACTTCTGTATGGCCATAATAATGCACTTTGTAATGTACATTGTGCATTAATTATGAGCCATACAGAAGTTATCAAAAGTTTTATACTTACCTGCTCCGTTGCTGGCGTCCTCGTCTCCATGGTGCCGACTAATTTTCGGCCTCCGATGGCCAAATTAGCCGCGCTTGCGCAGTCCGGGTCTTCTGCTTTCTTCAATGGAGCCTCTCGTGCAGGATGCCGGCTCCGTGTAGCTCCGCCCCGTCACGTGCCGATTCCAGCCAATCAGGAGGCTGGAATCGGCAATGGACCGCACAGAAGAGCTGCGGTCCACGGAGGAAGAAGATCCCGGCGGCCATCTTCACCGGTAAGTATAGAAGTCACCGGAGTGCTGGGATTCAGGTAAGCGCTGTGCTGTTTTTTTTTAAAGTCCCTGCATCGGGGTTGTCTCGCGCCGAACGGGGGGGGGGGGGGGTTGAAAAAAAAAAAACCCGTTTCGGCGCGGGACAACCCCTTTAACATGTGTACATTTTTAAAGATTGTTTCTATTTTTTTTCGTTAGTGTGTTTTTAAATACCGTTCAATGTTTTTATTGTTTATACGCAGACCCCTCTAACATTTCTGTAGCAGCAGTATAGGCAGACCCCTGTAACATTTACGTAGCAGAAGTATAGACCAACCCCAGTACCATTTTTGTAGGTGCAGTATACGCAGACCCCATTACCATTTCTGTAGAAGTATAGGCAGA
Source organism: Eleutherodactylus coqui (assembly GCF_035609145.1). Taxonomy (NCBI): domain Eukaryota; kingdom Metazoa; phylum Chordata; class Amphibia; order Anura; family Eleutherodactylidae; genus Eleutherodactylus; species Eleutherodactylus coqui. The sequence continues at coordinate 422,923,528 of NC_089837.1, read as the reverse complement.
CCCCAGTAGCATTTCTGTAGCAGCAGTATAGGCAGACCCCTGTGACATTTACGTGGCAGCAGTATAGGCAGACCCCAGTAACATCCTTGTGGCAGCAGTATAGGCAGACCCCTGTAACATTTACATGGCAGAAGTATAGGCAGGCCCCTGTAACATTTAAGTGGCAGCAGTATATACAGACCCCTGTAACATTCTTGTAGCATAAGTATACGCAGACCCCTGTAACATTTTTGTAGCAGCAGTATAGACAGACCCCTGTAACATTTAAGTGGCAACAGTATAGGCTTACCCCTGTAACATTTCTGTAGTAACAGTATAGACAGATCCCAGTAGCATTTCTGTAGCAGAAACATAGGCAGACCCCAGTACCATTTTTGTAGCAGCTGTATAGGCAGACCCCAGAACCATTTCTGTAGTAGAAGTACAGGCAGACCCCAGTAACATTTCTGTAGCAGCAGTATAGGCAGACCCCTGTAGCATTTCTGTAGCAGAAGTATAGGCAGGCAGACCCGAGTTACATTTCTCCTCCAGGGCATACAGCGCAAGTTCGTGCCACGTGTCCAGCTTTGACACCCAGTAGTTGTATGGAGCAGAGGCATCACGGAGGACGGTGGTACGATCAGCTACGTACTCCCTCACCATCTTTTTACAGTGCCCCCTCCGACTCAGCCTTGACTGGGGAGTGGTGACACAGTCTTGCTGGGGAGCCATAAAACTGGCAAAGGTCTGGGAGAGTGTTCCCCAGCCTGAACTGAACATGTTGCCTGATCTCCGCGCCTCCCCTGCTACTTGGCCCTCGGAACTGTGCCTTTTGCCACTAGCGCTGTCAGATGGGAATTTTACCATCAGTTTGTCCACCAGGGCCCTGTGGTATTGCATCACTCTCGAACCCCTTTCCTCTTCGGGAATTAGAGTGGAAAGGTTCTCCTTATACCGTGAGTCGAGAAGGGTGTACACCCAGTAATCCGTAGTGGCCAAAATGCGTCTAACATGAGGTTCACGAGAAAGGCAGCCTAATATGAAGTCAGCCATGTGTGCCAGGGTACCAGTACACAACACATCGCTGTCCTCACTATGAAGATCACTTTCCGGATCCTCCTCCTACCCCTCCTCCTCCACAGGCCATACACGCTGAACAGATGAGAGGCAAGCAGCATGGGTACCCTCTGCAGTGGGCCCAGCTGTCTGTTCCCCCTCCTCCTCCTGCTCCTCCCCCTCCTCCTCCTCCAAAACACGCTGAGATATAGACATGAGGGTGCTCTGACTATCAAGCGACATACTCTCTTCCCCCGTCTCCTGTTTCGACTGCAAAGCATCAGCCTTTATGCTTTGCAGCGAACGTCTCAGCAGGCATAACAGAGGAATGGTGACGCTAATGATTGCAGCATCGCCGCTTACCATCTGGGTAGACTCCTCAAAGTTTCCAAGGACCTGGCAGATATCTGCCATCCAGGCCCACTCATCGGTAAAGAATTGGGGAGGCTGACTCCCACTACGCTGCCCATGTTGGAGTTGGTATTTCACTATTGCTCTACGCTGCTCATACAGCCTGGCCAATATGTGCAGCGTAGAATTCCACCATGTGGGCACGTCGCACAGCAGTCGGTGCTCTGGCAGATTAAACCGATGTTGCAGGGTCTTCAGGGTGGCAGCATCTGTGTTGGACTTGCGGAAATGTGTGCAGACGCGGCGCACTTTGCCAAGCAGGTCAGACAAGTGTGGGTAGTTTTTCAGAAACCGCTGAACCACCAAATTGAAGATGTGGGCCAGGCATGGCACGTGTGTGAGGCTGGCGAGCTGCAGAGACGCCACCAGGCTACGGCCGTTGTCACACACGACCATGCCCGGTTGGAGGCTCAGCGGCGAAAGCCAGAGGTCGGTCTGCTCTGTCAGACCCTGCAACAGTTCGGGGGCCGTGTGCCTCTTGTCACCTAGGCTGGGGAGTTTCAGCATGGCCTGCTGACGCTTGCCCACAGCTGTGCTGCCGTGCCGCGACACACCGACTGCTGGCGACGTGCTGCTCACATTTTTTAATTGAGTGCTAGAGGTTTCGTAGGAGGGGGAGCAATTAGAGGAGGTGGCCGTGACCGCCGCAGATACCAGAACCGAGGAAGGACCCGCTATTCTGGGTGTGGGTAGGACGTGTGCGGTCCCAGGCTCTGACACGGTCCCTGCCTTCACCAAATTCACCCAGTGTGCCGTCAGGGAGATATAGTGGCCCTGCGCGCCAGTACTTGTCCACGTGTCCGTGGTTAAGTGGACCTTCGCAGTAACCGCTTTGGTGAGGGCACCATTGATGTTGCGGGAGACATGCTGGTGTAGGGCTGGGACGGCACATCGGGAAAAATTGTGGCGACTCGGGACTGAGTAGCGTGGGACCGCCACCGCCATCATGTTTTTGAAAGCCTCTGTTTCCACAAGCCTGTATGGCAGCAACTCCAGGCTGATCAATTTGACAATGTGCACGTTTAAAGTTTGAGTGTGGGGGTGCGTGGCGGCGTATTTGCGCTTTCGCTCCAATGCTTGCGCTAGCGACAGCTGGACACTGTGCTGAGAGACATTGCTGGATGGGGTCGAGGACAGCAGAGGTGAGGGTGTGGGTGCAGGCTGGGAGGCGCTTGTGCCTGTGCCCTGAGAGTGGGGATGGATCTGAGTGGCAGGTTGGGGCACAGGCGGAGAGGCAGTGGTGCGACCCGGAGGCGGTGAACGGCCTTCGTCCCACCTTGTGGGGTGTTTGGCCACCATATGCCTGCGCATGCTGGTGGTGGTGGCTCCCCAGCTGATCTTGGCGCGACAAAGGTTGCACACCACTGTTAGTCGGTCGTCCGCGCTCTCAGTGAAAAACATCCACACCTTTGAACCCCTCGGCCTCTACACGGTGGCTTGGCGCGAGGGGGTGCTTTGGGAAACTGTTGGGGGATTCTTCGCTCTGGCCCTGCCTCTACCCCTGGCCACCCCATTGCCTCTTGCAACCTGTCCTGCTGCTACACTCGCCTCCCCCTCTGAAGACCTGTCCTCAGTTGGCTTAGCAAACCAGGTGGGGTCAGTCACCTCATCGTCCAGCGGCTCTTCCTCCGAATCCTCTTTGCGCTCCTCCCTCGGACTTACTGCCCTTACTACTACCTCACTGATAGACAACTGTGTCTCATCATCATCGTCCTCACCCACTGAAAGCTCTTGAGACAGTTGCTGGAAGTCCCCAACCTCATAGTGCATCGGTCACGACAAACTCCTCAGGTGAGAGAGGAACCATTTTTTCCCAAGCAAGGCAGGGGCCCGAGAACAGTTCCTGGGAGTCTGTCTGCTCATCAGAATGTGTCATTTTCATGGAGTGAGGAGGCTGGGAGGAAGGAGGAGGTGCAGCGAGAGGATTCAGAGTTGCAGCAGTGGACGGCGTAGAAGACTGGGTGGTCGATACATTGCTGGATGCATTTTCTGCCATCCACGACAGGACCTGCTCACACTGCTCTGTTTGTAATAAAGGTCTACCACGTGGACCCAAAAATTGTGATATGAAGCTGGGGACCCCAGAAACTTGCCTCTCTCCTAATCCCGCAGCAGCCGGCTGCGATTCACCTGGACCAGGAACTCGGGCTGTGCCCACACCCTCACTTAGACCTCCGCGTCCTCGCCTGCGTCTATGTCCTGGAGACCTACCCCTACCCCTCAGCATGGTGGATTACGAATAGAGCAGAAACAGAGCGGTATAAATAATTATGGAATTATTAGCGTACAGTTGGAGGCTGATAGCGGTATTGTAACGCTAACTCCAGGCAGAAACAAAGAATACAGAAGGCTGCAAGCAGGCCTAGCCGTGCAATAGTGATGCACTACAACTCCCACCAGACAACCTGTAAAATGCACATGGTCACAGATAGCCGTAAGAAGGATCTTTTTTTAATCTTTTTTTAAAAAGAATACAGGCTATATAGCCTGCATATGACTTTCCCTCTATCAGTGGCTGTGATCGTACGCTGTGCGTGAAGTTGACGGCAGACACAGAGCAGTGTAAATAATTATGGAATTATTGACGTACAGTTGGAGGCTGATAGCGGTATTGTAACGCTAACTCCAGGCAGAAACAAAGAATACAGAAGGCTGCAAACAGGCCTAGCCGTGCAATAGTGATTCACTACAACTCCCACCAGACACCCAGTTAATTACAGATGGTCAGAGCTAGCCATAAGAAGGAGCTTTTATTAAAACATTTTTGAAAAAGAATACAGGCTATATAACTTGTATATGACTTTCCCTCTATCAGTGGCTGTCGCCGTACGCTATGCGTGAAGTTGACAGCAGACACAGAGCGGTGTAAAAAATTATGGAATTATTGGCGTACAGTTGGAGGCTGACAGCGGTTATGTAACGTAAACTGCAGCCAGAAAAAAATTATACGAAAGGCTGGAAAAAGGTCTGGCTCTGCAATAGGGATGCACTACAACTCCCAGCAGCCACGCAGTAAAATGCACACGGTCACAGGTAGCCCTAAGAAGGAGCTTTTTTAAAAAAAAAATTGAAAAAGAATACAGGCTATATAGCGTGTATATGACTTTCCCTCTATCAGGGGCTGTCGCCGTACGCTGTGCGTGAAGTTGACGGCAGACACAGAGCGGTGTAAATAATTATGGAATTATTGACGTACAGTTGGAGGCTGACAGCGGTATTGTAACGCTAACTCCAGGCAGAAGCAAAGAATACGGAAGGCTGCAAAAAGGCCTAGCTGTGCAATACTGATGCACTGCAACTCCCACCAGACACCCAGCAAATTTCAGACGGTCAGGGGTAGCCCAACGAAGTAGCTTTTCTTGTAATTTTTTTGAAAAAGAATACAGGCTATATAGCTTGTATATGACTTTCCCTCTATCAGGGGCTGTCACCGTACGCTGTGCGTGAAGTTGACGGCAGACACAGAGCGGTGTAAATAATTATGGAATTATTGGCGTACAGTTGGAGGCTGATAGCGGGATTGTAACGCTAACTCCAGGCAGAAACAAAGAATACAGAAGGCTGCAAACAGGCCTAGCCGTGCAATAGTGATTCACTGCAACTCCCACCAGACAACCAGTAAATTACATACGGTCAGAGCTAGCCGTAAGAAGGAGCTTTTATTAAAAAAATTTTTGAAAAAGAATACAGGCTATATAGCGTGTATATGACTTTGCCTCTATCAGTGGCAGTCGCTGTACGCTGTGCGTGAAGTTGACGGCAGACACAGAGCAGTGTAAAAAATTATAGAATTATTGGCGTACAGTTGGAGGCTGACAGCGGTTATGTAACGTAAACTGCAGCCAGAAAAAAATTATATGGAAGGCTGGAAAAAGGTCTGGCTCTGCAAGATTGATGCACTACAACTCCCAGCAGCCACGCAGTAAAATGCACGCGGTCACAGGTAGCTCTAAGAAGGACCATTGTGGTTCTTGTAGACAGGATTCTACACTACCACTGCCCCTGTCTCACCAGCACTCTCCCTATACTCTGTATAATAGACTGCAGACTGAGAACGCTATAGCTGTAATGGCCTGCACAGCCCGAGATGAAAAAAAAACATTGTGCAAAACTGCTCCTAGCAGCCACAACAGTAATGCACATGGTCAGATGTGGCCCTAAGAAGGACCGTTGGGGTTCTTGAAGACTGGAACCTACACTAACACTATCCCTGAATGAGCAGCAGCACTTTCCTTGATCTCTGCCAGAGTGTGTCTGAGGCGAGCCGCGGGCGGGACCGCTTTAAATACTCAGTGGTCACTTGATCTCACCAGCCACTCACTGCAGGGGGGTGGGATAGCGCTGGAACGTCACAGGAGGAAGTTGTAATGCCTTCCCTGCATGTCTTTTGGCTAAAAAATGGCGCTAAACATTCAGGGAAGGAAATGGAATTGACTCGAGTAGCGCGTGGTGCTTGTCTCGAGTAACAAGCATCTCGAGTACCCTAATACTCGAATGAGCATCAAGCTCGGATGAGTATGCTCGCTCATCTCTATTCAGTATGCTTCAGTGCGGTGTCACACTGCTTAGACGTCCACAATCTGCTAAAATTGGAGATATGTGAGAGACTACTGTATAATTCTTGTTGTAAAGATCCCAATGGAAAATCACTACATTGGCTTCTGCAGAGACATTGAGCCAGCAAGAGTTATTAGGAGATTTCCTCTCTGAAGCTACACAGAACTGTAAATAAATCTCTAGCATACAATAGAGTCTGTAACTCGGGATCAGTACAAAATGAATAATGCAAATAATTTATAGAATCACTCAATTTTTATGCACATTAATTCTATGTGCAGTCCATAAAAAGCTGAATGTATGTCTAAACAGAATTTGAATACGAACAACCTTGGTATATCAATCATTTATACACTTCAATCTCCCTTTAGGAGCATTCCTAGAAAAATGGAGACACCAAATTATAAGAATAGGTGGTGCCTTTTCATCTCATCATGGTTTAGTCAGACATGGTCCTATTTCACACTCCTAGTTATATTACACTGAAACGGATATTAAAGGGGTTGTTCGGCGCGAGACAACCCCGATGCAGGGGTTAAAAAAACAAACAGCACAGCGCTTACCTGAATCCCGGCGGTCCGGCGTCTTCATACTCACCTGCTGAAGATGGCCGCCGGGGTCTGCTCCCTCCGTGGACCGCAGCTCTTCTGTGCGGTCCATTGCCGATTCCAGCCTCCTGATTGGCTGGAATCGGCACGTGACGGGGCGGAGCTACACGGAGCCGGCATTCTGCACGAGCGGCTCCATTGAATACAGCAGAAGACCCGGACTGCGCAAGCGCGGCTAATTTGGCCATCGGAGGCCGAAAATTAGTCGGCACCATGGAGACGAGGACGCCAGCAACGGAGCAGGTAAGTATAAAACTTTTGATAACTTCTGTATGGCTCATAATTAATGCACAATGTACATTACAAAGTGCATTAATATGGCCATACAGAAGTGTATAGACCCACTTGCTGCCGCGGGACAACCCCTTTAACACATCAAGCAATGAGTTATAAGATGTAAACTTTACCTTGACATTTAAGATGTTACATAAGATTTAAATGAATGGTATGTAATGAGGTAACTGTCAAGTTACAGTTTGCTAAATTTGTACATTACCTGAGATACAATATTCTCCTCCCTACTCCCTACTCTAGCCTGACTCAAATGTTGTCTACTGTGTTGTGACATCTGTTTTGCTCTTCATCTTGATCCTGATTTGCTTTGGTTCTGTAGCTTGGTTTTACTTGATGATGTCACTGTAGTGCTCTGCCCCTGATCATATAACGGTGATGTCATCAAAGGTCCTGCATTCTTTGGTGCAGATACTGGTCAGATCAAAAATACCCTGTGGCCTCAGTTGCTATGGAATACTAACGAATACCTAGCCGGACAGCAGACGTGTGCATACAGGACCTGTGATGATGTCACAGTCATGGGATATGGGGTGGAGCATGTCACTCCCTCACTGGGGATGAAGGACCTTTGATGACATCACCATCATGTGATCACGGGCGGAGCATATAAGTTACTCACAAACCCACTCACTCACGCACAGACGGACAGGTCATCCTTAGCAGTTTGATTGTCCTTATTAGTAGTTTTAGTGGTTCTTCTAGGGTGCACACTCAGCTGTACTGCTGCTGAGACAGCCAAGCGATGCTTACAGAAGCCTGATATTGAACAAGGAAAGCTGCATTGAACTCTACATGCATGCTCACCCAGTGCTTCAACAGGGGAAACTGCACACTCTGATACAGTAGATCTACAGAGAAGTATAGCTGTGAATAGCAGAGGCTCTGTGCATACTCAACCACTAAACATGGAACTACAGGATGATGCATTCAGTGGAAAGAAATGGTAAATAGAGGGCTTGAGTGACGTTAGCACACTGAGCCACCAACATATAAATTGAGAATACCTCTTTATCATACTAAAAAAACACATTAATCTCAATAACTGTGTGATAGATCTATGAGAAGATACCATAATACACAGATATCCAAATGATACATATGATAATTGTAACATACACCATTCTCAAACACTTTTTACTTTATATCAATTTCTACATAAAACATATGCACTATTATAATTTCCATAATTGCAGTTGTATTAGCATTATTCTTATGTAACAAATTAATCCCAATAAGTCATTTATGGCAATGATCTGAATTTAAGAATAATAATAAAAATGAGCTGTAGGTAGACTATCTTTGTATTAGCATTACTTAAAGAATGTGTACTATGCAGAAGTTATTTTAGCAGCTCTATACCAAATATTAGCAGTTTCACTGAGGATCAATAGAATGTACTTAAACTTCTAGTTTGTCAAGAAAAAAAGTATTTGAAAAGACTTTTAATATACATTTTTTTACTTAATTAGAAAGAATCTCCACAAGACACATGTGATCATGCCCAGCACATTCCAACCTAGCCTACATATAACATTTTTCTTCTTTTTTTTAACCCCATGTCACCTCCAAATTGCAGTTTTAGAACAAAGCAATCCATCTTCTGTTTGCCATCTTGATTGTAGAAACTACTGATCACATGACTTATTCGGACATCACATAGGGAGGTGGCGACAGATTATACCAGATGTTATGGTTATATACAGCTAGCCGATATACCCGGCCTTGCCCGTGTTAATTTAACACAGGTGTTTACGTGTTGTTTGCACTGAAAATTTTATAAAGTCAAGGTTACTTTAGAGTAACCGAGGAATAAAATATGTATACACATAGAGGAGCATTAGATTCTCCTCAGGCTGCATGTACCGATGTCCCACTGCAGAATGTGCCACCCCTCTCACTCTCCTCATTTAGGACCTAAAGAATGCTCACGCCAAATTTCACGCTCATATGACACCAAGAAGTTACATTACATAGGGGTGCACTTACTTTTGCAATTAACATTGAATAATCGAGTTGTGACCCCTTTGATTTTAATATTTAGGACCTAAAGAATGGTCATGCCAAATTTCATGTTTGTATGACACCGGGAAGTTAGGGAATTAGATTTGGTACATTACATAGGGGCACCAATAGTTTTGCACTTAGAATTGAGTTTTCGAATTTGATCCCTTTACTTTTCTTATTTAGCACCTAAAGAATGCTCATGCCAAATTTCATGTTTGTATAACATCGGGAAGTTAGGGAATTAGATTTGGTACATTACACAGGGGTGCTAACACTTTTGCACTTAGCAGTGAATTTTCGAATTGTGACCCCTTTACTTTTCCTATTTGGGACCTAAAGAATGCTCCTGCCAAATTTCATGTTTGTACGACATCGGGAAGTTAGAGAATTAGTGGCGAGTCTGTGAGTGAGTGAGTCAGTCAGTTAGTAAGTCAGTGAGTGAGGGCTTTCATCTTTATATATATATATATATATATATATATATATATATATATATATATATATATATATATATAATTTCAAATAATGATTAGGTTGGAGAACCATATATGCTGGTCTAATTCACAGGAAAATATATAAGAAAGGAAGCAGAAAACCCTGTGCTGCACCACATATGTTACAGGCAATTTACAAGCTACAGGCCACTGCAGTGAGTGGCAAAGATGATTGGTTGGTACATCGTTAAAAGTCCAAGGTTCTGATTTTTCTTTTCATAAAGATGCTCCCCAATGCAACAACATAACAAACAATTATATACTCAGCTCTTCCAGCTCCCTACATCTCTAATGTCGCTGCTCAGTCCCCCATGTCCACTGTTTGATTACAGACTGCAGTCAGCCTGTGTACGTTGTTACAAAGGAGACATCCTTTTGAAAAAAAAACTCAGACAGCCCCTTTAACAAGAAGCAGTCTTGAGGGGATTCAGTAACAACAGAAACACAGTGCTAAAACTACTGCTATGAAGTGGCCCAGACACACAGTTTATTTAATATTTTATTATTCAAAAATCTGCCAGAGACTGACTTGGCATCAGATATCATGATTACGGGTTTCCCCTGGTATTCTCCTTAAAGGGGTCTTTCAAGTTATTTATTTTATATGGTTTTGGGCTCGCCATGTAAAACTACATAAAAGTAACTGCACACACTTCAGCGCTCCAGTGAAACCCGGCATCTGACCGATGAAATAAATTGAAGAACAAAGCACCATGAGCAGTGTGCAGTGAGAAGTGAGTATCGAGGGGTCTCTTTTAATATGTTATGTGTTTTATCACTGCCACCAATGTTTGGGGTACTCAGAAAACCCCCTTCAATTTAATTAGGAATTTTAGTGTAACCTTAAACATCCTGTTCTTCAAGGGATTGTCCTTTAAAACAGAAGGGGGTCTTTATGTTAATAAGTACAAAAATGGGAGTTTATGGGATGTTATGGATATTCCTGGATGGCTCAAGGTGGGACCTAAAATATCCCGTGAAAAGAGGTTCAAATATTTGGAGCTATGATTTTAATGCCAATATCAAGTAAGACATACTGCATACTACTTTTGTTTGGAATGGCAATGTGTTTATTTTATAGGACATATGTTACATGAAAAACTGACTGTACAACTTCACTTGCTGTAATCATAGCACAATCAGATCTAAGAAACGTATGCAATCAACTATGGAGAACTCATGGAGTACACATGTAAACATCTGTTTCATACATTTGTAAACTGTGGTGAGGACATTGTATTTCCAAATATTAGTCATAAATTCATGTTAGATTAAGGTGTTGTGACAAGATGCATATAATCCGATCTCTGAAGATTTCCTTACTTTAATTGGTGTTTTAGATGTGCTTTCAGCTGGAAAGTTTCTATGAGCAAAAAGGAACATTAAAACTCTGGTGTGTTCTGATATTAAAATAAAGCAAAGAGAAGAAAGGCAAGTGCTGGAAATATTTATGCATTAAAGACTATGCAAGACTGAGCTTGAAACAGTTTGTTTGTTTTTAACTTTTTTGTGACCAAGGCTTTCATTGCTTAAATGTCCACAGCAAAACTTTACCTTTAGGAATTATACATTTTAAGGTCTTAAGAGTGCAGCCTTTTTTTCACAACTCAAATGGGAATTTCATATGGTATCAAAATAACATTACCATTTCATTTGAAAATGCTTTATATAGGGAAAAATTTGCATAAAAAAGGGGAGAAAATGTTTCAATCTTTGCAAAAATTTCGTATTTGCTGCGTTTGGATTTGACTGATCTTGATACTAACAAGAAGAAAACCATTTCTCCTGAGGAGCACCTAAGCATAACCTTAAAGCTAAATTTCAAAATAGTCATAAATCATCATACAATACTATAGTAAGTCTATCCATTCCCTTTTGTCTTGACTTTCTGCTCTTCATTCTGGTAAATCCACTGTGCACTGCTTCTTTATTTATATCCTGCCCTTCCAATCCGCAGACATCCTGAGCAGCTCCTTCTACATCTCCCATAATCCTCTTGTCAGCATCTTCCTAACACACCTCATCAATGCTAAACCCCACCTATTACACAGATATCTTACTCGCCCAAACCGCACAGATTACTCGCCCAAACCGCACAGATTACTCGCCCAAACCGCTTCACTAAGGTGACTAGCAGAGACAGCATATCAGACAGAAAGCAGCTCACCATACCACTACTAAATTTTTCTATCCACCCTTACCATTTCTTAAGAAGGACAGAGTCACTAATGGATACTTGTTCATCATATTTTGTCACCAGAGGAACTTTTACTCTGGGAATCTAAAATGTGTCCATAATGCGCAAGTTGCATTGATGTATCTATTTATTTAGTTTTGTTTAAAATTTTGGGGAAAAAAACTTGAAATACTCTGTAAGATTTTTTTAAATTAAATATAAAATTTTAAGAGTTTTCCCTAAACAGATTCAAGCACGAAAGTTTGTTTTGTAAAACAATAAAATTTAAATATATGGACAAATTATTGTACATTTAACCCCTTAAGGACATGGCCTATTTTGGCGTTGAGGACCAAACAATTTTTGGTATTTTTTCATCTCCATTTTTCAACAGTCATAACTTTTTTTTTCCCCATCAACGCGGCCTTATAAGGGCTTGTTTTATGCGTGGCGAACTGTAGTTTCTATTGCTATTTTTGGGTACATAGACTACATTGTAAAACTTTTATTATTTTTTTTTATGATCATAGGGAGAGAAAATGCAACAATTCTGCCATAGATTTTTCGGGGTTTTTTTTTTAAACCGTTAATTATGCAGCATAAATGACACACTACATTTTTTTACTGTAGGTCAGTATGGTTACAACGATACCAAAATTCTTATATTTTTTTTTTCAGGTTTTTCCACTTTTCCACAAAAAAAAACCCTTTTTTTGGAAATTATTATTTTTTTCTAAACTCACTGACTTCAAAGTCCTATAACTTTTTTATTTTTTCATGGACAAAGCTCTGTGAGGGCTTATGTTTTGCAAGATGAGCTGTAGTTTTTATTGGTACCATTTTGGGGTACATACGTTTTTTTATCACTTTAAGGGTGCCTACCCACTTGCGATTTTTTTTTCCTGTGATGTTTTGCGTTTTTTCCCAAGAGCAATTAGTATAGAATGTGTTCTTGTCCATCTGGGGTTTTTTTTCCGTTTCGTGGGGTTTTTTCACATAGGAACTGTCAGTTGCATATGTCTCCTTATTTTTCTCTTAATGCACCCATGATTGTCAATGGAGGGCTGCAAAAAACGCCGCGAAAAACGCGCAAAAAAAAAGCCACGAAAACGCCGCGTTTTTCACATGTGAAAATCGCCAATGCAAGTGGGTAGGCGCCCTTATTGCGTTTTTTGGGAGACAAAATGCTAAAAATTAGCATTTTGCCTCAGTTTTTTAGTGTTTTTTTTTTTAACGCTTTTTGCCGTGCAGGATAAAAAGCATGTTCAATGCATTGTACGCGTCGTTATGGACGCGTCGATAGCACATATGTGGGATTTGTTTTATGCTAATATGAGAAAAAGCATACAAAAAAAAGGTTTTTTAACATTTTTTTTACATTTTTATTTTTTGTACTTTATTTTGCTCTTATTCCTATACCATTTGTGTCCCTCTGAGGGACTTACAGTGCAGCACTAATGATCGCTACGATAAGGCATGGCAGGACTTCTCTTCTGCCATGCCTTATCGCTTACTATAGCGATCTTAGGCAATGACAATACAGGACGCCGCTATCTGGCGTCCTGTTGCCATAGCAACCAGCCGGGCTATCGATGTTATCGCGAGAGCCGGCTGAAGTCACATAGGGAGCGCGCTCCCTCTGTGAGCCCTTTCCCTGCTGCAAACTACTTAGATAGCGGCTGGGAAGGGGTTAACGGTGGGTGGGTGCATCTCCAATGCCCCCTGCTGTCGCAGCGGGCGGCCGGCTACTAGTGACAGCCGGCTCCCACTGCAGGATAACGCGAGATCTGTTATGGTCTCGCGCTATCCCTATGACGTAAGGGTACGTCATTTTGCAGGAAGTACCCCGCTCCCATGTCGTACCCTTACCTCATCAGGAGGAAAGGGGTAAATGTACATGTTATCCTTAATGCAGTTTTCATGTTGTGAAGTACAGATGGGTGATTCTTTAGCTTGGCGTCAAAGCCTCTTTTGGGCACTGAAGTGTCTGACAGTCTTGCCAATGATAATCGCTCCTGTGCTTTCACACAGGAGTGATGATTGCTCAATGAATGGAGGCGGAGCAGGCTGGAGATCTCTTCTGGCCCACCCGCTTCCATTCACAGTAAACAGACAGTTGTTCATAAATGGACAACTGTCTGTTTACACGGGCAGATAAAGTGGCAGACCAACATAGATTGCATTGTCTGCATGAAAGATCTGTTCAGTGATTTATCGCTGATCAGTCTTTCACTACATGCATTTACACTGCATAATCATCAGGTAAACTACTTGATTTTGGCTTCTTGCACACGGGCGTATATGCATCGCGGACCCCACAGAAAATACAGCCCATAGTATTCAATGTCAAAACACCATTTCATCTCCATGAGCAGAAATCAAGTGCGATTTTCTGCTCGCTCAGAATAAATCACAGCATACTGCAATTTTATGCGGGCTACACATGGCCAGCTTCCATTGAAGGCAATGGAAGCCATCTGTCCCGCGGCACTTCTGCAGTGAGTACTGCGGAAGTATTGCGTGATCCACATCACCCGCCGGCGGCTACTGCGCATGTGCGGTGGAATGTCGGCCAACACATCCGCAGCAGGTGCAGAAGCCGCCAGATGGGTAAGCTGGGGTCACCGGCGGGGCACCGTGTTGAACTTCGCAGCAGGAATCCTGCATGTGGGGTCCGACCTGCGCGTGTGCAGGAGGCCTTAATGAGCAGTTTGCTAGATAACTATGCTTTAATGAGAGGTAATATCATGGTGTATCATGCTATCAGGGTGGTTTATTTACATTTTTATTTACTTTACAATGAGTTTTGTTGTGATAAGATAACAATGGGTTTGTAATGACATAAGATAACTTTCTGCACCATGCTATGATAATCAAGGTAAAATTTGTCCCAAATGTTCATGATATCTCCACATCATGATTCAGTATGCCTATATAGAGTGATGTCTTATTATATGTATTTTTAAATGCTAATTATTAATATGGTTACAGATTTATATAATAGCCATATACAAAAGTTTTGGGGTGTACTAGGGTGATAACACTGTACAGTAATTTGCCTAAAACATAGCTATTAGAGATGAGTGAGCGTACTCGTCCGAGCTTGATGCTCGTTCGAGTATTACGGTGTTCGAGATGCTAGTTACTCGAGACGAGCACTAGCGATGTTCGAGTTACTTTCACTTTCATCTCTGAGACATTTGTGTGCTTTTCTGGCCAATAGAAAGACATGGAAGGCATTACAACTTCCTCCTGTGATGTTCAAGCCCTATACCACCCCCCTGCAGTGAGAGGCTGGGGAGATCAGGTGACACCTGAGTTTTAAAATCTGCCCCGCCCGTGGCTCGCCACAGATGCATTCTGACAGAGATCAGGGAAAGTGCTGCTGGTGCCGGAGCTGCTATAGGGAGAGCGTTAGGAGTGATTTTAGTCTTCAAGAACCCCAACGGTCCTTCTTAGGGCCACATCTGACCGTGTGCAGTACTGTTGAGGCTGCTTTTAGCAGTGTTGCACAATTTATTTTTTTTTGTATATCGAGCGTGCAGACCATTGCGTCCTCAGTCTGCAGTCATTGTACAGAGTATAGGGGCAGTACTGGTGAGGCAGGGACAGTGGGAAAGGTGAAAGAGATATACTGTCTATATAGGCAGTGGGCTTTTTCAAAAAAATTGGGGAAAAATACTATATTTGGGCTGCCTGTGACCGTCTTCAGTGTACTGCGTGTCTGCTGGGGGTAGTAAGCATTACAGCGGGCTTGCGCAAAATTTTTTCCTGGCTCTGCTGTGCCCGTTACATCACTGCCGTCATAGCACAAGAGGGAAACCGTATACATAATATACGCTGCGTACAGTATCTGTCTAGTGTTTCAGCTCACCATTTAAACAAATTGAAGCAAAATACTTAAGGCCTACCACTGCCCTTTGGCCACTTGACTGCTTCTGCGCTGTGAATTCCACTAGCTCAGTCATACGCACCTATGTCTCACTACAGGCGTGCGCAAAATTGTTTCCTGGCTCTGCTGTGCCCGTTACATTCACCGCTGTCATAGCGCCAGAGGGAAACAGTATACATAATATACGCTGCATACAGTATCTGTCTGGTGTTTCAGCTCACCATTTAAACAAATTGAAGCAAAATACTTAAGGCCTACCACTGGCCTTTGGCCACTTGACTGCTTCTGCGCTGTTAATTCCACTAGCTCAGTCATACGCACCTACGTCTCACTACAGGCGTGCACAAAATTGTTTCCTGGCTCTGCTGTGCGTTCCGTAAGCGAAGGCAGCCTCCAACCACAGGCCAATAAGCGGCACATTTAATTACAGCTTTCTGTTTCTGCTCTACTCGTAATACACCTTGCTGAGGGGTAGGCCTAGAGGACGTGGATGCGGGCGAGGACGCAGAGGCCCAAGTCACGGTGTGGGCACAGGCCGAACTCCTGATCCAGGTGTATCGCAGCTGACTGCTGCGGGATTAGGAGAGAGGCAAGTTTCAGGGGTCCCCAGATTCATCTCACAATTAATGGGTCCACGCGGTAGACCTTTATTAGAAAATGAGCAGTGTGAGCAGGTCCTGTCGTGGATGGCAGAAAGTGCATCCAACAATCTATCGACCAGTCTTCTAGGCCGTCCACAGCTGCAACTCTGAATCCTTTGGCTGCTGCTCCTCCTTCCTCCCAGCCTCCTCACTTCATGAAAATGACACATTCTGAGGAGCAGGCAGACTCCCAGGAACTGTTCTCGGGCCCCTGCCCATATTGGGCAGCAATCGTTCCTCTCCCACCAGAGGAATTTATCGTGACCGATGCCCAACCTTTGGAAAGTTCCCGGGGTCCGGGGGATGAGGCTGGGGACTTCCGGCAACTGTCTCAAGAGCTTTCAGTGGGTGAGGAGGACGATGACGATGAGACACAGTTGTCTATCAGTGAGGTAGTAGTAAGGGCAGTAAGTCCGAGGGAGGAGCGCACAGAGGATTCGGAGGAAGAGCAGCTGGACGATGAGGTGACTGACCCCACCTGGTGTGATAAGCCAACTGAGGACAGGTCTTCAGAGGGGGAGGCAATTGTAGCCGCAGCACAGGTTGGAAGAGGCAGTGGGGTGGCCAGGGGTAGAGGCAGGGCCAGACCGAATAATTCACCAACTGTTTCCCAAAGCGCCCCCTCGCGCCATGCCACCCTGCAGAGGCCGAGGTGCTCAAAGGTGTGGCAGTTTTTCACTGAGAGTGCAGACGACCAACGAACTGTGGTGTGCAAGGTTTGTCGCGCCAAGATCAGCTGGGGAGCCACCACCACCAGCCTCACCACCACCAGCATGCGCAGGCATATGATGGCCAAGCACCCCACAAGGTGGGGCGAAGGCCGTTCACCGCCTCCGGTTTGCACCCCTGCCTCTCCCCCTGTGCCCCAACCTGCCACTGAGATCCAACCCCCCTCTCAGGACACAGGCACGACCGTCTCATGGCCTGCACCCACACGCTCACCTCCGCTGTCCTCGGCCCCATCCAGCAATGTCTCTCAGCGCAGCATCCAGCCGTCGCTAGCGCAACTGTTTGAGTGCAAGCGCAAGTACGCCACCACGCACCTGCACGCTCAAGCGTTAAACGTGCACATAGCCAAATTGATCAGCCTGGAGATGCTGCCGTATAGGCTTGAGGAAACGGAGGCATTCAAAAACATGATGGCGGCGGCGGCCCCGCGATACTCGGTTCCCAGTCGCCAGTACTTTTCCCGATGTGCCGTCCCAGCCCTGCACGACCACGTCTCCCACAACATTGTACGTGCCCTAACCAACGAGGTTACTGCCAAGGTCCACTTAACAACGGACACGTGGACAAGCACAGGCGGGCAGGGCCACTATATCTCCCTGACAGCACATTGGGTGAATTTAGTGGAGGCTGGGACCGAGTCAGAGCCTGGGACCGCTCACGTCCTACCCACCCCCAGAATTGCGGGCCCCAGCTCGGTGGTGGTATCTGCGGCGGTGTATGCTTCCTCCACTAAACCACCCTCCTCCTCCTCCTCCTCCTACGCAACCTCTATCTCGCAATCAAGATGTGTCAGCAGCAGCACGTCACCACCAGTCGGTGTCGCGCGGGGTGGCAGCACAGCGGTGGGCAAGTGCGAGCAGGCTGTGCTGAAACTACTCAGCTTAGGAGAGAAGAGGCACACGGCCCACGAACTGCTGCAGGGTCTGACAGAGCAGACCGACCGCTGGCTTTCGCCGCTGAGCCTCCAACTGGGCATGGTCGTGTGTGACAATGGCCGTAACCTGGTGGCGGCTCTGCAGCTTGGCAGCCTCACGCACGTGTCATGCCTGGCCCACGTCTTTAATTTGGTGGTACAGCGGTTTCTGAAAAGCTACCCACGCTTGTCAGACCTGTTCGGAAAGGTGAGTCGGCTCAGCGCACATTTCCGCAAGTCCAACACGAACGCTGCCACCCTGCGGACCCTGCAACATCGGTTTAATCTGCCAGTGCACCGACTGCTGTGCGACGTGCCCACGCGGTGGAACTCTACGCTCCACATGTTGGCCAGGCTCTATGAGCAGCGTAGAGCTATAGTGGAATACCAACTCCAACATGGGCGGCGTAGTGGGAGTCAGCCTCCTCAATTCTTTACAGAAGAGTGGGCCTGGGTGGCAGACATCTGCCAGGTCCTTGGAAACTTTGAGGAGTCTACCCAGATGGTGAGCGGCGATGCTGCAATCATTAGCGTCACTATTCTTCTGCTATACCTGCTGAGAAGTTCCCTGCAAAGCATAAAGGCAGACGCTTTGCGCTCAGAAACAGAGGCGGGGGAAGACAGTATGTCGCTGGATAGTCAGAGCACCCTCCTGTCTATATCTCAGCGCGTTTTGGAGGACGAGGAGGAGGAAGGGGAGGAGTATGAGGAGGGGGAGAGACAGCTTGGCCCACTGCTGAGAGTACCCATGCTGCCTGTCTGTCATCCTTTCAGCGTGTATGGCCTGAGGAGGAGGAGGATCCTGAAAGTGATCTTCCTAGTGAGGACAGCCATGTGTTGCATACAGGCACCCTGGCACACATGGCGGATTTCATGTTAGGATACCTGTCTCGTGACCCTCGCGTTACACGCATTCTGGCCACTACGGATTACTGGGTGTACACACTGCTCGACCCACAGTATAAGGAGAACCTTTCCACTCTCATACCCAAAGAGGAAAGGGGTGCGAGAGTGATGCTATACCACAGGACCCTGGCGGACAAACTGATGGTAAAATTCCCATCCAACAGCGCTAGTGGCAGAAGGTGCAGTTCCGAGGGCCAGGTAACAGGGGAGGCGCGGAGATCAGGCAGCATGTACAGCGCAGGCAGGGGAACACTCTCCAAGGCCTTTGCCAGCTTTATGGCTCCCCAGCAAGACTGTGTCACCGCACCCCAGTCAAGGCTGAGTCGGCGGGAGCACTGTAAAAGGATGGTGAGGGAGTACGTAGCCGATCGCATGACCGTCCTCCATGACGCCTCTGCTCCGTACAAGTACTGGGTGTCGAAGCTGGACACGTGGCCTGAACTCGCGAGGTGCTTGCTTGTCCTGCGGCTAGCATCTTGTCAGAGAGGGTGTTTAGTACGGCTGGGGGAATCATCACGGATAAGCGTACTTGCCTGTCAACTGACAGTGCCGACAGGCTTACACTCATAAAGATGAACAAAGGCTGGATTTCCCCAGATTTCTCTTCTCCACCAGCGGACAGCAGCGGTACCTAAACAATACGTAGGCTGCACCCGCGGATGGAAGCATCGTTCTCTAACACCATAAAAAACGGGGACCTTCTAGCTTCATCAATCTGCGTATTATATTCATCCTCCTCCTCCTGCTCCTCCTCCTGAAACCTCACGTAATCACGCCGAACGGGCAATTTTTCTTAGGCCCACAAAGCTCAGTCATATGACTTTTGTAAACAATGTTTATACGTTTCAATTCTCATTAAAGCGTTGAAACTTGCACCTGAACCAATTTTTATTTTAACTGGCCTGCCTCCAGGCCTAGTTACAAATTAAGCCACATTAATCAAAGCGATTAATGGGTTTCACCTGCCCTCTTGGTTGGGCATGGGCAATTTTTCTGAGGCACATTAGTACTGTTGGTACACGAATTTTTTAGGGCCATCGCCTACAGTGTAATCCTAGTAATTTTTATGGACTTCGCCTGCACTCATGCTACAGCAAGGTGTGTGGGGTTGGCCTACACTTTTGCTACATAAATGTAACTGGGGCCTTGTCTATACTGCAACTACTGAAATGTGAAAGAGACTGTTATCTCCCTAAACTGCTGCAACGGGAATGTTACTGTGGCCTGTCTTGACTGCTACTACTACTGAAATGGAACTAATACTGTGCTCCCCCTATACTGCTGCTTCGGAATTGTTACTGTGGCCTGTCTTGACTGCTACTACTACTGAAATGGAACTAATACTGTGCTCCCCCTTTACTGCTGCTTCGGAATTGTTACTGGGGCCGGTCTTGACTGCTACTATTACTGAAATGGAGCTAAGACTGTGCTCCCCCTATACTGCTGCTTCGGAATTGTTACTGGGGCCTGTCTTGACTGCTACTACTACTGAAATGGAACTAATACTGTACTCCCCCTATACTGCTGCTTCGGAATTGTTACTGTGGCGTGTCTTGACTGCTTCTACTACTGAAAGGGAACTAGGACTGTGCTCCCCCTATACTGCTGCTTCGGAATTGTTACTTGGCCTGTCTTGACTGCTACTACTACTGAAATGGAACTAATACTGTACTCCCCCTATACTGCTGCTTCTGAATTGTTACTGTGGCCTGTCTTGACTGCTACTACTACTGAAATGGAACTAGGACTGTGCTCCCCCTATACTGCTGCTTCGGAATTGTTACTGGGGCCTGTCTGGACTGCTACTACTACTGAAATGGAACTAATACTATGCTCCCCCTATAATGCTGCTAGTGATATGTTACTGGGGCCTCTCCCTAATGCTACCGCTGAAATGTTACTAATTCTGGGCTCTGCCTATACCGCTGCTAATGCTATGTCACTGGGGTGTGGAAACCGAGGCTTCCCAAAGACATGATGGTGGCGAGGCCATTTCCCACCAACGCGGTTACTGTTAAGGTGCATATAACCACGGACACGTGGAGAAGACACGTAGTGCCTCAAAAACATCCCCCTCCTCCTCCAACAATGAAAACGTTCTTGGCAAATACCTTTGCATTGGTCCGTCTGGTGGCAGTCCAAGAATTTCACCTTTAATGACACAACAAGAGAGCGCCCCCCCCACCATCCCCCCGCCACGGCCCACTTAATCCTGGCCACATTCCGAAAGCCAACTAAATAAAACCGCGCTACTAGGTCTGCAGTCACCACCACATTCCCACCAACGCGGTTACTGTTAAGGTACATATTACCAGTCTGACTGGGGCATGCACTGTGGGCCAAAGCACACCTGTATTGTATGTGACGTTAGCTCTGCTGAGCAGGGCACTGCAATGGGTTTTATTTATGTACCGCCGGTGGGTTCCAGGGAGCCACCCATGCTGTGGGTCCACGGGGACTTCACATTAGGGATTTGTACCTGCCAGTGTCTATGTATTAAAAACCCCGGTCAGACTGGGGCATGCAGTGTAGGCCGAAGCCCACCTGCATTTCATCGGACATAACCTCAGCTGTGCTGGGCAATGCAATGGGATATATTTATGTACCGCCGGTAGCTTCCTGGGACCCACCTATGCTGTCGGTCCACACAGAGTTGTAACTGCATGTGTCTACTTATAAAGAACCCCAGTCTGACTGGGGCATGCAGTGTGGGCCGAAGCCCACCTGCATTAAACCTGACGTTACCTCAGCTGTGCTGGGCACTGCAATGGGATTTATTTATGTACCGCCGGTGGGTTCCAGGGAGCCACCCATGCTGTGGGTCCACAGGGACTTAACATTAGGGATTTGTACCTGCCAGTGTCTATATATTAAATACCCCGGTCAGACTGGGGCATGCAGTGTGGGCCGAAGCCCACCTGCATTTCATCGGACGTAACCTCAGCTGTGCTGGGCAATGCAATGGGATATATTGATGTACCGCCGGTGGCTTCCCGGCACCCACCTATGCTGTCGGTCCACAGGGAGTTGTAACTGCATGTGTCTACTTATAAAGAACCCCAGTCTGACTGGGGCATGCAGTGTGGGCTGAAGCCCACCTGCATTAAATCTGACGTTACCTCAGCTGTGCTGGGCATTGCAATGGGATTTATTTATGTACCGCCGGTGGGTTCCAGGGAGCCACCCATGCTGTGGGTCCACACGGACTTCACAATAGGGAGTTGTACCTGCCTGTGTCTATGAATTAAAAACCCCGGTCAGGTTGGGGCATGCAGTGTGGGCCGAAGCCCACCTGCATGTAATCTGACGTTAGCTTTGCTGTCCAGGGCACTGCAATGGGATATATTTATGTACCGCCGGTGGCTTCCTGGGACCCACCCATGCTGTCCTTCCACACGGAGTTGTAACTGCATATGTCCACTTCTAAAGAACCCCAGTCTGACTGAGGCATGCAGTGTGGGCCGAAGCCCACCTGCATTAAACCTGATGTTACCTCAGCTGTGCTGGGCACTGCAATGGGATACATTTATGTACCGCCGGTGGGTTCCAGGGAGCCACCCACGCTGTGGGTCCACAGGGACTTCACAATAGGGAGTTGTACCTGCCTGTGTCTACTTATAAAAAACCCCAGTGTGACTGGGGCATGCAGTGTGGGCCGAAGCCCACCTGCATTTAATCTGACGTTAGCTCTGCTGTCCAGGGCACTGCAATGGGATACATTTATGTACAGCCGGTGGGTTCCAGGGAGCCACCCATGCTGTGGGTGCACACGGAATTCCCATTGCGGAGTTGTACCTGCCTGTGACTATTTTAAAAACCCCGGTCTGACTGGGGCATGCAGACACCTTGACAGAATGAATAGTGTGTGGCACATGGGTTCCCCATTGCTATGCCCACGTGTGCAGCTCCTGATGGAGGTGGCACAGGATTGGATTTCTCATTGCTTCTGTACAGCATTGTGGGCTATCGCCCCTCCCCTTTTAAAGAGGGTCGCTGCCTGGCCCTGCCAACCCTCTGCAGTGTGTGCCTCCGGTTCCTCCTCATGGCAGACGCTCTTATAAATAGACATGAGGGTGGTGTGGCTATGAGACCAGCGTGTGGCATGAGGGCAGCTGCGCAGGGACACTTTGGTGTGCGCTGTGGACACTGGGTCGTGCGGGGAGGGGGGGGGTTGGGCAGCATGTAACCCAGGAGAAGTGGCAGGGGAGTGTCATGCAGACAGTGATTGTGCTTTGTTGGAGGTAGTGTGGTGCTTAGCTAAGGTATGCCTTGCTAATGAGGGTTTTTAACTAAATCGCCATTTTAGATTTTCAGAAATTAAAAATACAATATGTCTGGCCGTGCATCACCTCTGAGTATAGTTCTAATCCAATAGATATTCATCGAAAGTATTGTTTAGCAACTTGCAGTGGGTGAGCAATGAGCATATGACTTTAATGAGCTTTTAAGTTTTGCTGGGAGCTATTTTTATCCCCAAGCAGCCCCTCCAGAATGCCAATCCGTTGCTGTATGTAACATCCATGTATGAGGAAGTGTCCATAATTAAAGCCAAACTTCTTTTTAATCTCAAACAAATGCAACGTTATAGCTTCATAGCATGTTCTAATACCAGCCAATTTGGCGCAAAAAGCACACTTAACTTGGTCTCAGGATAACTTATGACAAGTGTGTGGCCAAGGAAAAGGTTATTCTGTGTCATTATTGCACCAAGCTGGGTGAGCTTTAGCTAATGCCTTTGGGTGAGCCAGCTTGGGAGATGCATGTGCAAGTACAAATAGAAAAGGGCCATTTTTTTAACCAAAATATTTAGACGTGTGTATTTTGTTTGAGAAAAGGCCAATTTTTATTAACACAAGCTCTTTTTTCCCAACAGCATGGCAAGACGTTCCTCCTGAGGAGAGGGTGACTTGGTACTATTAGGAAATCCGTCATTGTCACCTGCATGTGTCTGCCCTGCAGAGTAGCCTTAATGGACTCCAGGAGCGCCTGGCCTACCTCCATTAGTGGGGAGGGAATAACTTTCTGACGACGGAATAGTGGTCACTCCACCCTGCCCCCAGGTCCACACAGTCGATACCATCACCTATGGATCTGTCTACACATATATGAATTGTGGCTGTTGGGGTGCAGATAGGGCCGTGCTGTGCCATCGTTTTGGGCTGGTCCATTGTCAGTACTCAGAAGCTGTGTTTCCTGCTGTTCTAGAGGTTCTAGCGTTTAGTTTTGTTTTTATATAGCATATGGGCCTTGTTGGCCTGTTTTATATATATATATATATATATATATATATATATATATATATATATATATATATATATATATATATTTTAAATAGACAATTCTATCCATAAAAAAAGCTAAATCAATGTTCTATATTTTTTTTTATTTACTGAAACTCTGTACATTAGGCACTACACAATACATCATAACAAGGGAAGCTTGTTAGCTTTGATTGGTAAATGATTAGGCAATACACACTGGGTAAAGTTACCCTGTTGGATGGGAGAATATTGTCAGAAGATAACAACTATTCCAAAAACAAACAGCTTTGCACGACCACCTTTGAGGGGTGGATTAAAAAATTTAGATCAAGGCTAGCTAGCTCACCACCCGATTAGCCGCCTCACACATACAAATGAAATAAAAGGGTTTTCAGTTAGGGATCAATACGCCATTGTCACCCACGGTCATAAATATAGAGCTTTATCACTGTATGACACATCTTATGGTGTGATAGAAGTACCTCTCTATCTTTGTCACACTGGTCATGTGACAGTCTGATGTGCGCATGTCTCTGGTGATGTAACGGGTGGTAACTAGAGAACAGGGCTGCTAACAGTGGGGGAACGGACGGGACGTGCGATCATGTGATACATTTCGAGACACCTCTGGTCATTGGGGCCCCCCCATACTGAGTGATGTATCTTTTTGATATGAGCAAGTTTTTGTGGCTGTAGGAAATGCACACCCACATGATTCCCGGACCTAACAGAGCGAGTACGACCCTATTTTTCTATATGATCATGATCTCAACTGATTCATCACCCTTGAAAGATTCTTATAACAACACGGACATGGCATAGTTTTTGCTCCTGGCACCAGGGACACTCAGGAGTTAATACTATTATGGTTTGTCAGATCAGTGGGTTTTCCTTCTGATCCTTTGTATACACCTACTGCCACATGATTGGTTTAAGGTAAATTGCCCCATCCCGTGGGCAGGATCAAGGCTGCTATATATTGTGGGCTACTCTGACAGAGTTTCATATCCACCAATGCCAGAGGCTCTGCCTCTTTTTTGGTTTATAATGGTCATCTCTGACATTTAAAACTGCTAGCTAGGTGCCTACTAGAAGAACGTATATAGAACTTTAGGTAGCTGCTGGTCACGACTACAATTGTACCAGCCCTCCAGACAAGGTCTGCTGGTCATAGCTGGTGTGACTAGCAACAAATCAAGGGGAAATGATTGCTGTTTTAGCAATACAACTTATAGACCATAGCGTTAACTTTGGTGCTGACCTGCTATAAATATCAATGAGCCAACTCAGCTAATACTGTCGCCCCCTTCTCTGTGTATCAGAGTTGACTATTTTCTACCTAGTTCAGTTTATTAACATATGAAGGATCCACTATCTAGTAGTGACACTGCTAATAGTGATGCTATACGAAAAGTTCCTGATGAAATGTCCATAATTTGGCATGGAAATCCATCGAACCTTGTATCACTTCATAATTAAGTTATCTTAGAACCTCTCTCATAATCAGTTGTGGTTTAGCAAGCCAGAGACCATCACCTCTCCTTCTGAACTGCGGTTCAAATCAATCACAGGCCAGTGGAGTCGGAGTTTTGTGTGTCTTGGTAGTTTAGTGCCAGTCTGTCAATGTTAGCCCTCTAATTTTTAACGAGTTGCTCAATAAAGATTATTGTTTTAAGTGTCTATAGAGAGACTATACACTTGATTTTACCTGTCAACCATGCTTCAAAAAGAAGAAAATGACACTTTCACTGACTAGACCTTTTTTTTTGTTTAAAAAAAAAGGGGATTGTGGCCTGGGCCAAAGCACAACTAATATATAGACAGCTAACAACAGTTTTGCCTTAAAGGGGTTGTCCCGCGAAACAAAGTGGGGGTATACACTTCTGTATGGCCATATTAATGCACTTTGTAATATAGATTGTGCATTAAATATGAGCCATACAGAAGTTATTCACTTACCTGTTCCGTTGCTAGCGTCCTCGTCTCCATGGTGCCGTCTAATTTTCAGCGTCTAATCTCCCGATTAGACGCGCTTGCGCAGTCCGGTCTTCTCTGTGTTGAATGGGGCGCTCGTGCTGGAGAGCTGCTCCTCGTAGCTCCGCCCCGTCACGTGTGCCGATTCCAGCCAATCAGGAGGCTGGAATCGGCAATGGAACGCACAGAAGACCTGCGGTCCACCGAGGGTGAAGATCCCGGCGGCCATCTTCACAAGGTAAGTAAGAAGTCACCGGAGCGCGGGGATTCGGGTAAGTACTACCCTTTTTTTTTTTTTTATCCCTGCATCGGGTTTGTCTCGCGCCAAACGAGGGGGCTATTGGAAAAAAAAAAACCCGTTTCGGCGCGGGACAACCCCTTTAAAAAGTTTATTTTCAAAGTTTTAAAGAGCTGCACATACAGCAGTGGTGACAAACTGGGGCTGGAGAACATTGCCAATCTGCATGAGGCCAAAAAGTACACTGTTGGCCACTTGAATGAGAGGAACATAACTAAAACCTTTATGTGACAACTATCATTTTGGACATGGGCCCTTTGGGGGGCAAATAAATGAAGTATTGGTTTACTACATTGGCCCCCTTCTGCTCCTGCAGGAAAAATTTTCATAGTTCAAATAGGCTCACACAGTTATTTCATCGAGTGGGAGGTGGCAAATTTAGTACAAGCTCGTAACCTGTGTAAAAGGTCCTCATTGGTTTGCGAGTCCCTAACTGGAAACAGGTGCCAATAAGTAGCGATCCAAGAAAAAAAAAAGGCACGGGCAGCTTAAAAAAACATACTATCTGAAGAGACCAGCTCATCTGCCTCCTCGCACATGGTCCAACTGCCACAGAAGCGGTGTGAGGAAGTAGTCTGCGAAGATGTCCCTGACTTAGATAACAGATTCCACTGGCTTACCATACAGTAAAGGATCCTCCACAGCTTCCTGTGCGAAAGCAGTTGGCTGAGCCTGCACTGCATTCCAAACAGTATTATTCTGCCGCCAAAATTTATGTAAAACCATGCAGGCCTGAATTACTGCACACACATTGTCCGGAGCCAGCTGAATGGCACGAAGAAAAATTCTCCACCTGCTGGCAAGAATGCCAAACACACTCCACATAACTTCAGGCACATGTGTCCATGTACCTGCGAGCAAAGGGATGCATAACATGAGTCACCAAGCCAAATCCCTCATTCGCCACAAGAGCAAATGGGCCATCTGGACCTGATAAGCCAGGAAGCTTCTGGGGTGCAGGCACAGAGAGCTGCTCAGCCATCAGCCACCCACCCATTCTTGAAGCCCTGAAAACTTAAATGCAGTCATTACCAGAAGCAGCTGGAGCACAATTAGGGCTCGGTCAGATAAGCAGGTTTTTTTTGCTCATATGTGTGTGAAAAAAATGCTGAATAAGCAGAAAATGTGTGAAGGGCAAAGTTTCATATACATACCGCATGAAACTTTGCCCATTCACTGGAGCAGCTTCTCTACGAAGGTCCCCTCATCCCTGAACACTGTGACAGCACTGTCACAGTGTTCAGTGATGAGAGGACTCTCCGCGGGGATGAAGGAATCCACTGCCATAGCTGTCACAGCTGTGGAATAGGACCGCAATGCTATTCTATTGCTTTCAATGAGGCCGGCACTGCTTTATATCCACAATAAAGTAAACAGATGGAAATATATATCTTATCAAAACTTTTTACAGTATGTTTGCACATATTTGAGATATTACAGTTGAAAATGTGAAAAAAAAAAAACTTTTTTCAAAAATTTCCCAATTTTGGCACTTTTAATAAATGTACATAAATTCTATCAGTACAATATGAAGTACAATATATGGTAAAAAAAACTATGTCAGAATCGTATGTCACAATAGAATTTTTCCTGACAATCTACACTTTTGTGCTGTTTCTACAAAAATACCTCCAAATATATGAAATGAATTTTAAAAAAATTTTTAAAAAAAATTCCGACACAAATACTTGTCAGTGCTTAAGGACTGGACAGCAGACTTCTTGGTAATCTGTGTTGGAACAGCCTTGCAAATTGCTTCATTGCTTCCATGATTTGAAGTTCTTTTTCTTCTTCGACATTAGTAAAAAGTCTGAAAATTCATGGTCTTTGAGCACAATAGAGATGAGCGAACGTACTCGGCCACGCCCCTTTTTCACTTGAGCACCGCGATTTTTGAGTACTTCTCTACTCGGGTGAAAACATTCGGGGGGCGCCGTGGGTGAGCGGGGGGTTGCAGAGGGGAGTGGGGGGGAGTGTTAGAGAGAGAGAGCCCCCCCTGTTCCCCACTGCTACCCCCCGCTCCACCACGCCATCCCCCGCTCCCCGGCGCCCCCCGAATCTTTGCACCCGAGTAGCCAGGTACTCAAAAATAGCGAGGCTCGATCGAGTAATTACTCGAAACGAGTACGTTCGCTCATCTCTAGAGCACAACCTTGTCATAGACATAAGAACCTGAAACTCTGCCCCAAATAACGGTTTGTTAAATGAAAAATAAATATAGGGTGTCTTGCTTTGTAGTTAAAAGTTGAGTTTTTTGGGCCACCCTGATAGACAGATTGCAGGTTGTATGGATTCCAAGAAAATCCATCTGTATTACTACTTAATTTAATAATATGTGCCTCTCTTGATCTCCTATATGAGTGCAAGTTTTTCTTTCTTTCCCCCTTTTCTACCTTCTCAAGGAATACTGCATTCTCTAGATGTTTCAACATGATGTTCTTTGGTTGTGTATAAGTAGATTGGACATTATTTAGACATTTTGCCTTTCCCTTTAGGTATTTGCAATAAAAACACAGTTGTAAAAAACATTAAAGGGGTTGTCCCGCGCCGAAACGGGTTTTTGTTTTTTTCAACCCCCCCCCCCCCCCCCCCCCCCGTTCGGCGCGAGACAACCCCGATGCAGGGGTTAAAAAAGATCACCGGACAGCGCTTACCTTAATCCCCGCGCTCCGGTGACTTCTTACTTACCCGGTGAAGATGGCCGCCGGCATCTTCTCCCTCCGTGGACCGCAGGGCTTCTGTGCGGTCCATTGCCGATTCCAGCCTCCTGATTGGCTGGAATCGGCACGTGACGGGGCGGAGCTACACGGAGCCCCATTGTGAAGATAAGAAGACCCGGACTGCGCAAGCGCGTCTAATTTGGCCATTAGACGGCGAAAATTAGACGGCAACCATGGAGACGAGGACGCCAGCAACGGAGCAGGTAAGTGAAAAACTTTTTATAACTTCTGTATGGCTCATAATTAATGCACAATGTACATTACAAAGTGCATTAATATGGCCATACAGAAGTGTATAGACCCACTTGCTGCCGCGGGACAACCCTTTTAAATATAATGATGATTATTTTAAAAATCTTCATCTTAGCTGCATTGTTAATATTATTGCTTTATTTTCATTTAAAGCATATAATTACATATTTACAAATACAGTTTCATAAATCCATTAAGCAATATTTTAAAAAGTCATCATTTTCAATTTCTTATATACTCTGTCATTTTAATTTGTCTAACACTCATTTTGTCTTTTGCACTAAGAATCTTTTTCCTGTCTTCATATTCTGTATTCATTTTGATGATTTTTAAATGAAAAGCAATTTTTGCTTTAATTAAGTGTCAAGTGAAGTGCATATATATTTCATTCCAATGAACAGATTTTAAATTTTCGGTCTTGTTATATGCAAGCCTGATGCCTAAAATAAAACATTTTTTAGCATTTTTGAAGGATTAGATAATTACAGATGGACATTTGCTATTCAACATCACAAGAGTTACAAAACTGATTGGCTGATGTACAGATAGAAGGTAGAGAAACTTCATTTTCAGGCATTGAAATAAACCCAATACAATTTCTCTTTGTTCCTTCAAAGAAGAAATTGGAGAAATTGAAAAGAGATGAAACTGAAGACCTTTATAAACTCTTTCACAAATTAAGTAGCTAATTATAGCTTCTGTTGTATCAGTCAATCTTCAGCCTAAAAGATATTAGAAGCTGACAAAAACACAGAAAGGCATGAGAGAAAAAAATGTAAATTGTCATGACTTGCTGTTGTTCCTATGCCAAAAATAAACACACATTTAGGCCCTATTTACACGACCATATGCATTTTTACACTTGGCTGTATGCGTTAAAAAAATCACATAAATGAAGAATAGCCGCAATCAAGTCCTAATCTTTAGCTGCGTATTTTCTGCCATTCACATGGGCAGCTGCAGTGTATTGGCAGAAAAATATGCTGCAGCCCGAAATGCCGCAATCCACATAAATCATTGGAAGAACTGCTAATGCTTAAATAGAGCCAGCTGTCAACTTCTTTCTATGTTGGATGCAGCTAAACTCCCTCCACCTCCCTTTTTTTCAGCTCCCATAGTAGTCTATGGAAGTTCCAGCATATCTTGGCCAAAGATAGGACAAGACCAGCATTAAAAAAATCGGTCGCCGATTGGTTACCGATGTTCTATTTTTGCCAGAGCTATTTTTTTACGCCACTAAAAATCACTCATCTACATGAACACATTGTGAATTCAGGTGGTCGCAATTTTTGCCCGATTTTGGGAAGCAGCTAAATAGCTGCGTATATATGGTGGTGTGAATAAGGCAGGTAGGGCTTTAGTAGATACATGTAAAGCCTAAAGAAATAATTATCACAATTGATTTTTTTATGACTTGCACTGATGTGAAAGTGAAAGCAATGCCCTACAAAGTGAATTTTACAAACTAGAATTGTCAAATTCAGAATCATTCGGGTACTATACAACTATGTTTCCTGTTACTATGATACACCTACATAATCAATAGAATACAAGGGGGTGCTGATAAGTCTTTGGCTTTGTGTTACTTGTTTTGTTTCTATGGTAATGAATTTTACATCACATGAAAGCCTTATGTGTCTAATATATGTTTTCAAAATTTTGTGTTTGTAGCTTATGGCAACAGTGATCTAGGCACGTGGGAAAACAAAATGGCAGAGTCTAAGGCTATTTTCACAGCAATTGAGAGCAGAGGAGTGATAAAATTCTTGTTTCTGCATTGAAAGTCCGCAAAGGATATTCATGGTGATATGTCGCAGACATTGGGGGATCAATGCCCTTCATATTCTACAGTTAAGAACTGGGTTGCCAAATTTAAAACAGGCCACTTCAGTACCAATAATGAGGAACGTCCTGGACGACCAAGGGAGGTTGTTGTTCTGGAGATCGTCGATGCTGTGCACAACCTCATACTGGAGAATCGGCGAATTTTAGCTAGAGGAATAGCAGACATCATGGGGATTTCTCGTGAGCACGTTTTTGTCATTATCTATGAACATTTGAACATGAATAAGCCATCTGCAAAGTGGGTCCCCAAATGTTTGACAACAGATCAGAAAAGCATACGAGTGAAAACATCCCGGTCCATTTGTCAGCATTTCCGGACTGATAAGAACTTCCTGGATTGACTGGTCACTATGGATGAAACCTGGATTTATTTGTATGACCCTGAAACCAAGGAGCAGTCAAAAGAGTGGAGGCACAGTGGTTTTACTCACCCAAAGAAGTTCAGGGTGCAAAAATCAGCCACTAAGGTGATGGCGTCTGTGTTCAGGGATAAGGAGGGAGTGCTGCTGATGGACTACCTTCAAAATAGTTCCACATCAATGCAAGGTATTATATTGAACTTTTGGACCAACTGAAGGCAGCTCTGAAGGCTAAAAGGCGCATCAAGCTGTCCAAAGGAATCTTGTTCCTGCAAGACAACGCCTCCGCTCACACTGCACAAGCGACCACTGCAAAACTGGTGGTGCTAGGCTTCCAGCTGGTTGACTACCCACCTTATTCACCAGATCTAGCTACCTCCGACTATCATCTGTTTCCAAACCTGAAGAAACACCTCAAGGGTACCAAATTTCACACCATTTCTGATGCAATGGCTGCTACGGATGACTGGTTTGAGGCACAACCGAAATTCTTCTTTTTGCAAGGCTTACAGAACTTGGAATTCCGATGTAAGAAGTGTGTTGACATTAGTGGAGAGGGTGTGGAATAAATGTAAACTTTCATCTTCCTATTTCGTTTCTTTCTGGGTAAAGCCAAAAACTTATCAGCAGCCCCTCATAGCCAAGTAGTAATGTCAAGTGGAGATCATGTGTGTGCAATCGATTATTCAGTGGTTGCACTATATGTCTGTATCTGGAAGGTCGAACTGTTGAGTCAATGTCCTGATAATGAAAAAAAAAAGATCTATGCTAAGGCTATTGAAAAGCCAAAGTCAGGATATTGATACCTAGACTACTTTTAAGCTGTTAGCAAATGGAAACTACTTTGGGTAGCTGTAAATGAACTCAGAATGTGTCAAAAACAAGATGTAATTGATATGTAAATTAATGTAAAAAATAGGTGAAAGCCCTCACTCACTGACTCACTGATTGACTGACAGACTGGCTGGCCACTAATTCTCTAACTTCCTGATGTTGTAAAAGCATGAAATTTGGCAGGAGCATTCTTTAGGTTCTAAATAGGAAAAGTAAAGGGTCACAACTTGATTATTCAATGCTAAGTGCAAAAGTATTGGCACCCTTGTGTAATGTAACTCCCCTGTGTCGCACAAACATGAGATTTGTCAGGAGCATTTTTTAGGTCCTGAATAGGAAAAGTAAAGGGGTCACAACTCGAAAATTCACTGCTAAGTGCAAAAGTATTAGCACCCCTGTGTAATGTATCTAATCTAATTCTCTAACTTCCTGGTGTTGTGCAAGCATGAAATTTGGCATGACCATTCTTGAGGTCTTAAATAGGAAAAGTAAAGGGGTCACAACTGAATTATAGCTAAGTGCTAAGTGCAAAAGTGAGTGCACCCCTATGTAATGTAACTTCTCGGTGTCGTGAAAGTGTGAAATTTGGCGTGAGCATTCTTTAGGTCCTAAATGAGGCACATTCAGCAGTGGGACATCCGTACATGCAGCCTGAAGAGAATATAATGCTCCTTTATGTGTATACATTTTGTATTTCTTGGTTACTCTAAAGTAACCCTGACTTCATAAAATTTCCCATGCAAACACCACGCAAACACCTGTGTCAAATAAACTCTTGCGAGGCCGGGTATATCAGCTAGTAGGGAATATAGCTACCTAAAAGCATGTATGCAAGGGCAGATTCTCATATATACATTGTTAGAAAACTACATCCCCCCACAGCTGTGCGCAATGTATCACTTGTATGCTTCTACCTACTGCTCAATCAATCCTCCTTGTCACTTCAGCTATGTCTGCACTCCTTTTTTCCTAGATAGACTCTATATAATATTTTGTCATACATGCAGCGATTCTCTGTGCTCTAGTAATCATATTGATGAAATATAAAGTTAAAATGTAACATTTATTTCTTAATTATTAAAATCAAAATCTCAGATTCCAGCAAAAAAAAAATTGCCCAAGAAATGTGTTTTAGTAGGTGGTGCATTATTTGTAGTCCTCCACTATAATTGCCCATAGGACAAGACCCTCACTAGAACATAACTTTTATTAGTGTTTTAAAACCACCTCACATGATTAAAAACACAGGTACGTTGTGGCTAACTTATCTAGGAGCATTACACTCATAGTCTAATATGAACAAATATCCAACGTATTGCAATGATCTCAACAGTGTATGTGAACACTTTAACTGCCATTAAAAGAGCTGTATAAGCCCGCCCTAAAAATTTTTGCCATTTACTGATGTCTTCAGACATCAGTAAATGGCAAAATGAAACCACATGAACAACGGAAGGCATTAATAGCCAGCTGTTTCATGTCATCAGTGAGTCATCAGTCATAACCCATAAAGCTACCTATTCAAGTCATCATGCAGGTACAAAAGTAATGCAAAAAAATACCATCATTAAGTACATCATCTCTTGCGGCAACAGTGCATCCGTGATTGTGATGTCTGGGTCTTAGTGGGCTATCATCAGCTATGTGCATGTTTTATTGGTTATGACTACAGATGAGCGAACGTGTTCGTCCGAACTTGATATCTGTGCGGATATTAGGGTGTTCGGGATGTTCGTTATTCGTAACGAACACCATGCGGTGTTCGGGTTACTTTCACTTCCTTCCCTGAGACGTTAGCGCGCTTATCTGGCCAATTGAAAGACAGGGAAGGCATTACAACTTCCCCCTGCGTCGTTCAAGCCCTATACCACCCCCCTGCAGTGAGTGGCTGGGGAGATCAGGTGTCCGCCTAATATAAAAGTCGGCCCCTCCCGCGGCTCGCCTCAGATGCCTTGTGAGTTAGATGAGGGACAGTGCTGTTTGTACCGGAGCTGCTGTAGGGAAAGAATTGGTAGTTAGTGTAGGCTTCAAGACCCCCAAAGGTCCTTATTAGGGCCACTGATAGCTGTGTGTTGGCTGCTGTTAGCAGTGGCAATTTTTTTTTCTTCTCAAAATCGGCTCTGCAGAGCGTTGCACCCGGCATTAGGGACAGAAGTGTTGCATAGGCAGGGAGAGTGTTAGGCGTGAGTGTAGCCTTCAAGAACCTCAACGGTCCTTTCTAGGGCCATATTTAACCGTGTGCAGTACTGTGCTGGCTGCTGTTAGCTGTGCTGCATATTTTTTTTCTTCTCAAAATCGCCTCTGCAGAGCATTGCACCCTCCATTGATACTGCAGGGAAAGAATTGTGTAGGCAGGGCCACAACACAGTTATTATTCATTGAATATACGCAGTGCTGCCTTTTGGTGGAAAAAAACTGAAAAAAATCTATTTGTCCTGCCTCTGTCCGTCCTAAGGGCTGTGTGTACGTGTCGGCTGCGTGTGCAACGTTTAAAAATCAGACGCACCCAGCTACGTTTTACTGCTGGCTTCGCCATTTGCTTTCCTTAATTGGGAAAAAAATACCAGCTCTGCCAGAGTTATAATAACTCTGCTACCCTCACGTTCTGTGACACATTAGCAGGGCCACAGCACAGTTATTAAACTTAGATTATTCATTCACTAGAGGCAGTGGGGCCTTTCGTTTTCAAAAAAGGGAAAAAATTATATTTGGCCTGCAGTCTTGCGCCAATTTATTTCCTGGCTGGGAAATCAAATCACTGGTAATACAGCATGCTGAGGGGTAGGGGTAGGCCTAGAGGACGTGGACGCGGCCGAGGACGCGGAGGGCCAAGTCAGGGTGTGGGCACAGGCCGAGCTCCTGATCCAGGTGTGTCGCAGCCGACTGCTGCGCGATTAGGAGAGAGGCACGTTTCTGGCGTCCCCACATTCATCGCCCAATTAATGGGTCCACGCGGGAGACGGTTATTAGAAAATGAGCAGTGTGAGCAGGTCCTGTCCTGGATGGCAGAAAGTGCTTCGAGCAACCTATCGTCAACCCGCAGTTCTGCGCCGTCCACTGCTGCAAATCCGAATCCTCTGTCTGCTGCTCCTCCTTCCTCCTCACTCCACTACAATGACACCTGCTCAGGAGCGGGAAGACTCCCAGGAACTGTTCTCGGGCCCCTGCTTAGATTGGGCAGCAGCGGTTCCTCTCCCACCAGAGGAGTTTATCGTCACTGATGCCCAACCATTCAAAAGTTCCCGGGGTCCGGGGGAAGAGGCTGGGGACTTCCGCCAACTGTCTCAACAACTTTCTGTGGGTGAGGAGGACGATGACGATCAGACACAGTTGTCTTGCAGTGAGGTAGTAGTAAGGGCAGTAAGTCCAAGGGAGCAGCGCACAGAGGATTCGGAGGAAGAGCAGCAGGACGATGAGGTGACTGACCCCACCTGGTGTGCAACGCTTACTCAGGAGGACAGGTCTTCAGAGGGGGAGTCAAGGGCATCAGCAGGGCAGGTTGCAAGAGGCAGTGCGGTGGCCAGGGGTAGAGGCAGGGCCAGACCGAATAATCCACCAACTGTTTCCCAAAGCGCCCCCTCGCGCCATGCCACCCTGCAGAGGCCGAGGTGCTCAAAGGTCTGGCAGTTTTTCACAGAGACGCCTGACGACCGACGAACAGTGGTGTGCAACCTTTGTC
This sequence comes from Eleutherodactylus coqui, assembly GCF_035609145.1. Classification (NCBI taxonomy): domain Eukaryota; kingdom Metazoa; phylum Chordata; class Amphibia; order Anura; family Eleutherodactylidae; genus Eleutherodactylus; species Eleutherodactylus coqui. The sequence goes on along the minus strand of NC_089837.1, from coordinate 422,887,646 downwards.
GCGCAAAGCTCAGCCAGGGAGCCAACACCAACAGCCTCACCAGCACCACCATGCGCAGACATATGATGGCCAAGCACCCCACAAGGTGGGACGAAGGCCGTTCAGCGCCTCCGGTTTGCACCCCTGCCTCTCCCCCTGTGCCCCAACCTGCCACTGAGATGCAACCCCCCTCTCAGGACACAGGCACTACCGCCTCATGGCCTGCACCCACACCCTCATCTCCGCTGTCCTCGGCCCCATCCAGCAGTGTAGTTCAGCGCACCGTCCAGCCGTCGCTTGCGCAACTGTTGGAGCGCAAGCGCAAGTACGCCGCCACGCACCCGCACGCTCAAACGTTAACCGTCCGCATAGCAAAATTCATCAGCCTTGAGATGCTGCCGTATAGGGTTGTGGAAACGGAGTCCTTCAAAAGTATCATGGAGGCGGCGGCCCCGCGCTACTAAGTTCCCAGTCGCCACTACTTTTCCCGATGTGCCGTCCCAGCCCTGCACGACCACGTCTCCCGCAACATTGTACGCGCCCTCACCAACGCGGTTACTGCCACGGTCCACTTAACAACGGACACGTGGACAAGCACAGGCGGGCAGGGCCACTACATCTCCCTGACGGCACATTGGGTGAATTTAGTGGAGGCTGGGACAGAGTCAGAGCCTGGGATCGCTCACGTCCTACCCACCCCCAGAATTGCGGGCCCCAGCTCGGTGGTGGTATCTGCGGAGGTGTATGCTTCCTCCACTAAAGCACCCTCCTCCTCTGTCTCGCAATCAAGATGTGTTAGCAGCAGCATGTCGCCAGCAGTCGGTGTCGCGCGGTGTGGCAGCACAGCGGTGGGCAAGCGTCAGCAGGCCGTGCTGAAACTACTCAGCTTAGGCGATAAGAGGCACACGGCCCACGAACTGCTGCAGGATCTGACACAGCAGACCGACCGCTGGCTTGCGCCGCTGAGCCTCCAACCGGGCATGGTCGTGTGTGACAACGGCCGTAACCTGGTGGCGGCTCTGCAGCTCGGCAGCCTCACGCACGTGCCATGCCTGGCCCACATCTTTAATTTGGTGGTTCAGCGCTTTCTGAAAAGCTACACACGCTTGTTAGACCTGCTCGTAAAGGCGCGCCGGCTCTGCGCACATTTCCGCAAGTCCCACACGGACGCTGCCACCCTGCGCACCCTGCAACATCACTTTAAGCTGCCAGTGCACCGACTGCTGTGCGACGTGCCCACACGGTGGAACTCTACGCTCCACATGTTGGCCAGGCTCTATGAACAGCGTAGAGCTATAGTCGAATACCAACTCCAACATGGGCGGCGCAGTGGGAGTCAGCCTCCTCAATTCCTTTCAGAAGAGTGGGCCTGGTTGGCAGACATCTGCCATGTCCTTGGTAATTTTGAGCAGTCTACCCAGGTGGTGAGCGGCGATGCTACAATCATTAGCGTCACCATTCCTCTGCTATGCATCTTGAGAAATTCCCTGCAAACCATAAAGGCAGCTGCTTTGCGCTCGGAAACGGGGGCGGTGGAAGACAGTATGCCGCTGGATAGTCAGGGCACCCTCCTGTCTATTTCTCAGCGCGTACAGGAGGAGGAGGAGGAGCATGAGGAGGATGAGGAGGAGGGGGAAGAGACAGCTTGGCCCACTGCTGACGGTACACCGGCTGATTGCCTGTCATCCTTTCAGCGTGTATGGCCTGAGGAGGAGGAGGATCCTGAAAGTGATCTTCCTAGTGAAGACAGCCATGTGTTGCGTACAGGTACCCTGGCACACATGGCAGACTTCATGTTAGGATGCCTTTCTCGTGACCCTCGCGTTGCACGCATTCTGGCCACGACGGATTACTGGGTGTACACACTGCTCGACCCACGCTATAAGGAGAACCTGCCCACTCTCATTCCCGAAGAGGAAAGGGGTTCGAGAGTGTTGCTATACCACAGGACCCTTGCGGACAAGCTGATGGTAAAATTCCCAGCCGACAGCGCTAGTGGCAGAAGGCGCAGTACCGAGGGCAAGGTAGCAGGGGAGGTGCGGAGATCGAGCAGCATGTACATCCCAGGCAGTTCAACAGTCTTTAAGGGCCTGGCCAGCTTTATGGCTCCCCACCAAGACTGTGTCACCGCTCCCCAGTCAAGGCTGAGTCGGCGGGAGCACTGTAAAAGGATGGTGAGGGAGTACGTAGCCGATCGCACGACCATCCTCGGTGACGCCTCTGCCCCCTACAACTACTGGGTGTCGAAGCTGGACACGTGGCCTGAACTCGCGCTGTATGCCCTGGAGGTGCTTGCTTGTCCTGCGGCTAGCGTCTTGTCGGAGAGGGTGTTTAGTGCGGCTGGGGGAATCATCACAGATAAGCGTAGCCGATTGTCAACCGACAGTGCCGACAGGCTAACACTCATCAAGATGAACAAAGGCTGGATTTCCCCAGACTTCTGTTCTCCACCAGCGGACAGCAGCGATACGTAAGCAATACGTAGGCTGCACCCGCGGATGGAAGCTACGTTCTCTCTCACCATCCAAAACGGGGACATTTCTGCTTCATCAATCTGTGTCTAATATTCCTCCTCCTCCTCCTGCTCCTCCTCCTGAAACCTCACGTAATCACGGTGAACGGGCAATTTTTCTTAGGGCCACAAGGCTCACTCAAATAATTTTTCTGAACAATTTTTATAAGTTTCAATGCGCTTAAAAGCGTTGGAACTTTAACTTGAACCAATTTTTCGTTACACTGGGCTGCCTCCAGGCCTAGTTACCACTTAAGCCACATTAACCAAAGCGATTCACCTGCCATCTTGGTTGGGCATGGCCAATTTTTACTGAGGTACATTAGTACTGTTGGTACACCAATTTTTTGGGGCCCTCACCTACAGTGCAATCATAGCAATTTGTATGTTCTTCGCCTGCACTCATGGTACAGAAAGGTGTGTGGGGTTGGCCTACACTTTAGCTACATAAATGTAACTTGGGCCTTGGCTATACTAAGGCTACTGAAATGGAACTAAGACTGCGCTCCCACTATACTGCTGCTTCAGAATTGTTACTGGGGCCTGTCTTGAGTGCTACTATTGCTGACATGGAACGAAGACTGCGCTCCCGCTATACTGCTGCTTCAGAATTGTTACTGGGGCCTGTCTTGAGTGCTACTATTGCTGACATGGAACGAAGACTGCGCTCCTCCTATAATGCTGCTACTGATATGTTAGTGGGGCCTGTCCTAATGCTACGGCTGAAATGTTACGAATTCTGGGCTCTGCCTATACCGCTGCTAATGGTATGTCTCTGGGGTGTGGAAACAGAGGCTTCCCAAAGACATGATGGCGGCGAGGCCATTTCCCACCAACGCGGTTACTGTTAAGGTGCATATAACCACGGACACGTGGAGAGGACACGTAGTGCCTCAAAAACATCCCCGTCCTCCTCCAACAGGGAAAACATTCTTGGCAAATGCCTTTGCATTGGTTCGTCTGGTGGCAGTCCAAGAATTTCACCTTTACCGAGACAACAAGAGAGCCCCCACACCATCCCCCCGCCACGGCCCACTTAATCCTGGCCGCATTCCGAAAACCAACAAAATACAACCGTGCTACTAGGTCCGCAGTCACCACCACATTACCACCAACGCGGTTACTGTTAAGGTGCATATAACCACGGACACGTGGAGAGGACACGTAGTGCCTCAAAAACATCCCCCTCCTCCTCCAACAGGGAAAACATTCTTGGCAAATGCCTTTGCATTGGTTCGTCTGGTGGCAGTCCAAGAAATTCACCTTTACCGAGACAACAAGAGAGCCCCCACACCATCCCCCCGCCACGGCCCACTTAATCCTGGCCGCATTCCGAAAACCAACAAAATACAACCGTGCTACTAGGTCCGCAGTCACCACCACATTACCACCAACGCGGTTACTGTTAAGGTGCATATAACCACGGACACGTGGAGAGGACACGTAGTGCCTCAAAAACATCCCCCTCCTCCAACAGGGAAAACATTCTTGGCAAATGCCTTTGCATTGGTTCGTCTGGTGGCAGTCCAAGAATTTCACCTTTACCGAGACAACAAGAGAGCCCCCACACCATCCCCCCGCCACGGCCCACTTAATCCTGGCCGCATTCCGAAAACCAACAAAATACAACCGTGCTACTAGGTCCGCAGTCACCACCACATTACCACCAACGCGGTTACTGTTAAGGTACATATTACCAGTCTGACTGGGGCATGCAGACACCTTGACAGAATGAATAGTGTGTGGCACATAGGTTCCCCATTGCTATGCCCACGTGTGCAGCTCCTGATGGCGGTGGCACAGGATTATATTTCTCATTGCTTCTGTACAGCATTGTGGGCTATCGCCCCGCCCCTTTTAAAGAGGGTCGCTGCCTAGCCGTGCCAACCCTCTGCAGTGTGTGCCTGCGGTTCCTCCTCATGGCAGACGCACTTCTAAATAGACATGAGGGTGGTGTGGCATGAGGGCAGCTGAAGGCTGCCCAGGGACACTTTGGTGTGCGCTGTGGGGGGAGGGGGGGCGGTTGGTCAGCATGTAACCCAGGAGAAGTGGCAGCGGAGTGTCATCCAGGCAGTGATTGTGCTTTGTTGTAGCTAGTGTGGTGCTTAGCAAAGGTATGCCATGCTAATGAGGGCTTTTCAGAAGTAAAAGTTGTTGGGAGGGGGGGGCACTCTTGCCGCTATTGTGGCTTAATAGTGGGACCTGTGAACTTGAGATGCAGCCCAACATGTAGCCCCTCGCCTGCCCTATCCGTTTCTGTGTCATTCCCATCACTTTCTTGAATTGCCCAGATTTTCACACATGAAAACCTTAGCGAGCATCGGCGAAATATAAAAATGCTCTGGTCGCCCATTGACTTCAATGGGGTTCGTTATTCGAAACGAACCCTCGAACATCGCGGGAAGTTCGTTTCGAATAACGAACACCCGAACATTTTGGTGTTCGCTCATCTCTAGTTATGACTGAAGGTCGCTCCGTAATGACATAGGAACAGGAGGTTATTAATACCTAGTGTAGTCCATATGGCTTTACTAAGCCCTACCCTCTGAAGACACCAGTAAATGGTGAAACATGCCAGAGGGGCTTATGCAGTTATAATGTTCACATACACCAATGAGACCATTGCTATAGGTCCGGTATTTGTTCATATCAGGCTACAAATTTAATTCTCCCAGATCGGTTGACTGCGCTGTACCTGTTTTTTAATCATGGGAGGTGGTTTTAATACACTAATAAAAGTTATGTTTTAGTGGAGGTCCTTATCAGGTGGTCTTGCCTTATGGGTAATTATTTTGGTGTATATTCAACTAAGTCTGGCCTTCATTTAGGAGTCACTTGCTTTAATATTTGTAGTCATATCATTACATCAGCTATGGATCAGTATTTATGCACTATATCATAAAGTTTTAGCAATTCACTTAGCTCATTACCGATATAATCATTAGCATAAATTATGCTACCTGGAGCTATAGCTGCATCTCAAGGTACTATAGAGCTTGCAGTGCTAATATCACCTCAGCTATAGCCCAGTGTAAATGTCCTATTTTGTGAAGGTCTAGTGATTAACTTAGCACTTAATGTTGTTAATAGGATCTGTGCTAGTGAATTCTCTCTGGAACTGTAGCTGCTAACTATAACAGTATGACTCCACACGTTCTATTTGTCAGATTTCACCAGGGTCAGACTATTCAAGTAAATTTTCTCACATTTTATTTTGATAATCCTGATAACCAGTAAAGCATTATGATTAGAGATGAGCGAGCACCAAAATGCTCAGGTGCTCGTTACTCGAGACGAATTTTTCGCTATGCTCGAGGGTTCGTTTCGAGTAACGAACCCCATTGAAGTCAATGGGCGACCCGAGCATTTTTGTATTTCGCCGATGCTCGCTAAGGTTTTCATGTGTGAAAATCTGGGCAATTCAAGAAAGTGATGGGAACGACACAGCAACAGATAGGGCAGGCGAGGGGCTACATGTTTAGCTGCATCTCAAGTTCACAGGTCCCACTATTAAGCCACAATACCGGCAAGAGTGCCCCCCCCCCCCATCCCAACAACTTTTACTTCTGAAAAGCCCTCATTAGCATGGCATACCTTAGCTAAGCACCACACTACCTCCAACAAAGCACAATCACTGCCTGCATGACACTCCGCTGCCACTTCTCCTGGGTTACATGCTGCCCAACCACCCCCCCTCCCCCCGCATGACAGTGTCCACAGCGTACACCAAATTGTTCCTGCCCAGCCTTCAGCAGCCCTCATGCCACGCCACCCTCATGTCTATTTATAAGTGCGTCTGCCACAGGAAAAGCAGGCACACACTGCAGAGGGTTGGCATGGCTAGGCAGCGACCCCCCCCCCATAAAAGGGGCGGGCCGATAGTCCACAATGCTGTACAGAAGCAATGAGAAATCCAATCCTGTGCCACCTCCATCTGGAGCTGCACACGTGGGCATAGCAATGGGGAACCTATGTGCCACACACTATTCATTCTGTCAAGGTGTCTGCATGGCCCAGTCAGACCGCGGTTTTTTATAAATAGTCACAGCCAGGTACAACTCCGCAATGGGAATTCCGTGTGCACCCACAGCATGGGTGGGTGCCAGGATGCCACCGGCGGTACATAAAAATATCCCATTGCATTGCCCATCACAGCTGAGGTAATGTCGTTGTTAATGCAGGTGGGCTTCGGCCCACACTGCATGCCCCAGTCAGACTGGGGTTCTTTACAAGTGGACAGATGTAGTAACAACTCCCTGTGGACCCACAGCATGGGTGGGTGCCAGGAAGCCACCGGCGGTACATAAATAAATTCCATTGCATTACCCATCACAGCTGAGGTAATGTCGTGCTTAATACAGGTGGGCTGCATGCCCCAGTCTGACTGGGGTTCTTTACAAGTGGACAGATGTAGGTTAAACTCTGTGTGCACCTACAGCATGGGTGGCTCCCTGGAACCCACCGGTGGTACATAAAAAAATCCCATTGCATTGCCCATCACAGCTGAGGTAATGTCGTGCTTAATACAGGTGGGCTTCGGCCCACACTGCATGCCCCAGTCTGACTGGGGTTCTTTACAAGTGGACAGATGTAGGTTAAACTCCGTGTGCACCTACAGCATGGGTGGCTCCCTGGAACCCACCGGTGGTACATAAAAAAATCCCATTGCATTGCCCATCACAGCTGAGGTAATGTCGTGGTTAATGCAGGTGGGCTTCGGCCCACACTGCATGCCCCAGTCAGACTGGGGTTCTTTATAAGTGGACAGATGTAGTAACAACTCCCTGTGGACCCACAGCATGGGTGGGTGCCAGGAAGCCACCGGCGGTACATAAATAAATCCCATTGCATTGCCCATCACAGCTGAGGTAATGTCGTGGTTAATGCAGGTGGGCTTCGGCCCACACTGCATGCCCCTGTCAGACTGGGGTTCTTTACAAGTGGACAGATGTAGTAACAACTCCCTGTGGACCCACAGCATGGGTGGGTGCCAGGAAGCCACCGGCGGTACATAAATAAATCCCATTGCATTGCCCATCACAGCTGAGGTAATGTCGTGCTTAATACAGGTGGGCTTCGGCCCACACTGCATGCCCCAGTCTGACTGGGGTTCTTTACAAGTGGACAGATGTAGTAACAACTCCCTGTGGACCCACAGCATGGGTGGGTGCCAGGAAGCCACCGGCGGTACATAAATAAATCCCATTGCATTGCCCATCACAGCTGAGGTAATGTCGTGCTTAATACAGGTGGGCTTCGGCCCACACTGCATGCCCCAGTCTGACTGGGGTTCTTTACAAGTGGACAGATGTAGGTTAAACTCCGTGTGCACCTACAGCATGGGTGGCTCCCTGGAACCCACCGGCGGTACATAAATATATCCCATTGCAGTGCCCTACTCAGCAGAGCTAACGTCAGATACAATACAGGTGGGCTTCGGCCCACACTGCATGCCCCAGTCAGACTGGTAATATGTACCTTAACAGTAACCTCGTTGGTGGTAATGTGGTGGTGACTGCGGACCTAGTAGCGCGGTTTTATGTAGTTGGTTTTCGGAATGTGGCCAGGATTAAGTGGGCCGTGGCGGGGGGATGGTGGTGGTGCTCTCTTGTTGTGTCGTTAAAGGTGAAATTCTTGGACTGCCACCAGACGGACCAATGCAAAGGTATTTGCCAAGAATGTTTTCATTGTTGGAGGAGGAGGGGGATGTTTTGGAGGCACTATGTGTCCTCTCCACGTGTCCGTGGTTATATGCACCTTAACAGTAACAGCGTTGGTGGGAAATGGCCTCGCCGCCATCATGTCTTTGTGAAGCCTCTGTTTCCACACCCCAGTGACATACCATTAGCAGCGGTATAGGCAGAGCCCAGAATTATTAACATTTCAGCGGTAGCATTAGGACAGGCCCCACTAACATATCACTAGCAGCAGTATAGGGGGAGCGCAGTCTTAGTTCCATTTCAGTAATAGTAGCACTCAAGACAGGCCCCAGTAACATTCCCATTGCAGCAGTTTAGGGAAATAACAGTCTCTTTCACATTTCAGTAGCTGCAGTATAGACAAGGCCCCAGTTACATTTATGTAGCTAAAGTGTAGGCCAACCCCACACACCTTTCTGTACCATGAGTGCAGGCGAAGAACATAGAAATTACTATGATTACACTGTAGGTGAGGGCCCCAAAAAATTGGTGTACCAACAGTACTAATGTACCTCAGAAAAAATTGGCCATGCCCAACCAAGATGGCAGGTGAAACCCATTAATCGCTTTGGTTAATGTGGCTTAAGTGATAAAACTAGGCCTGGAGGCAGCCCAGTTTAACGAAAAATTGGTTCAAGTTAAAGTTTCAACGCTTTTAAGAGCATTGAAACGTATAAAAATGGTTTAGAAAAATTATATGAGTGAGCCTTGTGGCCCTAAGAAAAATTGCCTGTTCGGCGTGATTGCGTGAGGTTTCAGGAGGAGCAGGAGGAGGAGGAATATTATACACAGATTGATGAAGCAGAAATGTCCCCGTTTTGGATGGTGATTGAGAACGATGCTTCCATCCGCGGGTGCAGCCTACGTATTGCTTAGGTATCGCTGCTGTCCGCTGGTGGAGAACAGAAGTCTGGGGAAATCCAGGCTTTGTTCATCTTGATGAGTGTAAGCCTGTCGGCACTGTCGGTTGACAGGCGGGTACGCTTATCTGTGATGATTCCCCCAGCCGCACTAAACACCCTCTCTGACAAGACGCTAGCCGCAGGACAAGCAAGCACCTCCAGGGCATACAGCGCGAGTTCAGGCCACGTGTCCAGCTTCGACACCCAGTAGTTGTAGGGGGCAGAGGCGTCACGGAGGACGGTCGTGCGATCGGCTACGTACTCCCTCACCATCCTTTTACAGTGCTCCCGCCGACTCAGCCTTGACTGGGGAGCGGTGACACAGTCTTGCTGGGGAGCCATAAAGCTGTCCATGGCCTTAAAGAGTGTTGCACTGCCTGTGCTGTACATGCTGCTCGATCTCCGCACCTCCCCTGCTACCTGGCCCTCGGAACTGCGCCTTCGGCCACTAGCGCTGTCGGATGGGAATTTTACCATCAGCTTGTCCGCCAGGGTCCTGTGGTATAGCAACACTCTCAAACCCCTTTCCTCTTCGGGAATGAGAGTGGAAAGGTTCTCCTTATACCGTGGGTCGAGCAGTGTGTACACCCAGTAATCCGTCGTGGCCAGAATACGTGCAACGCGAGGGTCACGAGAAAGGCATCCTAACATGAAGTCAGCCATGTGTGCCAGGGTACCTGTACGCAACACATGGCTGTCTTCACTAGGAAGATCACTTTCAGGATCCTCCTCCTCCTCCTCCTCCTCAGGCCATACACGCTGAAAGGATGACAGGCAAGCAGCATGGGTACCGTCAGCAGTGGGCCAAGCTGTCTCTTCCCCCTCCTCCTCATCCTTCTTCCCCTCCTCCTCCTCAACGCGCTGAGATATAGACAGGAGGGTGCTCTGACTATCCAGCGACATACTGTCTTCCCCCGCCTCCGTTTCCGAGCACAAAGCATCTGCCTTTATGCTTTGCAGGGAACTTCTCAAGAGGCATAGCAGAGGAATGGTGACGCTAATGATTGCAGCATCCCCGCTCACCACCTGGGTAGACTCCTCAAACTTTCCAAGGACCTGGCAGATGTCTGCCAACCAGGCCCACTCTTCTGAAAATAATTAAGGAGGCTGACTCCCACTGCACCGCCCATGTTGGAGTTGGTATTCCACTATAGCTCTACGCTGCTCATAGAGCCTGGCCAACATGTGGAGCGTAGAGTTCCACCGTGTGGGCACCTCGCACAGCAGTCGGTGCACTGGCAGATTAAACCGATGTTGCAGGATGCGTAGGGTGGCAGCGTCCGTGTGGGACTTGCGGAAATGTGCGCAGAGCCGGCGCACCTTTCTGAGCAGGTCTGACAAGCGTGGGTAGCTTTTCAGAAAGCGCTGAACCACCAAATTAAAGATGTGGGCCAGGCATGGCACGTGCGTGAGGCTGCCGAGCTGCAGAGCCGCCACCAGGTTACGCCCGTTGTCACACACGACCATGCCCGGTTGGAGGCTCAGCGGCGCAAGCCAACGGTTGGTCTGCTCTGTTAGACCCCGCAGCAGTTCGTGGGCCGTGTGCCTCATCTCCTAAGCTGAGTAGTTTCAGCACGGCCTGCTGACGCTTGCCCACCGCTGTGCTGCCACGCCGCGCGACACCGACTGCTGGCAACGTCCTGCTGCTGCTGACACATCTAGATTGCGAGACAGAGGTTGCGGAGGAGGAGGAGGAGTGTGGTTTAGTGGAGGAAGCATACACCGCCGAAGATACCACCACCGAGCTGGGGCCCGCAATTCTGGGGGTGGGTAGGACGTGAGCGGTCCCAGGCTCTGACTCTGTCCCAGCCTCCACTAAATTCACCCAATGTGCCATCAGGGAGATGTAGCGGCCCTGCCCGCCTGTGCTTGTCCACGTGTCCGTTGTTAAGTGGACCTTGGCAGTAACCGCGTTGGTGAGGGCGCGTACAATGTTGCGGGAGACGTGGTCGTGCAGGCCAGGGATGGCACATCGGGAAAAGTAGTGGCGACTGGGAACTGAGTAGCGCGGGGCTGCCGCCGCCATCATACTTTTGAAGGACTCCGTTTCCACAACCCTATACGGCAGCATCTCAAGGCTGATAAATTTGGCTATGTGGACGGTTAACGCTTGAGCGTGCGGGTGCGTGGCGGTGTACTTGCGCTTGCGCTTAAAGACTTGCGCTAGCGACGGCTGGACGGTGCGGTGCGAGACATTGCTGGATGGGGCCGAGGACAGCGGAGGTGAGGGTGTGGGTGCAGGCCAGGAGACGGTAGTGCCTGTGTCCTCAGAGGGGGGTTGGATCTCAGTGGCAGGTTGGGGCACAGGGGGAGAGGCAGCGGTGCAAACCGGAGGCGGTGAACGGCCTTCGTCCCACCTTGTGGGGTGCTTGGCCATCATATGTCTGCGCATGCTGGTGGTGGTGAGGCTGTTGGTGGTGGCTCCCCGGCTGATCTTGGCGTGACAAAGGTTGCACACCACTGTTCGTCGGTCGTCAGGCGTCTCTGTGAAAAACTGCCAGACCTTAGAGCACCTCGGCCTCTGCAGGGTGGCATGGCGCGAGGGTGCGCTTTGGGAAACAGTTGGTGGATTATTCGGTCTGGCCCTGCCTCTACCCCTGGCCACCGCACTGCCTCTTGCAACCTGCCCTGCTGCTGCCCTTGCCTCCCCCTCTGAAGACCTGTCCTGAGTAGGCGTTGCAAACCAGGTGGGGTCAGTCACCTCATCGTCCTGCTGCTCTTCCTCCGAATCCTCTGTGCGCTCCTCCCTCGGACTTACTGCCCTTACTACTACCTCACCGATAGACAACTGTGTCTCATCGTCATCGTCCTCCTCACCCACTGAAAGGTCTTGAGACAGTTGCCGGAAGTCCCCAGCCTCATCCCCCGGACCCCGGGAACTTTCCAATGGTTGGGCATCTGTGACGATAAACTCCTCTGGTGGGAGAGGAACCACTGCTGCCCAATCTGAGCAGGGGCCCGAGAACAGTTCCTGGGAGTCTTCCTGCTCCTGAGCATGTGTCATTGTAGTGGAGTGAGGAGGCTGGGAGGAAGGAGGAGCAGCAGCCAGAGGATTCGGATTTGCAGCACTGGACGGCGCAGAACTGTGGGTGAATGATAGGTTGCTCGAAGCACTTTCTGCCATCCACGACAGGACCTGCTCACACTGCTCATTTTCTAATAAAGGTCTCCCGCGTGGACCCATTAATTGTGCGATGAATGTGGGGACGCCAGAAACGTGCCTCTCTCCTAATCGCGCAGCAGTCGGCTGCGATACACCTGGATCAGGAGCTCGGCCTGTGCCCACACCCTCACTTGGGCCTACGCGTCCTCAGCCGCGTCCACGTCCTCTAGGACTACCCCTACCCCTCAGCATGCTGTATTACCAGTGATTTGATTTCCCAGCCAGGAAATAAATTGGCGCAATCCTGCAGGCCAAATAGAATTTGTGCCCTTTTTTTTTAAAAGGAAAGGCCCACTGACTATATTCAATCAATAATGTGTTGTGGCCCTGCTGTGTGTCACAGAACTGCAGTGTTATTAACTGCAGCAGAGCGGTGATTTCCCAGCCAGGAAATAAATTGGCGCAAGCCTGTTGTTAAACTTAGCTGGCTGCGTATGATTTTTTTTACGTTCTCCACCCAGCACACACGTACCCAGAATGCTGAGGACTGTCAGAGGCAGGCCAAATAGAATTGTTGCCCTTTTTTTTAAAAGGAAAGGCCCACTGACTATATTCAATCAATAATGTGTTGTGGCCCTGCTGTGTGTCACAGAACTGCAGTGTTATTAACTGCAGCAGAGCGGTGATTTCCCAGCCAGGAAATAAATTGGCGCAAGCCTGCAGGCCAAATAGAATTGTTGCCCTTTTTTTTAAAAGGAAAGGCCCACTGACTATATTCAATCAATAATGTGTTGTGGCCCTGCTGTGTGTCACAGAACTGCAGTGTTATTAACTGCAGCAGAGCAGTGATTTCCCAGCCAGGAAATAAATTGGCGCAAGCCTGCAGGCCAAAGAGAATTTTTGCCTTTTTTTTTTAAAAGGAAAGGCCCACTGACTATATTCAATCAATAATGTGTTGTGGCCCTGCTGTGTGTCACAGAACTGCAGTGTTATTAACTGCAGCAGAGCGGTGATTTCCCAGCCAGGAAATAAATTGGCGCAAGCCTGCTGTTAAACTTTGCTGGCTGCGTTTGATTTTTTTACGTTCTCCACCCAGCACACACGTACCCAGAACGCTGAGGACTGTCAGAGGCAGGCCAAATAGAATTGTTGCCCTTTTTTTTAAAAGGAAAGGCCCACTGACTATATTCAATCAATTAATAAATGTGTTGTGTGGCCCTGCTGTGTGTCACGGAACTGCAGTGTTATTAACTGCAGCAGAGCGGTGATTTCCCAGCCAGGAAATAAATTTGCGCAAGCCTGCAGGCCAAATAGAATTTTTGCCCTTTTTTTTAAAAGGAAAGGCCCACTGACTATATTCAATCAATAATGTGTTGTGGCCCTGCTGTGTGTCACAGAACTGCAGTGTTATTAACTGCAGCAGAGCGGTGATTTCCCAGCCAGGAAATAAATTGGCGCAAGCCTGCAGGCCAAATAGAATTTTTGCCCTTTTTTTTTAAAGGAAAGGCCCACTGCGTATATTCAATCAAAAAAATATGTCTTCTGGCCCTGCCTACACAATTCTGTCCCTGGAGTATTTATTACTGCAGGGCGCAATGCTCTGCACGGCCGATTTGGAAAAAAAAAAAATGTGCAACACTGCTAACAGCAGCCTCCACAGTACTGCACACTGTTAGATGTGGCCCTAAGAAGGACCGTTGGGGTTCTTGAAGCCTACACTAACTCCTAACACTCTCCCTGCCTAACCACCACTTCTGTCCCTGTAGTATTACTGCAGGGCGCAATGCTCTGCATGGCCGATTTGGAAAAAAAAAAAAAAGTGCAACACTGCTAACAGCAGCCTCCACACTACTGCACACTGTTAGATGTGGCCCTAAGAAGGACCGTTGGGGTTCTTGAAGCCTACACTAACTCCTAACGCTCTCCCTACAGCAGCTCCAACACTATAGCACTGTCCCTCAGCTATCTCACAACGCATCTGAGGCGAGCCGCGGGAGGGGCCGACTTTTATACTCGGGTGACATCTGATCTCCCCAGCCACTCACAGCAGGGGGGTGGTATAGGGCTGGAACATCACAGGGGGAAGTTGTAATGCCTTCCCTGTCTTTCAATTGGCCAGAAAAGCGCGCTAACGTCTCAGAGAGGAAAGTGAAAGTAACCTGAACATCGCGTGGTGCTCGTTACGAGTAACGAGCATCCCGAACACCCTAATATTCGCCCGAGCATCAAGCTCGGACGAGTACGTTCGCTCATCTCTAATTATGATCTATAGGCAAAAGTGTCAGCCGCACAGTACCTCAACTGACACCAGGTTTAAATGTCTCAGTGCCTGCCCTCTTGTCAAACTCATTTTTTGTCGTGACCTACTGTATGCTTGCCAAAAGTCTTATCAGATTTGTTGTATATGGCAGTAAAGTGTAATGCTTCCCCATGTATCAACAGCTCCTCCACTTATTCTGTATGCATATTCTTGACCTCCAAAATACCTGCCCATGATTCATGATCTATTAGTGACTTACTGGTCTGTCACAAGTGAGTTGGGGCTTATGTTTTACATCCAGCATTAGTATGGATCCTCAGTAAAGCCACTGTATTCACCTTATCTGTCAGAGTTCTATTTCATTGTTTTTTATTATAATAAGATTACTATTAGAGCAGTGAGACTGTGGAACTCTGTGCCTGAGGACGTAGTGATGGCAAAATCGATAGATGAGTGTAAGAGAGGACTAGACGTCTATTAAGAGTGCTATGATATTGCAGGATGTAGACATTAAATACCAGCGGGGTTGTTGATCCGGGTCTAGGAGTCAGGTAGGAACTTTCAAAAGCTTGATCTGGAGAATAGTTTAACTGCCATTATGGGGTCGAGAATTATTTTTACCACCAATGGGCTAATTGGCTTCTCCCTCATAGTTTTTTTTCCCCTTCCTCTGGATCAACAAGGTGGAAGGGGGGTTGGAAACAGGCTGAACTAGATGGACATTGTCTACCTTCAGCCTAACATACTATGTTACTATTGAAGGCTGGTCAGAGCATTCTTTTATTATTATACCTTTAGTTATAATACAATGATTTTGTTCTTTATTTATCTTTAAAGCTTTCTCTTTACTGAAATCTACAAGCAGCATATAATCACAATATACCAAATAGAACATATTATTACATTATATTGGTGGTTTGCACTCTATCAACTCTAACAGTTATAACTGTAGTGCTGTCATAATCGTACTGATCAGTAGAATAAAGTTAACATAATATATATGCCACTGGCGAAGGCCATAAAAATAAATCCAAAAAAAAACCTGTGAAATTGCTTTTTTTTCCAATAGCCCTCAGCAAAAAACTTAACAAAAGATATTCATTACATTATATATGCACCCAAAATAAATTCTTATAAAAACTAGAACTTGCGCCACAAAATACAAGATGTCATACCTAAAAAGGTTATGACCACTTTAACACAAAAGAGGATGTGATTTTCTGGTTCTAAGGCCTCATGTCCACGGCATGCGCGGATTCACTGCGAGTCATCATTAAAAGGATTTTTTATTGTTTGTATTTTATAAATTTGTTTGTGGGTGCAATGCAGATCCTAAGCTCACACAGAGATGAATGGAGCCACATCTGCACATGACTGCAATAAAATGGAGCAGGCTGCGATTTATTATCCGTGCATGGCATCCGCAAATGATTTAAAATCAAATCTGCTAGTGTTAAATGAAGTGCAGGTGCCCCATGCTTCTCTATGGGTGGTTTGAACTGCAGGTGACCCGCGTGGATTTTGCAAATCAAATACGCCCGTGGACATTGGGCCTTAAGGCTAAAAATAGTTATGTCCCTAAAGGGTTAAAAATGCACTTAGGTTGACTGTGTTCTGCACCAAATATATTTACATTACACATAAATTCAAAATTCAAAAGCAAAAACTGACATTTTTGAGAGTGTTAGGAGTTTAATCAAATAATATTTTGATGAGCTTTGGCAATTGCGATATAATAAAATGCAATAGGATGGAACCTTGACAGAGAAAGTGAATGCAGTGGCATCCCAGAGGTTCCATAGTAATGTTGGACCTAAAACATTAACCCCAAGTCCATTGTAACACTTGGATTAGTAAATAGCTGATCATGGGCTGGTATTTTAGAGTCCAAGAATATGCACTCAGAATCTGGGAGATGACATGGTTGATACTCAAGGCAGCATGACTACCTGTCATATATACCTACCCTGATAAAACATTTGGTAAGCAATAAGCATAGATTAGTAATGACAGAGGAGGTTTTGCAAAAGAAATGGGCACTAAAGTGTTAAGTGAATTGCTAGACCTTCATATTAAAGGATATTTCTGCAGGGCTATAGCTGATCTAATGTAGCTATCAATCCTCAAAGAATTCACTAGCAGATATTAAACTATCAGTAACAATTGCTAAGTGAATTGCCAAACCTTTACAATATAGGACATCAATACTGGGCTATAGTTGAGATGGCAATAGGACTACACATATCACACCAACTGGTAATACATATTTCTTGGACAATTATCTTTTTTCTGAGTTCAACATTTTGGTTTTAATGATTAAGAAATGAAAGTTATATTTTAGTCTCATACTTATATCTCAGTGCATATGTTAGGCAATTTACAGAGTCACTTGGTATAACTGTAGCATAATCACTTATATGATCTACACACTGACTGTGTAGAAACTGTACAGAGATACTTAAGATACAGCAAAGTTTAACTAAACTGATAGCTTGCTGAAGCAAAATTTGCCCTGGGGCCCATAGAACTTTAGGTACTCCCCTGGCTGAGTTCCTGGTAAACAGAGATTTCTTTATCTATTACTCAATTTTAATTGTCATATGAGACAAAATGGGATTAAAGCAGATGAAAAGCTTAATGGTAAAAGTGCTAGAATATGTTTTGTGCTTTTTCTATATTTAGTGTGTTCTTTAAATTACCTTTAAAATCAACCTGCTAGCATCTAGAAACAATTAAAACATAAGTGTATAAGTACCACTGGAATATTTCGTTTTGGTTATTTGCCATTCTAATAATTGAGAAAAATCCACTTACGAATAGAATGTTTTGGAGGCACATTTGCTTTTATATAGAAGCAAATATGCTACTGTATGCGGTTATTCAATTGTCTGTATTGATCTTTGTTTTAGATTTCAGGTGCAGACACACACAGTACCGGTAGAAAGACTTTAATTGAGAACTTGAAAGTTGGGTTATTAACAGAAAATGTAGCAGTACTTAAATAACCTAATGTTGAAAGCATCTTCAGAGAAGACTGTGAAGAGGCTGATATATTGATTTCTGCCTCTTTCCTAGAGAAAAAGAAGAAAACAGTAAGTATGGCTTCAAATAAAGAAGTTTTGTTCCAATACTTGAAAATATGCTTTTAATATTTGAAACAACTTTTACTTTATTTTATTTTGTTTCTTCATTTGAGTCAAACAATAGGCTCTTAAATACTTAGATGACTTTAATTAGCCATGAAAAAATATCACCCAAGAATAATACTTATAATTCCGAAATATGAATCAGTGTATTGAGAATTTCCATGTAATTGTAGAAGAAAAAAGTAATATGTTATAAAATAGCTGATAAAATGTACTAAGGATTAAAATATTCAAATAGCATATATATATATATATATTGTGAAGATTATTTAAAGACAACCCTAACATGTCAATCAGTAGAATTGAAGAATGGTAGAAAAAATGTACTTCTGGTATTTAAAGAAAAATAAGTTTATCAAATGGAAAGAGGGGGAATATCTAAAGAACAATATAATGCGGTCTGCAGAAACTGTAGGGCAAGTGTCAGAAAAGCTAAAGCTAATAATGAATTGAGGCTTGCAACAGAGGCCAAAAGCAATAATAAAGGATTTGGGGGGTATGTCAAAAGTCAAAGAAAAGTCAAAGATGCTATAGGATGCTTACAGTATGAAAATGGTAAATTGGTTAAAAATGATGTTGAGAAGGCCGAAATATTAAATTCCTATTTTGTGTGTGTTTTCTCTCAAAAAGTAGATATGAAGTCAACTGATCTTCCCTGTGCTATTGGGAATTAAAAGAATGAGCACTTAGCAGTAGGCTATCTATAAGCAGAGTTATGGTGTGGGAACACTTAGCTAACTTAAATAATTTCTAGACTCCAGTTTCAGATGAATTACATCATAGGATACTAAAGGAAGCAGCGGAGGTAATTGCTGAACCACTAGCCATAATCTTTGAAAATTCATAGAAAACCGGAGAAATTTCAGAAGATTGAAAAAAGGGCAATTGTTTTCTCTATTGTTATGTCTGCTGCATCTAGTTTCTCCATGAACTAGAGAACTGCACATGCAGAACACCAAAAGCAAGTGAACTATGAACTGGATTCATGGGCAGACATAACATAATGACTGACAAATGCCCAAAACACTCACCTAGCATACCTGCATGCATACACAGATGGAATAGATTAGGTACAAGTTATTGGTTTGTGTTTTGGCCAAAACACTTAAGCCCGTGATCCCGCAACAAGGGTCCTTGTCTTGCTGGTCCCTGCTCCAACAAGACAACTAACCCAATGATACCTGCCTGCAAGCAGGGTAATTGTCCTGATAGGGACAGCTCCATGCTGGAACCTAAGGAACTACCTCACCCTAGATGGTAAATGGTCCAAGCAGCTCAGGATACAGTTTACACCACACCAACACACCAGAGATTGCATACAACACAGAACACCATTCACACTGAACAAAACTGTTCACCTCTCATGTCTGGCCACCTGCACAGACATTTAGAACATGTCTATGTACACACCAATTCACACAGAGCATGACTGTTCACCTCCCATGTCTGGCAACCTTCACACAGAACAGCACTGTTTACCTCCCATGCCCGGCCATCTGTACAGATACTCTGAGTATGTCACTGTACGCACCTGCACCACAATATCCTTTAATGTAAACACCAGGGTAGCGGGAAACCAGCATCCTCTAGAAAGAGGGTCTGGTTTATATGTGCAAAAGACCAGTGAGGATTGGCTGGCTGGAGAATACCACACCCAGTCAGTTCTATTATCCCTCACCTGTTGAAGTGTGCTGCTGTAACGTCATAGAACTACAGGTGCAGCAACACAACCTGATACCTCAAAAGCCTGAAGGAAACTACAGGCTTTTGAGCCTGACGTCTATACCGGGAAAGATCTTTGAACAAATTATTAAACAGCATATATGCAATTACTTGAATGAGAATGGAGTAAATAACCAGAGCTAGCATCGGTTTGTAACAAACAAGTCCTGATAGACTAATTGTTACCCTGTTTCCATGAAAATAAGACATATCCTGAAAATAAGACATAGCATGATTTTCCAGAATTTTTGAGGATGCAAAATGATTTTTCAGGCTTTTTGAGGAAACTTGAAATATAAGCCCTACTCCAAAATTAAGCCCTGCTAACAGTTAATTAAAAAAGTCAATTTAAATAGTGTCCAGGCAGCTATGCATGTAAAAAAGTTAAACCTTTTTGAACAAAAATTAATATAAGACACTGTCTTATTTTCGGGGAAACACGGTACCATGCAGGGGTTGCTGGTCCTCCCAGGGCGGCGGTCTGCAGGGTCCCGCGGTCAGGGCATGTCCCCCAGGCTTGTTGTCCGCTGTCGGGGGCATGGGTGTCTGGCTGGCGTGGGCGGCGTGGTGCTATTGGCACGTGGCCCCGTGCACGTGCGCACCTGTGAGTCCAGCTGCCGTGCACGAGCTCCCTTTTATTATGTTCTGTTGGGAGTTGGCTGTCTTCCTCTGTCTGCCCCTGGGCGGAGGCTTTTGTTTAAAGGTCGGGCAGAGACTTGCAATCACTGCCAGTTATTGGTTTCCCTCAGTGTGCTAACTCGTCTGCCTCTGTTGGTTTCCTGCCTCTGTCATCTTGTCTGCTATACTTTACTATTTTCCGCCAGGTTTTTCCATCTGTCTCAGTTCTGCTTTGTATTGTTCGTGTTGGTTAATTACTTCTGCCTTTTCTGTCGGTATTCTACCCTTTCCATCCAGGTACGCCAGCGTCCCTTTTCGGTCTCTAGTGAGAGTAGGGACTGCCACCCAGTTGCTCGCCTGGGGTTAGCCAGGAGTGGAGGCAAGCAGATAGGGACAGGGGTTGTGGGTGAGATCTAGGGCACCCGGGCTGGCGTATCAAGGGTAGTATACCGTAACACAAATCTATTTTTTTTTTACTGACATAATCACCAACTGGATTGATTGATTAAGGAAATGCAGTAGATATAGTATATCTTGACTCTATTAACGCTTTGACAAAGTATCTCATACCATCCTTATTTTAAAAAATGACCAAATATGGAATTGACAAGGCAACTATTAGGTGGATTCACAACTTGCTGAGTGATCATACTCAAAGAGCGGTCATAAATGGCTGCATATCCAACTGGAAGACTGTGTCAAATAGGGTACTACAAGGCTCTGTTCAGGTCCCAGTGTTCAAAATTTTTCTAAATGATCTGGAAGTGAGAATTGTGCGGCAAAAAAGGCATACACAATTTTGGGATGTAATAAATGAAGCATAGAGTCTAGATCATGTCAGGTAATTATTCCCCTGTCTTCCTTCTTAGTCAGACCTCATCTGGAATGCTGTGTCCAGTTCTGGGCACCCCAATTTACAGAAGAAAATAAACAAACTGGAGCAAGTTCAGAGAAGAACTACCAGTATGTTGAGTGATCTGCAAATCATGTCCTATGAAGAACGGTTAAAGGATCTGGAAATGTTTAGCTTGCAAAAAAGAAGGCTGAGAGGGGACTTACTAGCTGTCTACAAATATCTGAATGGCTGTCACAGTGCAGAGGGATCAGCCCTATTCTCATTTACACAAGAAAAGACTAGAAGCAATGGGATGAAACTGAAAAGATGGAAAAACAAATTAGATATTAGAAAAAACTTTCTGACCGTGAGATAAGCAATGAGTGGAGCAGGGTTCCACAGGGATAGTGAGTTTTCCTTCAATGGAAGTCTTCAAATAGAGGCTAGACAGACACCTGTCTGGGATTATTTAATGTATCCTGCACTGAGCAGGGGGTTGTACAGCAGCAGTTGCGCATGCATGCTGAAACTTTATTCACTTCAATGGCACCACTGTATATAGCTGAGTACTTCAAGCACCGAGCACATAAGCCCTGAACAGCAGTGTACATGTGTGACCACTGTTGCTCACTTTTCAAGATGCACCTGTCCCCATTCAAAGGATCAGTGAGGATCTCAGCTGTTGAATACCCACTGATTTGCAAGTTATCCTCTATCACTGGTGGTAATGGTAGTGTCCATGATGCGGGAGTATTACATGTTCCTTGAGTGAGTTTGTATTAACATATTTGATAGAGATGAGCGAACGTACTCGTCCGAGCTTGATACTCGTTCGAGTATTAGCGTGTTCGAGATGCTCGTTACTCGTAACGAGTACCATGCGATGTTCGGGTTACTTTCACTTTCATCTCTGAGACGTTAGCGCGCTTTTCTGGCCAATTGAAAGACAGGGAAGGCATTACAACTTCCCCCTGCGACGTTCAAGCCCTATACCACCCCCCTGCAGTGAGTGGCTGGCGAGATCAGGTGTCACCCGAGTATAAAAATCGGCCCCTCCCACGGCTCGCCACAGATGCGTTCTGACATAGAGGAGGGAAAGTGGTATCTTGGTGGAGCTGCTATAGGGAGAGTGTTAGGAGTATTTTAGGCTTCAAGAACCCCAACGGTCCTTCTTAGGGCCACATCTAACCGTGTGCAGTACTGTGGAGGCTGCTTTTTGCAGTGTTGCACTTTTTTTTTTTTTTGGTATATCGGCCGTGCAGAGCATTGCGCCCTGCAGTAATACTCCAGGGCCAGAAGCGCTTAGGCAGGGACAGAAGACATATTGATTGAATATAGGCAGTGGGCCTTTGCAAAAAAATTTGGGGAAAAAAATCTATTTGGGCTGCCTGTGACTGTCCTCAGTGTTCTGGGTCTGTGCTGGGTGTAGTAGTTCTCCAAATTCATACGCAGCCAGCTAAGTGTTACAGCAGGCTTGCGCAAAATTATTTCCTGACTCTGTCTGGGCTGTGAAATCACCGCTGTATTGCAGTTCACAGTGCAACACTCTGCAGTTCTTTGACATACTCCAGGGCCAGAAGCGCTTAGGCAGGGACAGAAGACATATTGATTGAATATAGGCAGTGGGCCTTTGCAAAAAAATTTGGGGAAAAAATTCTATTTGGGCTGCCTGTGACTGTCCTCAGTGTTCTGGGTCTGTGCTGGGTGTAGTAGTTCTCCAAATTCATACGCAGCCAGCTAAGTGTTACAGCAGGCTTGCGCAAAATTATTTCCTGGCTCTGTCTGGGCTGTGAAATCACCGCTGTATTGCAGTTCACAGTGCAACACTCTGCAGTTCTTTGACATACTCCAGGGCCAGAAGCGCTTAGGCAGGGACAGAAGACATATTGATTGAATATAGGCAGTGGGCCTTTGCAAAAAAATTTGGGGAAAAAAATCTATTTGGGCTGCCTGTGACTGTCCTCAGTGTTCTGGGTCTGTGCTGGGTGTAGTAGTTCTCCAAATTCATACGCAGCCAGCTAAGTGTTACAGCAGGCTTGCGCAAAATTATTTCCTGGCTCTGTCTGGACTGTGAAATCACCGCTGTATTGCAGTTCACAGTGCAACACTCTGCAGTTCTTTGACATACTCCAGGGCCAGAAGCGCTTAGGCAGGGACAGAAGACATATTAATTGAATATAGGCAGTGGGCCTTTACAAAAAAATTTGGGGAAAAAAATCTATTTGGGCTGCCTGTGACTGTCCTCAGTGTTCTGGGTCTGTGCTGGGTGTAGTAGTTCTCCAAATTCATACGCAGCCAGCTAAGTGTTACAGCAGGCTTGCGAAAAATTATTTCCTGGCTCTGTCTGGGCTGTGAAATCACCGCTGTATTGCAGTTCACAGTGCAACACTCTGCAGTTCTTTGACATACTCCAGGGCCAGAAGCGCTTAGGCAGGGACAGAAGACATATTAATTGAATATAGGCAGTGGGCCTTTACAAAAAAATTTGGGGAAAAAAATCTATTTGGGCTGCCTGTGACTCTCCTCAGTGTTCTGGGTCTGTGCTGGGTGTAGTAGTTCTCCAAATTCATACGCAGCCAGCTAAGTGTTACAGCAGGCTTGCGAAAAATTATTTCCTGGCGTTCCGTAAGCAAAGTCAGCCTCCAACCACAGGCCAATAAGCGGCACATTTAATTACAGCGTTCTGTTTCTGCATTACTGGTAATACAGCATGCTGAGGGGTAGGGGTAGGCCTAGAGGACGTGGACGCGGCCGAGGACGCGGAGGCCTAAGTCAGGGTGTGGGCACAGGCCGAGCTCCTGATCCAGGTGTATCGCAGCCGACTGCTGTGGGATTAGGAGAGAGGCACGTTTCTGGCGTCCCCACATTCATCGCACAATTAATGGATCCACGCGGTAGACCTTTATTAGAAAATGAGCAGTGTGAGCAGGTCCTGTCGTGGATGGCAGAAAGTGCATCCAGCAATCTATCGTCCACCCACAGTTCTGCGCCGTCCACTGCTGCAACTCAGAATCCTCTGGCTGCTGCTCCTCCTTCCTCCCAGCCTCCTCACTCCATTACAATGAGACATTCTGAGGAGCGGGCAGACTCCCAGGAACTGTTCTCGGGCCCCTGCTCAGATTGGGCAGCAGTGGTTCCTCTCCCACCAGAGGAGTTTATCGTGACTGATGCCCAACCATTGGAAAGTTCCCGGGGTCTGGGGGATGAGGCTGGGGACTTCCGGCAACTGTCTCAAGACCTTTCAGTGGGTGAGGAGCACGATGACGTTGAGACACAGTTGTCTATCAGTGAGGTAGTAGTAAGGGCAGTAAGTCCGAGGGAGGAGCGCACAGAGGATTCGGAGGAAGAGCAGCAGGACAATGAGGTGACTGACCCCACCTGGTTTGCTACGCCTACTGAGGACAGGTCTTCAGAGGGGGAGGCAAGAGCAGCAGCAGGGCAGGTTGCAAGAGGCAGTGCGGTGTCCAGGGGTAGAGGCAGGGCCAGACCGAATAATCCACCAACTGTTTCCCAAAGCGCCACCTTGCGCCATGCCACCCTGCAGAGGCCGAGGTGCTCAAAGGTCTGGCAGTTTTTCACTGAGAGTGCAGACGACCGACGAACAGTGGTGTGCAACCTTTGTCGCGCCAAGATCAGCCGGGGAGCCACCACCACCAGCATGCGCAGACATATGATGGCCAAGCACCCCACAAGGTGGGACGAAGGCCATTCACCGCCTCCGGTTTGCACCACTGCCTCTCCCCCTGTGCCCCAACCTGCCACTGAGATCCAACCCCCCTCTCAGGACACACGCACAACCGTCTCCCGGCCTGCACCCACATGCTCACCTCCGCTGTCCTCGGCCCCATCCAGCAATGTCTCTCAGCGCAGCATCCAGCCGTCGCTAGCGCAAGTGTTTGAGCGCAAGCGCAAGTACACCGCCACGCACCCGCACGCTCAAGCGTTAAACGTGCACATAGCCAAATTTATCAGCCTGGAGATGCTGCCGTATAGGGTTGTGGAAACGGAGTACTTCAAAAGTATGATGGCGGCGGCGGCCCCGCACTACTCAGTTCCCAGTCGCCACTACTTTTCCCGATGTGCTGTCCCAGCCCTGCACGACCACGTCTCCCGCAACATTGTACGCGCCCTCACCAACGCGGTTACTGGCAAGGTCCACTTAACTACGGACACGTGGACAAGCACAGGCGGGCAGGGCCACTATATCTCCCTGACGGCACATTGGGTGAATTTAGTGGAGGCTGGGACCGAGTCAGAGCCTGGGACCGCTCATGTCCTACCCACCCCCAGAATTGCGGGCCCCAGCTCGGTGGTGGTATCTGCGGCGGTGTATGCTTCCTCCACTAAAGCACCCTCCTCCTCCTCCTCCTCCTCCAACGCAACCTCTGTCTCGCAATCAAGATGTGTCAGCAGCAGCAGCATGTCGCCAGCAGTCGGTGTCGCGCGGCGTGGCAGCACAGCGGTGGGCAAGCGTCAGCAGGCCATGCTGAAACTACTCAGCTTAGGAGATAAGAGGCACACGGCCCACGAACTGCTGCAGGGTCTGACAGAGCAGACCGACCGCTGGCTTGCGCCGCTGAGCCTCCAACCGGGCATGGTCGTGTGTGACAACGGCCATAACCTGGTGGCGGCTCTGCAGCTCGGCAGCCTCACGCACGTGCCATGCCTGGCCCATGTCTTTAATTTGGTGGTTCAGCGCTTTCTGAAAAGCTACCCACGCTTGTCAGACCTGCTCGGAAAGGTGAGTCGGCTCTGCGCACATTTCCGCAAGTCCCACACGGACACTGCCATCCTGCGCACCCTGCAACATCGGTTTAATCTGCCAGTGCACCGACTGCTGTGCGACGTGCCCACACGGTGGAACTCTACGCTCCACATGTTGGCCAGGCTCTATGAGCAGCGTAGAGCTATAGTGGAATACCAACTCCAACATGGGCGGCACAGTGGGAGTCAGCCTCCTCAATTCTTTACAGAAGAGTGGGCCTGGTTGGCAGACATCTGCCAGGTCCTTGGAAACTTTGAGGAGTCTACCCAGGTGGTGAGCGGCGATGCTGAAATCATTAGCGTCAGCATTCCTCTGCTATGCCTCTTGAGAAGTTCCCTGCAAAGCATAAAGGCAGATGCTTTGCACTCGGAAACAGAGCCGGGGGAAGACAGTATGTCGCTGGATAGTCAAAGCACCCTCCTGTCTATATCTCAGCGCGTTGAGGAGGAGGATGAGGAGGAGGCGGAAGAGACAGCTTGGCCCACTGCTGAGGGTACACATGCTGCTTGCCTGTCATCCTTTCAGCGTGTATGGCCTGAGGAGGAGGAGGAGGAGGAGGATCCTGAAAGTGATCTTCCTAGTGAGGACAGCCATGTGTTGCGTACAGGTACCCTGGCACACATGGCTGACTTCATGTTAGGATGCCTTTCTCGTGACCCTCACGTTACACGCATTCTGGCCACTACGGATTACTGGGTGTACACACTGCTTGACCCACAGTATAAGGAGAACCTTCCCACTCTCATACCCGAAGAGGAAAGGGGTTCGAGAGTGATGCTATACCACAGGACCCTGGCAGACAAACTGATGGTAAAATTCCCATCCGACAGCGCTAGTGGCCGAAGGCGCAGTTCCGAGGGCCAGGTAGGCGCGGAGATCAGGCAGCATGTACAGCACAGGCAGGGGAACACTCTCTAAGGCCCTTGACAGCTTTATGGCTCCCCAGCAAGACTGTGTCACCGCTCCTCAGTCAAGGCTGAGTCGGCGGGAGCACTGTAAAAGGATGGTGAGGGAGTACGTAGCCGATCGCACGACCGTCCTCCGTGATGCCTCTGCCCCCTACAACTACTGGGTGTCGAAGCTGGACACGTGGCCTGAACTCGCGCTGTATGCCCTGGAGGTGCTTGCTTGACCTGCGGCTAGTGTCTTGTCAGAGAGGGTGTTTAGTGCGGCTGGGGGAATCATCACAGATAAGCATACCCGCCTGTCAACCGACAGTGCCGACAGGCTTACACTCATCAAGATGAACAAAGCCTGGATTTCCCCAGACTTCTCTTCTCCACCAGCGGACAGCAGCGATACATAAGCAATACGTAGGCTGCACCCGCGGATGGAAGCATCGTTCTCTATCCCCATCAAAAACGGGGACCTTTTTGCTTCATCAATCTGTGTATAATATTCCTCCTCCTCCTCCTGCTCCTCCTCCTGAAACCTCACATAATCACGCCGAACGGGCAATTTTTCTTAGGCCCACAAGGCTCAGTCATATAATTTTTGTAAACAATTTTTATATGTTTCAATGCTCATTAAAGCGTTGAAACTTTCACCTCAACCAATTTTTATTTTAACTGGGCTGCCTCCAGGCCTAGTTACCAATTAAGCCACATTAACCAAAGCGATTAATGGGTTTCACCTGCCCTCTTGGTTGGGCATGGGCAATTTTTCTGACGGACATTAGTACTGTTGGTACACTAATTTTTGGGGGCCCTCGCCTACAGTGTAATCCAATTAATTTTTAGCCCACCTGCACTACAGCTGACGTTACATCAGCTGTGTTGGGCACTGCAATGGGATATATTTATGTACCGCCGGTGGGTTCCAGGGAGCCACCCATGCTGTGGGTCCACAGGGAGTTGTAACTGCATGTGTCCACTTCTAAAGAACCCCAGTCTGACTGGGGCATGCAGTGTGGGCCGAAGCCCACCTGCATTAAACATGACATTACCTCAGCTGTGATGGGCAATGCAATGGGATATATTTATGTACCGCCGGTGGCTTCCTGGCACCCACCCATGCTGTGGGTCCACAGGGAGTTGTAACTGCATGTGTCCACTTCTAAAGAACCCCAATCTGACTGGGGCATGCAGTGTGTGCCGAAGCCCACCTGCATTAAACATGACATTACCTCAGCTGTGATGGGCAATGCAATGGGATATATTTATGTACCGCCGGTGGCTTCCTGGCACCCACCCATGCTGTGGGTCCACAGGGACTTCACAATAGGGAGTTGTACCTGCCTGTGTCTATGAATTAAAAACCCCGGTCAGATTGGGGCATGCAGTGTGGGCCGAAGCCCACCTGCATTTAATCTGACGTTAGCTCTGCTGTCCAGGGCACTGCAATGGGATACATTTATGTACAGCCAGTGGGTTCCAGGGAGCCCCCCATGCTGTGGGTGCACACGGAATTCCCATTGCGGAGTTGTACCTGCCTGTGACTATTTATAAAAAAACGCGGTCTGACTGGGGCATGCAGACACCTTGACAGAATGAATAGTGTGTGGCACATAGGTTGCCCATTGCTATGCCCACGTGTGCAGCTCCAGATGGAGGTGGCACAGGATTGGATTTCTCATTGCTTCTGTACAGCATTGTGGACTATCGCCCCGCCCCTTTTAAACAGGGTCGCTGCCTAGCCGTGCCAACCCTCTGCAGTGTGTGCCTGCTTTTCCTCTGGCAGACGCACTTATAAATAGACATGAGGGTGGCGTGGCATGAGGGCAGCTGAAGGCTGGGCAGGGACAGTTTGATGTGCGCTGTGGACACTGGGTCGTGGGGGGGGGGTTGGGCAGCATGTAACCCAGGAGAAGTGGCAGCGGAGTGTCATGCAGGCAGTGATTGTGCTTTGTTGGAGGTAGTGTGGTGCTTAGCTAAGGTATGCATTGCTAATGAGGGCTTTTCAGAAGTAAAAGTTGTTGGGAGGGGGGGGCCCACTCTTGCCACTATTGTGGCTTAATAGTGGGACCTGGGAACTTGAGATGCGGCCCAACATGTAGCCCCTCGCCTGCCCTATCTGTTGCTGTGTCGTTCCCATCACTTTCTTGAATTGCCCAGATTTTCACAAACGAAAACCTTAGCGAGCTTCGGCGATATACAAAAATGCTCGGGTCGCCCATTGACTTCAATGGGGTTCGTTATTCGGAACGAACCCTCGAGCATCGCGAAAAGTTCGTCTCGAGTAACGAGCACCCGAGCATTTTGGTGTTCGCTCATCTCTAATATTTGACACTAATTTAATATTGTTGTTCATTTTTTTCCTCTCCCAAGCTCTTATGCATAAAAAGTAATGCCTGTGACAGAGCCATGTGAGGATAGTCTAATGGGAGGTCCACATTTTTCTTGAAAGTATGGAGCTATAGGCATGTAATGTACTGCTATACAGCATACAGCAGCATATTACAGATATACGTCCTTCTAGAAGCAGTGCTTTTATGGGTCAATACTTCTGTGATGTTAACGTTAAGTACAGTTTTGTGGCAGTTTCTGTGGCAGTTTTTCATAAGTTTTTTGAGCCAAAACCAGAAGTGGGTTTAAAAAAAGGAGGGGGGTGGGGCTGAAGGATGGACTTGTACTTTATACTTCTCCTTCCTGCTGGCTGAAAAGACTGCATGAAAAACTAACACAGAAACTGGTGTGCGAGAACAAACTGTGAGAGCTGCAGTTTTTATAGAGTATGCTGCAGTTTTTTCTTCCTTTGGCATTTGTACAGTTGCAAACAATATTATTCAACCCTGAATACAGATTATGGAATAAAATGAACATTTTCTAGCAACTTGGGCAGCATAAAAGACTTCTTTATTTTAGCATTTCTCTAAGAACATAGATTAAAAGAACCTGGCATAAATGTTCAAATGCTCGGCATTTGAATATCTGTGCTGTTAAGGCATGTTTTTACTGAAATGCTGAAGTATGAAAAAAAGTATTTTATGCTACTCAAATTACTAGAAAGCCTTAATTTTCTTCTATGCATATCAGCAGTGACTCTCTGCTTCCATGCACTTGGTGGGGTAGAATAGCAAGGCTGGGTGAGTTGAATATTTTTCAAGCCCCTGACAAATTAGGTTTATTCGCCAGGCTTATAAACTTACAGTTATTTGTAAAAAGCAATTAAACAACAACAATTTAAATAGCTCAGCACAATTAATATAACAAGTGGTTACTGTAATTCAGCACACAATGTAAATTCTAATGATTGTAGTCTCGGAATTCAAACCGTTTATGACTAGCATCTTTAGTACTTAGTAGAGCACCACATTTAGTGTTGGATTGGAGTGCCGAGGACCCACCAGTAAAACTGATACTGGGAGCCCACCCTTCAGCTACATGGAAAAATACATAAGTAGTGCGATGTATTATACAACCAATTGAACAATCACATATTTAGGCCCACTTATAGGACTATTATGTGTAAAAATATGATTGAAGAGGAATTTTATAAAATTCCAAGTTATCCAAGTTAAAATGTATTTTATTTTGTCATAATAAATGCTTTTTTACGCAAATACATAAAAATCATAATTATTATTGCCACATTCATAAAGACCCGATCTATAAAATGATGATAATATTTATCCTGCATTGGGAATTCTGTAAAAAAAATAGAAAAAACTAAGTCAGAATTGCTGTTTTTTCTTCATTTGCTTAACCATATAAAAAAAGGAATCAAAAAGTTGCATGTAGTCCAAAATGATACCAATAAAAGCTGCAACTTGCTCCACCAAAAACAGGGCCCTATGCAGTTCTGTTGAGCATACCCCAACTGAAGTACGGACAAGAATTTCATTGCTTCTTGATCATTGTTTAGTTTCTGCATGCAGAAAACTGAACTACAGATCAGCCTATGTAAACAGGCAGTCGTTCACTTATGAACTGCCTGTTTATTGTGACTGAAGGTAGAACAATCCCTGGCCCACTCTGCCACCATTCATTGAACAATAGATATTGCTGTGTAAAAGCACAGAAAGGATTAATACTGGGACAACCAATAGACTATCTGCACCCAAAAGGTAGTCCTCTGTAAAAGAGCCCAAAGGCTGGGTTCACAACAGTGTTCTGTCATTCTTTATTAGCAGATCAATTTTTTTAAATTTCAAAGCAAAAAAGGGGATGCCTAACTGATGCAAAGTGAAGCTAAAAGATTAGTAAAAGAAAGATGGTTTGCTTCAGTTTGCATCGGTTAGAACCTTGTCACATATTTATGCATGTTTTTGTGTGCATAGAATATACGTGCACAAAACACAGGGGATAGAACCCATTGATTTTCATGGGTGCATTCTCAAGAGCGTGTTTCACGTACATGTAAAAAAAGTAGGACCTGCTCTATCTTTCTGTGTTTTGCACAGCAAAGGCCCCCATGGAAGTCCATGGGAGGTGCACAAATATGCGAGGGGATGCGTGAAACACCTTAAAGCCGTGATAGAAAAGAAAACATCTGGACCGCATAAGTCTAAATGGCCTTTTAATCCACAGAAGTGGTGCATCACGCACATATAAACTAGCCTTGCATGTGCAAAAAGTACAGTAATTTGCTTAGATACTCACATAAATCAACCACAATTTTGCGCAAATACGTTACGCTGAGGCGAGCGTTCCTACACATACACTCATGTGAAGCCGTCCTTAGACATCCTGAAGAGTTTTTAACGGGTCCATTTTTTGTTAGATTGAAATGTAGCTTTATTTTACAACTGCACATGCTCAGTTGCATAAACAAATATGTTAAACAGAACACAAAGGAAATAGTTTCCGCTTGTATTTGTCCCCCTTTAGTACAATGTAAAAAGAAAAAGTCCATTCTGTCCAGTTTTCATTTTTTTTAAAATGAAAAAAGCCCCGCAGGTCAGTCTTTTCCATCTTCAAAAAAGAAACCAGATGGAACTGAAGCAAACTAAAAAAAAATAAATCCAATTGAAATCAATGGGGATTTTACCAAATCCATTTCTTTCCTATTTTTGTGCTCTTAGAATGGAAAACAGAAAACAAAACACTGATGTGAACCGAGCGTTGAGTGTATTATGTGTGCATTTCTGTCTTCGAAATACAGACAGGTGTTCCAGCCTGAGCACGGGGTTTACTGACCCAAACTCTGAGCATCATAGGTCCCAATAATGCTCCATGTTCAGGTCAATAAAACCAGCGGTCAAGCTAGAAAACACATCTGTGTTATAGCCGCAGAAATGCACCCATACTACGTTCTTTTGAAACTGGCTTAGTTGTTACAAAAGAAAACATCCTTTCAACTACCATTAATACACTAATTTTGTGTTTCCCATTTCCTTATTAAAATGGCAAGATATTAGCAGCAAATATTATTTTTAGAACAGCATCACAAAACATTTCATCAAAAAACAACCAGTCCTTTTGACGTCACATCAATACAAGTGGCACTGAACAAACTGTTCTCTTTGGAAGTCTCTGAAGACATACGATGATAAAGGGCAGCACTTTTTGTAATCTATTATTAACTGTCATATGTGTATATTGCTCAGAAGCCTTTAGCAGAGAAAGCAAGTCATGTGTTGGAGGTAAAATGATTAAGTGTTTTAAGATGCATTTTTCCTTTGTTCTTACAAATGTTGCTTCATTACTAGCAGCCTTTCATGCCACAAAACATAGTTTTAGAAAGTTATCTGTAATGGGTATTTTACTGACAGTCTTTAAATAATTTTGCAGTTTTAAAAGGACTTATAATTATCTTGCCTGAATTTCATGCCAGTTAATTGAACGTTGTTCAAATACATCCACATTAGAGTCTGTTTATAATTATTGGGAGGCAGCATGCTGAGCCGCTGGTTCAATTAGATTCTGATGGCTGATATTTCTTTTGTTGACAGGGT
The DNA here is from genome assembly GCF_035609145.1 of Eleutherodactylus coqui. Classification (NCBI taxonomy): domain Eukaryota; kingdom Metazoa; phylum Chordata; class Amphibia; order Anura; family Eleutherodactylidae; genus Eleutherodactylus; species Eleutherodactylus coqui. Next base: position 422,855,270 of record NC_089837.1, on the reverse strand, counting down.
ATGTACACAGTAATGCTTAGGAGTTAGACAGTCCTATTATAAATATTCACACCTCTTTATATATAGATAAACTAAAAATGGCTATTGTTCTGCATGCAATACGTAGAACTTTTGGGCGATCAGCTGAGCACAAACATCCATAAAATAAAAAGAATTTAATGAAATGAAAAAATGAAGGAAATGTATTTAGTTGTACGATTACAATTTATGCTTGGAACACCATGGCATATACACTGGCAAGTAGAGTGAGTATGTGTACTATAAAAAACACAAATAATTATACTGTATTGATAGTGAATAAGTCATCAAATATGTTCTTACTACTTATATTTTTCATCATGACTACAAGGCACCATCACTATGATCTTAAGGCTTCATATTGAACTCTATGTCACTAATTGTGCTGGTTACATTCTGCTATTTTTCACATTTTAAGGAAAGTGCACTGTCTTCATTCAGTGCTTTTACTGACAGTGTGACCTTTCTTCTATTATGATACCTCTTTTCTTTATTCTGCTTTGTTTTTAAACATGTAAACTTTCATTCATCCGTATTATAGGGAAACTTAAGCTTATTATTCCATATGTCATTACATTAATGTAGACTTGTGAGTCTTACATTAAAATGAAAGCTACTGATGCTTTTGTTTATTGCCTTTTTTTCTTTTGCTTGATATTATTTTGTAATTTAGTAGCTTTTTTTTATTCCTTTTAGGTCCCTTTCATAGCGCATTTACAAGATTTTTCTTTTTAGTTTTGGTATTGGCTTTTGGTAGAAGATAATGGTGAAGCATTTGCTTAGAATATGTATGCACTCTCCTTTGTGTTCTTTTTGTTTAAAAAGAAGTACAGGAAAGCAGATCTCCTGAAAATGCAGTGAAAAGAAATTTGTAGTTGACATAATACAGTATAGTAGAGTATAGTGAGACGTGACAAATAGCATACCGGTTTATCTATTTCACAAACACGAGTTGTGGACTACCTTGTATGCATAATAATAAGCACTGAGCAGAGTGATATTGCTAATAATGATGCAAAGACCACAGAAGTCTTAATCAGCCTATGGAACTGTGGAATTATTATATATTTTTCAGAATGTATCTTCTTTTAACCACTTCAGGTCCACCCACTGTAAATATACATTCACATTTTTGTGCCATTTTACAGAACTGATATATATGTATGTACCTTTACATTTACCCAGATTCCGATATAACTAACAATTTTTTGGAATGATGCAATCTTCAGGACCTCATTGGTTCAGGACCAAATCCGGTGATCATCATGGCAACCATAGAAAAAATGTATTGACTAGTAAGAACTAATATGGATAATAACTAATAATAAAGAACTCAAATGTAGGTCTTGTGCTTGCAGTGCTATATTATACATCATATATTGGACAATGTACACATACTTGCCATTGCTTTGCACAAGAAAATTATAGCATTCGTTTCTTGGGTTAAATATTACAGATTGAACTATCTATTTTAGAAAAGAACATGAAAATAATGAGAAAAAAAGTGCATATTCCCCTGTTTTTGCCCATGCATCACTACATAAGGGCTCCTTCACATGAGCATTGCAATTTCGGACTGACGCATCGCAGCCACATTGTGGCCGAAAATCGCGTGATTGCGAGGCGGCTGTGGACAAGTCGAAGCTGCATCTCCAGTTTTAATGTACATTAAGTAGGCTGGGCTGCGGCGTGTATACGCAGCAGCCCAGAATACCATCGGGCAGGGGGAAAGCATTCAGCTCTGTTAAACTCCCTCCTCCTTGCCTCCCCCTCTTTGCCCCTTGCCAACTGCCAGCAAGGAGAGGGGGCAGGCTGGGAGCTTAGCAGAGCTACTGTGCTAATCTCCTACTCCATCCAACCCCCTCACTTTTCCAGCAACCGGCAAGGTGCAGAGAGGGGAAAGAAGGGGATGGGGGTTTAGCAAATCCGCAGCTAAACTCCCTCCCACCTCCCTTTTCCAGAAGCTCTCATAGTCTCCATAGGAATCTATGAGACTGATTGGCATATTCCGGCAAAAGATAGCTCCAGACCTATCTTTTCCAGTCATCGTAAAAGCAGCCGGCATGAATGTACACCATGTGCACTCTTTTCCGGATGGCTGATTTTATGCACCAAAAAAATCACCCATCTCAACAAGTACCTTGGAATCCAATGCTTCATGATTTTCGACCGGTGTTTTATCGTGGCAAAGAAGGCGTGACAAAACGCTTGTGTGAAGGAGCCCTAAGACTTACTAAACAAGAAAATGTCCATTCCAATATGTAAAAGTTAGAAAGCTTTATATGCCCTCACAAAAACAACTTTTTGGGTATACCAAGAAACAAAATTAGTGAGAAATTTTGCTATAATTTTTATATATATATATATATAAAGCAGTACATAATACAGCATTACAGATAAGGTCAGACTTTTCCATCATCATGATTTCTGACTACAAACAGGGGCTGTCTGATCCTACAGCTATACCCCCTTATTTGTCCTCTATTCCCATTTAAATACTAATGCAACATGATCTATTTAAAGGGGGCAGCAGGAGACTGATAATTTTCAGTATAGAGGATTTTTTCTTTATTCAGAATGTTTGTCAGCTCTTCATTTACAAGAAAGCACAATTATGTATACACTATTGCTTTTGTTTTGCCCATGACTTATATATTAATATTGTACTGGTAAAGTCCTCCCTTTGTGATTTATCTGATTTATTGTTTTGTGCATCAATGCACCTGGGTCAGCTTTTCCATTTTATTTGTATTGATTACAAACTAACTGAGTTCAGTACTTTATAAAGCTCTATGATATAAGCGCAGCCAGTTATTTTAGCTTACATTTTCATACTTTCCTTTGTAGAATTTTTCAAAGACACTTTCAACTTTTAACTGTTCAACTTTGAACTGAACATTGACTTGACTGATCTTTCTGTAAAAGAACAATGCTTTTTACTCCTAGGGTCTAGGGTAAAACGAAAGTATATTTATATTGGATAATTTTCAGTCTAACTAGTCATTAAATGATCCACACATTAATCTTATGACCTAAGTTGAATCTGCAGTGAAAATGAACTCAATGACAAGATAAATCTAAGAGAAGGTAAAAATCTTTCTTGTATTCAAAGCCCATTCAAGTTGATGAGGTGGTGATAAATTATGTACTGTACATTGAGATATTTAAGCACATGATGTAGATCAATACTGTGATAAAAGAAAGCATGGTTATACACCCTAAGCAATTAAAAATGCAGCTTTATATTACAGATCAAAGCACAAGCTAAAAGATATTTCATTTCAAGTCTCTGCGTAGATTAATGAAATATAGCTATAACAAGGTTATATTCATACAGAATAAGGACATATGAATCACATTACTGTGCTTTTGGTCCTATGGGAAATACATTTTAGGCAACAGAAAAAAAACCTCTATTAAACTAAATACAGAAATGGCAGAAAGGGCTCTTTACATCCATTTATCCACTGTTATGTCTTCCCTTGATTGTATCTTTGACAAAGGGACACCATAAAGTAAGAAAATCATAAGATCGACTATCATCTGTCCATAAAAGTCAATCTTCTAATTGACTCTCCTTTTTTTTTTTATTAAAGTCTTTCTTATGTTAGCAAGTCATTTTGGAAAATGTCCAACACCTTTAAATACTTATAAGGACAGGTTCACTTTTAGCAGCTCTCAAACATATCTATCACTGCTCCGATAAAAGCTCCATTACAAATCTCCAATGTTATTCCTGCAAAGTACAGATACTGTACAGTAGTAAGGCACCAAGCAAAAAATAAACTAAGAAACTATTAATTTGATCAGTCAAGCTGCAAGGACAATTTATGGTAATGTTTTGGTCATGCTTATAGTGTTCTTATGTTGTACTATGTTTGCATTGCATTTATTTTATTTGTTGAAAATATATTTGCATCTCTGAGATTTACTTACATCTATATAAATGGTTTTGTTTTTAAATAAAAAATTTTTAAAAATCCCTTAAAATTCAAATAAATAACAGTAAGGCCCCCTGTCCAAGGGCGTTGCGGTATCCTACGGCTGAGCTCCGCCGCGGGAGCCGCCGCCAAATTTTCATTGGTCAGCCTAATCTAATAGATAGGCTGACCACAGAGAATTGCAGCAATTCGCAGTCTGCTGCGAATTGCTGGCCGCGAAGAGGGAATCGCAATGATTCTTCGTTCATGGACAGGGGGGCGGCGCTTTCCATAGCAGTGCTATGGAAAGCTTCAGACGGCATGATTCGCTGGCGGTTTACCACTGGCAAAATCACGCCCGTGGACAGGGGGCCTAAAGCAAAGCAACCCACATTATTTTACAGAATGAACATCAGATGTAACACATTTTATGTTTGGCAATGCCATGCTTTGATGAAGCTTAAGGAAAAAAATAATATATTAATGTACATGTATCATCCTTGTCTTAAAATAAAAACCAATTTCTCAATTAGGGTATATGGTTGTTTTACATGTGGCTCCCCTATTTTCAATGGGTGACAGGCCATATTGCATTTTCTCTGTAGCAGCTAATGTAAGACTGACAACAACTCTGTTTGGTGGTAGTTTTGGAAGCACTATTCCGTAATTACCGGTTTTATATTGCATCATTCTTCCGATATTATCTATGCACCCTTCAGTTTTTGTTCCTGGATTCCATTGGTTAATGACACCACTGCAATTCTGCAATGACGGCTACACTTATAGAGTTAAAGTTCTGTAGTTTTATATTTAGCCTAACCCTGTTTTCAAGAGCATACTTTCCCAGCACAGCCACGTTTCTGCACCTCTATAGAACTGCATAGGACAGCTTTTGCATATGCACAGTAGTGTTGGAGCTGTTCGATTTTCCTGTACTTGCCACTTACAGAGCCAAGATTGGTACATCCTTATCAGAGTTGTTACAGTGCATTTGCTACTGTTAAAGGGGTTGTCCCGCGATAGCAAGTGGGGTTATACACTTCTGTATGGCCATATTAATGCACTTTGTAATATACATCGTGCATTAATTATGAGCCATACAGAAGTTATTCACTTACTTGCTCCGTTGCTAGCGTCCCCGTCGCCATGGTGCCGTCTAATTTCAGCGTCTAACCGCCCGATTAGACGCGCTTGCGCAGTCCGGTCTTCTCCCTGGTGAATGGGGCCGCTCGTGCCGGAGAGCTGGTCCTCGTAGCTCCGCCCCGTCACGTGTGCCGATTTCAGCCAATCAGGAGGCTGGAATCGGCAATGGACCGCACAGAGCCCACGGTGCACCATGGGAGAAGACCCGCGGTGCATCGTGGGTGAAGATCCCGGCGGCCATCTTGGTAAGGTAAGTAAGAAGTCGCTGCAGCGCGGGGATTCGGGTAAGTACTAAACCTTTTTTTTTTTTTTAACCCATCCCTTGGGTTTGTCTCGCGCCGAACGGGGGGCCTATTGAATAAAAAAAAAAACTGTTTCGGCGCAGGACAACCCCTTTAAGTATGAGAGTGCAGTCTGCTCGGTCTCCAAAGTTCCTATAGTTAATTTGAGAGTCTTGTAGGCAGAGTTGGATGCTTCATGTAACAATGTTAGTTCTCAGATGTGGCATAAACAGAGTTCATTACACATAGTGTGGAGATCAGGTGCAATCAGGTATTAGCAGAGTTTGGTACTCAGGGTTTGGAGCTCATACGTTTTCAAGTATAAGCAGAATTTGGTATAAAGAGTTAGAGGTCAGACAGAGACAGCCTTCCTCTGGATCAACAAGGGGAGGTGGAAAAAGTTGGAACTAGGTGGATATTGTCTCCCTTCAGCCTAACATACTATGTAGATATAAGCAGAGTTCGGAACACAGGGTTTAGAGAACAGGTGTAGTTGAGTACAAACAGAGTTGGGTACACAGGGTTTGAAGATCAGAAGTAGTGTTTACCACTATGCACTAAACAGGCAGAATTCTTGTGAAGAGGAAGTCTAGGGCTAAAAGTGTAAAAAGAGCAACAACAACTGTGATTGGCCACAGAGCAGGTAGAGTACATAATTAATCTCAGGATGCAAGAAGCACACAACTAAACAAAGCTCAGTGCAACAAGGCATTATTGTAAGGCTACAAACTACAACAGTGAAGGCCAAGGTTAAAGTTCTGTCATGTTCAGTTCCTGACATTTGATCTCAAATTTCACGGTAGTAAGGATTCATACAAAGCTGTCACTTATACACGAGACAGAAGCTTTAGAGATACAGTAGGACACGTTGTCTCATATTTCAAAGTTAAAAGGTTCTGATGGGTCACACGAGTCTTAGAGACAGAGCAGGAGGCACTTATTAGCAGCAGGGACATTATTTCAAACTCCTGATGCTGTTGTATGGCTGTATTTGGAACAAGAAGCAGGGGTGTAATGGCAGAAAATGACAAAATCTGGAAATGGTAATACCCTTTAATGAGACAACTCCTTTAAGGTGGTTGCAGTGTTAATTGCAGCATTCAAAGGAATAGTGATATCTGTTGGCTATTTTTGCCTAAGAGCAGGGCTATACATAGATGGTTGTGTTAAGCGGAGCATTTTTTTTTTGAAAAAGCAAGCATATTGCAAAGTTTTTACTGGTCTAATAGTAATCATAACTTCAATAGGTTATAATCAGCAATCATCACTGATCATAATGTACACTAAACATTCACACAAGAGTAACTGAAAGGACAATAATGAAGGCTTGTACAACTAGGAATGATAAGAAGGCTGTTCAAAAACTATTAAATCTAAGCCAAATTAACTTGGTGACCAATGGATATAATGCTTAGTGGGAACAAATTTCAAGCAGAGGTTTCCAAGTTAATTTCAAATATACTTTATCTTTAATTGGTTTATAGCAGAATACAGTCACATGCTCTAAAAGGGAAAATGTCAAGGCCAATGCTTGACTTCCTAGAGTGTTTTGCTGAAATGCTTCAGCTTTGAGTGTTCACAATGAAGGGATTTGGAGGAATTGATGATAGGCACTGAGTCTACAGCACAGCTTCATATAGTAAATCAGCAGGGGAGGAAAATCTTACATAGAGAAGCAGCTTGAAGTAATGAATTATACAGCTGCTTGTTTCCCTAACTTTGCAGCGCAGCATTTATAATGTAAAACATGCATACAATTGGGAAGAAAAACAGACCATACAAATTTTAAACAGAAACAATAAATTCTCTCACCAGTTGAATGGTTTAATTTTGGCTGCCAAACTAAGGTTTTAAAACAAAGCACTTTATTTAGGAATTGCCTTCTTACAGATGGTTAAAGTTTGACATATTTGATTTAGCATTGCTAAACTTGTAACATACAGATACTGTAAAATGCATGCTCCATTTCCCTTGATAATTTTTCTCAATTTGCTGCAATGTCCTGATGGAGAAAGTTAATCTTCAGAGGTATGTGAACCCCAATCTTGTGGTAGCACATAAGTATCTCATCCACAAGCTTTTTGTACGCACGCTTGTTTCCAAATAATCCTCAACAAACACTCTTAAAACTATTCCACGATGCCTTCTCATCAGCCTAAAGAACGTCATGGAGCAGATTTTCCTTGAAAAGCTCGCTAATCTGTGGGCCAACAAAGATACCCTCTTTCAACTTTGCATGATATAATTGACGAAATTTTGAGGTCAAAAACTTGAAAACTTCACTTTCTTGTTACAGGCTCTTTACAAGGTTTTTCTTCAGTCCTAATCTTCTTACAATCAACCAATGGTTCATGTTCATTTTTTGTACCAGGTTAAAGTCTTTCTTTTGTAGGCCAGTCTTTTTTAATGTAATAAAGCTTACTAGCCCTACTGCCCCATTCACAAATGAAGCAACAGGACTTGGTATATCCAAACTGCAATCCCAATAGAAGAGCAATAGCTTTGAGATCACCACAAATTTACCACTGAAAGTTTCTGTAATTTATAGTACTAAGTAAAACTGTCATGTTGTTATATGATTCTTTCATGCGAGCAGCATGCCCAATGGGGATGGAAGGAAGTTTATTGCCCTTGTGGAGGAGAGCAGCTTCCAAACTCTTCTTCGAAGAATCTATGAAAAGTATCTTTGCTTAATCTCGTGATTAAAGGAGAGAGCCTCCATCAGACTATTTATGTTCATACATTCAACAAGTGTATCCTGAAGAGAGAGAAAGGGTGTGACGTTCTTCTCTCCAGTCTGGAAGATTGAGACACTAACTGAATGTTCAAGCAACTTCCATTGTTGTAATCTTGATGCTAGCAGTTCAGCCTTGTTTTAAGGAAGGTCTTAATCTCTTATCAAGTCACTCAGCTCATGTTGAGTGATTTTGTGAGGGTTGTCATCACTTTCACAGGAAAACTCAGGATCATTCAAGGACAATCACCAGCATCACTTGTTCCCTTGTCACAATCTAATTGATACTCTTTTGATGCTTTCAGAATAGTTAGACTTTCTCCATGTGGAACAGGTCAAACGGCTGAGAGGATGCTTGGATAGGTTATTTTCCCCTTCTTCTTTTTAGATATTCCTTGCTGAATAGGTGGTATCATACAGAAATAGCAGTCTGTTTAATGATTTGTGGATTCTCTCCAAATCATTGGCTCTGCAAAGGGCGTTGAACAATCTTTACCATTAATCCAATTTCGTAAGTTGCAGGCACACGTGTGGGAAGCAATATGCAGTACCCATAATTTATCTTAGTCTCCTATTTGACAATCAAAAGGACAATGATATGCCGTTTCAATCAGTGGCATGATCGCTTGTTTCTTACTAGAAATGGTTACTTCACTACACACATAGCAAAAGTTGTCAGGACTTTCCACACAAACTCGATGCATTCTAAAACAAGAAAATGAGATCACCAAGCTATAAACAAGCAATAACACACAATGAAAATATAACTAAATTCAGAATATTCACTTATAGCAGCAAAACAAACAACACCTGTAACCTCTTCTATAGAACACCTTACTTCTCTTAGCCTTTACTGATGTGAGTGGATTTTCCTTTCTGTTACATTAAATACATTACAATTCTCCACAAATGACACTTGTAAAATAAAAACTAGAGCAAATTATCAATTTTTGTCTGTATTGTTTGTTTTTAGCAGCATCAAATCGATACAATTTAGCTACTTTTGTTCAATTTACAATTGTGTTCCTGTAAAATGACTTACATGTCTGAAATAGTTGTCCCGGGTTCAGAAGCTGAACTTACACCATCTACAGTGTAACTGACAACTGGGGCCTTGCTGCAATGGTCAAGAACAGCAAACACTTTTATCCTGTCCATTAACTCCTTGTAAGCCATGATCAAAGTTGACTGTGGTATGCAAGCGATTAACTGAGGTAAAGGGTACTCCTTCTAGGATGCTATAGGCACTCCATCATTCAATTGCAGAGGGCTGATGGGATGCCATGGCAACCAAAGGCCTAGTAATGACTTTTGAGTCTGCCATGACTGGTACTGCAAAATAAAAGAGATAATACACTGAAGTACAGAAGTACTGCAATATATTATCTGAGCGATTATAGGATCACAGGTTCAAGTCCCTAAAAGAATCAAATTGAGAGTTTTAAACCCCTGGCTTTGGGGACCCTGCGAGACCTGGCATAAGCTGAGAGATTCCCTGGCTCCCAAATCATCACCAGTCACCCCTTTACGGGTATTACATAAGCTCCTGGAAATTGATGGGGACCCCTGCACTGCAAATCTTTGGATGAAACTTGAAAGGTTTCAGATTAGAGATTTACAAGCCTTAGCACATTTAAACTCAGAAGATATCCTACATTCCCCCTCTGCCTAACGAAAACTTTTCCTTCCTACCAAAAGCTCACATCATCAGGGTTTTGGGGAATTTCCTCAAACTCCATAAATCCATTAGACCTCTAACTCCCTTTGAGAGAGCCCTAATGAACAAGACCACTAATATTAGGAAAATCGCGTCTATCAGAAAAAACTTTGTCACTCCACCAGGCAATTTACACCTGCCTTTCTCATTTCATGGGAAAAGGAACTCCATATTTCGCTTTCCACCAATGATACTAAATTGATCCTGAGGACCTCATTCAGACACTCTCGCTGCATTCTGTCTCAAGAAAGTCACTACAAACTTTTGGTGAGGTGGTATAGGACACCCCAACAGTTGCTTGATAATAAAATTGCTTCTTATAACAGATGCTGGAGGTGCAATTCCGGTATTGGTTCTTTCCTCTATATTTGGTAGGAGTGTCCATTGGTGGTACCATTCTAGCAAAATGTGGAAGCTGTGCTGCAGAAACTGTCTTCACACAATTTGAAAATCACCCCTGAAATAGTGTTCCTCTGGAGGCCATCTACTCTTTTCCAACCATTAAAACATAAATTGGTTGCTTTCCCATTGGACACGGCCAAGGGCCTTATACTTCACCTCTGGTTACAAAAACTACCTCTGACTCTAGACCAATGGATGGAAAAGGTGCAGCTCATGTACAACTTGAAGGAGCTCACTAGCTGGTTGAGAGGCACACGTAAGAACTTTTTACACATCTGGGATCCCTGGTGTTTGCTCAAAAAAGATCTCAGAAAGACCAAATGATTGCCCGTGCATTGAATGGAGTGAGATATAGACTGTACTTGGACATGTGTAGCGGGGTGTTCAAAATTCAGCCCACATGAGAGCTGTTCCCCTTCCCCCTCCCACACCGTATTCCCTTTTATATTTCTTCCTATTCCCTACCCTCCTCCTTTTTACCCCCCCCCCCTTACCTTATGTAATTCCTTGCATTATTTATTACTATAATGTTATATATTAGGTTATTACAAGGACCTTGTGTGTTTTAAACAATTGTTATGGAATAGCTTTATAGGTCTTACCTGGAGTACTGGAGGATTTCGGCTGCTCTATTTCACCACTGAGTGTTACTTCAAGTGACCTTGGGGGCTGAAGAAATATTTCTGAAGGTATACTTTATGTAAGCATTGTATGTTTGGTATTTGAAAATCTTAATAAAGATAATTTTAAAAAAATCAAATTGCTGAAAAAATATCTAAATAAAAAATTAATTAAAAAACTTTTTTGAGCATTTATTGAATGAATAAAAAAGGCATATTTTGTATAATAACATTCATTAAAAAACATTATGGGTCTTTGAATGGAGCAATGCCAAAAAAATATATTTTCCAAACAAAAAGGTTTTTGTGCAAAAAGTGGGAAAAACGTAAGATTGCACATCAAATTTTTTGATCCCCTTTTCAATCATTCTTAGAAATTATTTTTTGAAAGCATCATGCTAAAGTTATTTATGGCTTTAAGGGGTTTTCAGAGGTTAGAAAAAAAAGGCGCTTCTTTTTCCCGAACCAGCAGCGTTCTTGCCCATGATCGGCATCTACTATTGCTATACCAGACACAGCTCATGGACAAGAGTGTTGTGTTTTTTGGAAAGAACAGACACCTTACATTTATAATCTGCTGAGCTCCTCCTGTTCTATCACATGTACATGACAGCATATTTGAGCCGACAAATTCCCTTTGAGGCTTTATTGACACAAGTGTTTTTATGTGGCGATGTAGCCACGTTTTCATGCTCGGCCAAAAAATACGGCCATCTGAGGCATTGGATTCTAATGCACTCGTTCACAGGGGCAATTTTGTACAACAAGCAATTACCCCATGTGGAAAAATAGAACATACACTGCCGATTCCGGCAGGTGCTTTTATGTACAGCCAGAAAAGATAGTTCTGGTTTTATCCTTCGACCGATATATGCTGGCAGCTCCCAAAGACTCGTATCGGAGCTGGAAAAATAGGGAGCGGGAGGCGGTTTAGCAGCGCCCAACGCTTACAGGTGCCTCTATTTAGGCATTTGAAGTCATTCCGAGGATTTATGCTGAACGAGGGATTTCCAGGTTGCGACAAATTTTTCACTAATACATCACACCCAGCCATGTGAATTGACGAGAAAACACTAATTTAGCTTGAGACTTGATCATGGAAAATCATCCATTAATGCAAATTACCGACCTTCACGAGCGAACGTAAAAACGCATAGGGGATCCCTACGTTTGCTTTAAAAACAGGCACTGAACATTTAAATGATTGCTGTGTCTGAAATGGTATGTATAACCTTTCAACACTTATTTATTGCTGCTATGCCATTAAAATACACCTTAAGGCCTTAGTCAGACGGGCATTTTTTCGCGCGATTTGCGCATGCGTCCGGCGATTTCTTAAAACCATTGCTTTGCAATGGTATCGGACACATGAGCGCTTTTTATGAGCTCGTCCGATAAATTCTAGAACAGAAATCGCAGATCGCACCTATCTGCGATCTGCGATTCCTGTTCTCTTCTCTATATGCGCTCAATGGGGCCGGCGGCAGCAGCGCCGATCCCATTGAGAACATATAGAAGACAAATCATTCTCCTCGGCCACAGCTGTAACAGCTGTGGCAGAGAAGAACGATGTTTGCCCATTGAATTCAATGGAGCCGGCAATACAGCCGACTCCATTGAAAGCAATGGGCTGCCGGCGTGCGCGGGATGAATTGTCGGGAAGGGCTTAAATATATAAGCCCTTCCCTGCAATTCATCCAGAAAAGTGATAAAATAAAAAATATATATATACTCACCTGCTCCCGGCAGCCGGAGTTCCGCGCGGCCGGCCTGCAGTGGGTGTGAAGGGGGTGTAAGTCAGACCTGCCCCCTGATTGGCTCAGCGCTGAGCCAAACAAAGGCAGGTCTGATTCACACCCATTCATGAATTCATGAATGGGTGTGAGGTCAGGTCACCCTTTTCGGGCGATTTTTGGGCACCGGTTTCGCGATTTGCGGATGCGCATCCGTCATGCGATCCGCAAATCGCGCGAAAAAACGCCCGTCTGACTAAGGCCTGAAAATGAAACAGCTTTGTAGATAGTTATGGTTTAATAAATGTCTTACCATTTTGTGTCCATTGAAACAGACTGTTAACAAAAGCTGTGTAATCTGATCATTCAGTCACACTCCCTTCCTTCTGTCCAGCTCCTTACAAACAAAGGGCTTATTCCCATGAGCGTATATCGGCCGGCGTTTTCCCGGCCAGCCAATATACGCTTCCATCTAAGCAATCCTCCCCTTTCCTCCCTCTCACCGGCTCTCTGCCTCTCCTCTACTTCTGTGTTTGCAATGGGAGGGGTGGGGGAGGAGGCAGAGCTAAGCTCAGATCTGCCCTGCCCACTCCCATTGCTGGCTCATCAATATGACACTACAATACGATTATACTAGTGTGTACAATTATACTTACTTTCACTCTCCACCAAACATGGGGAAAAAAGCACTTTCTAATTTTGTGGAATCAGTTTCTAGGAAGACCTGGACCTTATCGCACAAGATCCTGATAAGTGTTGCTAATTGGCTGAGAGGAATCATGTGATACGCTAGGTGGGCCATTTAAAGGGGTTCTCCAAGCAAAAATAACTAATGAGTTATTCTCAGGATAAATGAGCAATAGTTAATTACCAGGGACTTGCTGCACAGGATCTCCAATGATCACCTGATTGCCCAGTCCGCTGTTGTGACCCTCCAACAGCGAGGTTGGCTGCGGAAGTGTAATAGCTGCTTCAGCTCCCATTAATTACAAGGCCCCTTCCTGAGGATAGGTCATCATTCCTTTTTCCTGAAAACCCCCTTTAATAAATGCAGCTATATTGAGTAGTAGAGATCTATTAGGGCATCATATTAATACTCTTGTTTAATTTTCTTAAATTCTTAAATGTCGCAAATAATACTGCGCGGGAGTATATCGGCTTGAGAAAGGTGCCTGTGCGCACTGAAACGCGTTGCCTGTGCCACTTAGAAATAAAGTGAAGGCTTGACCCACTTGCCGCGCAGTATTATTTGCGACCGGGAGGACTTTGAGGAGTCAGCACTTCAAGGAGGGGGCTTCTTGTCTGATACACCCCTCTCCTCTGGAGTAAGTGTCGTCCTTATTTCCTGCTTTTCTTGTATTGACGACCTGTTTGGGTTATCATCTTACATATTCTACGAGCGCAAACTTTTTTATTTACAACTTGTTGTTTACTGATAAATACAAGGTATTGATTAATAGTTTGGTCAAAATTCACAAGCTCATAAACATATTGAGGTGCTTCTATCTGCCCTCTTGTATCAGTGCATTAGTAAGTATACGGCTGCTTTCTGTGATTTTTCTGATAACATGTACACTACTTCCTAAATTTGTTAAATATGTATGTTTTACTGAAAAGAAACATCTTAAAGATTTGATCCTAGAATTATAAAAAACAATGTTTACAGAATCTTGTAAAAGTTGTCAAATTTTGTCCAGTTCCTGGAGAAAAGCTGTAGCTACAATTTAATAAGACCTTAAAACTGTTAATACAAATAATAATTCCTTGCTGAGCCATAAAAAAGCTCCCCATTTAATGTAAGCTACTGGCCCTTCTATTTCCAGAATCTATTCCCATATAAGAATACATTTAAAGCATGAAGCATATATTACATAATGAATGGCAAAATAAAATTACCAACCATATCCTTACTTTCTGTCCAACTCAATAATGTTTCATATCTGTAGTCACTGTACCAAAACAGCTCTGCCTCCAGTGCTTTCAAATATTCTTATTTGCTTGAGAAATGGCTGCAAATTGTTTAAAGAGATCTATACTTTTTATAAGCAACACTGTTTATTCATGAACTATAACATAGTGTATTTCTATTGTGTACATATGTAATGTAAATAATGTACCCTAGCTGTGTCTAGATGATGTCAAAGTTAGCTTGCTAAGCATTAAAGTATATACTGTAGATCCAGTATAGAAGGAGTCACTCCTATATTTGCTGGTGAAAGTTCATCAGCGGTCTTTTAGCATCATTGTACTTTCTATTTACTAGTATGCCAGTGGAACTCTATGTTTATTGAGAACTCCGGTACTTTTTATTGGTCAATGTCCTTGCAATTCTTTTTGTATGCCCCCTCCTGCGTACAATGCTTGTCCCATGCATTGTGACGCTCCCCTAGATCAGGTTTAGCCTCTTCTCTGTCCCGTTTACTTTTCCTGTCTGGATGCTGGAAACCATGTTTACAGGCAATCAGTAATGCTCTGGGTCCCCAGCAATGGCACTGCAAGCCACAGACTAGCTGGGAGAGAAGGAGCCAAACGATAAGTGCACATGAAGACTGTGAGCACTGGACACACACTAGGCAAAGCACAAAAACATGAAAGAGTTAAGGCCCATTTAGGCACAACGATTATCACTCAAAAGATGTATTTTGAGCGACTTTTGAGCTACAATCGTTGTGTGCTTTTACAGCGCAAGGTGATCTCTCAAACATTGAGCGATCGCTTTGTGCTCCGAGTGGGGTATACAGAGACAAGCGGAGCCGCTTGTCTTCTGCATCCAGTTGTTCTCTGCTCGGAGCGCCTAGCTGTTATACAGCTGAGCGCTCCGAGCGGGGTAAGGCAAAACACAGCTGGACCGTTGTGTTCTTCATACCCCGGCTATTCATGAAGTGCTCAGCTGGTATACAGCTGTGCACTCCGTGCAGAGTATGAAGTACATAGCTGGAGCACTGTGTTCTTAATACCCTGCCTGTGTTCAGAGAGCGGGATACAGCTGAACAATAGTATCAGCTGTATCCCACTCTGAATTCCTGATAAGGCTGATCGTTGCCTTTCAGTATGTGACTGCTTAACAAAAACTGCATGATCTCAGTGCAGTTACACACAACGATTATCCCTCAAAAGATGGCTTTTCAGTGAATTTTGAGCGATAATCGTTGTGTCTAAATGGGCCTTAAGGGAAAAAAAGAAAAACAATACGAAAGACAGCATATGAAGACAAGACAGCAGGGATTGGCACATGCTAAGAGGAAGAGCAGCCCACTGTAAACACTGGCCCCTCTAGCATCTGCTATAATTGTCAGATGGGCAATCCAGCACTCATTTACATATGCTTCAGGAAACTTATGACCAAGGCACTATTGGTTCTATGTTCCAGTCTTCATTTACCAGAGATAAGGGCCAACACCCTTCATCTAGCAGATCTCCATTGCCATTTCCATGACTATATGGATGAGAAAATATACAGTGAAACATCTCCAGAAGACCACTTTGCTAAGAAGAACGCCTGAGATATAGACACGTGTGTTGTGTGGCAGAATTACAATTCTTATTATATCCTATGTGTATTAGCCCCCCGAGAATATTAATTTTCATTGCAATGTTTTGGAGGTTTTACAATTTATTTACTTATTTTTGATGTATACATGCTGTATAAAATACATTGCTTTATTCATATTTTACTTGTGTTTTATAAGAAATTTTAAGAAAAAACATCTACTAGTGATAGTGTATCTGTACATGTATTTACCAGCATAGCATAGAGAAATCGTTCTTGCAAGTGTACATATACATATCATTTTGTGTAACCATATCAGGCAGAACGATAACATGAATTCTTTGCATTTCTGGCAGCATTCACAAGAGACACAAAAGGACAAAAATTCGTATGACTTCATTTAGAAATAGATTTAGTTTTAAAGGGTTTAAAAGTCCTTTAAACTCTATATAGCTAAAATACAGTAAATAATAACCTTACTTTCATCTATGTGTGTTCTAGACAAATATTTCTGTGCAATCTAGTTTGAAGGTAAAATGGATAAATATAATAAGTAGGCACTAGAGATGAGCGAACGCGTTCGTCCGAGCTTGATATTCGTGCGAATATTAGGGTGTTCGGGATGTTCGTTATTCGTAACGAACACCATGCGGTGTTCTGGTTACTTTCACTTCCTTCCCTGAGACGTTAGCGCGCTTTTCTGGCCAATTGAAAGACAGGGAAGGCATTACAACTTCCCCCTGCAACGTTTAAGCCCTATACCACCCCCCTGCTGTGAGTGGCTGGCGAGATCAGGTGTTCGCCTAATATAAAAGTCGGCCCCTCCCGCGGCTCGCCTCAGATGCGGTGTGAGTTAGATGAGGGACAGTGCTGTTTATACCGGAGCTGCTGTAGGGAAAGAATTGGTAGTTAGTGTAGGCTTCAAGACCCCCCAAAGGTCCTTATTAGGGCCACTGATAGCTGTGTGTTGGCTGCTGTTAGCAGTGGGATTTTTTTTTTTCTCAAAATCGCCTCTGCAGACCGTTGCACCTGGCATTAGGGACAGAAGTGCTGCATAGGCAGGGAGAGTGTTAGGAGTGAGTGTAGCCTTCAAGAACCTCAACGGTCCTTTCTAGGGCCATATTTATCCGTGTGCAGTACTGTCCAGGCTGCTGTTAGCTGTGCTGCATTTTTTTTGGGCTTCTCAAAATCGCCTCTGCAGAGCATTCCACCCTCCATTGATACTGCAGGGAAAGAATTGTATAGGCAGGGCCACAACACAGTTATTATTCATTGAATATACGCAGTGCTGCCTGTTGGTGGGAAAAAACTGAAAACAAATCTATTTGTCCAGCCTCTGTCCGTCCTAACGCCTGTGGACACGTGTGAGCTGCGTGAAAAACATTGCTAAATCATACGCACCCAGCTACGCTTTACTGCTGGCTTCGCCATTTGCTTTCCTTAATTGGGAAAAAAATACCTGCTCTGCCAGAGTTATAATAACTCTGCTACCCTCACGTTCTGTGACACATAAGCAGGGACACAGCACAGTTATTAAACTTCTCATGTTCATTGAATATACGCAGTGCTGCCTGTTGGTGGGAAAAAACTGAAAACAAATCTATTTGTCCAGCCTCTGTCCGTCCTTACGCCTGTGGAGACGTGTGAGCTGCGTGAAAAACATTGCTAAATCATATGCACCCAGCTACGCTTTACTGCTGGCTTCGCCATTTGCTTTCCTTAATTGGGAAAAAAAATACCTGCTCTGCCAGAGTTATAATAACTCTGCTACCCTCACGTTCTGTGACACATAAGCAGGGACACAGCACAGTTATTAAACTTCTCATGTTCATTGAATATACGCAGTGCTGCCTGTTGGTGGGAAAAAACTGAAAACAAATCTATTTGTCCAGCCTCTGTCCGTCCTTACGGGCGGTGGAGACGTGTGAGCTGCGTGAAGAACAGTGCTAAATCATACGCACCCAGCTACGCTTTACTGCTGGCTTCGCCATTTGCTTTCCTTAATTGGGAAAAAAAATACCTGCTCTGCCAGAGTTATAATAACTCTGCTACCCTCACGTTCTGTGACACATAAGCAGGGACACAGCACAGTTATTAAACTTCTCATGTTCATTGAATATACGCAGTGCTGCCTGTTGGTGGGAAAAAACTGAAAACAAATCTATTTGTCCAGCCTCTGTCCGTCCTTACGGGCGGTGGAGACGTGTGAGCTGCGTGAAGAACAGTGCTAAATCATACGCACCCAGCTACGCTTTACTGCTGGCTTCGCCATTTGCTTTCCTTAATTGGGAAAAAAAATACCTGCTCTGCCAGAGTTATAATAACTCTGCTACCCTCACGTTCTGTGACACATAAGCAGGGACACAGCACAGTTATTAAACTTCTCATGTTCATTGAATATACGCAGTGCTGCCTGTTGGTGGGAAAAAACTGAAAACAAATCTATTTGTCCAGCCTCTGTCCGTCCTTACGGGCGGTGGAGACGTGTGAGCTGCGTGAAGAACAGTGCTAAATCATACGCACCCAGCTACGCTTTACTGCTGGCTTCGCCATTTGCTTTCCTTAATTGGGAAAAAAATACCTGCTCTCCAAGAGTTATAATAACTCTGCTACCCTCACGTTCTGTGACACATAAGCAGGGACACAGCACAGTTATTAAACTTAGATAATTCATTCACTAGAGGCAGTGGGGCCTTTCGTTTTCCAAAAAGGGCCAAAAATTATATTTGGCCTGCAGTCTTGCGCCAATTTATTTCCTGCCTGTGAAATCAAATCACTGGTAATACAGCATGCTGAGGGGTAGGGGTAGGCCTAGAGGACGTGGACGCGGCCGAGGACGCGGAGGGCCAAGTCAGGGTGTGGGCACAGGCCAAGCTCCTGATCCAGGTGTGTCGCAGCCGACTACTGCGCGATTAGGAGAGAGGCACGTTTCTGGCGTCCCCACATTCATCGCCCAATTAATGGGTCCACGCGGGAGACGGTTATTAGAAAATGAGCAGTGTGAGCAGGTCCTGTCCTGGATGGCAGAAAGTGCTTCGAGCAACCTATCGTCTACCCGCAGTTCTGCGCCGTCCACTGCTGCCAATCCGAATCCTCTGTCTGCTGCTCCTCCTTCCTCCCAGCCTCCTCACTCCACTACAATAACACCTGCTCAGGAGCGGGAGCACTCCCAGGAACTGTTCTCGGGCCCCTGCTTAGATTGGGCAGCAGCGGTTCCTCTCCCACCAGAGGAGTTTATCGTCACTGATGCCCAACCATTCGAAAGTTCCCGGGGTCCGGGGGAAGAGGCTGGGGACTTCCGCCAACTGTCTCAACAACTTTCTGTGGGTCAGGAGGACGATGACGATCAGACACAGTTGTCTTGCAGTGAGGTAGTAGTAAGGGCAGTAAGTCCCAGGGAGCAGCGCACAGAGGATTCGGAGGAAGAGCAGCAGGACGATGAGGTGACTGACCCCACCTGGTGTGCAACGCTTACTCAGGAGGACAGGTCTTCAGAGGGGGAGTCAAGGGCATCAGCAGGGCAGGTTGCAAGAGGCAGTGCGGTGTCCAGGGCCAGGGGTAGAGGCAGGGCCAGACCGAATAATCCACCAAGTGTTTCCCAAAGCGCCCCCTCGCGCCATGCCACCCTGCGGAGGCCGAGGTGCTCTAAGGTCTGGCAGTTTTTCACAGAGACGCCTGACGACCGACGAACAGTGGTGTGCAACCTTTGTCGCGCAAAGCTCAGCCGGGGAGCCAACACCAACAGCCTCACCACCACCACCATGCGCAGACATATGATGGCCAAGCACCCCGCAAGGTGGGACAAAGGCCGTTCACCGCCTCCGGTTTTCACCCCTGCCTCTCCCCCTGTGCCCCAACCTGCCACTGAGATGCAACCCCCCTCTCAGGACACAGGCACTACCGCCTCATGGCCTGCACCCACACCCTCATCTCCGCTGTCCTCGGCCCCATCCAGCAGTGTAGTTCAGCGCACCGTTCAGCCGTCGCTTGCGCAAGTGTTCGAGCGCAAGCGCAAGTACGCCGCCACGCACCCGCACGCTCAAACGTTAACCGTCCGCATCGCAAAATTCATCAGCCTTGAGATGCTGCCGTATAGGGTTGTGGAAACGGAGTCCTTCAAAAGTATCATGGAGGCGGCGGCCCCGCGCTACTCAGTTCCCAGTCGCCACTACTTTTCCCGATGTGCCGTCCCAGCCCTGCACGACCACGTCTCCCGCAACATTGTGCGCGCCCTCACCAACGCGGTTACTGCCACGGTCCACTTAACTACGGACACGTGGACAAGCACAGGCGGGCAGGGCCACTACATCTCCCTGACGGCACATTGGGTGAATTTAGTGGAGGCTGGGACAGAGTCAGAGCCTGGGACCGCTCACGTCCTACCCACCCCCAGAATTGCGGGCCCCAGCTCGGTGCTGGTATCTGCGGAGGTGTATGCTTCCTCCACTAAAGCACCCTCCTCCTCCTCCTCCTCTGTCTCACAATCAAGATGTGTTAGCAGCAGCATGTCGCCAGCAGTCGGTGTCGCGCGGTGTGGCAGCACAGCGGTGGGCAAGCGTCAGCAGGCCGTGCTGAAACTACTCAGCTTAGGCGATAAGAGGCACACGGCCCACGAACTGCTGCAGGGTCTGACACAGCAGACCGACCGCTGGCTTGCGCCGCTGAGCCTCCAACCGGGCATGGTCGTGTGTGACAACGGCCGTAACCTGGTGGCGGCTCTGCAGCTCGGCAGCCTCACGCACGTGCCATGCCTGGCCCACGTCTTTAATTTGGTGGTTCAGCGCTTTCTGAAAAGCTACCCACGCTTGTCAGACCTGCTCGTAAAGGCGCGCCGGCTCTGCGCACATTTCCGCAAGTCCCACACGGACGCTGCCACCCTGCGCACCCTGCAACATCACTTTAAGCTGCCAGTGCACCGACTGCTGTGCGACGTGCCCACACGGTGGAACTCTACGCTCCACATGTTGGCCAGGCTCTATGAACAGCGTAGAGCTATAGTCGAATACCAACTCCAACATGGGCGGCGCAGTGGGAGTCAGCCTCCTCAATTCCTTTCAGAAGAGTGGGCCTGGTTGGCAGACATCTGCCATGTCCTTGGTAATTTTGAGGAGTCTACCCAGGTGGTGAGCGGCGATGCTACAATCATTAGCGTCACCATTCCTCTGCTATGCATCTTGAGAAATTCCCTGCAAACCATAAAGGCAGCTGCTTTGCGCTCGGAAACGGGGGCGGGGGAAGACAGTATGCCGCTGGATAGTCAGGGCACCCTCCTGTCTATTTCTCAGCGCGTACAGGAGGAGGAGGAGGAGGAGCATGAGGAGGATGAGGAGGAGGGGGAAGAGACAGCTTGGGCCGCTGCTGACGGTACACCGGCTGATTGCCTGTCATCCTTTCAGCGTGTATGGCCTGAGGAGGAGGAGGAGGAGGAGGATCCTGAAAGTGATCTTCCTAGTGAAGACAGCCATGTGTTGCGTACAGGTACCCTGGCACACATGGCTGACTTCATGTTAGGATGCCTTTCTCGTGACCCTCGCGTTGCACGCATTCTGGCCACTACGGATTACTGGGTGTACACACTGCTCGATCCACGGTATAAGGAGAACCTGCCCACTCTGATTCCCGAAGAGGAAAGGGGTTCGAGAGTGTTGCTAGACCACAGGACCCTTGCGGACAAGCTGATGGTAAAATTCCCAGCCGACAGCGCTAGTGGCAGAAGGCGCAGTTCCGAGGGCCATGTTGCAGGGGATGTGCGTAGATCGAGCAGCATGTACATCCCAGGCAGTGCAACAGTCTTTAAGGGCCTGGCCAGCTTTATGGCTCCCCACCAAGACTGTGTCACCGCTCCCCAGTCACGGCTGAGTCGGCGGGAGCACTGCAAAAGGATGGTGAGGGAGTATGTAGCGGATCGCACGACCATCCTTGGTGACGCCTCTGCCCCCTACAACTACTGGGTGTCGAAGCTGGACACGTGGCCTGAACTAGCCCTGTATGCCCTTGAGGTGCTTGCTTGTCCTGCGGCTAGCGTGTTGTCGGAGAGGGTGTTTAGTGCGGCTGGGGGAATCATCACAGATAAGCGTAGCCGCTTGTCAACCGACAGTGCCGACAGGCTAACACTCATCAAGATGAACAAAGGCTGGATTTCCCCAGACTTCTGTTCTCCACCAGCGGACAGCAGCGATACGTAAGCAATACGTAGGCTGCACCCGCGGATGGAAGCTACGTTCTCTCTCACCATCCAAAACGGGGACATTTCTGCTTCATCAATCTGTGTCTAATATTCCTCCTCCTCCTCCTCCTGCTCCTCCTCCTGAAACCTCACGTAATCACGCTGAACGGGCAATTTTTCTTAGGGCCACAAGGCTCACTCAAATAATTTTTCAGAACAATTTTTATAAGTTTCAATGCGCTTAAAAGCATTGGAACTTTAACTTGAACCAATTTTTCGTTACACTGGGCTGCCTCCAGGCCTAGTTACCACTTAAGCCACATTAACCAAAGCGATTAATGGGTTTCACCTGCCCTCTTGGCTGGCCATGGCCAATTTTTGGGATGTACATTAGTACTGTTGATACAGCAATTTTTGTGGGCCCTCGCCTACAGTGTAATCAAATTAATTTTTAGCCCACCTGCATTACAGCTGACGTTACCTCAGCTGTGTTGGGCAATGCAATGGGA
The DNA here is from genome assembly GCF_035609145.1 of Eleutherodactylus coqui. Classification (NCBI taxonomy): domain Eukaryota; kingdom Metazoa; phylum Chordata; class Amphibia; order Anura; family Eleutherodactylidae; genus Eleutherodactylus; species Eleutherodactylus coqui. Next base: position 422,832,537 of record NC_089837.1, on the reverse strand, counting down.
TATTTCTATGTACCGCCGGTGGCTTCCTGGCACCCACCCAGGCAGTGGGTCCACAGGGAGTTAAACCTACATGTGTCCACTTGTAAAGAACCCCAGTCTGACTGGGGCATGCAGTGTGGGCCGAAGCCCACCTGTATTACGCACGACATTACTACCTCAGCTGTGTTGGGCAATGCAATGGGATATTTTTGTGTACCGCCGGTGGGTTCCAGGGAGCCACCCATGCTGTAGGTGCACACTGAGTTTTTAATACATCTGTACACTTCTAAAGAACCCGTCTGACTGGGGCATGCAGTGTGGGCCGAAGCCCACCTGTATTACGCACGACATTACTACCTCAGCTGTGTTGGGCAATGCAATGGGATATTTCTATGTACCGCCGGTGGCTTCCTGGCACCCACCCAGGCAGTGGGTCCACAGGGAGTTAAACCTACATGTGTCCACTTGTAAAGAACCCCAGTCTGACTGGGGCATGCAGTGTGGGCCGAAGCCCACCTGTATTACGCACGACATTACTACCTCAGCTGTGTTGGGCAATGCAATGGGATATTTTTGTGTACCGCCGGTGGGTTCCAGGGAGCCACCCATGCTGTAGGTGCACACTGAGTTTTTAATACATCTGTACACTTCTAAAGAACCCGTCTGACTGGGGCATGCAGTGTGGGCCGAAGCCCACCTGTATTACGCACGACATTACTACCTCAGCTGTGTTGGGCAATGCAATGGGATATTTCTATGTACCGCCGGTGGCTTCCTGGCACCCACCCAGGCAGTGGGTCCACAGGGAGTTAAACCTACATGTGTCCACTTGTAAAGAACCCCAGTCTGACTGGGGCATGCAGTGTGGGCCGAAACCCACCTGCATTAACCCTTTCCAGTCCACTGTGTGACCTGTGAAGACATTAGGGTTTAAGGCTGTACAGCTCCGTTGTTGGTAGACGTCCGTCGGGGTTCTCTTACTGTATATTGCCAGCCTCTCTGCTGTCGGAGCCTATCCTACGTGTCAGCTCATGCAGTACTGGCTTTAGCCAGCATATAGCGCCGTTGTATAACAGCAGAAAAAGAGTAAGCCCCCTAGGAAAACCATATACAAATTGGATTGGAAAGGGTTAAGCACAACATTACTACCTCAGCTGTGTTGGGCAATGCAATGGGATATTTCTATGTACCGCCGGTGGCTTCCTGGCACCCACCCATGCTGTAGGTGCACACGGAGTTTTTACTACATCTGTACACTTATAAAGAACCCCAGTCAGACTGGGGCATGCAGTGTGGGCCGAAGCCCACCTGCATTAAGCACGACATTACTACCTCAGCTGTGTTGGGCAATGCAATGGGATATTTCTGTGTACCGCCGGTGGGTTCCAGGGAGCCACCCATGCTGTGGGTCGACAGGGACTTCACAATAGGGAGTTGTACCTGCCTGTGTCTATGAATTAAAAAGCCCGGTCTGACTGGGGCATGCAGACACCTTGACAGAATGAATAGTGTGTGGCACATAGGTTCCCCATTGCTATGCCCACGTGTGCAGCTCCTGATGGCGGTGGCACAGGATTCTATTTCTCATTGCTTCTGTACAGCATTGTGGGCTATCGCTCCGCCACTTTTAAAGAGGGTCGCTGCCTAGCCGTGCCAACCTCTGCAGTGTGTGCCTGCGGTCCCTCGTCATGGCAGACGCAATTCTAAATAGACATGAGCGTGGTGTGGCATGAGGGCAGCTGAAGGCTGCGCAGGGACACTTTGGTGTGCGCTGTGGGGGGGAGGGGGGGCGGTTGGGCAGCATGTAACCCAGGAGAAGTGTCAGTGGAGTGTCATGCAGGCAGTGATTGTGCTTTGTTGGAGGTAGTGTGGTGCTTAGCAAAGGTATGCCATGCTAATGAGGGCTTTTCAGAAGTAAAAGTTGTTGGGAGGGGGGGGGGCCCACTCTTGCCGGTATTGTGGCTTAATAGTGGGACCTGGGAACTTGAGATGCAGCCCAACATGTAGCCCCTCGCCTGCCCTATCCGTCACTGTGTCATTCCCATCACTTTCCTGAATTGCCCAGATTTTCACACATGAAAACCTTAGCGAGCATCGGCGAAATACAAAAATGTTCTGGTCGCCCATTGACTTCAATGGGGTTCGTTGTTCGAAACGAACCCTCGAGCATCACGGGAAGTTCGTTACGAATAACGAACACCCGAACATTTTGGTGTTCGCTCATCTCTAGTAGGCACCTTTCTTAAAGGAAAGGTTCATATTTAAGCATTTTTCACTAAAAAGCAGGAGTTTGAAAAAACAAAGTCTACTGTGCATGGCGCACTGGCCGGCACTCCTGCACACATCTGAAATAGAGAAAAAAGACAACCCTGACAGGTAAGCAGGGTCCTCGACCACATGCAGGGTCGGATTTTGCTGCGGGCTCCCGCATGCGGAATACGACCCACCTGTAGACATGAGCTCTTACACCCCAAACTAGCATAGATTACACCAGAAATGTATATCAGATTGGAACTGGCATACATTTTTGCATAGACACAAGGGGCAATCGAGATGTGCTTTATGTATGAAGAGGTATGTGCCTCTTCATATAATAGGTGCATCAAGCGCCATCAGGAATGATATTAAGCCCATCCCATGAAATGATGGTCTTAATGAATTCCCTCCTCAGACTTTTAAAGAGAAAATGGCACAGTGCTAGCAAAAGTGTCGTGGCACCTTCATACTAGTGATGGGAGGGCATCACAGGATACAGACCAGAATGAATAACATCTTCAGATATGTCTCAATGGCAGGTCAGAAGATGTTTAAAACGGAACTATACATTTTTATACTGTCATTATATTTCATATCATTTCGTCTCTATTTGCTTTCCTGCAGTTATGTATGCCATTACCTTCACTATTGAGTTATATACCATATCTATGGTGCTGTTCTGCTACTGGCTTACTGGAGTACAGGTCACATGGCTCATACTCATGGCTGCAAGTTCCAATTCTGTAGTGAAATGCAGACAATGCAGGTGATGATGCTTTGAAGTGTCTACTTGTTTCAATAGATGTCAAGTGTGTATCTTATCATCTATATAGAAAAAAATGCTCTCTGAGTTGTCATAGTTTAAGATAGATGCCCCTGTAATATACCATAAGCATAACTTTTCTATTTTGGAACTTTAATTACAACTATACACGCTATTAAACTTAAATTAGCTATGTGCTAATCTGCTTGCAAAAAAACTGGAGTTGAAGAGTATTATAGACTATATCATATGGGAGCAGTATTATTAATATAAAGCCACAATGCTGCCAATGAACTAGTACTGAGAAATATTAATAAACACATGGTCTGTGATGAAAAGAAAGGGTTGTGCTCCCCAAGTAGGCTCCTTTGAGTCTGCCATGATGTTGAATATTGGGGCTAACAGCAGTCACAACTGAATTTCTCTGCTTTGATTTGAATTAAGTTTTAAGTATAAAATAAAATGCATTAGAATCTTATATTTATTAATGATATCTGCTATCATTATACCATTCCTCCAGGTTTCCATTTGCTGATTCATCAGTTCTTCACATTTTTTAATTTACTTTTGTTATGGCTGTTTTGTTTTCAGCAAGTGACAGAAGATTTTTTTTCTGCTTTATAGTTATAAGTTGCTTATTCTCTTTTATATCAGCAAAATAGGAAGAACAACATTGTTTCCTCCGCTTTAGTTGATGGTATAAATCATCATCATTATATTCCGTACAGGGGGACCAGCAATAGATGCTGAATTTTTGTGTCCCAAATGCATAATTTTGCATGGGTTAGCAATGAATAGTGAGCAACACAATTCATCCCTGTGGGCTCCATTTTCTAGGTCATTAATTCTGTTTACTACACTCTAAAGAACATTTAAGAATGAACCATATGGATTCATGTAGACTCTGTTCAAGGCCCGAATTATAGGTATGTCCCTGATAATATTTGTTGGACTTACGCAAGTAATATGTCCTATAACCAAATACTGTCTGCAAGACAGATATGAGAAAAGAAAAATAAGAGTTTCAATTAAAATAAAAATAAAAATCTATATAAATTTTTTTTGTTAATGCTAAAGATATTTATGGCATATGCCGTGTAGTCATGTAGTTTATATTTTATAATATATGTGGTATTGTAGAAATAAAGTCAGCTTCCATTACACAGGTCTGCGATGAAAAAATTGTAGCATATTTAATTAGTGGGTTTAACAGTATTTTTTGTGCTGATTACGGTAAAAATAGTGAAAAAATTCCATCACCCCTAGATAAGTCACAAATTTCACCTGAAATTTTCTTATTTTCAGGGTTTTTCAGGTTCGGTACGCATACGACAACGAATCTAAACTGTCTGCTAGGCGTGACCTTGACTGCAATCAGTGACTCAGTGTGGAGCCAGCCACTGTGGTGTACGCATCAAACAGTTTTGTGATACGGTATTTAGAAGAAATGGCTACTAGAAGATGTGTCAACTCTCCTAACTGTTTCTGTTATATTTGTAGGTCTTATACCGTCAATAAGCAACAAAGGAACATTTCTAATTTTGTTCAGAAGGTGTATTTTGCATACCTTGGGATAAAATTAGGGGGCCAAGATAAATCTTGGGCTCCCCATATAGTGTGTTCTGTGTGTGTTGAAGAACTGAGACAATGGTTTCAAGGTAAGAAGAAATCATTTCGTTTTGGAGGACCCATGGTTTGGAGAGAGCCTAAAAATCACAGTGATGACTGTTATTTTTGTTCTTGTTCAGTGCAAGGTTTCAATTTAAAAAACAGGAAGGACATTTCATACCCAACCAACATACGTTCGGCTATTCGCCCTGTTCCTCATGGACCTGACTTGCCTATTCCTTAACCTCCGGATACCCTGGACAATATTTTAGACAATTTAGACCAAATGTCACATAGTAGCAGCGATAATGATGACAGCTATGATCCAGGTACCAATGACCCTGAACTTTTCTCTCAATCAGACTTGAACGATTTTGTACGAGATCTGGGCCTACCAAAGGATTCAGCGGAAGTGTTAGGGTCTAGACTTAAAGAATGACATATGTTAGCCTCCAGTGTTTCATTTTCATGGTACTGACTTAGAGAAAAGGAATTTGTCCCTTTTTTTACACAAGAGGGTGAACTAGTTTTCTGCAACAATGTACCTGGAATCATGGAAATGTTCAACATAACGTATGACCCAGAGGAATGGAGACTTTTCATAGATTCGTCAAAAAGGAGTTTGAAAGCCGTACTTCTTCACAATGGTAACCAATATGCTTCTGTGCCTGTTGGACACTCAGTCCATTTGAAAGAATGCTATGAAAATCTTGGGTTTGTTCTTAATAAGCTCAGCTACTCTGACCATAAATGGACCATTTGTGGGGATTTGAAAGTTATTTCCATGTTACTAGGTCAACAAAGTGGTTACACAAAGTTTCCATGTTTCCTCTGTGAATGGGATAGCCGTGACAGGAAACAACACTATGTCAAGCAGACCTGGCCAATCAGAAAGGCTCTTATTTCTGGAGTTAAAAATGTTGAAAGACAAAGTTTAGTGGATCCTAAAAAGATCTTACTTCCACCACTTCATATCAAATTGGGACTAATGAAACAGTTTGTGAAAGCATTACACAAAGAAGGAGAGTGTTTCAAGTATCTTTGTGAACAGTTTCCTGGTCTATCAGATGCTAAGCTGAAAGAGGGAGTCTTTGTTGGGCCTGACATAAGAAAACTTTTAAACGATGAAATCTTTGTCACTAAAATGGAAATGGAAGAAAAAAATGCCTGGAATTCATTTAAACTTGATGTAACAGGCTTTCTTGGAAATAAAAAAGACCCAAACTACAAAACTTTGGTTGCTGAATTGTTACAAAACTACAAAATCTTGGGCTGCAACATGAGTGTCAAAGTCCATTTCCTTCACTCACATCTGGACTACTTTCCAGAAAATCTTGGGGCTGTAAGTGAGGACCAAGGAGAACGTTTCCATCAAGATCTAAAAGAAATGGAGCGCAAATACCAAGGTTGATGGAATGTCAACATGATGGCAGACTACTGTTGGATGTTAAAAAGGGAAAATTCACAAGAACACAGCCGAAAAAGTACCAAAAGAAGCTTTGATGGAAAAAGAAAACGTTTTTACAAAGACTTATAATAACTTTGCAACACATGTGTATCACTATTATGCTTATTTTAGCTAGGTATTGTTTTTTTTTTTGCTTTTACTTCATGTTAAAATAATAAAAACATAAAAATGTTTCAGTTTTTTGTATTTTTTCCAAATACTTCAACTTTATTTTGTAGGCAAGCCTTACGTGATAGAAAAAAACCCATGTCATTTTTGAAATCTGTGCAAAAAACTACATAAAGATGATTTAACAAAATCAAAACAATTTTTAAAAAAGTTTTTTTTGCGGACCTGTGTTATCCTTTAATATTTATCTGGTATACATTTTGGCAAATGAGAAAAATAGAGAAAATTGTTTATTTTTAAAGGCAGATAGATTAAACTTAAACAAAAGCTAAATTTTACAAGTAGCCCAGTCTAGTTAGCAAAATGGAAAAGAGAAAATTTGATGCTCTAGAGTGTTTCCTATTACTTGATTGGGTCCAATGATTGGGTTTCTGAGCTAGAGGGATGGATGGGTTATTGTGCTAATGTTATTAGTGACGTGAATATGATTTATTTTCTTACAACATTGGCAAGGGCCCCCTTTACAGTATTTTTCGACTGAAAGTTAAACTTTATAACCAATGTATCATAGGCACTACAGTAAAAAACAAAACTAAAATAATAAATACATAGAATATTTAAATCTGTTTTATGTTAATTACATTGCACCATGCATTCCTGTGAGCATTAAATATAGATATAAAAATCTAAACGGCTTACTTCTAAAGTTAAAAAGGCAATCAATTACAAGAAAATGGTATTCAAAAATATAAATCTGAAGGTTCCTTTTCATCCTTTTAAAGTTATAAAGAACTCCAAAAGTTCTTTGAAAAGAAAGTTAAGCAAAATGTAAGGCAGGTTGCAAAGGGGAGTAGGACAAATCCCTAAACAATTAATAAACTGAATAGGCAAGTACAGTAAGTAATGAAAAACGTACATGCCATAGTATATACTTCTAAATGAAACTTATAGTAAAATATAATAGAATGGACAAGCAATATAAAATTGCAGGAATTAGCCCTCATGTGCATATTGAAGTTACAGGGACTCCATACAACCTCATTCACACATGTGCCTGCAGTGTACATGAGACCTTATACAGAACGTTGTCATGAGAAATCTGTATTAAACATGGTAGTTGTACCTTAAAGGGACTATATCTCTAACATTTGTTTGTATTAATTAAAAACAGATAGTGAAGCATTTTCCATTTTTCTAACCTGTTCTTATTTTTATGTATGTACATTTTTTTATTCTGTTGTCTGTATGTGACTATGGAGGCTGCCATCTTTCCTGAGCTACATTTAACAGCATTAGGCCTTAGTCAGACGGGCGTTTTTTTGCGCGATTTGCGCATGCGCATGCGTCCGGCGATTTTTTAAAACCATTGCTTTGCAATGGTATCGGACACATGAGCGCTTTTTATGCGCTCGTCCGATAAATTATAGAACAGAAATCGCAGATCGCACCTATCTGCGATCTGCGATTCCTGTTCTCTTCACTATATGCGCTCAATGGGGCCGGCGGCAGCAGCGCCGACCCCATTGAGAACATATAGAAGACAAATCATTCTTCTCTGCCACAGCTGTAACAGCTGTGGCAGAGAAGAACGATGTTTGCCCATTGAATTCAATGGAGCCGGCAATACAGCCGACTCCATTGAAAGCAATGGGCTGCCGGCGTGCGCAGGATGAATTGTCGGGAAGGGCTTAAATATATAAGCCCTTCCCTGCAATTCATCCAGAAATGTGTTAAAATAAAAAATATATACATACTCACCTGCTCCCGGCAGCCGGAGTTCCGCGCGGCCGGCCTGCAGTGGGTGTGAAGGGGGTGTGAGTCAGACCTGCCCCCTGATTGGCTCAGCGCTGTATTGCCAGCTCCATTGAATGCAATGCGCTGGACAGCTCCAGCCCGTTTCTAACGAAACGCGGCTAGGAGCAGATTTTCGGGCGATTTTCGGGCATCGGTCACGTGATTTGCGGATGCGCATCCGTCATGCGATCCGCAAATCGCGTGAAAAAACGCCCGTCTGACTAAGGCCTTAAAAGAATTTAGACATATACTTTATGGGCTATTCGCACAATGGCCAAGAGCAAATCCATTGACTTTATATAGGAGACTGTTCTAGACATGCCCTGTGACCTGTTCAGGGGTCATTTTGATAGGGGGGTCAAAAGTCACAGTTTAGGGGCGTGGCCTGACTGCCGACTGAGCTGGACGCACTGCTGTAACCTTCGCTCGTTCTAAGTCATCCACAGCTACAAAAATGCACTCCAGGAGGGGAAAAGCAAACCCTGTTGCTCCACTTACCGGTGGGAGTGCAGCGGTAATCAAACGGAGGATCTCCAAGGCTCCCCCGCCGAGAGTTTCGGACTTTTTCACAGCCCGGGGTGCCGACAGAGAGGAGACCACGGCAGCTCGCAGCACTTCCCTGCTATCCAGCTCCTCTGCAGAAGACGAGCTAGCGGCCGCTTCCTCACCTGTCATAGCGGCAGCCTCTTCAGCTACCACAGCGGGGGACCTCACAGAAGCCTCCGGAGACCAGCAGCCCTCACATACCACACAAGGAGGGGTGTGTGTAGTCTCCATTAAGTCTATTGGGGAGGGTGTAGCAGTCAAAATGGCGCCCAGCCACAGACCTCACTCGGAGGCAAACCCTTCCCCCACTGCTAGCCCGCAAAAGCAAAGACAGAGTGTCGTCTCCCTTTCCCTCAGACTCCAGCATAGATCTCCCTGGGGACCCCATCAAGAGTCTCCCCTCCACAAACCAACCAGCTTCAGAGCTGTTCATTAAAAATCTAATAATGGCGCTGAGAGATTCTATGCAAAATGATCTCCAAAAGCTGTCCTCCTCAGTTAACTCTTCTATCCAAGAACTGGGCGACCGGACGGGTCACGTTTAAAATAAAATGGCAGAGCTGACCTCCTTGCATAACAACTTAATCGATTCACATTACGACCTGAAGGAAGAAGTAATCGCCATAAAAAACAAACTTGCCACATTAGAGGACAGAAACAGATGTAATAACGTCAAATTTCGGGGAGTCCCAGAAACGATCTCCCAAGCAAACCTAAAAGATTTCCTCTCCCAATTGATTCAAGCAATCCTCCCAAACTCCTCAGAGCAAGAGCGCCTCATAGATAGGGCACACAGATTACCCAAACCAAGTTTTATCCATACAGAAGTCCCAAGAGACGTAATTGCCAGAATTCATTTTTTTCATATTAAAGAAGCCATGATGCAGTCCTCTCGGAAAATCAATAACCTACCTAACCCATTTTCTGGCATTCAGCTATTTATAGATGTGTCCAAACCAACAATTCAGGCAAGACGAAATTTGGCACCTATCACCGCAGCTCTCCGCTCCAACAAAATTCTATACAAATGGGGCTTTCCGACAAAGCTACTAATACATAAAGATGGCTCTCTGCATATAATTACTAGCATTCAGGAAGGAGAGAAACTCCTAGCAACTTGGGGAATAAAACCCGCAGAAAATGTGCAACTGACCCCGGCAGCAAGAGCCAAGAAAACGCCCAAGAACTGGTCTCAACCTGCTCCTCCCTGAAACGATTTACTAGATCTGCCAACTGGAGACCGCTCTCTCTCCACTAGTTCAATTCTCTGGAACTTTTCGTAACTCTGTTATTATGGAAGGCTGACCAACGTCAGGTGAACTCTTTCCTACCCCCCCCCCCCTTTGATTACATGCAGGTATTTAATCCTGCCTTTCTATACATCTTCTGTATATGTTTTGTTCTTTTACCTTATCGTTGCAGGCAACAGAAATGCTTCACCGCAGCTCTCAACCACATGGACCCTGCCATGTTCATCTCAGTATGTATGTTTAATTGTTTAACAATTGTTGTTTATGCAGTCACATCTCACTTGCAGAATGTTAACACTATGCTCGCAAACAACTATGACACTTAAAATCACCTCTCAAAATGCAAGGGGCTTAAATTCACCTTTTAAAAGGGCCTCAGTTTGGAGAGATGCCAAACAGACAAAGGCAGACATAATTTGTCTACAGGAGACACACTTCTCCTCCGTAGCCTGCCCAAAATTCTCCAACAAGAGATACCCACAGATATTTATGTCTTGCACTCAAAAGAAACGAGCGGGAGTCTTGACCGCCTTTGGATCCAATGTCAGTTTCGTGCTCAAGGAACAATTGTCAGACCCCAAAAGAAGATATCTTATCCTAGTAGGCATCCTGAATGAGAAACCTATCACAATAACAAATATTTATGCCCCGAATAAAGCCCAGATCTCCTTTCTAAACAAAGTTATTAGAAAAGTAAAAAAAATGCAAAAGGGGAAACTAGTGATATGCGGGGACTTCAACATAACTCCAGACAGAACAATGGACTCCACAAATAAGCTTAGGACATCTCCCACTTTGTTTCCGTGGCTATGCAAGGAGGCATTATATGACTCCTTTAGATGTCTCAATTCCTCCTCGAGGGAGTTTACCTTTTTTTCCCCTAGACATAAATCTCTTTCGCGAATTGACCTATTTGTGGTGGACAGATGGACCCTACCCGCTATCAAATCATCAGAGATACATGTAGCAACTTGGTCTGATCACGCCTCAATATCCTTAAAGATAGACTTAGGAACCCCGAAAGGGACCGCAAAAATTTGGCGAAACAACGTTCCTCTAATTAAATCCCCTAAGAATAAAACAATAATATCTGAAGCTTTAAAAGAATATTTTGGCCTAAATGCCAGTCCAGAAATAAATCCCTTCACCTTGTGGAACGCCCACAAGGCAGTAATTAGGGGCACCATGATCAAGTTAAATGCGCAGCACAGAAAAAATAAACAAAAACAAATCGACAACCTACTAGACCAAATTCAAAAATTAGAACTAATCTTACAGAACTCCCCCTCCGGCTCTGACCAATTAGAATTAGCAAAGATTAGAAGAACTTTGAGATCGGTACTACTGGAGGAATATAATAAAAACACAAAATATCTCAAAGCAAATTATTACTCCTCATATAACAAGCCATCTAAACTCATGTCAAAATTGGCGAGGCCCAAACACATCAAGGCAAAAACTCCCTTTCTTCTCAAAACAAATAATCCAAACATAAAACTTACCCATCCACAGGACATAGCAAATGAATTCAGTTCCTTTTACGCTGGCCTCTACAACCTGAAACAAGACCCGACAACCCCTCAACCAAACTCTACAATAATAAATGACTTTTTACAAAAAATAGACCTGCCCAACGTAGACACCACAACTCATAACCTAGATATCCCTATCTCTACTGAGGAGGTTGAAAAAGCAGTTAAACTTCTAAAAAACTTCAAATCACCGGGACCTGACAGTTTTTCCAATGAATACTACAAAATCTATGCCCATATTCTCCCTCCCTATCTCACTGACACATTTAATGAAGCGATGTCAAAGGGAACCTTGCCCCCAGAGATGCTACAAGCAACTATTATTACTATCCCTAAACAAGGAAAACCAATGGAAACCACAACGAGCTACAGACCAATATCGCTCCTTAATACAGATACAAAATTGCACTCTAAGATACTAGCCATGAGACTACTTCAAATACTCCCTACTATAATCCATAGCAATCAGGTTGGTTTCACTAAAGGGAGACGTATGTCGGATGGCACGAGACGAGTGGTCAACCTGCTGTCAGGCATGGGGTCGAGTCAAGCGCCTTCTCTCCTCCTTTCCCTGGACGCGGAGAAGGCGTTCGATAGACTCCACTGGGACTTTGCTTTCGCAGTGTTAAGGAAATTTGGAATAGAGGGGAGCTTGTTGAGAGCAATTAAGGCCCTGTACATTGCCCCGTCGGCCAGGGTTCTGATAGACGGTGAGTTGTCTAACCCATTTCAAATAACAAATGGAACAAGGTAAGGCTGCCCCCTTTCCCCCTTGCTATTTGTAATGATAATGGACCCCATGGCAGAATTAATCAGAAGCTCACCACACATTAGGGGTTTCCCGATGGGCGGCAGACAGCACAAAGTCGGACTATATGCCAATGATGTGCTCCTAACGGTCACCAACCCACTAGACTCCCTGAGAGAAATCTACAATATCATCTTATCCTTTAGTAAGGTTTCCTTTTACAAATTGAACATTAATAAATCTCAAATTTTGGGCATTAATATCCCTCCTTCCTTGAAAGAGGCCATCAGAAAGGAATTTAACTTCCAGTGGCAAAAATCAATCCCCTATCTGGGTATAAATTTATGTTCCTCAATAACGGAAATGATACCTTCGAACTTGGATCCACTATATACATCGATACAGAAAGAACTGGAAGAGTTGGGTAAAATTGAATACTCTTGGTTTGGCAGAATCACACTATATAAAATGTCAATACTCCCGAAAGTCTTATATATATTTCGCAATATAGCTCTCCCAATGCCGTACAACAAGATCAATGAGTTCCAAAAACAACTACTACAATTTATATGGAACAAAAAGAGACCTAGAGTCGCATCCTCCATATTATACCTCAATCGAAGACAGGGAGGTTTAGGGGTCCCTGATTTGTGGTCATATTGTCAGGCCATAAATTTGGATCTGTCCAGTCTCTGGCGGACTAACTCTTTTACCACAACATGGGCTCATATAAAAAAAAATCTAAACAACAACAGAAACTTAAGTTCCCTCCTAAAAGCAACTGCAATCAGCGGATTACATCCACTCTCCACGCCTAGCCCAGATGTATGAAAATTCTCCCCCCCCCCCCCCCCTATGCTGGCAACTCTACAAGCCTGGAATATCTATACCCAAAAACTGAATCGAGACCCTGACAAAAGCGTGATTGACCTACCTCTAGAAACACTAACATACTTCATCCCAGACTTGTCGATTACGAGATGGTCTAGATTGGGAATTAATCGAGTGAGAGATCTGTTCGTAGGGAAGAGAATTGCCCCCTTCCATACCCTAGGAGTGACTTTTGGTGTCCCCCCTGAAGACTTCCACCTATACTGTCAAATAAGGTCATACTTAACGATGTCCCACTTGGAGAGTTGTTCACTCCCTAACACACTGGTCACCTTTTTCTCCGATAAAGAATCAAAAGGCATATCACACACAAAATATTACTATAACACACTGACCGGCGACATGGGAATACAAAAGAAAGTCCACCTCTTAAATTGGGAATATGACCTAAAAAGCACTTTCTCCTAAACAGAGGGGATACTTTCCTTTAATTGGGCAAACAAATCCACGCTGTCCGCAAACCTCCTCCAGACCCATTACAAAGTCTTAACCAGATGATACTACACACCTCTCAAACTAGCAAAATGCTTTCCAATACAGATAAACATTGCTGGAGAGGTTGTGGACAGGTGGGTACATTATTCACCTACTCTGGGAATGTCAACACATACAGGAGTTTTGGAGGGCGATCTTCTACACTATATACAAGGTTACCCGTCACCAGGTTCCTAAGACACCAGGACTCGCATTGCTGCTACTAGAGTGCAATGTGATCCCTCCGACGGTGCGGCTAAACTGGCCCTAACCAAGAAATGGAAATCTAATCATCCTCCCACAATAACTGAGGTATATGATACTTTAGCAGACCACTGCTCTTATGAAAAAATTTACGCTTTGTCTAACGAAACTATGCCTAATTTCTATCGCATGTGGAATCCCTGGACACAATACTACTCTAGCATGACTTGATCGAACGCCCTTCTGCTCTCCCCCCCCTCTTGTGGAGAAGTTGATCACATATATCAGAAAATCAGATAGCGGCTCTGTAGTGTTCTAGTGACTGCACTTAGTTTTAAGGATTTATTTCCTTAGTTCTTTATTAGTTCTTCTACCTTTAATCATTACTCTTACTCATTTGATTGTATATGAAAATACCGAGTAATAGTTTGATACACCCAGACAAGTATTATAAATGCTATATTATTTACATGTACTCTTATGGCTATCTCACTATGATGTATTCAATATGTCATATATGCTAAACATGTAACTTGTTTGTATCGAATCCTTATGTAAAAAACCCAATAAAAATTATTTGGAAAAAAAAAAAGTCACAGTTTATACCTCTTGGAATGTTGGATCCTATGTTTTCTAAATATAAGTGTTTACCTGTCAGTGTAATCCTATCTGTGATGCTAGTGAGATGACTGCTGCAAAAATTTCTCCACAGATCAGGAAGCGATAGATTAGTATTTGGTTCTTTGGTTTATGTGAAAAATGCAGAATTTTATGATTTTTTTTTAATGCAGACTGTGACTAAAAGTTAAAAGAAAATTACTAAAATTTCATATTAAGGCCTTAGTCAGAAGGGCGTTTTTTCACGCGATTTGCGCATGCGCATGCGTCCGGCGATTTTTTAAAACCATTGCTTTGCAATGGTATCGGACACATGAGCGCTTTTTATGCGCTCGTCCGATAAATTATAGAACAGAAATCGCAGATCACACCTATCTGCGATCTGCGATTCCTGTTCTCTTCTCTATATGCGCTCAATGGGGCCGGCAGCAGCAGCCCCGACCCCATTGAGAACATATAGAAGACAAATCATTCTTCTCTGCCACAGCTGTAACAGCTGTGGCAGAGAAGAACGATGTTTGCCCATTGAATTCAATGGAGCTGGCAATACAGCCAGCTCCATTGAAAGCAATGGGCTGCCAGCGAGCGCAGGATGAATTGTCGGGAAGGGCTTAAATATATAAGCCCTTCCCTGCAATTCATCCAGAAATGTGTAAAAATTAAAAATATATATATACTCACCTTGTCCCAGCAGACGGAGTTCAGAGCGGCCGGCCTGCAGTGGGTGTGAAGGGGGTGGGAGTCAGACTTGCCCCTGATTGGCTCAGCGCTGAGCCAATCAGGGGCAAGTCTGACTCACACCCCCTTCACACCCACTGCAGGCCGGCCGCTCTGAACTCCGTCTGCCGGGACAAGGTGAGTATATAGATTTTTTTTATTTTTACACTTTTCTGCATGAATTGCAGGGAAGGGCTTATATATTTAAGCCCTTCCCGACAATTCATCCTGCGCTCGCCCGCAGCGCATTGCTTTCAATAGAGCCGGCTGTATTGCCGGCTCCATTGAATTCAATGCGCTGGACAGCTCCAGCCCGTTTCTAATGAAACGCGGCTAGGAGCAGATTTTTCGGGCGATTTTTTTTACCCCGGTCATGCGATTTTCGAATGCGCATCCGTCATGCGATCTGCAAATCGTGCGAAAAAACGCCCGTGTGACTAAGGCCTAAAAATGTTTAACACAAAAAATATGATTTTTATTAAGTCATTTTTTAATCACACATTCTCTTCAATATGTTTAGCTAATACTCATATACACTGAATGGCCTCTTTATTGGAAACAATTGCCCTTCCATGATTAGAGTTTCTCTGTGTGGAAATAAGACATGTAAACTTCAAATTGACCTTCAAAAAATGACCTATTTGTCATACCTTCCCAATCTGAAAATAAAAGAATACATCTCTATTACATGGATGCAGAAGCCCTAAGACAAAGACAATTAAAAATACAGGAGCAGGTAGTACAAATACACTAAGCCAATGCGTCACTTTAGGACGTGTGTATTGTAGGTGGTACTTTAGTCAGACCAAACTGGCTAAAGCTAAGCAAGCCTGCTTGGTTATCTTAGTAATAGCAGAGTGGTAAATGAATCCACCTCCATGAAAACCATTCTAACTATCAGAGTATAGTAATATGTTATGGACCAGACAAAATTCGTGAACTAAAAACATAAAGATCTCCCCGCCCCCCACAATATGTTTCGGCATGACTGGCTTCATCAGGGTAATTATGAAGGGCTATGGTAAGGCAGCACAAAACTGACAACTCTTTTATGGGATAGGGGTGGAACTCCTGCTCAGTGAGCCAATAAAACAATCTGTAGGTCAAGACTGCCATATAGTTTATGAAAAATAAACGCGTTGCCTTCCTGTAAACTTGATTTTATTTAATTAAAACTGGACAAATCAACTTGCTTCCCGCGATTATCATCGGCGACTGAGAGGACTTAGAGGAGTCAGCACACAGAGGAGGGGGCTTCTTGTTCTATACACCCCCCTCCTTCCGAGTAAGTGCCATTCTATTTTATATGCTTTCCGTCCCTTACGGGATGGACACTTTCTACATTTTGCTTGACCTAACTGCTTTTTCCACGAGCGCATAACTTTTTTTACTTAAAACATATAGTTTATGAAGGTATTGATATAGTAAAAACGACACACTCAGTTAGACAAAAGAGACACTTAGAAAATCTGTAGGTCAGGAATACTGCATGGCTTTTAAAGATATCAGTATGGTGAAATACAGCAAAAATCCAAGAGCCTGGTCAGTTAGGCCAAAAAAAAAACACTTGGAGAAGGTAAATATGACCATATAGTTCATAGAAATATAAGAATAGTTAAGAACAGTGAAAACCAGGAGACTGCTCAGTAAAAAAACAAAGTCACATAAAAAATCTGTTAGTCCTATCATAGTAGATAGTACATGATTGAAAATAATAGGGAAATGAAAATCAGAGTGGGAGGGGAACCAATTGGACCTGAAAGTAAGCCATAGAGCACCACATATATGTTTATATCAATATATAAATGTCTTAGTGTTCTATATAGCCAGACCTGACAAAGGTCATAAAATTTATGGAAGTCAATTTTGCCATCATGCGTGACATTAATGTGGCATGCTAAAGGGGTGCCACCCATTGTTCTTATTGAGCTGTGATGCTTTGAAGTGCGCCTCCAAAATTCCTGTATGGTCTTTCTGACATATATATATCTTACTACTACAGTTGATGAATTGGAGTATGTCTTATTATCAATGGGATTGACAAACACCATAGTTTTAATGACATGTAAACAAAAACTACAACTGCCGCATGGTGAACATCCAGTATTTGAACTAATTGAGAATGCATCAGACTTATCTGTTGATATATTGTGGCTTCTGACTAACATGTCCCTAGAGTTTTCTTCCCTAGGGAAGATGATAGACAGATGTTCACTAAGCACATCATGTAAATCGTGGTCAGCTAAGAGTATTGTCCAATGTTCTATTCAGAATTTTATATATATGTTGTTTGAATGTCCATCAAATGTTTCAATGCACCTAATCTGTGTATCCCTAATGGGAGTAAATTGATCGTTTGTTAGGAATGTTACACAACATTCTGGTTTTGCTCTCTTATAGGCCTTTTTTAAAACATGTTTTGCATATCCAAGTTTCCTGAATATTTTGAAGAGAGAGTCACATTCCTTCTGGAACTCATCGTTAAAGCCCTTTCTCCTTGCACTCATATATTGCCCAATAGGGATGCCTATTTTCAACGAAAAATCACGTGAACGGGTGCATTTGCACTTTCATGTCCTGTCTTTTGTAGGTGCGATTTGTAAAAATCGGACACGTGAACGCTTTCATTGGAAAGCATTGGTTCTAATAGAGCCGCTTTTTTCATGCACCTATTCATGAGCAAAAGGAATGCTTGTCTGATCGTGGCCTGAGAAAAAATGTAGGGAGGGTGACAATCGGATCACTATGTGCACAGTACTGCATGCCATATGTTGACAAAAAAATAGTTAATTGCTTTTATGTTCAATATTTGTATATAGACTTTTCACATCAAGTGTGGCCAGTAACACTCCACTGGGTACTCTCATATCTTAAATCTTTCTTATAGTGTCCTTTGTGTCCTCTAGGTACGAAGGTAAGGAGACAATGAATGGTCTTAAAATTTTATCAATGTACAAACTAATACCATGTGTGAAGTTGTCATTGTCCATTACAGTTAGCTGTCCAGGTACTGGTGCTATCTTTTTATGGATCTTTGGGAGCACATAGAATGTAAGAATGGTAGGATGTGGGTTATAGAGATATTTAAATTCATTGGACAAGATCAAAGTACTTTCACAAAAATGACATAATGCAGATCCAAAAAAAGAGGGGCTGGGTCTCTTTGTAGAGGTTTGTAGATTTTACGATTTTGAAGGAGTCTATCAACTATTATTTTATAATCAAATTGATCCACTAGGATGACCTTGTATACCTTTATTTGGATGTAGAAATAAGATACGTCATGTTTGTGCAAGTTTTCTGTGGATCAGTTTCAGTGTGAATCCACATTAGACAGGGAAAATCAAAATCTCTGAGAGACTTTGAATAACTAGCAGGGCCAGTATCTAAAAGTCTGCCAAACTTGTGACCTTTTCATGTAACAGCGTCAAGAGTATTCAGAGAATGGCACGATTGAGGAAAAATATCCACAGAAAAGGGATCCTGCGAGTTGTAAACAACTCAAAAGCTAAATGAATCAGAAAAGGATGTTGAGAATTGTTCTGATAAACAGGTGGGACACAGTCAAGCAAGTTTCAGCTAAATACAGCGCTAGTGCTCCGATTGACTTGTCTAAAGGCATGCTATTCCTTAGCATGGATGAGCTAGAACAGCAGATGATCATTTTGAATGCTATTGCTGTCTAGGGCTCAGTCACACGGGCGTTTTAACGTGCGTATGTTACCTGCATTTGCGATCTGCATCTATATCGAACCAATGCTTTTCAATAGCAGCGTTTACATGCCCAATATTTACCTGCACACAAAAATACGCAGTGGTAAATATAGGGCAGCACTCAGCTATTGAATGACAGCTGATAGCTGGCGCTGATTGGTCACAGTGCTCAGCCAATCAGAGGCAGCCCTTTCAGCAGGTGGGAAATTTAAATCCCCGCCTGCTGAAAGCTCTTCATAGCAGTTCAAGAGAAGACCCAGCTAGATGCACCTAAGCCCTGGCAGCTGCAGAGAAGTGAGTATATATATATTTTTTATTTTTGCTGTCACAGTGTTCAGTGACAAGGGGACTCCCCGGGGAGACAAAGAAATCCTCTGCCACAGCTGTCACAGCTGTAGCAGAGGATCGTAATGTTCTTTGTATGCCAATGGCGCCGCTGCTGCTGCCACCGGCCTCATTGACCAAAGGTGAAATCCCTGGATGCCGTCACATCCCAGGAATCCCCTGCTGCAGCTGTCACAGCCGCAGCAGGGGATAGCAGGCAGTGCACTTTACGTGCGGAAGAACACGGCCAAGTGCGATTTTTTTTTCTGTGTGCCGTCTACTTCGGATTTTTGTGCATTTGCGTTTTGCGCACAACAAATTCATACGTTAAAATGCCCGTGTGACTGAGCCCTAAGAGAAACAAAAAGGTAAGGTTTCAGTTGGAAAAATATCTCAAAATTGACTCTTCGAGCAATGAAAAAGCATCATCTGATCAGATGAATCTAGATTTATTTTGCAGCATGCTGATGGGGGGGGGGGCAGAATTTGACTGAAGCAACATGAATCGATAAACTTGTCCTGTCAGCTGTTCAGAGAATGTCATTACCTCTATATAATATGCTACAACTGCAAAAAGCTGTTCTGTCAGCATGGACCAATATTCCTATAGAATGATTTCAACATCTAGTGGAATCTATGCCATGTTGAATTGCTGCAGTTCTGAAGGCCAAATAAAGTTCAATATGCTACTAGATGGATACCTTTAAAAAATATAGTTACATAGTATTTTAGACTGAAAAAGGACTTATGTCCAACCAGTTCGGGCTATTTTCTTGCAATGTTACCATTCATTGTATGTATTCATTATAATTGCTTTTAAAATTACACAGCAATATCTAGAGTTTTGATTGGTTGATATGGCTATCCCTTGCACTCAAGCTATATTATAGCCTCGAGGATTACCTTATTTTGTTGCTTTAAGAGTAAAGGCTCCATCATACTGATTCACGGCCCAATATCGCACTTACCACCATGAGAAAGCCTGTGGATGTGAGATGTTTTCATGTGAAAATAGCCTCCTATCACTGCAGGGAAGAAGGGACTCCCCGCTATTACTGTCACAGCCACAGCAGAGGATCATGAAGTTCTCCCATTGCTTACAATAAGCCAGCGCTGCTGCCGCTGGCCCCATTGAAGGCAATGGGCAATATCGCAGAAAGATAGGACGAGCTGCGATTTGCTTCCTGCATAGCATCACGGGGCCATGCAGGAAAACATCACTAATGTGAATGAACCTATCCAAAAGAATAGGTTTCAAATTTGTATGAGATTTGTGTGTCTCACAACACACAAATCTCGCACGATCTTCTCATCAGTTTATAGTCACCCTATGTGATTTTTATTTCTCATTTTTTTTCATCAACACATTACAGGAACTATATATTTTTTTATTTTTCTGGCATCAAAGATTGTTTTTTAGGAGATAAGTTGCAGTGTTTATTGATACTTATTTGGAATATATAGTTTATTGTTTAACTTTTCTTAATTTTTTATAGGGGAATGGGAAAAAATGAAGTTTTTCTCTTTTTTTGCATGCCTGGAATGTGCAGTATAAATATTTTGCTACCTTTATTCTATTGGTTATCATGATTCCAATTGATATAGTTCTTTATTTTTAACGTGTTACCCTGTTTCCCTGAAAATAAGACATAGCATGATTTTCCAGAATTTTTGAGGATGCAAAATGATTTTTCAGGCTTTTAGAGGATGCTTGAAATATAAGCCCTACTCCGAAATTAAGCCCTGCTAACAGTTAATTAAAAAAGTCAATTTAAATAGTGTCTAGGCAGCTATACATGTAAAAAAGTTAAACCTTTTTGAACAAAAATTAATATAAGACACTGTCTTATTTTTCGGGGAAACACGGTAGTACTGTAGCTTAATAAAGCCATGTTTACATGTTTAATGGAAAAAGAATAATTTTTGTGGTGTCACTTTCTGACATCCAGAACTTTTATATTCTTCCAATGATGTAATCATATGGGAGCTTGCTTTTTGTAGGTTGTATGTTTTAGTTCCGTTTTGAGGCATATATAATTTATTGCTGACTTTTACACATTTTTTTTAGCAGGGAATGAAGAAATATAAGTTAACTAAGTCAATCAGATATACCCATCCCACTGACTCTTCACTGCTGTGTCTGTACTTGAAGTGAGGAATGAGCTGAGTGAGAGAGATGATCCCCAACTCCACCGTCACAGAAGGGAACCAACCTAACCCTATTTATGTCCTAATGAATAGTGGTTAAATGTTGCTATTAGGCTGCATTCCCACGAATGTATATCGGCTCGGTTTTCACGCCGAGCCGATATACGTTGTTCTCCTCTGCAGGGGGTGGAGGATGGAAGAGCCAGGAGCGGGAACTGAGCTCCCGCCCCCTCTCTGCCTCCTCTCCGCCCCTCTGCGCTATTTGCAATGGGGAGAGGCAGGACGGGTGTGGGGCTAATTCCCGGAACTTAGCCATGCCCCCGTCCCGCCTCCTTTCATTGCAAATAGTGCAGAGGGTCGGAGAGGGGGCGGGAGCTCAGTTCCTGCTCCTGGCTCTTCCATCGTCTCCCCCCTGCAGAGGAGAACGACGTATATCGGCTAGGCGTGAAAACCGAGCCGATATACGTTCATGTGAATGCAGACTTAGCCTCAGACATAAAAGTCTCCAGACCTGCCAATGTGGAACCAATATTGAAAATTGCCTGTAACCTGAGCACATTTTGATAATAAAGATTATTCAAACTTTGAGGGGTTTACTATTCAATATGTGGTCATCCCCAAGGCTCAGGATAAAAATATACTCTTTGCAGCATATTTTATTTTTTAAAATGTTTTGGAACTTAAATGTTTCTAATTATATGAACACTTAATTATATATTCATTTTACTTCTTTTGAGAAATGCTGCTCAATTATTAAACTATGCAAGTAATAAGGCATTAAAAATGATATCTCCATTAAAATAAATAGAAATAACCTTGGCAATGGAAATCAACAAAAAAATCTTGCATAATGCAAAAAGATGATTAATGAATCCCTCTGTTGATCA
The DNA here is from genome assembly GCF_035609145.1 of Eleutherodactylus coqui. Taxonomy (NCBI): domain Eukaryota; kingdom Metazoa; phylum Chordata; class Amphibia; order Anura; family Eleutherodactylidae; genus Eleutherodactylus; species Eleutherodactylus coqui. The sequence goes on along the minus strand of NC_089837.1, from coordinate 422,810,508 downwards.
TGATTACACTAGAGATATAAATACAAATTGTGAAAATAATGTTACAGCCTGATAGTCAGGTCAATGTAGTCATAGCAACAAAGCAGAAAGCACTTGAAAAATACATGAATAGAAATGGAATAAATGTAAGGTGACCATGGTGTAAAAAAATAATGAAAGAGAGGGTTTGAAGGAACAAATTATAAAACATTGCATTTTGCTCATTGACTCGTGGGCCTGAATTTAAGTGAGTTCAGTGATGTATCAAGAGGAGCAAATGTGTTATTTTTCTGTTAAAGCCTTGACCATTCATTTTAAAAGCTGGCTCATGATACTCTAGACACAATGCTTTCCCTTTTTATCTAGCTATAAATCAGAAGGGTGCAGTGGAGACAAAACTGTGTCATTGAATGTAAATGGATATGGTTGTAATAAAATCTATATAGAAAGCTTTCAATGACTGATTCTCTGATACAAAAAATAGAGACAAATGGTAAAGAAAACTACAGCACAGTGACTACAACACTTTGTTAATCATTTAATTCATCGGTATGTCCTATACCATAGAAGTAGCATTGAAGGGGTTGTCCCACTTATAGTTGTTTTGCTGCAGGAAGCGGACAGCTCTGTAGGCTGTTGAGTGGCCCAGGCTGGTACTGCAGGCTGAGTCATATTGAAGGGAATGCATCATCCAGAGAGCAGATCATTTTATAATAAAAAGGCAAAAAACAATAAGTCATTTTTCAAAAGACCTGCAAACCAACAGTGCTTTTTTAGTCCAGTCCCAGAAACTCTGGTAGTAGCCAAATACAATTCATCATTTACATGACCATTGCAGTCCATCAGTAACCTCAGCAGTCATGTGCAATTCTTGCACACATGACCACTGAAGCCAGTGACTGGCACATGGCAGGAGCTTACAGGTCCAGAACAAAACTGTGGGACTTTTGAAAGTTTAGTACCGCATTTTCCAATGTATGAGATGACAGGCCATATAGGATGACCCCCAACTGTTGACTTATACGCGGGGAATATGCCCCGCCTCCAGAAAGCTAATGCTCTGATTGGCTAATGTCATCCAATGAAAGCTGGCGCTGGGTTAACCAATCACAGCCATTCAATGACATCATTGAATGGCTGTGAGTGGTTAATGCAGTGTCAGCTTTTTTATTGGCTGACGCTGTACTGAGTTAGCCAATCAGGGCATTAACTTTCTGGAGGCGGGGCATTGAAGCCGTGCCTCTAGAAAGCAATGCTCTGTCGGCATTGGGGGAGGGAACAACAGCTTGCAGCAGCGCCGCAGGAGGTGAGTATTGATTTTTTTTTCTACAGCGTATTCCCAGCATGAAAGAAAACCCGCAACTTTGGATAGGATTTTCCTGGGTTAAAAAGTCGTATTATACACTGGAAAATATGGTAGTTTTTTTTTCCTATAACACTCATCTGCCTTTTGGATGATTAAAAAAAAATCTCAGAAAACCCCCTTAAAAGGCTATGAAAACCTTCGACATAGAAAAAAATAATTTGTAAATATATTAGAGGTTACCTTAAAGGGGTTCTGTCAGCAAAATAAAAAAATATTAGTCACCTGCATCCTGCCCTGCATCCCTGTAAAGTCTAACCTGTGGAAAGAGAAGAGTTAAAAAAACAAAGCAAACTCACCTAATTCCGTTGTACTTGGTCCCTCCATTGTTTACCTGGCATGAGAGGGGTCAGCTCCTGCGTGCTCACGCCGACCTGGCTGCGTCTAACCTCTGGCATACATGGAGATTCGACAGCAAGTGAGCAAGCGCGCCCGGAAGGGGGACGCATGTGCATTCGCTGTCGACTCTCCTAGGACGGCAGAGGTTAGACGCAACCTGGCCAATCAGTGAGCAACGTGTCACTTGTAACGCATCAACCACTGACCTGGGCGGCAGGACTTGCCATCTGGCAGTGGTCGGGGCAGGGGCCGAAGCTCGAACTTTGCCAGCTTCTGCCTTGCAATCAGACGTTGCAGAAGACCAGCAGGTTTCCGGTGACCGGCCCCGTAAGGCACAGGTAAGTATTATTTTTTTTATTTCCTGACAGAACCTCTTTAAATTAAAAACCTACACTTTGTTTCAGGCTCTAATCTTCATTAATTAATTTATTTTAAGGCAGACTGATACAGAGCTTCCTCTCCCTTGTACCCAGAATACTGACATGATGGTACAAAGGGAGCTCTCACCTCTGTGATCTCTCCCCTCTTACCCTGCAGATTCTGCCAAGCCCACTCTACTCTCTCTCTACACAGCATGTATATATGCATTTGAGTAATCTTTCATCATTCCTTATGCAGATTCTGCTAATTCTCTTTCTACACATACAGTGTTTGTGTGATCTCTGCCTACAGATTCTATTCTTCTATGGGTTCTCTTGTTTTAATCCTGTAGACCCTGAGTCTTGTCCTCCCTCTCTAAGAGCTTGCTCTGCCATGTACAACCTCCTCTCCCTCCCGCTGTTATCTCAAATATTGGCAGACGGGAGAGACGGATCAGAAAGAGTATGAGGTCAGCCCTGATTCAACAGCAGGAGTAGTGTGCTATTAGATCTCTATCAGAAGCAACAATACAGCCAGCTGCATACAGGAGTTACACAAACTCTACAGCAAAAATTGGTAGGACATTTTAGTAAAGATTATTTACATAGATAATTGTGAATTTAGAAAGATAATGGACAATACAACTGCAAATGTGTCCTTAGCCTGTAATGCAAAACTTATTGTAATAATTTTCATTATTAAAGGGGTCGTGTCTTAATTGCAAGTTATCTCCTATCCATAAGATAGGGGATAACTTGCTGATCGGTGTGAGTCTCACTACTGAGACACCACCGATCTCTAGATTGGGACTCCCATGTCCCATTTTCCTGTCACTGGGGAAATCGCTTCTGCTCCCACAGTGATATCACTGTCAATAGAGCACTTGCCGAGCATATGTGGTCAGCTCTCCATTCATTTCAATTAGGCTAATAGAAATACCTGAGCGGCACTTGCTTGGCTATCTCCGCAGTCCCATTGAAAGTCAATGGAGAGGTAGTGCTTATGCAACCAGCGCTCAATTCATTCTCCTCCTGACTGCGGATATGGGACCCCCATTCTTGAAATTAGTGTAGGTCTCAGTAGCAAAACCCCTACCAATCAGCAAATTAACCCCTAACACGTATGAACGTGACTTAGGATGAGGCCTACTTTATGAGTAGAGTCTATAGCTTCAGACAATTTACACCTATAGACTCCAGAAACATAAATCCATTTTTAATAGGCCCTCATGGCTTCTGAAAAGTAAAAACAAACTACAATTGGTTAATAAATTGGTTGCAATTCCAGTGTTTCCTGCTATTATATTCATTTGCTCACTTAATTAGTTTTGTTTCCCTACCCTGATTAGACTCTAACATTAAAGATAAAACATTTCTGCAGGGTGTGTATTCAAGGGATATTCTTATTCGCAGCTCTCCGTGTAACAAATATCCATGTTGTTTCATATCAAGAGATAAAAAAGGAACTACAAATCAGCACTTTCTCAGCAGAGCTTTTTTTTCAAATTACATCTTATATGTATTAAAATATCTGCCACAGCAGCTGCATCTAAGAGAACACAAGGATACAGTACATTATTTTTATCTACTGACATTGCATTATCAAGAGTAAAATGTAACAGAACATAACAAAAATAAAAAAAGGCAGATAGAGCCAACTAGTTTGCATCAAAAATATGTTGAGCGAGCAGCAATTAGCTGCTTTAATGAAAAGATTGCAATTAGGTTGATCTTAATTGTTCATCTAAGAATAGGTCACAGATTAGTTAATACAAGTTTTTTAGTCAAATTAACAATGGTGTATCAATTATAATGTCTCCTTTGGTAAACGCAAAACCTTTTTTCAGTCTTTACTGTACATTTTCCTAGTGAAACAAATTTGCTTTTATTTAAAAGACAGCAACAAAGTAAATCTCAATGCTACCAAAGACATTTCAAAAGATAGAAGCTTACTAATGAGGCGTAACAGGCACTAACAATTGTTTACTGCTGTTCCAATTATTAATGATTACTTTATGTCAGTGATTTAGCATATATGAAAATATTCCTGCAAGTTAAGCACCTTAACTTTGCTTTGGTATGCTTATTTTGATCACACAATCAATAGATTTGGCTAGAACAGATCTAATGTAAGCATTACAATTATTATATTAATTAACCCACCAGGTCATGCACCAGGCAAACATTTTTCTGTAACACCCATTAATTGGCTGTTATTGAGATGACATTTCATGAACTTGCATAGCAATATGAAAATTTAACACCCTTACTTATTTGTTAAAGAGAATTATAAAAAAGAGCAAGATCACCTATTAAATATTTTACTACATTTTAAAGTATCAATGTTTTCAGATTTAATGTAATAAGAAGATTTAGATTCTGACAGGAGAATACTCTAGTCGCCTTTTACCTAAATACATGATACTCTGCAGACGTCATACTCAGCAGGCGAGAGTTAGGATTGGAGGGACACTTTATTTCCTGTCATGTATATGATAGATGGACAATAAAGAATTAGGACAAGAAGCTTGTTAATTTATTTCAAATGTTACTGTTGGTAAAAACTTAAGGCTAGAAAATAGAGAGGATATTGAATAAACAAGTTATCAAATTATCTAGTTGATGTGAAGACCATGGAATGATCTGGTTGATATTCTAGGACTTTCGACCTAGAATTGTCTCATTGACTGTTTATGATGAATATTTTTCCTCAAGTCTACTGAGATTGTTTGGCTAATGAGAAGCAGGATGACCCACGCTAAGGTTTAATACGTTTTATTGTTTTAGTTCTTAATTCAGGTTTACATTGATATTTTGCATAGCTTTTGATAACCTGTTAAAACATTTTTGACAACATTCTTTACTTAACTACAAAAATACTTTTATTTGTTGTTGCTATCTTACTATATTTGCCGCCTGCAGATTTGAGTCCACTATGCCGGAATGCTGTTTGCTGTACCACTGATCCATGTTCATTTCATGTTATAACTGTGTGTGAATGGTATGTTCCTATATTGTTCCTGCATTGACTCCATTCAAACTGAATTAACTGGTTTGACTCTACGCTGCTGGAATGCTGTCTGCTGTGTCACAGATCCATGTTCCTTGGATGCTATGCTCCTACAGTGTTCATGCATTGACTCCAATTGTTACTATATTCATTTTCCCATAAAACCTCCCCTAACAGCATTTCCCCAAACCTTTGTCTCATCTTAGTTTTCTGGTTACATTTTGTTTATCAAAGGAGAGCAAAAAACCTCCCCCCTTCCCCCACATCCTGCTTACTAGCCTTGCGAGTTTAGGCCCATCTGGATAACTAATGTAATCTAACTAGATATTCCCAGCTGTAGTCTTGTAGCTTGATCTATCAATTTAGTGTTACCCTGACTGGCACTCATGTAACAGGGCACGCATGTGTGTCCTGTATTAAGTGTCCTGGATCAAGTGTATTAAGCAGTCGAATGATGCAGTTAAACAGCACAGTTTAACAGTGCAGTAGACAGGTAGACTTCATGTTCACCCACACCCTGCACATTAACACACTCATCTTCACACTAACCTCCACCGCCATCCTCACTACAAGCCTTCGCAGTTCCAATGCCCAGCTCCAACAAACTCCATCCACATTAACCCCTACCTGCTCTCCTCGCTCATGCACAGCTCTCACACACTCCCCACCTTCCTGTAATGCCTCCAACCCTCTCTTACGGCCAAGAAACACCAAAGCCACCCTCACATATACGCCAATCACTGGCTCACCCTCGCTACTCTACTACTTTTAGCTGCAGGGGACATCTCCCGGAACCTGAGCACACCCCACGCTCCCTGCCAAAACCTCCTTTCTATCACACTAAAACAACCCCCAACCCCAACCATTAGCCCATGTGCACATCCCCTGTCCCTCTCAAATGCGCCCTTTGGAACTCCCAATCTGCGGGCAGCAAACTCCCCATTATCCACGACTTCATCACTTCCAAACATCTCAACCTGCTCGCCCTCCCTGAGAAATGGATACAGCAGGTTGATTCTTCCTCCCCCGCTGCATTATACTTTGATGGCCTGCAGTTCTCCCACAGCCCCAGATTAGACAACAGGCATGGCAGAGGAGTAGATGTTCTTCTCTCATCAAATTGCACCTTCCAGGTCATTCCCCCAGCTCCTTCCCTCACCTTCCCACCATCTGAATTTTATACCCTACGAATCTTCCGTCTATTGTCCCTGCATGTCACAGTCATCTACAGGCGCCTGGGTCCCACCCGCCTGTTCCTGGACCATTTCACTGCCTGGCTACCCTATTTCCTATCCTGCGAACTCCGAACCCTTATCCTCAGTAAAATCAATATCCCCTCTAATGAGCCAATCTCCCAATGTGCCTCCAGCTTTTAATGCTCACCTCCTTTCTCAGCACATCTCTCAGACTCCCCCACTCACAGAGACAGCAACACTCTCGACCTAATTTTCCTCTGCCTCTGCTCTGCCTTCCACTTCACTATCTTTCCCCTCCCACTCCCTGACCACAACTTCCTCTCCTTCTCCATCAGGCACCCTAGCATCTCCCAAGATCCTCCTACCTATCGCACCTCTAGGAACCTCCAGACTGTCTACACCCAGCAGTTTGCCAGGACTTTACAGTCTTCCCTGTTCTCTATCTCTCTCCTCTTATGCCCCAACTTGGCTGCCGAACACTAATCCACCACCGTCAGATGCTCCCTGGATGAAGCAGCACCCCTGCCCACCATGACCCAAGCCATCCACCGCATATGACGATAACCTTGGCTAATGCCCCAAATGTGCTTCATCTGGCGATGCTCCAGGTGTGCTGAATGACTGTGGTGCAAATTCAAACAGCCCACAGACTTCACACACTTCAAATTGATGCTCAAAACCTACAACCTCACCCTCCACCATGCCAAATAAGCTTATTTCACCTCCCTCATCTCTTCACTATCCCTTAATCCGAACCGACTCTTCGACACCTTCCACTCCCTCCTCAGACCCAAAGAACAAGCTCCCATGATGGATCTCAGTGCTGGAGAGCCAGCTGCCCACTTCAAAGAGGAAAAGAAAACATCTGAAAAGAAATCTCTGAACATTACATGGCTGGCCCCATCCCCTGCCTCTTTAGCACTCCATCCATCACTTATTTACTATCTATACTAGAACCAATGACAGAGAAAAAAAGTATCCAGACTGCTTTCTGCTGCTCGCCCCACCACCTGCGCTAGCGACCCTCTTCCCTCACACCTCCTCTGGTCCCTTTCACCAGCAGTCATTACCCACCTCACCACCATCTTCAACCTCTCCCTGACCTCTAGTATTTCCTCCTACTTATTCAAACACTCTATCATATCCCCTCTGTTAAAGAAAGTGACCCTTCACCCAACCGTCACTGCCAACTACTGACCCATCTCTAACCTCCTTTTCATCTCCAAACCACTTGAATGCCTGGTCTATTCCAACCTCAAATGCTTTCTCTGTGATAACTCTTTCCTTAACCCCTTCCAGTCCGTCTTCCGACCCCTACATTTGACGAAAACCACCCTCACAAAAGTATCAAACGACCTGATGATGGCCAAATCAAGGGGCAACTATTCCCTACTAATACTCCTTGATTTCTCTGCTGCCTTTGACTCTGTCAACCATGACCTCCTCCTTGCTATGCTTTACTCTATCGGCCTAAAGGACTCTGCTCTCTCCTGGTTCTTCTGCTATATTTCTGACTGCTCTTTTAGCATCTCCTTTGCTCTATCTCCTCTACGCTCCCCCTCGGTATTGGGGTCCCTCAGGTCTTGGTCCTTGGCCCCCCTTCTCTTTTCTATTTACACAGCCCCAATTGGACAAACCATCTGCATATTTGGTCTCCAATACCACCTCTATGCTGACAACACACAGTTATACATCTCTTTCTGCACCTCTCTGCAGAACATATCTGCACCTTTCCTCCAAACATCACCGACTCTCCATCTGCTGTCTCTATCACCATGCCCTCCCTTTTCTTAAACTTAACTTCTTAAAAACTGACCTTCTTATCTTTCCACCCTCAACCAGCCGACTTCCCCTCAACATTTCTATATCAGTATCTTGCACATCATAACCCCAGACGGCACGCCCGCACACTGGATTCTGACCTCTTCTGTATCCCCTATATCCAATCTCTGGCCCAAACATGCCACCTGCACTTCAGAAATATTGCTAAAATCTGTCCGTTCCTCACCACGGACACGCTAAAGACACTCGTAGTCACCCTCATCCATTCTTTACTTGACTCCTGCACCCTGCTGCTCATTGGCATTCTCTGCACCAGAATCCTCCCTCTTCAATCCATACTAAACGCGGCAGCTAGACTCAGCTTCCTATGCAGCTGCTTCTCAGACACCACTGCACTATGCCACTTGCTGCATTTTCTGCCCATACACTACAGAACTCAATTCAAACTCATCACCCTCACCCATAATGCTCTCCATGGAGCCTGCATGCTTTGCTTTGCTAGCACACTCAGACTAAACACCCCTCTAATGCAAACCTTGCATGCTCGCCTCAAGGACTTCTCTAGAGCATCACCGATCCTCTGGAATGCTCTACCCCAAAAGATCTGAATAATCCCTGACCCACGGAACTTCAGACGTGCCTTAAAGATGGACCTCTTCATAGAAGCATAGGAAAACTCCTGATCTAATCCCCCACCCCGACAATATGCCCACTGTCACTCCCTATAGCTTTCCATTTTTGCCTATCATGTACACTTCCTGCCCTGTTTGTGTCCTAAAAACTGTATATCGCATGTTCTCATCACATTGCTGTGTTCCCCCTTGCTCCATCATCTGCCCCTGTACCTTCTGTATCGCCCCCACCCCCTTTGTTTCAAAATAATTGAATACCATATGTAACTTTTGTAATTTCTGTAATTTTCGTATTGTTTGTGTTTCCCATGAGCCTTAAAATCGCTGAAGAATAAGTTGGTACTATAGAAATAAAGATTATTATTATAACCTTCTTCTAGAGATGCTATGAAAAGACCAACCTTGTTATAAAAGACAATTATGCCACAAAGACTTTGGCTGGAATCACACATGCAGTTTTTGATGCAATTGCTGGCACACATTTTTGAACAAAGCACAGGGATAGATACAAAGGAAACATATTAGTCTTTTCTTAGTTAATTTATTCCCTTTTATCAGAATCTATTGGCCTCTTCTCTGCAGATAGTCATAACTAGCTCAGATTTACTTGGGTTTATGTATTCTCAAACCAGTCAGTTTCTCAGTCAGCATTATTCCTGTGTGATGATATTACATGCAAAACACAAATACTCCTATCACAGTTATTGCTGATGATTACAGAGTTCCTGTAACACAGTTATAATAGAGGAGATCACAGCTCAACCTCCTGACTGTGTCCTTGCGGTCCCTAGCTAATTTAGGTGAATAAAGAAAGTAATGGCAGTGTTTTCCCTTCAGTAGCGATATTGTAGTCTGCAGCTGCTCATGCAATACTGTGCTAATGCAACATGAGACTGACAGTACAGAATGTTGAAAGTGAAAGCAAAAATTTCAGCATCAATATGGTGCCTTATAAACATCAGACTGGAGGCTGCACTCCATGCAAGTGACTGCAATATACAAAGTATACCTCCAAAGTGTGACAGGCACATGAGGTGAGGGGTGCTGCAATGAAAATATTTGTTTTCGCCACAGTAGCCCTTTAAGAGCATGAGCTCCATATTCTGGAAGCTTGGTTGCATACTGCATTGACTTTCTATATATTCTTCCTAAGGGCGCCCACCCACTGGCGATTTTTTTTTCTTTGCGTTTTGCGTTTTTTCTCAAGAGCAACTAGAATTGAATGTACTCCTGTCCACTGGTGTTTTTTTTTTCGGTCCGTTGCGATTTTTAACATAGGAACTGTCAGTTGCATGTGTCCTTATTTTTCTCCTAATGCACTCATGAATTAAACGCTGCGTTTTTCACGCACGAAAATCGCAAACGCCAGTGGGTGGGCGCCCTAAGGGTGACTACCCACTGGATTTTTTTTTTCCCTGCGAAATTCGCAGCATTTTTTTTCTGCAGGGTCTATGGGACTTGTAATGTTAAAATCGCTTTTAACATTACAAGTCCTATAGACCCCTGCAGAAAAAAATGCTGCGAATTTCACAGGGAAAAAAAAACTCCAGTGGGTAGTCACCCTCAGGGTGACTACTCACTAGCATTTTTTCTCCGCTGCAAATTCGCTGCGTTTTTGTTTTCCAATTGTCAATGAGACTTTCTAATGTAAAAAACGCAATGCACCAAAAACGCAAGTTGCGTTTTTAACATTAGAAAGTCCCATTGACAATTGGAAAAAAACCACAGCGAATTTGCAGCGGAAAAAAGACGCTAGTGGGTAGTCACCCTTAGAAGCACTTCTTCTGTTGGAGAATATCTTCATACACAAAGAGTCCTACAGAAGATGTACAGTAGTCCCTAAGATACTGTTAGTTCTGGTAATCAGATCCTTGATTGGTTTTGGATTTGTGCTCGTAATGCAGGGGGCTAAAATGCTCCAGCTAGATGTTTACTAGGAGTCTATAAAAATATGACAATATTTACAAATACAACTTTTTGGTTTGTAGCGTTTTAATCTCCTTATTGGTGTAATAGCATTAAAAAAAATTATGTTTATATTATTTCCATAGAAAAAAAGATGTCATTGCTAACAGGTAACACTATTTTATAAGTTACATTCTGAACACAATATTCTGTTCCCCTCATGAGTATTTATATAAAGAATGCACAATCCAGCTGATTAAGTTAGAAGGATGTGATGCCTCCTGCCTAGATGCAATATATTTCTGCAGTTTCTTCTCTGTGTTGCTCAGCCTTCACTTTGATGGGATCACTACTTAAAGTTCATCTGAGTCGTACTACTACTGTATGTCTCACAAAGGACTGTACTACAACTGTGGTATTATGCATCCACGCTGAAAAAGTCTCACGCTGTTAGCACAGCAATAGCTTAAGTAAGCCCCACCTGTGAGTTCATACAATGGCTTTTCACTTGTGGTGAAAAAGCACTCTTTGCCATCTATGAACTTCAAGGGATTTTTAGCTATAATTCTGTAAAATGCCAGAGTTCTCAAAGAATCTACCTGAAGAACAGCATCAGCCAAAATTATATGGACATCGGCAATAAATTGTAATGAAACAGCTACTAATTATCCCAATTATATTTTCTATTTTTCTTTTCTAATAAAACTTTAGGATGATAATAATGATCATAATAATAAAAATAAACAAATGTAAAAAAAATTGAAGAAAAAACCTTGATTTAACATTCAAGAATGCAATGACATAAAAATAAGTTGAAGTTTAATTTTGTAACACCTATTTATTATCATATCCAAATATCCAGCATAGCATTTACTGCCAATCGTTCAGGGTTTTTAAAATTACTTTTCTTTGGTTTGAAACAGAATTTAGCATCATAGTCCAAAACACTTTTTGTTTCTAGCCAGTTACTGACTGCCAAAAACTTATAAATATTCAAGTGGCCCACACCTATGTCTGAAAGGGTTCCTACCCACTGGCGATATTTTTTCCTGCGATGCAAGAGCGAGTGAAAACACACGATTATGAAACTAATGGTTTTCAATGGTTCCATACTCATTTCTGATGTTTACTTCTAAGTCTCACAGCGCTCAGAAAAAATCAGCAATATCGCTCAGTGTTTTCAGTGGGGCCGACAGCAGCAGCGCTAGCCCCATTGAAAACATAGGGAATACATCGCGGACTTCTGCCACAGCTGTGACAGCTATGGCAGGGGATCCCTGCAGGGACAGCAGGGATGAAGGAGTCCTCTGCCACAGCTGTTACAACTGTGGCACAAGTCCATGATGCTATCCCATTGCTTTTAATGGGGTTGGCACTGCTGCAACGATAACTTTTGGGGAAGTGCTTGAAATATAAGCCCTTCCCTAAAAATCATTCCTAGCTGTAGAAAAAAGTAAAAAAAAAAAAAAAATTATACTCACCTAGAAGATTTGTCCTGCTTTTCTCTCTGACATGGCAGTCTTCTTCTGTCTTCTGCCCCCCGAAAGCACTGGAGTCATTGGCTGAGTGCCCAGCCAATCACAGGCAGCGCTCAGCCATTGAATGACAGCTAAGCACTGCCGGTGATTGGTCAAAGTGCTCAGGTAATCACAGGCCATGAATGTGATTGGCAGGAATTCTCTGCCATAGGTGTCACAGCTGTCACAGCTGTGGAAGAAGTCCGTGATGTATTACCTATGTTTTCAATGGGGTTGACGCTGCTGCTGCCAGACCCATTGACAGCAGTGTGCGATATCACAGAGTTTTCTCTGCACTGCGAGGCACTCACTCTCGCAGCACAGAAAAAAATATCACTAGTGAGTAGGCACCCAAAGGATGTTTTAAAATGTCCTGCTGAGTTCCTCCAGTCATACTCCCCAGTTTCATCAGATCTCTGTAACCCTGCAAGGTAGTGATGATCACAAAGTTTAACCCAGTTATGTGAGTGAAAAGTCATATTCCTACCAAAAATTACAGCAGTTTTGGAATATTTGATTATCTGCGTGAGGTTTTTACAGGTAAGGGCCTAAACATATGGACGTGTTTTTCTCCCCTTATACAGCCAGAATAATCATGGCCATAGAAGGGGACCAAACAAACCCACTGAATTCAATAGGAGTTTGGTGGTTTCGTTTTCACTGCTGGGATTTCTGCCCCATCTTCCTTGCACGTAGTGAATACATTGTGCAGAGAAAATTGTGCGGCACCTATCTTCCCGCCTCTTTTTTTTAAACTCCTGCACTCTGGTATCGAGTTTGAACTGCCAGTGATGGATAAGAAGTTTCTATAGTTCAGGTGCAGCTACGCTACTTACTGCCGGGCTTAGTTGCGCCTATGGCAATGAGTTCAAAAGCCCTAAAACAGCAGTTTTACCTGCGAAAGTCATTTTGTCATAAACAAACATTCCATAAAAATGTTTTTCACCTGAAATGTAAATGGTAACTGAAGAAAAATGTTTACTTAGAATTTTTTTTACTTTTCTTTTATATTTAAAAGTAAAAGTTCATTGCACAATATAGAGACCCTGTATGCTCTGAGATAAAAACAGACCCACTCTGTGCAGGTCAATGGAGGAATAAAACAATAATTTGATATTAAAGTAGAGCAGATGAAGGTGTAAAATAAAGACTAAAGTAATACTAATCTTTCCAATTAACCCTCCTATCATGCCCCCTGAGTTCAGCACCACATTTTCAGTCCCTGTCCCTCAGCAGAAATCTGTATATTAACTGCATGCAACCCCTGAGGTTAGTGATTGGCGAAGAGGTCAGGTGGGTAACAAATACCACAGTGACCACTGGGACTGAAGATGGCACTGAACCAGGAGGTGGGCGGCATTGCGAAGCTGAGAAGCTGAGTATGCCTTTTTCTTAATTTTAAACTTCATCTGACCCCTGTCATTTTTATTTCAACTCTCAGAAAACACCTTTAGCGTGCGTTTACACGAGCGTGTGCGTATGTGTTAATACACACGCATGAACACGCACGTGCACGTAGGTGCAACAATACGCGTAAACGAAGGTCCGTGCTTGTTACATGCATGTAAGAACGTTGAATTTTGGCTGCGTGGAGCGCACATAGATGCGCTCCATACCTTGCGCTCTATCAGCATACCAGGAAATAGCAAGGATAGCAAGTAGAGATGAGCGAGCGTACTCGGAAAAGCACTACTCGCTCGAGTAATTTGCTTTATCCGAGTATCGCTGTGCTCGTCCCTGAAGATTCGGGTGCCGGCACGGAGCGGGGAGCTGCAGGGGAGAGCGGGGAGGAACGGAGCGGAGATCTTTCTCTCCCTCTCTCCCGCCCGCTCTCCCCTGCTCCCCGCTGCGACTCACCTGTCAGCCGCAGCGGCACCCGAATCTTCAGGGACGAGCACAGCGATACTCGGATAAAGCAAATTACTCGAGCGAGTAGTGCTTTTCCGAGTACGCTCGCTCATCTCTAATAGCAAGCTATACACACAGCCACTTCCTTGAGCGTGTTTGCCTGTGAGCAAAAAACCTGCAATAACATAGAAAGATTAATCTCAGAATGCTTGAAAAAATTCCAAGTTATAACAGAATGCTCATAGTGGATACAATATATTTGTTTAAAAAAAGAAGAAAAAAAACAAAAGTGCCAGTGCGGCACAATAACCCTCCACCACCTACAATAAGAAGGAAACAATGACAGGGAACACCCGCACACACAATGCACCGTTTTGACCAAGACACTTATAATAGGCTGAACAAAGTCCGTGGATGCACATTGTTTATTTGTGTTAAAAAAAATACAGAGCCGGGACACAGTATGGAGTGCTTAATGCAAAGGGAAAGACACAAAATCATTTAGGCTTAAAAAAAATAAATAAAAATACATTGCTGTATATTGGCTAGTTCACACGGCCTACCTCCTGTGCTGCGTGTCCTATAGGAGCCAGTATAAAGATCGGCGCAGTACAGACCAAACTGCCATGCATGTCCTTCTTCCTGTGGTGCATGCGTTGGCACGAAGGAAAAACACGGACATATGGACACTTCACAGGAAAAACATGGTTTTAATAGGCGTGTACACGCTCGTGTGAACCCACTCTTAATTGCAGTTTAATGTCCTTGCCACAAAGTATTGTAGGACCTAAACAGTAAAAACAGTACATACAGAAAAAAACAAAGGAGGAATCTCCATATGCATTAGTTGACAAATGGGATACAATAATAACGCTATCTGTTCCGGGAGATAAGTAATTACTGTTGCTTCTATAGATCTAAAAAGGTGTATACACTCCTTCCTATTCCTAACAGAATAAGTCCATTTAATGCAAGCACGGTATGCCTGACACAATTTATATTAACCGCTTATTGGCCAAGCCTGTTTGCGCCTTAATTACAAGGTCAAATTTTGGAAATCTGATATATGTCACTTTAACATAGAATAACTCTGTAAAGGTTTTGCATATCTATATCATCTAGGGGGATACTGCATATTTTTACCCCACAGCAAAGCGGCAGGACAAAACTAGAGTTTTCATTTTTTAGTAATTGTGTAATTTTAAGAAGTTTTTGAATGAATTTCTAAGCAAAGCAGAAGGCAAATATTACGATTTCATTTTTTAATTTAATTTTAAAAACAGGTTTTTTTTTGTACAGCACACATATCAATGAAAACTTGAACCCCAATATGGATACCCTGTTTGTCCTGTGTTCAAAAACATACCCACTGTAGCCCCAATCTACTAACTGGACACACGTATAGCAGCAAATAAATATAGCACATAGTGTAAAAGCAAAATACTTTATTCAATATCACAAAAAGTCAAAACTACATACAATATATATCATAATCAATGGATAGAAAGGTAAGTAACATATAAATCCAGTGCAAATAAGCACTGTCACCACATTCAGCCAAAACAAAAAGCATACCAAAGCCCCGACATGCATTTCGCTTGTTACGTCTTCCAGAGGTCACATGGCTGAATACATGGCTAGGCCTGTAACGGAGGGAACACCATTCGGCTTTCAGGACACAATTGAATAAATTCAGGCCCCGTTGCTCACTTGTAGAGCCATCAAGGGTCCAAAAACGATATAACGCCCCCAAGTGACCCCATTTTGAAATCTAGACCCCTCAGCCAATTTATTTTCGTGTGTTCTTAGTATTCTGACCACACAGTTTTTTGCAAAAATTAGTTTAAAGTAACATAGTATGTAAGGCCGAATGAAAACAATGCCCATCTAGTTCAGCCTGTTTATCCTCCTATGTTGTTGATCTCGAGGAAGGCAAAAAAAAAAAGAGGCAGAAACCAATTAGCCCTTTTGGGGGGAAATTGCTTCCCGACTCCCTAATGGCAATCAGAATAATCACTGGATCAACCTCTAATAGTTCCTACCTGTCTGTATACCTGGATTAACAATTAACCTAAGATTTATATCCTGTAATATCCTTCCCCTCTAGTGTATATTGGTGACATCCATTTCTCCGGTCCATGTGCATAACCTTACATTTATCAACATTGAACTTCTTTTGCCATTTTTCTGCCCAAGCCCACAGTTTATCTAGGTCCGTTTGTAGCCATACATTGTCCTCCGCTGCATTGGTTATTAATTGTTCTCAAGAATTTATCACCCTTGTGAGATTTGCAGGTTTCGTTTTCCCATATTATATCCAGATAATTAAAGTCCCCCATGATAATTACTTTGTTGCGGATTGACACCTCTTTTATCTTTTGCATTAATAGGAAGGTTTCGGTTTCTTCTGTTGGTTTTGGTGGCCTATAGAAAACCCCTATCAGGATTTTTTTTTTCTCCCTGTATTTCTACCAATAGAGATTCCACACGTTTATCTCCTGCCCCTATATCCTCCTGTAGCCTCGGCATTAAGTAGGATTTAATGTACAGACATACCCCTCCCACTTTCTGATTTCCACGGTCTCTTCTGAAGAGGTTGTAACCCTGTAAATTCACCACCCAATCGCACTTATCATCAAGCCATGTTTCCGACTATATCATAGTTTTCATCAGTCATTCTCACTTCAAGCTCACCCACTTTACCGATCAGACTTCTTGCATTCCTGGTCATACAATTTATACAGTTTTTTTTGTTCTTTAAATTCATTTTGTTACTAATGGTACTATTGGCTGATCTGTCAGTTCTAAATGTTCTAACCCCACCCCCTGCTCGACCCCCATTCCCATTTCTTAGACCCAGGTCGCTAGCTACACTGACTACTCCCTTTTTTCTCTTTTTGCCCTCCCCCCAGTCCCTAGTTTAAACACTCCTCCAGCCTTCTAGACATCTTCACACCCTGACAGCTGCACCCTCCCCATTAAGATACAGCCCATCCCTACAGTAGAGCATGTAGCCGACAGCAAAGTCAGTTCTCCAGGAACCCAAATCCCTCCTTCTTACACCAACTCTGGAGCCATTTGTTTAGCTCCCTAAGATCCTGCTGCCTTTCAAGTGTGGCTTGTGCTGCAGGTAGTATTTCTGAGAAAACTACCCTGGAGGTCCCTGCCCTAAGCTTGGACCCTAAGTCCCTGAAATCATTTTTGAGGGCCCTCCATTGACCTCTAATTTATTCATTGATGCCAACGTGCACCATGACCGCTGGATTCTCACAGCCCCTCCCAGAAATCTTTCAATCCAATCCACGATGTGTCGAATTTGAGCGCCAGAAAGACAACACACCATTCGATGATCCCAGTCTTTATGGCAGATTGCCCTATCTGTCTCCCTTATAATTGAGTCCCCCACCACTAGGACCTGTCTAGCCTGCCCTGCGCTCCCCGTCCCCATCTCACTGGAGCAGTCAACTCACTGGTGTTCAGAGGGCATGTCGTGCTGCAGTGGTGCTGGCTCTGTAATGGCATCCCCCTCATCTGCCAACTTTGCAAACGTCTTAGGTTGTGCCAGTTCAGGACTAGCCTCCCTGTTTCTCTTTTCCCCTCTACCCTTTCTAACTGTCACCCAGCTGACTGCCTGTTCCTGCTGCTCTTCCGTGCTATCATTCTCCCCCGGCTCTACCCCAGCGAGCGCCTGCTCAGTGAGCAGCAAACTACTTTCCATGATGCCAATGGATTGTAGTGTTGCAAGTTGCTCATTTAGATCCTGGATTTCGGCTTCTAAATGTGCAACGTGCACGCATCTTGTGCAACAGTGTAAAGTAGGTGAAGAATAAGTAAAATGTAATCTTTTTTACAAACATGCCACTTTTATGACAGTTTTCTTTGTTTCAAGCAGGGAAAATTGGTGAGATGCACCCTAAATTTTATAGCACTAGTTCCTCTGTGTTCAGCAATACCCCCATTGTAGCCCTAATCTACTTACAGGACACATCGCTAGGCCTATAATGGAGGGAACACCAATTGGCTTTCAGGGCAAAACTAAATAAATTCCAGGCCCTGTTGCACACGTAAGCAGAAAAAAACTAAAATAATTGAATCTCAAAGAAGGTTCCCCCCCCCCCTTTTAGCATTCCCTCAATCTTAGATAAAATTAATAATGTTAAACTGTGTGATATGTCTCAAAACAGAGGCCTGGTTGGGATGGGCACATGGGGCAAAACCAGGTATCCCTCTTCCTCCCTTGCTTGCTGCAAACTCGACACTTTTTTAGTGGGTATTTCAGTGGTAGGGATAAAGTACAAAAAGTGAGCCTTTGGACCTCCTCAGACATCACAGAGGCCTTAGATGAATAGCCTTATCACCCCTCACCAAACAGATCCGTGAGGGGAGATGTAACCTTAACTTTAAAAGAAATTTTTTTTAACTTCTCTGTGATCATCAGCATTATCCATTAGATAGAGCGTTTCTCAATCTTTGAATTTCTAGTTTTTGTAAGCCCTCCTGCTATACTGTTAGTGTGCAAATTCAAGCTGTTAGCACAAACTAACGCTATAGATATATTCTTGCTTTCTGAATTCAAAAAGTTATGAGTTATGAGCTGCTTACAAAATGGACTACCACACAGAACATGTGTAATCAAAAGAATTCCTCCTTTATTTCCGGAACAGGCGGTAATATTTATAGGTTTTAGACAAAGATATTACTAAGATATACCTTGTTTGTGAATATTCATAACCAATTCATTTGTTATCATTAGTCCTTAAACTTCAGTATATAAAGTGACATTGGTCTGAAGGCAAAACTTTTCACTGGGTCGCTGTTTGGTTGGTCTATAAGCTCTACAGAGTTAACTCTTCTCTGGCCATACCTGTATGTTACCTATTTCTAGGATCATTAATTAGCTACATTTCTAAGCTTATACACCGGCAGTGTTCAGTAATTATTAATCAGTTAAGCCTACAAAAAAAGATATAAATTTCATGTGTATAAAGTCAATCTGCAGTCACTGAAATGGATAGTCTGGCTCACAGCGAGGAGGTACTTTGACCAATTGGCATGGGTTGTGACGGGAGCATAGCATGCAGCTCTGCACACCGGGTCACAGCAGTGTTATATCGCACATTACCACCTTGGATGGATGAGTTAGCTCATCGCTCACATGTGATTTCATGGAGTAGAGCATGCAAGGAAAGCACAGGAGTTTATCCTTCCTCCAGACCCCGACAGTGTTCTGTTCATACTTCTTTATTCTGCCAGTTCTCCTTTTCTCCCTTTGAAGCCTGTTCCTTCAATTTAAGCAACGGATAGATATCCACACACACTCCGGGTGCAGTGGATAACCCTCAGTCAAGGAGAGTTTGGCTGCTGCATCTACTCTCCAGTTCATTAGAGCCTCAGGAGTTAAATCCTTAGTGTGAACTTGGACCTTGATGACAACCACCTGTGTGGGAAGAGCTAAAATCTTGTACAACCAAGACACAGTTTTTCGCATTCTGTATTGGTTTACCCAGTGATTCAGTGAAAATTTCCACTATGCCCCTAGGGTGTGAAACCGATTGCAATTCCAAAAGACTCCACTGAATTGGTGCCAACACTAGGTCTTAGCCAGTCTACACATTGTAGCGAGCACCATCATTTCCAACCTCCTTGGATATAGTCCCAGGAAAGAAGCGTTTTTTTTCCTCTGATTACCAGTATTGCTTATCAATGCATAACCTGTTCTGCTTGTCCATCTCCATGATATTCTGGAACAATCTATAAAAAAAAACTCAAAACCTGCATTAGCAATTGGTTTATCTTTAACATGCTCAAGTGCAATATTGTTCTGTGGGTTCCAGTGTTTTAAAATATAGAGTATTTTTAGGCTGCTCAGTGGCTACTGTGTCTATTTCCTGCCCCCTTGAATCTAAGCAAAAGTAATATAGCTGGATTCAACATAGTTGATTTTATGGCCACAGCCTATAGTAAAGCAGAATTGTTATTTCAATAGGTGCCTCTTGTGCGTGACTCAGTGAGTAGTGAGGTGTGCGAGGAAGCACAGCCACTTCTTTCAGCTTGAACAAAACAGATGGGACTGGCAGCTTCCAAATTTCTGTCTTGCTAGTCTCCCATAGCGTCTGTGGGACCTGAGTAAGCTGGGCTATATATGTAGAGGGTATGGCCTTATTAGCTTTCTACAAGAAGACGAAAACTTTTAACAAGCAAATTAACTGCTCATCTACTTCAGAGCTGAGGGTAACAGTACCGTCAAGGGAGAATTGGATAGTAGCTTGCAATGCCTGTGTTACATATGCAGTGTTGCTGACGAGGAATGGATCGGAATCTTATGCACGAGGGAGACAATTTTGTGAACCCGGTCGATATCTGCATTAGAAATGGGAGTTTAACCCCTTAGTGACCACCCCATAGTGTGTTTACATCCTGCCTAAGTGGGCTTTAATCCCCGAGGACGTAAAAACATGCATCCTCTGGGGATTAAAGCCCTGCAGGCTCTGGATGTAACAGCTCCAAGTTGCCAGCTCCTGGAGGTAGCCGATAACCTGGAACTGTCATGGGGGGACGCATAAAAATCTGTGTGGGATGATTTAGAGAATCCTGCATTGACCAGGGGGTTGGACCAGATGACCCTAGAGGCTCCTTCCAACTCTATGATTCTATAAACACTAAAGCGCTAGTGATTTCCTCTGTCATCTCATTGCTTACCAATGATGTTCTTCAGGCCTTGTTATGGGATACATTGAGGGAACCACTTATCAATGGGTCTCCTAAGAACACATAAGGTGACCCACTGGGCAGCATCTCCACAGACTAAATAAACCTGACTGAATAAAGAAGCCTACCAATAAACCAATAAACAAGCCACTTTGCCCTCTAGTCAAGTAATGCTCTCACAATGTACAAGCCACCATGGCCTTTAGTTCAGTGTGTTCCCAATTTATGAGGGATAAGCCACTAGAGCTAATCTAGAAATATTTCCAATATACGTTGGCGGCTGTTAATACTTCTTATCCGCAAAAATACTAAAAATAAAATCATTGTAACGAGGATATCTGATATGCTAGGGCAAACTGGAGAGTCTCGCAATGCCAGTAAATTAATAATGAGTGTATTTAATTGTATACCCTGAAATATAACTTCATAAGGGTAAAACAATCATTGTCTTTAATATAGAAATTAATTCATGTTATCATAATTTATTAGCGATTTTTTTTTTATTTAAAATTGTTCTCTTACATTCCAAACTCATGTAGACATTATTCATGCTGTCTTATCTATTTTTTAATTGACCCAGAATATTCTGTTTAAAATTCAAGATAGCTAATACTATTGATGCGTACAAGAATTTAAAAGACCCATGATGAGGAAAGAGATGGGACTGGTAAAAACATATAAAATGTATGTAGATTACTTTATTCTGATGAAAGCTCCACTTTTATCTGTACTTTCAGCAATTATCAGCTTCAAAGATTTTCCAGCAAGAGAAGCAAAAATGATAGATGTAGACTGACTATTTGAACTACAGCCCTGCTTTTTAGGTCACCAGCTCCAAGGTCATTACATAAAAAAATGAACTGTCAGGTGTATATATTCATATGCTGCACACAGTAAAGAATGTCTGGGCCAGAAACTTAATTTGAACTTCTTTCAATCTATATTGCTCTATCTGTAAATGTGTTAGCACTATGACTTGCTGCATAAAAGAAACCATAAAAATGACAAATACAGCACTGCTACATCATCTTTTTTGCTGTAAAGCCTTTTTATCTTACATTTTAAAGTTAGTCAGCAATTGGACATGTTTTGCATTCAAATATTGAAATTAAGTATTTAAATATTCTTCTGATACACATACGAATGGAGTGACAAGGCTACACCTATACAACACATCTATATGTTTGCTATACTATTTGTTCACTTCTTGAGCACTCTTTAACTCCAGCTTGTAAATAGTAGTATAATTTATAGTGTACTTATTATGCTTACCATTGGTTATACCTTTGTTTGAAAATTGGTCAGAAGAAAAACTTTTTCATATTCACCCCAGGCAATCAGTGACTTGTGACATGTTGCATATGACACTAACCTTTAATAAAAGTCACTGTAAAGTTAAACAACAGCTACAAAAAATCTCTGGTCACCAGCCAGTCATAATCAAGGCATATTTACACCTATAGCTTCCTAAGGGAAGAAAAGTATATTTATTCTATACACACTAGCCACTTTATATAGAGACAGTTTCAGTGTGAAACCACATTAGAATAGGAAAATTGACCAATCTGAGTAGCTTTAAACTAATCATGGTCATCCATGCTTGAGTAGCCTGGGCCAGTATTTCTAGAAAATCCAAATTTTTGTGGGGTTTTCTCATGCAGTGGTGTTGAGAGTATGCTGAAAATGGTGAGACCAAGGAAAAATAACCAGCAAAAGGGGATCTAGCTGACTGAAAAGGACAAATAAGCATGTTTTCACGAACAAGTGATGCAGCTGAATTCTGCAATTGGTGCGCCAACTATCATGTCTGAGCATGCCCATTCCTTAGCATGAATAGGCCATAATAGCAGATGACAAATTCAACTCCTAATGCTGTCTAACAAAAAAAAAACGAGCAAAACTCCACTTCACTAATTTGCCATCTATAAGGTCCCTAATACAGCCAAAGCCCCCAGAATTGCATGAAAATGCAGCTAGACATTTGGGGAACACTATGCTCTTGCCAGAAATTCATACAAAAAAGT
The DNA here is from genome assembly GCF_035609145.1 of Eleutherodactylus coqui. Lineage (NCBI taxonomy): Eukaryota > Metazoa > Chordata > Amphibia > Anura > Eleutherodactylidae > Eleutherodactylus > Eleutherodactylus coqui. Next base: position 422,787,846 of record NC_089837.1, on the reverse strand, counting down.
GTATAGTGGTGTGGGACTCCTTCGTAGCACAGGGGTGTCACCAAAAAAAAGGCCAATATAGGGTTTTCTAGATCAAAAATTGGGCCAATGGAAACAGCTGCTTGTTTTAAAAGCAATGTCAGTATGCTCCAGAGGGCTTTTTCACACGAGTGTATATCGGCCCACCATTTTCACGGTCAGCCGATATACACTGTGATCTGATGCATTAGATTTCAATGCATCAGATAACATGGCCGTATTCCCGCGACGTAAAAGTACCCGGCGGGGCGTTTTTACATCAGGCCCAAAAGATAGTCCTGGAACTATCTTTTGGGCCGGAATACGTTGGACGCACCATGGGCTCCAATGGGAGCCAATAACAGCAGGTGGAAAAGGGATGTGGGAGTGGGTTTAGCAGTGTGACTGCTAAACTCCCTCTTCTCTCCTCCCCTCTGGCTGATTTCAATGGGAGGGGGCAGGACAAAGGTGGAGCTAAGCTCTTACCCCCTCCTCGCCCCTTGTCCGCAGCCAGCAATGGGAGGAGGCTCCCCCCCCCATCTCGCCTCCTCCCATTGCAATCAGCTGGAGGGGAGGAGAGAGGAGATGAGCTGGCGAGGGGGAGGGAAGGGGAAGGCTCAATGGCATGACAGCCGCGGTGTATTTGCACTATGCCCTCTGAACGGGCGCACAAATGTTAGATTTGTGCACCCATTCACGAGTTTTTACTTTTAACATCATAGTGTATATCGGTAGGCCGTGAAAACGGCGGCCTCTATACGCTCGTGTGAAAGAGACCTCAGGAACATGAGAACTGTAGCTCAGTTTTTACATATTGACATTTTTAATTTGGGAGTAAAAGTAAGAGGAAGAGACATTGCAGAAGCTATGGAAGGACAGCGGCAGCACCAATATCAGCAGCAACAGGGCACAGTGTAGTCTTTGATAAAAATCTATGCTTAGTCATATATTATTTAAAATTGCCAGCATGATAACTAATCAGTAGAATCTTCCATGGAACAGCAGAGGTCACGTGAAATCTATGCCTGGTTCATTTTTATAAATGTTAGGTGATGCACATTGTCTCTGGACAGGCTAAAGTATCTGACAGTTATCACACCCCCAGCCGTACCAAAAAACATTTCTGATAGCACACTGGCAGCAGAGAAGGCAAGCAAGTCTAAAGAATGTTGTGCAAGCTGTAGACACTCATCCACTTAGACACACAGAGGTCAAAGGTGTCAACACCATGTCTGAGTACATCCATGCGAGTGCTGACATAGTTTTGGACCATTATGTGTATGTGCTGCCTGTTACTCTAAGTCAGGGGTGTCAAACTCATTTTCACCGAGGGCCACATCAGGTTTTTGGTGAACTTCAAAGGGCCGATTATAAGACAGTACAGTAAGGGCTCGTTCACACCAGCGTATTTGCGTACATAATATGCAGAGAACAGAAGCCATTGATGTCAATGATTTCATTCACATAATGTATATTCTCACACAGCATGACCTATATTGTTTCAAACTACGCACCCCAATAGGCCATTGAAGTGAATGGGCCGCGCAAATACGTGGTGAATGTGCAGGAAACCTGTGTATTCAATGCATATTTGCGCACCATCTCAGGGGCCCATCTGCGTTCTTTTCTGCGTGCCCAAATACGCAGGCATAAGCGATTTTCGATTGCGCAAATACGTAGCGTATTTGTGCGACCGAAATGCAATTACGCCCGTGTGAACGAGCCCTAATAGTGACCCCCATAGTGGTCGCAGTAGTAATAGTGACTCTGATAGTGGCCCCAGTAAAAATATTGACCCCCACAGTGGCCCCAGTAGTAATAGCGACCCCTACAGTAATATTACTCCCTCCCAGCAGCAATATTACCCACTCCCAGCAACAATATTAACCCCCCCACACAGCAACATTAACCCCCACCAGCAATATTAACCCCTCCCCCCTGCACCAATATTAACCCCCTCCCAGCAACAGTATTAACCCCCACCCACCCAGCAGCAATATTAACACCCCCCCCCTCCTCCCCTTCCCAACCCGGCAGCAATATTAACCCCCTGCCAGCAACAATATTAACCCCCTCCCAGCAGCAATATTAACCCCCACCAGCAATATTACCACCCCACCCGACCCCCGCAGCAATATTAACCCCCTGCCAGCAACAATATTCACCCCCACCAGCAATATTACCACCCCACCCGACCCCCGCAGCAATATTAACCCCCTGCCAGCAACAATTTAACCCCCACCCCCACCCCCCAACACACCAGCAATATTAACTCCCTCAGCCCCGGCAGCAATCAGCATTATTAACCTTCTCCCAGCAACAACAACATTAACCCTCACCCCCCAGCAGCAATATTAACTTCCCCCTTCCCCAGCCATGTGCTTACCTCCACGATCCGAGGAGGAACGGTGCTGAGCCCGGGTGGCATATGAACTTTTCCAACAAGACTTCTGCACTATTGAGCAATTCCAGCAACCTGATTGGTTGTTTGGGGAATCAGCCAACCCAGACAACCAATCAGGTTGCTGGAATTGCTGACTAGTGCAGAAGTCTTGTGGAAAAAGTTCATATGCGTCCGGGTGTGCACTGACATCAGTGAGCAGCACGGCACGCTTCCTCCCTGAGTCCTCTCCTGCGGAACTGAAGAGCAGGGGACTCGGGGGAGAAGGGATCAGCGCTGTCAGTGTGATTACCAGCGGGGAGCTGCGGCACCCCAGCTGGTAATCACTACAGTGGTGAACGGCAGTCGGCACGCCGCGGGCCACATAACACAAGGCAGCGGGCCGGATTCGGCCCGCGGGCCTTGTGTTTGACACATGTGCTCTAAGTCCTACCTGCTTTTGCTGCAGTCTGTTTTGGGCTGAAAACCTATGCCACACCTCTATTGTTCACATATGATCCCGCGCTATCCCGCAGCGGGAGTCGGCTGTCAGTCACAGCCGGCGTCCTGCTGCAACAGCGGGGGGGCATCGGAGATGCGCCCCCCGCTGTTAACCCCTTCCCTGCCTCGATCTAAGTAGATCGCGGCAGGGAAAGAGTTCACAGAGGGATCGCGCTCCCTCTGTGTCTCCGGCCGTAACTCGTGATGTCATCGCGAGAGCCCAGCCTGTCACCATGGTAACAGGATACCAGACACTGGCGTCCTGTATTGCCTATGCCTGAGACCGCTGTATAAGCGATAAGGCATGGCAGAGCAGTAGCTCTGCCATGCCTTATGACAGCGATCATCAGGGCAGTGGTTAAAGTCCCTCAGAGGGACACAAATAGTGTAAAAAAAACAAAGATTACAAAAATGAATTTAAAAAAATGTTAAAAAAAGAGTAAAAAAACATTTTTTTATGCTTTTTCTCAGATTAGCATAAAAAAAGGTAAAAAAAAAATTAAAACCCCACATATTTGGTATTGTCGCATCCGTAACAACACGTACAATAAGTTGCACATGCTTTTGACTGCACGGAAAAAAACGCAAAAAAAAACGCTAAAAAACTGAGGCAAAATCCTACTTTTTAGCATTTTGCCTCACTAAAAACGCAATAAAAGGGATCAAGAAAACCATATGTACCCCAAAATGGTACCAGTAAAAACTACAGCTCGTCTCGCAAAAAATAAGCCCTCATAGAGTGCCGTACATCAAAAAATAAAAAAGTTACAGGACTTCGAATGCAGCAATTTAGAATAGAAAAAAGATTTCCAAAAAAAAGGTGTTTTATTGCAGAAAAGTGGGAAAACCTAAAAAAAATGTAAGAATTTTGGTATCGTTGTAACCGTACCGACACGCAGAAAAAATGGAATGTCTCATTTATGCTGCATGATTAACGCTGTAAAAAAAAAATAAAAAAATCTATGGCAGAATTGATGCGTTTTCTCTCCCTGCTATCATAAAAGAAAATTAAAAAAGTTTTACAATATAGTCTATGTACCCAAAAGTGGCAACAATTAAAAGTACAGTTCGCCACGCAAAAAACAAGCCCTTATACGGCCGCGTCGACGGAAAAATAAAAAAGTTATGACTTTTGATATACGGAGAAGAAAATCCGCCAAAAATTGTTGCGTCCTTAAGCCCAAAATAGGCCATGTCATGAAGGGGTTAAAATGGCTAAGAAAATTCCGCCATATTTTAATCTGATATATTTGGAATTAGTTTTACATTTGCAAAAGTTGAAATTAATTTCAAAAGATTGTAGTCTGTCATAGCAGCTGCATCTCTTTTGGACAAATATGTTATTTTATAGTAAACACATAAATCTATATAGAGCTAATAATTATCACAATATCCTCCTAGTTATCTAAGCAGACCCCAGCATTGTGCAGAGTAAAATGTTGAAAAGAAAGTTTAACACTACTACAGAGATTATGTCCATAGAGTATTCTATTTTACTCTCAAAAACAGATTTTTCTGTGTTTAAACTTCCCAGAGGAAAGTCTAATTCAGTGAAACAAGAAGAAAATACAAACCCACAGGGTGTAGCAATAGCAGAGGTAAGCACTAGAGATGAGCGAACGCGTTCGTCCGAGCTTGATATTCGTGCGAATATTAGGGTGTTCGGGATGTTCGTTATTCGTGACGAACACCATGCGGTGTTCTGGTTACTTTCACTTCCTTCCCTGAGACGTTAGCGCGCTTTTCTGGCCAATTGAAAGACAGGGAAGGCATTACAACTTCCCCCTGCAACGTTTAAGCCCTATACCACCCCCCTGCTGTGAGTGGCTGGCGAGATCAGGTGTTCGCCTAATATAAAAGTCGGCCCCTCCCGCGGTTCGCCTCAGATGCGGTGTGAGTTAGATGAGGGACAGTGCTGTTTATACCGGAGCTGCTGTAGGGAAAGAATTGGTAGTTAGTGTAGGCTTCAAGACCCCCCAAAGGTCCTTATTAGGGCCACTGATAGCTGTGTGTTGGCTGCTGTTAGCAGTGGGATTTTTTTTTTCTCAAAATCGCCTCTGCAGACCGTTGCACCTGGCATTAGGGACAGAAGTGCTGCATAGGCAGGGAGAGTGTTAGGAGTGAGTGTAGCCTTCAAGAACCTCAACGGTCCTTTCTAGGGCCATATTTATCCGTGTGCAGTACTGTCCAGGCTGCTGTTGGCTGTGCTGCATTTTTTTTGGGCTTCTCAAAATCGCCTCTGCAGAGCATTGCACCCTCCATTGATACTGCAGGGAAAGAATTGTATAGGCAGGGCCACAACACCGTTATTATTCATAGAATATACGCAGTGCTGCCTGTTGGTGGGAAAAAACTGAAAACAAATCTATTTGTCCAGCCTCTGTCCGTCCTTACGGGCGGTGGACACGTGTGAGCTGCGTGAAAAACATTGCTAAATCATACGCAGCCAGCTACGCTTTACTGCTGGGTTCGCCATTTGCTTTCCTTAATTGGGAAAAAAAATACCTGCTCTCCAAGAGTTATAATAACTCTGCTACCCTCACGTTCTGTGACACATAAGCAGGGACACAGCGCAGTTATTAAACTTCGCAGGTTCATTGAATATACGCAGTGCTGCCTGTTGGTGGGAAAAAACTGAAAACAAATCTATTTGTCCAGCCTCTGTCCGTCCTTACGCCTGTGGAGACGTGTGAGCTGCGTGAAAAACATTGCTAAATCATACGCAGCCAGCTACGCTTTACTGCTAGGTTCGCCATTTGCTTTCCTTAATTGGGAAAAAAAATACCTGCTCTCCAAGAGTTATAATAACTCTGCTACCCTCACGTTCTGTGACACATAAGCAGGGACACAGCGCAGTTATTAAACTTCGCAGGTTCATTGAATATACGCAGTGCTGCCTGTTGGTGGGAAAAAACTGAAAACAAATCTATTTGTCCAGCCTGTGTCCGTCCTTACGCCTGTGGAGACGTGTGAGCTGCGTGAAAAACATTGCTAAATCATACGCAGCCAGCTACGCTTTACTGCTAGGTTCGCCATTTGCTTTCCTTAATTGGGAAAAAAAATACCTGCTCTCCAAGAGTTATAATAACTCTGCTACCCTCACGTTCTGTGACACATAAGCAGGGACACAGCACAGTTATTAAACTTCTCAGGTTCATTGAATATACGCAGTGCTGCCTGTTGGTGGGAAAAAACTGAAAAGAAATCTATTTGTCCAGCCTGTGTCCGTCCTTACGGGCGGTGGACACGTGTGAGCTGTGTGAAAAACATTGCTAAATCATACGCAGCCAGCTACGCTTTACTGCTGGCTTCGCCATTTGCTTTCCTTAATTGGGAAAAAAAATACCTGCTCTCCAAGAGTTATAATAACTCTGCTACCCTCACGTTCTGTGACACATAAGCAGGGACACAGCACAGTTATTAAACTTCTCAGGTTCATAGAATATACGCAGTGCTGCCTGTTGGTGGGAAAAAACTGAAAACAAATCTATTTGTCCAGCCTCTGTCCGTCCTTACGGGCGGTGGACACGTGTGAGCTGTGTGAAAAACATTGCTAAATCATACGCAGCCAGCTACGCTTTACTGCTGGCTTCGCCATTTGCTTTCCTTAATTGGGAAAAAAAATACCTGCTCTCCAAGAGTTATAATAACTCTGCTACCCTCACGTTCTGTGACACATAAGCAGGGACACAGCGCAGTTATTAAACTTCGCAGGTTCATTGAATATACGCAGTGCTGCCTGTTGGTGGGAAAAAACTGAAAACAAATCTATTTGTCCAGCCTGTGTCCGTCCTTACGCCTGTGGAGACGTGTGAGCTGCGTGAAAAACATTGCTAAATCATACGCACCCAGCTACGCTTTACTGCTGGCTTCGCCATTTGCTTTCCTTAATTGGGAAAAAAAATACCTGCTCTCCAAGAGTTATAATAACTCTGCTACCCTCACGTTCTGTGACACATAAGCAGGGACACAGCGCAGTTATTAAACTTCGCAGGTTCATTGAATATACGCAGTGCTGCCTGTTGGTGGGAAAAAACTGAAAACAAATCTATTTGTCCAGCCTGTGTCCGTCCTTACGCCTGTGGAGACGTGTGAGCTGCGTGAAAAACATTGCTAAATCATACGCAGCCAGCTACGCTTTACTGCTAGGTTCGCCATTTGCTTTCCTTAATTGGGAAAAAAAATACCTGCTCTCCAAGAGTTATAATAACTCTGCTACCCTCACGTTCTGTGACACATAAGCAGGGACACAGCACAGTTATTAAACTTCTCAGGTTCATTGAATATACGCAGTGCTGCCTGTTGGTGGGAAAAAACTGAAAAGAAATCTATTTGTCCAGCCTGTGTCCGTCCTTACGGGCGGTGGACACGTGTGAGCTGTGTGAAAAACATTGCTAAATCATACGCAGCCAGCTACGCTTTACTGCTGGCTTCGCCATTTGCTTTCCTTAATTGGGAAAAAAAATACCTGCTCTCCAAGAGTTATAATAACTCTGCTACCCTCACGTTCTGTGACACATAAGCAGGGACACAGCACAGTTATTAAACTTAGATAATTCATTCACTAGAGGCAGTGGGGCCTTTCGTTTTCCAAAAAGGGCAAAAATTATATTTGCCCTGCAGTCTTGCGCCAATTTATTTCCTGCCTGGGAAATCTAATCACTGGTAATACAGCATGCTGAGGGGTAGGGGTAAGCCTAGAGGACGTGGACGTGGACGTGGCCGAGGACGCGGAGGGCCAAGTGAGGGTGTGGGCACAGGCCAAGCTCCTGATCCAGGTGTGTCGCAGCTGTCTGCTGCGCGATTAGGAGAGAGGCACGTTTCTGGCGTCCCCACATTCATCGCCCAATTAATGGGTCCACGTGGGAGACGGTTATTAGAAAATGAGCAGTGTGAGCAGGTCCTGTCCTGGATGGCAGAAAGTGCTTCGAGCAACCTATCGTCTACCCGCAGTTCTGCGCCGTCCACTGCTGCCAATCCGAATCCTCTGTCTGCTGCTCCTCCTTCCTCCCAGCCTCCTCACTCCACTACAATGACACCTGCTCAGGAGCGGGAACACTCCCAGGAACTGTTCTCGGGCCCCTGCTTAGATTGGGCAGCAGCGGTTCCTCTCCCACCAGAGGAGTTTATCGTCACTGATGCCCAACCATTCGAAAGTTCCCGGGGTCCGGGGGAAGAGGCTGGGGACTTCCGCCAACTGTCTCAACAACTTTCTGTGGGTGAGGAGGACGATGACGATCAGACACAGTTGTCTTGCAGTGAGGTAGTAGTAAGGGCAGTAAGTCCCAGGGAGCAGCGCACAGAGGATTCGGAGGAAGAGCAGCAGGACGATGAGGTGACTGACCCCACCTGGTGTGCAACGCTTACTCAGGAGGACAGGTCTTCAGAGGGGGAGTCAAGGGCATCAGCAGGGCAGGTTGCAAGAGGCAGTGCAGTGGCCAGGGGTAGAGGCAGGGCCAGACCGAATAATCCACCAAGTGTTTCCCAAAGCGCCCCCTCGCGCCATGCCACCCTGCGGAGGCCGAGGTGCTCTAAGGTCTGGCAGTTTTTCACAGAGACGCCTGACGACCGACGAACAGTGGTGTGCAACCTTTGTCGCGCAAAGCTCAGCCGGGGAGCCAACACCAACAGCCTCACCACCACCACCATGCGCAGACATATGATGGCCAAGCACCCCGCAAGGTGGGACAAAGGCCGTTCACCGCCTCCGGTTTGCACCCCTGCCTCTCCCCCTGTGCCCCAACCTGCCACTGAGATGCAACCCCCCTCTCAGGACACAGGCACTACCGCCTCATGGCCTGCACCCACACCCTCATCTCCGCTGTCCTCGGCCCCATCCAGCAGTGTAGTTCAGCGCACCGTTCAGCCGTCGCTTGCGCAAGTGTTCGAGCGCAAGCGCAAGTACGCCGCCACGCACCCGCACGCTCAAACGTTAACCGTCCGCATCGCAAAATTCATCAGCCTTGAGATGCTGCCGTATAGGGTTGTGGAAACGGAGTCCTTCAAAAGTATCATGGAGGCGGCGGCCCCGCGCTACTCAGTTCCCAGTCGCCACTACTTTTCCCGATGTGCCGTCCCAGCCCTGCACGACCACGTCTCCCGCAACATTGTGCGCGCCCTCACCAACGCGGTTACTGCCACGGTCCACTTAACTACGGACACGTGGACAAGCACAGGCGGGCAGGGCCACTACATCTCCCTGACGGCACATTGGGTGAATTTAGTGGAGGCTGGGACAGAGTCAGAGCCTGGGACCGCTCACGTCCTACCCACCCCCAGAATTGCGGGCCCCAGCTCGGTGGTGGTATCTGCGGAGGTGTATGCTTCCTCCACTAAAGCACCCTCCTCCTCCTCCTCCTCCTCCTCTGTCTCACAATCAAGATGTGTTAGCAGCAGCATGTCGCCAGCAGTCGGTGTCGCGCGGTGTGGCAGCACAGCGGTGGGCAAGCGTCAGCAGGCCGTGCTGAAACTACTCAGCTTAGGCGATAAGAGGCACACGGCCCACGAACTGCTGCAGGGTCTGACACAGCAGACCGACCGCTGGCTTGCGCCGCTGAGCCTCCAACCGGGCATGGTCGTGTGTGACAACGGCCGTAACCTGGTGGCGGCTCTGCAGCTCGGCAGCCTCACGCACGTGCCATGCCTGGCCCACGTCTTTAATTTGGTGGTTCAGCGGTTTCTGAAAAGCTACCCACGCTTGTCAGACCTGCTCGTAAAGGCGCGCCGGCTCTGCGCACATTTCCGCAAGTCCCACACGGACGCTGCCACCCTGCGCACCCTGCAACATCACTTTAAGCTGCCAGTGCACCGACTGCTGTGCGACGTGCCCACACGGTGGAACTCTACGCTCCACATGTTGGCCAGGCTCTATGAACAGCGTAGAGCTATAGTCGAATACCAACTCCAACATGGGCGGCGCAGTGGGAGTCAGCCTCCTCAATTCCTTTCAGAAGAGTGGGCCTGGTTGGCAGACATCTGCCATGTCCTTGGTAATTTTGAGGAGTCTACCCAGGTGGTGAGCGGCGATGCTACAATCATTAGCGTCACCATTCCTCTGCTATGCATCTTGAGAAATTCCCTGCAAACCATAAAGGCAGCTGCTTTGCGCTCGGAAACGGGGGCGGGGGAAGACAGTATGCCGCTGGATAGTCAGGGCACCCTCCTGTCTATTTCTCAGCGCGTACAGGAGGAGGAGGAGGAGCATGAGGAGGATGAGGAGGAGGGGGAAGAGACAGCTTGGCCCGCTGCTGACGGTACACCGGCTGATTGCCTGTCATCCTTTCAGCGTGTATGGCCTGAGGAGGAGGAGGAGGAGGAGGATCCTGAAAGTGATCTTCCTAGTGAAGACAGCCATGTGTTGCGTACAGGTACCCTGGCACACATGGCTGACTTCATGTTAGGATGCCTTTCTCGTGACCCTCGCGTTGCACGCATTCTGGCCACTACGGATTACTGGGTGTACACACTGCTCGATCCACGGTATAAGGAGAACCTGCCCACTCTGATTCCCGAAGAGGAAAGGGGTTCGAGAGTGTTGCTATACCACAGGACCCTTGCGGACAAGCTGATGGTAAAATTCCCAGCCGACAGCGCTAGTGGCAGAAGGCGCAGTTCCGAGGGCCATGTTGCAGGGGATGTGCGTAGATCGAGCAGCATGTACATCCCAGGCAGTGCAACAGTCTTTAAGGGCCTGGCCAGCTTTATGGCTCCCCACCAAGACTGTGTCACCGCTCCCCAGTCACGGCTGAGTCGGCGGGAGCACTGCAAAAGGATGGTGAGGGAGTACGTAGCGGATCGCACGACCATCCTTGGTGACGCCTCTGCCCCCTACAACTACTGGGTGTCGAAGCTGGACACGTGGCCTGAACTAGCCCTGTATGCCCTTGAGGTGCTTGCTTGTCCTGCGGCTAGCGTGTTGTCGGAGAGGGTGTTTAGTGCGGCTGGGGGAATCATCACCGATAAGCGTAGCCGCTTGTCAACCGACAGTGCCGACAGGCTAACACTCATCAAGATGAACAAAGGCTGGATTTCGCCAGACTTCTGTTCTCCACCAGCGGACAGCAGCGATACGTAAGCAATACGTAGGCTGCACCCGCGGATGGAAGCTACGTTCTCTCTCACCATCCAAAACGGGGACATTTGTGCTTCATCAATCTGTGTCTAATATTCCTCCTCCTCCTCCTCCTGTTCCTCCTCGTGAAACCTCACGTAATCACGCTGAACGGGCAATTTTTCTTAGGGCCACAAGGCTCACTCAAATAATTTTTCTGAACAATTTTTATAAGTTTCAATGCGCTTAAAAGCATTGGAACTTTAACTTGAACCAATTTTTCGTTACACTGGGCTGCCTCCAGGCCTAGTTACCACTTAAGCCACATTAACCAAAGCGATTAATGGGTTTCACCTGCCCTCTTGGCTGGCCATGGCCAATTTTTGGGATGTACATTAGTACTGTTGATACAGCAATTTTTGTGGGCCCTCGCCTACAGTGTAATCAAATTAATTTTTAGCCCACCTGCATTACAGCTGACGTTACCTCAGCTGTGTTGGGCAATGCAATGGGATATTTTTGTGTACCGCCGGTGGGTTCCAGGGAGCCACCCATGCTGTAGGTGCACACTGAGTTTTTAATACTTCTGTACACTTCTAAAAAACCCGTCTGACTGGGGCATGCAGTGTGGGCCGAAGCCCACCTGTATTACGCACGACATTACTACCTCAGCTGTGTTGGGCAATGCAATGGGATATTTCTATGTACCGCCGGTGGCTTCCTGGCACCCACCCAGGCAGTGGGTCCACAGGGAGTTAAACCTACATGTGTCCACTTGTAAAGAACCCCAGTCTGACTGGGGCATGCAGTGTGGGCCGAAACCCACCTGCATTAACCCTTTCCAGTCCACTGTGTGACCTGTGAAGACATTAGGGTTTAAGGCTGTACAGCTCCGTTGTTGGTAGACGTCCGTCGGGGTTCTCTTACTGTATATTGCCAGCCTCTCTGCTGTCGGAGCCTATCCTACGTGTCAGCTCATGCAGTACTGGCTTTAGCCAGCATATAGCGCCGTTGTATAACAGCAGAAAAAGAGTAAGCCCCCTAGGAAAACCATATACAAATTGGATTGGAAAGGGTTAAGCACAACATTACTACCTCAGCTGTGTTGGGCAATGCAATGGGATATTTCTATGTACCGCCGGTGGCTTCCTGGCACCCACCCATGCTGTAGGTGCACACGGAGTTTTTACTACATCTGTACACTTATAAAGAACCCCAGTCAGACTGGGGCATGCAGTGTGGGCCGAAGCCCACCTGCATTAAGCACGACATTACTACCTCAGCTGTGTTGGGCAATGCAATGGGATATTTCTGTGTACCGCCGGTGGGTTCCAGGGAGCCACCCATGCTGTGGGTCGACAGGGACTTCACAATAGGGAGTTGTACCTGCCTGTGTCTATGAATTAAAAAGCCCGGTCTGACTGGGGCATGCAGACACCTTGACAGAATGAATAGTGTGTGGCACATAGGTTCCCCATTGCTATGCCCACGTGTGCAGCTCCTGATGGCGGTGGCACAGGATTCTATTTATCATTGCTTCTGTACAGCATTGTGGGCTATCGCTCCGCCACTTTTAAAGAGGGTCGCTGCCTAGCCGTGCCAACCTCTGCAGTGTGTGCCTGCGGTCCCTCGTCATGGCAGACGCAATTCTAAATAGACATGAGCGTGGTGTGGCATGAGGGCAGCTGAAGGCTGCGCAGGGACACTTTGGTGTGCGCTGTGGGGGGGAGGGGGGCCGTTTGGGCAGCATGTAACCCAGGAGAAGTGTCAGTGGAGTGTCATGCAGGCAGTGATTGTGCTTTGTTGGAGGTAGTGTGGTGCTTAGCAAAGGTATGCCATGCTAATGAGGGCTTTTCAGAAGTAAAAGTTGTTGGGAGGGGGGGGGGCCCACTCTTGCCGGTATTGTGGCTTAATAGTGGGACCTGGGAACTTGAGATGCAGCCCAACATGTAGCCCCTCGCCTGCCCTATCCGTCACTGTGTCATTCCCATCACTTTCCTGAATTGCCCAGATTTTCACACATGAAAACCTTAGCGAGCATCGGCGAAATACAAAAATGTTCTGGTCGCCCATTGACTTCAATGGGGTTCGTTGTTCGAAACGAACCCTCGAGCATCACGGGAAGTTCGTTACGAATAACGAACACCCGAACATTTTGGTGTTCGCTCATCTCTAGTAAGCACCTTCTGTGGATTTAAACTGAAGCCTTGATGTTTCAGATTTTGTGCTCTGAGCAACAATTGGTTTCTGCAAGTAGTACTTTATTGTCAATTTCACTTACATTTTTTACATTTGTGTTAACCTTTGCAGTACAGAAGCACAGAAACTCAGTTATTGGAGCTGAGAATAATACACTGCAAAATATGGTAACATTTGATGTTAAAATTATTTACACTATCCACATAGAAAGATAATACCATTTGTACACCCTTTATCAAATGCACACGGAAAATATAAATAAACTATCATCCACTCAATAAACACTTTAGGTCCCCATTTAGCAAGGTAGCCATACCATCTGCCTTTACTAAAGATCTCAACAGTTTCTATGGCGACCTCCTGCTCAGATTTGCATAGCCCCTCCGGCATGACTCCTGACCCCTGGTTCACTACCTCCTCAACTTGTTCCAATTGGTGATCGGGTCTTGGCCTAGCTCCTCTAATAACCACAAACCCTGTCTTTTTATAGACTTCTTTTTGCTTCCTCCTACCAGCATGATGAGTCAGAATATCAGTGTCACCATGTTCTACCTCCCAGAGAATACTATGCTCCTCCATGGGCCTATCTCAAATCAAAACCTCCCCTGTGACTATCGCGTCCATTTTGTGGTACCGCAAAACAGAAAGCCACATATTTGTAGTATAGTATAGCACAACATATATACAGAAATGTACAGGATACAAAATTATTGGTTATCTTAGCAGCCCTTTAGTGGAAGGAACAAGATCAATAAAAATGCCTGAGGAAGGACCCTGAGAGATTCAAAAGCTCACAATAACATCATGCATTTTTGTTATCCATTAAAATATATCATATCTACAAGATTACTTGGTTTCTCATTCTGGGAACAATCACAATTTAAAAAAAACGCTCACATATAAAAGGATACATGGCAGTCAGTTATCTTTAGAGAAAGGTGCTTGGTCACCCCATTTACACATTACCTGTGACTACAAGCATGTAGGCTTATGTATTTGAAGAATATTATCTTCTTCTTCCAGGGCCATAATTAAAAAGATCTCTTCTGCTAAGTACATGGAGATGTTCAAGTTGAACTGTGTTGTGGGTAATTAGGGTACGGCTTCTTTTACAGACATGATGAGATCACAGGGTGCTGATAGGTTGCCATGGCAGCCTGTGGCCCTTAATAGGCTACCATCAAAAACCACAATATACTGCAATAGTGAAGTACTGCAGTCTTTTTTTTACAAGTATTCAGACAATTGCAAGTTGAAGTCCCTTATGGGGACTAAAAAAGTCAAAATATGTTTTAACATTTTTTAAAATATCATAAATTTCAACACCAATATCATTTGTATTGCTGCATTTGTAAAAGTCTGAAATATCAAAATATTGTAGTATTTATCCTACAGGGTGAATGCTGCAAAAAATATATAAATTCTAGAATTGTGGGTTTTCTGTTACCCTGTCACTCAAATAAATTGAATAAAAGGTGATTTAAAAGTTATATGTATTTCATAATGGTGGCAATAAAAACTACTGCTCCCCCCCACATAAAACAAGCCCTGCCACAATTACATTGATGGGAAAATAATAAAAAAGATTGATGTTAGAATGTGGTGACATAAAGCATTATGTTACTTCAAGTGCTTGTAAAGCATGTATCCAAAATAGATTAAATACTTAATCTGGAGAGGAGACCATGGGAACTAACAGGTCTCCTCTATATCCAGGTTTACAGATATGGAATCACCAATAGATGTAGAAGTGACTTCTAAAAGTTTTATTCCAAAATGTTATTCAAAATAAAGATACAAAACAAAGTACATATATGCAGTGCAACATGTTTTGGAGGCTACCAGTTACCTCCCTTCTCAAGCAACTAGTTGTGTGACTTCAAACAGATTTATAAAGCCAAGTGCAACAGGGGTATGCCAGGGGTGTATTATTTTTTTCAGTTGTATATATTTTTTAAGCATAACATAATAAAAAAAACTATATAAATGTGATATCGTCATAATTCTATTGACCCACAAAATAATCTTAACATGTCATATTTACTGCACAGTGAACACCGCAAAAACAAGACTCCACTCCTCAGAATGGCACAGGTTTTTTTTCCCATTTCACTTCATTTAGAAATTCTTTAACGTTTATCATAACATTATATTTACACTAAAATTATTCTGCCAAAAGCAAGCTCTGTCGAATGTAAAATAAAAATATTTATAGCTCTTGGAGTGTGGGACGTTTTGTGACAACAAAAGAAGCAACCATGAAAACTCCAAAAATCACTGTTCTTTAAGGGGTTAACCATGTATGAATTCTATTACATTATATATGCAGATTTTGTTATAAACGGAGGGCTTTTCTGAATTCAGTTTGCCTGCCAATGATAAAATTCCTGTCCTTTGGATACTAGAAAAAAAAGAGCAGTCATCGTGCATCTGTACTATTGAATAAGCTATCTCAGAGGAAGACAAAATCCACCTATAGAAATCCATATGTAGCTTATTAGCTAAAATATTTATAATTTTTTATCAGTATTAAAAAATTGGGGTAAGCATAACACCCCATTGCACTGAGTGTATGAGTTCCAAAGCATACATAATGTTCATAGTATCACACTATGCAAGGGAAAAATAAGACATATGTCCATTCAGTTCAGACTATTAACCCCCATTGTTCCAATGAGGTAGAAGCCAATTTTGACAGTAAAGGGGGAAAAATTCTTCCTGACTCCAATCTGGCAATCAGAATAATCCCTGGACCAACCACCCTTTTAAAGTTATTAACGATTATAGCATATAATATTGTATCACTCAAGAAAGACATCCAGGCTCCTCTTGAACTCTTTTATCGATATTGGCATTACTATGTCCTCAGGCAGAAAGTTCCATAATCTCACTGCTCTTACAGTAAAGAACCCCCTTCTATGTCGGTGTAGAAACCTTCTTCCCTCTATGTAGAGAATGCCTCCTTAATACAGTCACAGTCCTGGGTGTAAACAGATGATGGGACAGATCTCTGAATTATTCTCTGATATATTTATACATGGTTATTTGTTGTGTTATGCTGTGCTTACAAAAAGTGCTTCATATTTAAATATAAAAGCATAAATTTCTCTTGAGGGCTCAGTCACACGGGCACCGATGTGCCCGTGTTACTGCACGATAAGACGGCAGCATCGGGTGCGGATGTCTCTCTGCATGACTGGCTCCATTGCCGGCCATGTGTTCTATCTGCCGGCTTGATAAAGACCCGAGTGCAGGGTCGATACGTGGCTGCTTGCTTCCTCATGTCTCAATAAGGAAGAGGATTTTAATGAATGCTGCCTGGTTCTTCCTTTCTATATTGATGACCAACGGTGGACCCGGGGAGTCGGGACCCTAACTAGGCTATTGCATAGTGCCTTGCACCAGCGGTGTGGCTGAATCCTTGGAGTGCTGCTGTGATTCTTTTTTCTTACTGCACGATAAGACGGCAGCATCGGGTGCGGATGTCTCTCTGCATGACTGGCTCCATTGCCGGCCATGTGTTCTATCTGCCGGCCGGTGCGGAGAGTTGTCCTCACCGGCAGTGCAGCGGTCTTATCCTGCAGAAACACGGGTGCATCGGCGCCCGTGTGACTGAGCCCTCAGCTAGATCTTATTTAGATAATTTGATGTATTTAACACTAAACTAAATTAATCAAGAAGTAAATAATTTAGATTACAATAAATTTCTACAAACATTTCAAATCAAGGATGCACATTTAGACTGATTTCATTTGAGCATATCAAGAGGGCATTTATGTGTTCGTTAAACAGATGGATGTGCTGGCCCAACCACAGGTATCCTGACTCAAGATGAGAGCATCATAGATTCCTAAACTGGCCTTAACCCCTTAATGCCACATTACGTAAGTTTATGTCTTAGCTTGGGAGCACTTTACACAACATGACTTAAACTTACGTCCTGTGGATAGAGCAAGGTCAGAAATGAGCTTGCACGATCCCGCAGCAGGAGACAGCTGTGATTGATTCCCGGCTTCCCGCTGCAACAAATGGGATTGATGAGACCATCAATCCCCACTCTTAACCCCATGCATGAGCGAGCTCCCTCTGTGACATCATCGGCACTCCATGAAGTAATCACAGAGCGTCAATGGGTTTCCATGGCAACCAGATGCCATACACTGGTGCGAGGGCCTGCCATGACCTGTGATCCCTTCTGTGTTACAGGCAACCTCCTAACTTGAGGAACTATATAATCAGGAGTGCATTACCCTCTGACACACAAAAAGGAACTTATCCCTGTAATATAAGGGGCTGCAAGACCTGCTCACATATACTGACTGCGAACAGGATATGGATCCCCAACACACAGCAGGACTATAAGATCCTAGGGATATTCACATGTTCTACACCCAATGTTGTGTACCTGATCATGTGCAGTAAATGTCCTGTTGGGGGTCTTTATGCCGGAGAAACAGGGCAAAGACTGAAAGCGAGGATGAGATCTCATTGTCACACGATTAAACACAGAAAGAGAGAATTACCTGTGACCAAGCCCTTTTCTAACCATGGACATGACATAGGAGATATGAGAGTTTCGATATTGAAGGGTGGTTTCAAGTCACAAAACCATAGAAGAATTTGGGAATATAAATTGATAACAACTTTTGACACGCTGAATACTGGGTTAAATTATTCCCCAGGATTTATGCGTGAATGAGAGGTGTCAGACATTTATTACACAGATAAGACTGCGGGCCTGGGGAAAACCCCCGTCAACAGTAATTCAGTGTGTAGTTAAAAATGTTTGTGTACCTCTTGTAGTATTCCTGGCCTGACGACCCCCCCCCCCCCCCACCACCACCACCACCACCACCACCACCAGTAATTCAGGGAACATAAAACTTTCACTCCGCTATCAGTGTCTACTGTCTAGACAAAAAAGTTTGTTTTCTGTCGCAGAATTCCTTTTAAGTGCAAACCAATCACATCCATGTCTGTGCCTTGACATAAGTATGTGTGTTATAAGTGTGTTTAAATATTCATGCCTCTTGAGGCCTTAGTCACACGGGCGCTTTTTGCCGCGATTTGCGGATCGCATGACTTCATGAATTCATGAATGGGTATGAGTGAGAGCTGCCTCTGATTGGCTCAGCGCTGAGCCAATCAGGGGCAGCTCTCACACCCACTGCAGGCCGGCCGCGCTGAACTCCGTCTCCTGGGACAAGGTGAGTATATATATATATATATTTTTTTTTTAACACATTTCTGGATGAATTGCAGGGAAGGGCTTATATATTTAAGCCCTTCCCGACAATTCATCCCGCGATCGCCAGCAGCTGGAGCCGGCTGTATTGCCGGCTCCATTGAATTCAATGGGCAAACATCGTTCTTCTCTGCCACAGCTGTTACAGCTGTGGCAGAGAAGAATGATTTGTCTTCTATATGTTCTCAATGGGGTCGGCGCTGCTGCCGCCGGCCCCATTTAGCGCATATAGAGAAGAGAACAGGAATCGCAGATCGCAGATAGGTGCAATCTGCGATTTCTGTTCTATAATTTATCGGACGAGCGCATAAAAAGCGCTCATGTGTCCGATACCATTGCAAAGCAATGGTTTTAAAAAATCGCCGGACGCATGCGCATGCACAAATCGCGCGAAAAAACTCCCGTCTGACTAAGGCCTGAGATCTATTCCATTTTTAGCCTGACGAAGAGCCCGAGAGGTTCGCAAGCTCGGTATTACATCATGTATTTTTGTTAGCCATTAAAAGGTATAATATCTACAAGATTACGTGGTTTCTCTTGCTGGGAACAATCACATTTTGCTCTACTGGCTAACACAGTACAAAACTTTTGTTTTCATTAGGACTTTGACTGCAACAATAATTTAAAAAAAACGGCTTTTAAATTGTGCAAAAGTGGAAAACTTAAAAAAGTAATGGTATCGTTGAAATCATAGCAGCCCCAAGAAAAAAAATATCATGTCTTCCATCATGTGAAAAAAAACCAATGTCAGAATTAATATGTTCCTGCCCTCGAAAAACATTTATATAACAATACATTATATGTACCATAATCTTTTATTTTTATTGTTTAGTCATATGAGGACTTGTTTTTTGTGGCATGACAAAATTTAATGAAGCATAATTTCTTTTTGTCTTTTCATCGTCGCATGCTAATACATTCTTCTTTAAAAATAGTCATATGCTTATTCACTTCAGCTTACAGATAAGGAATTTAATAACTTTTATGATTTTTTCCCCTAAACAGTGTATATCTCTCACCCCACATTATGTCTCTCTCTATAGTATACATTTCTCACCTTAGTATGTCTCTTTCTTTCAGTAGATAAATGCCCCCAGTAATTTCTCGCTCCCACACATTGTATGACAACCAGTCTATATTTCTCCCCCCACAATATATAAATACCTAGTAAACCTCTCCTCCAAGTAACCTTCCTACCAGTATTTTCTTTCTCCCTCATTATCCCTTCCCTACAGTACATTACCCCCACCATATATCTTCTTTCTTCTGGTGTTTGCATATTATATAAATAATGTTTGCCCTCACCCATGCCCATAGGGAACAGCTCTTACCTTTCATTTGGCCCTCTCTCCTCTTGGCACACACTCACACAGCTGGGCTCTCACAGCTTTTGTACTAGTCACATGAAACCAGACCTAAGCTGATAACCAAGTCGTGCTGTATGCCGACTGCAAAGAAGAGAGACAACTGAAGGATAAGAGTTGGCTGTCAAGAGAGGAAGGTAGTTGGGCCACTACCATGTCACTCCCCCAGCAGCACAGCTTGCACATAGCTTAGGTAGGCCATATGTAACATTAATAACTAGAGATGAGCGAGCATACTCGTCCGAGCTTGATGCTCGTTCGAGTATTAGGGTGCTCGAGATGCTCGTTAATCGAGACGAGCACCACGCGGTACTCGTCTCGATTAAACGAGCACTGACCATTGAATTCAATGGAGCCGGCAATACAGCCGGCTCCATTGAAAGCAATGTGCTGCCGGCGAGCGCGGGATGAATTGTCGGGAAGGGCTTAAATATATAAGCCCTTCCCAGCAATTCATCCAGAAATGTGTAAAAATAAAAAAAATATATACTCACCTTGTCCCGGCAGAACGATGTTAGCCCATTGAATTCAATGGAGCCGGCAATACAGCTGGCTCCATTGAAAGCAATGGGCTGCCGGCAATCGCGGGATGAATTGTCGGGAAGGGCTTAAATATATAAGCCCTTCCCTGCAATTCATCCAGAAATGTGTAAAAATAAAAAAAAAATATATACTCACCTGCTCCCGGCAGACGGAGTTCAGCGCGGCCAGCGGCAGTCCTCCTGTGCTGCTCTGAACAGCTGTGAGTAGTATTCAGCAGCCGGGGATTTAAAATCCCCGCCTGCTGAATGAGCTGCCTCTAATTGGTCACAGCCTGACCAATCAGAGGCAGATCTCACTCACACACCCATTCATGAATTCATGAATGGGTGAGTGACTGCTGCCTCTCATCTGATTGGTCCCGCTGAGCCAATGAGAGGCAGCAGTCACTCACCCATTCATAAATTCATGAATAGGTGTGTGAGTGAGATCTGCCTCTGATTGGTCAGGCTGTGACCAATTAGAGGCAGCTCATTCAGCAGGTGGGAATTTTAAATCCCTGGCTGCTGAATACTACTCACAGCTGTTCAGAGCAGTTCAGGAGGACTGCCGCTTTTTTTTTTATTTTTACACATTTCTGGATGAATTGCAGGGAAGGGCTTATATATTTAAGCCCTTCCCGACAATTCATCCCGCGATCACCGGCAGCCCATTGCTTTCAATGGAGCCAGCTGTATTGCCGGCTCCATTGAATTCAATGGGCTAACATCGTTCTTCTCTTCCAACAGCTGTGGCAGAGGAGAACGATCTTTATGCTGACAGTGGGGGGGGGGGTCTCACTCTTGCCACTATTGTGGCTTAATAGTGGGACCTGGGAACTTGAGATGCAGCCCAACATGTAGCCCCTCGCCTGCCCTATCCGTTTCTGTGTCGTTCCCATCACTTTCTTGAATTTCCCAGGTTTTCACAAATGAAAACCTTAGCGAGCATCGGCGATACACAAAAATGCTCGAGTCGCCCATTGACTTTAATGGGGTTCGTTACTCGAAACGAACTCTTGAGCATCACTGAAAGTTTGACTCGAGTAACGAGCACCCGAGCATTTTGGTGCTCGCTCATCTCTATTAATAACCATCCTCTGTTTTCTATAACAGAGCCAGTAACTTAAGGTCCATTTAGACACAACGATTATCGCTCAAAACTCGCTCAAAAGCCCATCTTTTGAGCTATAATTGTTGTGTCTAAATGTGCCCGTCTTTCAGTTTTCTGCCGAACCACGGTTTTCAGTACTGCTTGAAAACCATTGTTCCACAGAACAGCTGATAAGCAGGACCATACACTGTGTTCTGACGGGGAGAGCTGATAACAGCTGATTGCTTTGTCTCAGCTGTCAGCCCCACAGGAAGAACAGCTGATAAGCAGGACCACACGCTGTGTCTGTTGTCCATGGTGCTGAATTCTCCATGGGGAGCTAGAGATTACATAGTTTTCTCTTAGCAGCCCCTGGCTGAATAATAGAGCTGATCACAGAGCTCAGACCTCTTGCTGAGTTCTGCAACAATTCCCAGAAGCTTATTTGCATGCAAATGAAGCTGATAAAATACGAATAGCAATTAATGCCTATTAGTTCTTTATGCAAAATGATCGCTGATCTTTCAATTTTTGTAAAGATTATCTGTGTGTGTAAATGGGCCTTTACTCATATGCATACATTTCTGCATTGTTCAAACATTCTCATTTCATTTACAAGGCTACTATTTGGTACAGTATCAAATACTTTGGAAAAAACAAGATATATTGCATCTATTGGTTTAGGTTGTTTGTGTCAATCATATTCTAGTTTGCTAATACAAATCTTCAAAATATGAAAAAGAAAATCACAAGAATTTATTCAATGAAAACAAAATCACAAATGCAATAAATAATGTATGCTTTGAGTAACAGTATTGTAAGACTGTGAGAATTTGGAAATGATCAATACAGACTCTTCAATAATAAATGAAGGATGCAAGTTTTCTGTAGCTATTGGTGATAGAAAACTGAGATTCTTGGGTTAATTAAATGAAACCAATACCAACAGATACAATAGCTAAAAAATAGCAGGAAGGCAGAGTTAGAGAGAAGGGCAGCTGATATTATCATTTTATGTAAGATGCACTATTGGAGAAAATAACTCCTGCTGATTGCAAGTAAAAATTGAGAAAAAGGATATGAAAAGAATCTAAAATTACAAAAATGAACAGTTGACTAAAAAGAATGAACAGAATGAATTGTGATTAGTGAGTTAAATCAAAACATTAGTTAATGAAATGTTGACAAACACATAGGCCCACATTAATAATTGTATTTGCACAATTAATCATTGTATTACAATATAGACCTATATGCTCCATGTCAGTTTACTGTATGTCAGTTTGTTAATGTGAAATGAAAAGTAAGCATGACTTGCTGCTTGGCCAGCATTTTGACAAATATATGAAATATGACTCTTTTAAAAAGTTGTAGAAAAAAGCCATAAATAAGATAAAAATTGCATTTCTACTCCACACAGACCTTAACGTAGAAAAGCCACAAATATTTTTGCCAAAGTAAAAGTTAATGGTAATGATGTATATTGTGAAATATTTATCAAAAAAGAGAAATGTAGTCATAAATGTGTCACAACATACATCAATAAATAAGCTTTAAGCTAGGGTTAAACACTACTTTTCATGCTGCTGTGAGAGTAAAAAAAATCAAATCTGTTGGAAACTTTGGAGGATAAACATAAGTTTATGTGATATTTTTCCTTATAATCATAATATAAATTTAAAAAAGTTTAAAGAGCTGTCCCATTAGAGAAAAGCTCTTTCAGCATATAGCACTAAGAGCAAACAGCTGATCTCCCAGGTCTTGCTCCTAGCACCTACAACAAATAGCTGACTTTGCCTGGGAAAGCTGCAGCTAGCTGGAAATTTCCCCTCGGTGGCATGTGAATAACCATCTTGTAATATAAGGACATGTCAAAGTCTACCAGAGTGAGATGGGGAGTTCTAAGCATGGGATTGCACTCTATGATAGAGGCAACATACGAATTTTCACCAATGGCCACATCAGCCTTATGGGTGCCTTCAAAGGGCTGATTGTAATTATAAGACAGTATAGTAATAGTGACCCCCATAGTGGCCCTAGTAGTAAGTGACTCCCATAGTAAACCCAGTAGTGATGGTGACCCCCATAGTGGCCCCAGTAATGATAGTAACCCCATAGTGGCCACAGAAATAACAGTGAACCCCATAGTGACCCTAGTAGTAATAGTGGCCCCAATAGTGACTCCAGTAATAAAAGTGACCCCTTTAATGGCCCCAGTAATAACAATGACCCCCATAGTGGACCCAGTAGTGATAGTGACCCCTATAGTGGCCCAAGTGGCAACAGTGACCCCAGTAATAATAGTGACCCCCGTAGTGACCCTAGTAGTAAGTGACCACAGTAACCAATGTGGCTCCAATAATAAGAGTGGTTTCCATAGTGGCCCCAGTAGTAATAGTGCTCCCTGCAGTGACCCCAGTAATAACAGTGACCCCCCTATAATACTCCAGTAATAATACTGACCCCAGTAGTAAGTGACTCCAGTAATAAAATTGACCCCCATAGTGACCCCAGTAATAACAGTGGCCCCCACAGTCACCCCAGTAATAATAGTGACCCTTGTAGTTACTCCAGTAATAAGAGTGGCCCCATAAAGGCCCCAGTAATAAAAATGACCCCCTTAGTGGACCTAGTAGTGATAGTGACCCCTTAGTGGCCCTAGTGGTAACAATGACCTGCCGCCGGAATATGGCGGAAGCTCCCATAGACTCCTATGGGACCCTATGGGAGCTGCTGAAGAAGAGAGGTAGGAGGCAGTTTAGCAGCATGTCCGCTAAACTCCCCCCACCCCACACACCCCACACACCTTCTCCTCTCTGCCCTTTGCTGGCTGTTTGCAATGGGAGGGGGTGTCCCACCCCCTCTCTGCCCCTTGTCAGCTGCCAGCAATGGGAGCAATGGGGAGAAAAACGGCATACAATTTTAAATAGCTTACAAATTTATTTTAAAAAATCACAATGCAGACTGTATGCATTTGGTTACATATTTGATTGATAGTTCAGTCTTTTCATGCAAGTACATAATTTTGACCTAATTTTATTCTATATAAGCAAACCAGAAAGTTTGTGGGGCTAAAAATAGCTGTCCTATTATAATTACATATATAGTTACATGTGTTTGAATAATGATGATTGCTGAATTACTTGTTGGACATATCTATCATGGGTTGCAAGGGGAGGTATGAAGTGGGTTTGGGAGAAGGGTTTGCACCAAATGCAGCGGTTATCAGCTGTTTAAGGCAGCTGACAGCCACCACCAATGGCCTTTTAACTGCTTATATGCAGTATAAGTAAAAGTATAATGTACTGCAGAAGTATGGCAGTATATAGTACAGCTCATCAGATTGTTGCAATCTTCTGTCCCTCCTGTAAACAAAAAAAGTAAAATTAAGCTTAATTTAAAAAAAAAAATTGAAAAAATAAAAAATATTAGAAGTTCAAAAAAACCCTTTTCCCAGTTTTCAGTTTAAAAAAAATCAAAAGAATAAAAATTAACATAATTCATAATACCATGTCCATAAAAGTCCGAAACAGCAAAATATTGTATTAGTTTTCATTGTAAAGAAAAAATTATGCACTGCCAGAACTGAAGTGTTTTTGTCATCCTACAACGCATATGATATTGAACAAAAGTGAACAAAATCAAGTCATATGTAGTTTATATTGGTACCAATAAAAACGACAGCTTACTCCAAGCTCACCAAGCCATATTGACTGAAAAATAAAAAAGTGTGGCAACAAACAATGTTGGGTTTTGAAAGTTTAACTTATTTTAAAAATAGTAGAAGCATAATAAAATCTATAAAAATCCTTATCAACATAATCATACTTACCCACAAATAAAGTTAACATGTAATAAAATCAATTAAACCAAGACCTTTCAAAAATGGAACAATGAGGGCTCAGTCAGACGATTGTGGTTTACTTGCTGCTGCAGAAGCGTGTAAAACCACCCTTCTATAGCAACCAATAGGTTGCTATGGAAGCGCTTATATGGACCCTTTTGAAGCGCAGAATCTGCGCTTCTGAAAAAGAACAAACAGTGAGTGACAACTCACCTGTCAGCTCCGTGGTGTGCGCTGTCCAGGGTGCTTTCCATAGGCTCCTATGGGAGCCGTGGAAGCAAGCTGCCCACACCACGGATGTGTGACCAGGCTGCTCCACAGAGCTAGAGACAGCCTGGTCACGTGATCTTTTCCTGCGTGCCAGGAACGGAGTTTTACACGTTTCTCAGCAGCGTGTAAACCACACTCGTCTGACCATGGCCTTAGATTGTTTTCCATTTCACCCCGCTTAAACATTTTTAAATATTTCTGAATAAATGTTATCATACTTTAAATAATATCATTAAAAAATACAACTCATCCCACGAAAAACAAGTTTCATACGACTCAGTTGATGGAAACATATAAACGTTGTAGCTCTTGGATTGCTGGGAAGAAAAAAGGAGAATGAAAAAATGAAAACTAGCTGATTAAGCAGTTAAAGCTGCTAAATTCTGCATAGCAATATTGACTTTGTGATACCGACATTTGGCTCTACCCTGATTATCTACAGGGTTTGTCATACAGTACATTTACAGAATACAGTAAATGAACTGTACTGTTGCATAAAATCTTCAGGTTGTTACTTAATTTTAGCACCTATAAAGCTGGTGTTTATACTATCATTTAAAACTTTTAGCAACATACAATATGCACATTAAAAGTGCACATCAAATTTATCTTACATAGTAAACAGATGGGAATACTTAGAGAAGTAATTATTTATTCCCAAAATCAATTTTATCACTATAGTCAATTAGACTAATTAGTACAGCTGACTATGCTCTCATTGAAAATCCTTCTCCACAGATAGTTGATTAGTACATTTTTGGTAACTAGGGATGAGCGAGTATACTCGCTAAGGCACTACTCGCTCAAGTAATGTGCCTTAGCCGAGTATCTCCCTGCTCGTCCCTAAAGATCGGGGGCCGCCGCAGCTGACAAGTGAGTTGCGGCGGGGAGCAGGGGAGAGCGGGCGGGAGAGAGGGAGAGAGAGATCTCCCCTCCGTTCCTGCCCGGTCTCCCCCGCAGCTCCCCACCCCCTGCCGGCCCCCGAATCTTTAAGGACGAGCAGGGAGATACTTGTCTAAGGCACATTACTCGAGCGAGTAGTGCCTTAGCGAGTATACTCGCTCATCCCTAGTAACTAGTAATATTATTTTGCCATCATAGAAAAAACTACAAAAAAGTGAACATAAGTCATGCTAGCAGGGTAGATCTAGCAAGTGATCAAATATAGCATAATATATGCCAGTAAAACATGTGTAGGCTAAGGGTGGTCTCACATCTGTGGTGGAACCTCCGTTTGGAGGTTCTGTCGCAGGTCAATTACAAAACACTGGAAGAAAAGGCTGGGCAGCTGAGTGAAAAGCAAATAGACCTCATTATAGTAAATGAGATCTGTCCGGCACCGTTCGGTTCTGTCAAAAGACGGACCCATTAAGCCAGTGGATTTCCCTTTCATGCCCCCCAAATAGAGAAGGAAACTAGGATCCCCGATGCAGATGTGAAAGCACACTATTATGTTCAATCAGTCATGGCATTTACAATATTGGATTGTAAAACTTTAATTATATATACACAAATATATAAAATAATGTTTATGTTATACTGTTTCTAGTGCCCCATTTAATCCATATTAAGGTTTATTTCTGGAGATTTCTCTAAAAATTCAGAGTAAATGTTTTGGGATGCACAATTAAACTGCTATATTTGTTTGTCAAACTCCCAAGTCTTGTCTCTATATGTGCAGTTTTATCCAAGTTCAAAGCCAAACAGGAAATTATTTTTCCCTCATTATGTCATCATGTAACTGTACTTATTCTTATAACCTTACTAGCTGATATACCCGGCTTCGCCCGAGTTAATTTGGTACTGGTGTTTATCTGGTGTTCACACGGAAAAGCTTATGAAGTCGGGGTTACTTTAGAGATACTGAGGAAAAAAAATATGTTCATCATTTTGCATAGTTCTCTGCGTTACCCAGAAAAAATACCACGTGGAGGTAACCATGCGACGTTTCCTTTATATAAAATGACATCAGGAAGTGAGAGAATTAAATTACATACGTAAAATTTGGACACTAATTCTTTTGCGCTAGAATTGAATAATCGAGTTGGGACCCATTAGCGTTTCCTATTTATGACATAATCAATGCTCGTGCCAAATTTCCCGTTTCTATGACACTGGAAAGTGAAAAAATTACATTCCGCACGTAAAATTTTGACGCCAATTCTTTTGCGCATAGAATTGAATAATCGAGTTGGGACCTATGAACTTTTCCTATTTATGACATAATCAATGCTCGTGCCAAATTTCCCGTTTCTATAACACCGGAAAGTGAGAAAATTAGATTCCGTACGTAAAAATTTGGACGCTAATTCTTTTGCGCATAGAATTGAATAATTGGGACCCATTAGCTTTTCCTATTTATGTCATAATCAATGCCCGTGCCAAATTTTAAGTTTCTAAGGCATTGGGAAGTGACAGATTTAGATTATGTACGTAAAATTTTGACGCCAATTCTTTTGCGCTAGAATTGAATAATCGAGTTGGGACCCAATTACTTTTCCTATTTTGGAGATGATCTATGCTTGCACCAAAATTCATGTTTCTACGATATCGGGAAGTTGGAGAACTTTTGTCGAGTCAGTCAGTGAGTCAGTCAGTGAGTCAGTCAGGCAGTCAGTGAGTCAGTGAGGGCTTTCAGCTTTATATATATAGATATGTGATAACGAAGGTGAATTTTTTGGTCTACAGTATCTGACAAATCTCAAATGTACAAATAAACTATGATACCTGCTTTATAATTTTCTGCTTAGTGAGGCAACCAGTATATTGGGAACTGTGTGGTAGATAATAAAGTCTCATATGGGAAGACCCTTTAAGTTGGCCATACAATAGAGCTTTCAATTTTTTGATTTCCCAAATGACTTCTCTTTCATGGTTGGTCTGTGGAGGTTGCTGTTCTGGATGGCAATATCATAAGTTAAAACGACAAATTAAAGGTCCAAGTTTCTATATTGATCTGTAATCTGAATTTCTGCTGCATCTAACAGTGACTAAAAAAATCCAACTGTTGGATTTCGTGCCTGAATGAATGCAGATCAGCACTCATTCAAAGGGCCTTTTATACTGCCCTATGCATACTGTATGGGAACAAAGTATTGTCAATATGATCTTTTGGGCTTCATACAGTTTGCATTTTACTAACAGCACATCTTCTGCTTTCGGAGGGAGATCTGCTACCTGCAAAAGATTATTTTTGGGCCCACATATAAAACGCAATCAGGCAACAAACGGTCATTTGCTGGTCTTTTTTATACAGGGAGATAATCAAGAACAAAGGCTCTAGAGTACATTTGTTCACTCTATTTTAAGCCCATATCAAAGCCCTTTTGTGTCATGGAAAAAGGGTGATTGGTTGAAATAAGCCATTGTGTATGAGATAATCACTAGTGTAAGGTTAGCTTTAGTTCAATGATGTTTAACTATGAAAACTGATTGGGGGCTATTCTTTTGTATCTGACTGAGGGTTCCTTCACATGAGCACTTTTGTTCACTTTTTTATGTGCAAAAAATCGGCTGAAGGGAACCGCAACCATTAAAGCCTATAGGTCGCTTCTCTGTGCGCATTTTTGCCTCCAGGGAAAATCTGTAACTTTTTTTGTGTACACCCAAGGCTCAACGGGAGTCTATGTGGGGGGTGCAAATGCGTGACTGTGTGCATGAAATCACGCTCACAGCTGCATGATTATACCGAGTACTAACACCAATAAGTAATTTGGCTGGCCCGCCTACTAATTCTGCCTCTCATGTTTAAATATGTCATGGTTGTGTCTTGCATCGATGTAAAGCAAAGTACAGTGAGGAGCATGGATCTGCTCACTGGAGGACGTGATCGAGCTCCATTCAAAGCTAAATGATGTCCTCCGCTCCTGAGCTTGACTACGCTTACGCTTGTGTGAAGAAACCCTGACACATCCGTCCCTCCTCTGCTTCTTTGATAAGATAATAATAATAATCTTTATTTGTATAGCGCCAACGTATTCCGCAGCGCTTACATAGACAGGGAGAATACAGAAAGACAAAAAGAAATACAAAAATTACAGAACCACGGTTACATAGTAATCAGTTGATGGAAATTATGGGGGTGAGGGTCCTGCTCCAACAAGCTTACATACTACAAGTAATGGGGTGATACAGAAGGTAAAGAGCTGGAGATGTGCACGGTATGGCGAGGTGGAGTGTGATGGATGCTATACATATAGACAATGGTCAGGCATTTGGCCGCGTGACAGCAGAATCGATATAACTGCAGGAGCGGTTTATGATAGCTAGCAGGAATTGCAGTCAATAGGTCAGGGAGCATGTTATCAGGCGGAATACAGAGGAGTTTGTTTAGGGTATGCGGTATGCCTCCCTGAAGAGGTGCGTTTTTAGAGCACGCCTGAAGTTTTGTGAGTCCTGGATTGCCCGGGTAGCCTTCGGTAGTGCGTTCCAGAGTACTGGTGCTGCTCTGGAGAAGTCTTGGAGGCGGGAATGAGAAGTTTGAATTAAAGGGGTGCTTAGTCTGGTTTCGTTAGCAGAGCGAAGCGCCCGGGCTGTGTGATGGATGGAGATGAGAGAGGCAATATAGGCGGGCGCTGTGCTGAGGAGGGCTTTGTCGATGAGGGTAGTGAGTTTAAATTGAATTCTGTATTTAACGGGCAGCCAGTGCAGTGATTGGCACAGGGCAGTGGCATCCAAGTAGCGGCTGAACAGAAAGATGAGCCTGGCTGCCGCATTCAGGATGGATTGGAGAGGGTAGAGTCTGGTGCAGGGGAGGCTGATCAGCAACAAGTTGCAATAATCGAGCAGAGAGTGGATGAGGGCAACAGTAAGCATTTTTAGCGTGTCTACAGTGAGAAAAGAGCCGATTCTTTTGATATTCTTGAGGTGCAGCTGACATGTTCGGGCTAGAGATTGGATGTAGGGAGTAAATGATATATCAGAGTCAAATATGACCCCAAGGCAGCGGGCATGTTGTCTAGGAGTTATGGTGGTGCCACACACTGAGATGGAGATGTCAGGGTGAGGTCGGTTAGAGGAGGGTGGAAATACCAGTAAGTCAGTTTTAGAGAGGTTTAGTTTTAGGTAAAAAGAGGACATAGTGTTAGAGACAGTGGACAGACAGTCGGTGATGTTTTGGAGGAAAGGTGCAGAGATGTCATGGGAAGAGGTGTATAGCTGGGTGTCGTTAGCATACAGGTGGTATTGGAGGCCAAATCTCCTGATGGTTTGTCCAATAGGGACTGTGTAGATAGAGAAAAGGAGGGGGCTGAGGACCAAGCCCTGGGGGACCCCAACAACAAGGGTAAGAAGAGGGGAGGTAGAGCCAGCAAAGGAGACGCTGAAAGAGCGGTCAGATAGGTAGGAGAAGAACCAGGAGAGAGCAGTGGGCTTAAGGCTGATGGAGCGAAGCATACTGAGGAGGAGTTTGTGGTCAACAGTGTCAAATGCTGCGGAGAGATCGAGGAGGATCAGTAGGGGGTAATCGCCCCTCGATTTGGCTGTCAGTAGATCATTGGATACCCTTGTAAGGGCAGTTTCTGTTGAGTGTTGGGGTCAGAAGCCAGACTGTAGGGGGTCTAGGAGAGAGTTCTCTGATAGATAGCTTACAAGGCGGGAGTAAACTAGGCGTTCTAGTAGTTTGGAAATGAAGGGGAGATTAGAGATGGGTCGGTAGTTGGCAGCATCAGTCACATCAAGAGTTGGCTTCTTTAGCAGTGGGGATATGATGGCATGTTTGAAAGAAGAGGGAAAGATGCCAGAGGTCAGAGAGAGGTTAAATATAGTGGCGAGATGGGAGATGACCACTAGGGAGAGGGATCGGAAGAGGTGTGAGGGGAGAGGGTCACTAGCGCAGGTGGTGGGGCGAGCAGAGAAGAGCAATTTGGAGACTTCTTCCTCTGCTGTTGGTCTAAGTACAGACAGTGAGCCGGAGCTAGATGCAGTGCTGACAAGACTAGGGTCGGGGCTAGTCTGGGTGTTGGAAAGTTATTTCCTGACGGATGTCATCAATTTTCTTTTTAAAGTAAGCAGCCAACTTTACAGCACGGAGATCAGTCACAGGGGGCTGCTGTTTAGGGCTGAGAAGGGAGTGAAAAGTATCAAAGAGCCGTTTAGGGTTGTGCTATAGTGAGGAGACGAGAGAGGTGAAGTAGACTTGTTTGGCATGGTGGAGGGCGAGGTTGTAGGTTCTGAGCATGAATTTGTAGTGGAGGAAGTCTGCGGACATTTGCGACTTCCTCCACAGCCGTTCAGCATTTTTAGAGCACTGCCGGATAAAGCGTGTTTGAGGCGTGATCCAGGGTTGCCGCATTCTACATCGGATTGCTCGGGTCATGGGGGGCGCCACTTCATCCAGGGCATGTTTGAGAGCGGTGTTGTAGTGAACGGCAGCAAGGTTGGGGCAGGAGAGAGATAGGGGACAGAGAGGACTGTAGGGATACAGCAAAGTCCTGGGTGTGAATGGCCTTAAGGTTTCTGTAGGTACGGTAGGTAGGTGGGTCTGGAGAGATGTTAGGGAGTGTGAAAGAGAAAGAGAGGAGGTTATGATCTGAGAGGGGAGTTAGTGAAGTTGGAAGCAGAGCAGAGATGGAGGAAGACCAGATCAAGAGTGTTTCCATCCATGTCAGTGGGAAAGGCTGTGAGTTGAGAGAGACCAATGGAGGAGTTGAGCGAAGAAGCTGAGAGGCAGACGGGGAGTTGGGGTCATTAGTGGGGATTTGAAAATCACCTAAGATGAGGGTCGGAATTTCGCAGGATAGGAATTGGGGGAGCCAGGCAGCAAAATGGTCCAAAAACAGGCAAGGAGCACCTGGGGGGTGATAGATAACTGCTACTTGCATGGACAGCGGACGGAAAAGCCATAGCGTATGTACCTCAAATGATGGAAAAGTGAGTGAGAGTACAGGGGGAATGACCTGGTAGGTACATTTCAGGGAGAGAAGAGCACCTACTCCTCCACCACGCCTGTCATCCGGTCTCGGGATATGGGACAACTGCAGGCCATTGTAAGACAGTGCAGCAGGGGAGGCCGTGTCAGACTGCTGTATCGACGTTTCTGTGAGAGTGAGAAGATTTAACAGTAAAAGAGTCGTTGATGGTGGGGAGTTTATTACATGCTGACTGGCAGTTCCGGAGCGCACATTTAAAGGAGTCAGGGGAGGGTATGGGCTAGCAGTTGGGCTTGGGGATTTTATTAGTGAATCAGGTAGGGAGTGATAGCTAGGAACAGTGGAGGGTGGGCCAGGATGGGGAGAGATGCCAGTATGCTGTAGATATGCTGTGTTTTTGCCATTTTGTGGTTATGTGTATGCAAAGAGCCATAACAATCATCACTTGAAAACATTGTTTTTGTCAAAGCAAAAATAAATTTCAAATATTGAGCGCCTCCTATAAGTGAAGTCTATGACCTAAGCATGGTCATTTTTCTTCTGTGGGACAACAAGATGTTTTTATCATGGTAGTTTTTTTGTATTTTCTGTATTGCTACAGTAGATCTGTACCTCATCTTACTCCTACTCTAAAGGCATGGATTCAAGTATTATATGTTCCTCTATAGTGAAATGTGTATGTGGGAAAGGTTATTTTGCTGCAATTGACTGCCAGATCTTAATAAAAAAAGATGGAGAGGACCTGGGGGACCAGTTGACAGAAAAAGAACACAATCCCTGGCAGAGCTATCGTAGCGTAGAAGCTTTCGTACTGTACATCTTTCTGTTCTGGCAACTGAAGGCAGGAGAATTCTGGAGCACAAATAACTAAGGTTACAAGAGCACTGTCTGTTGGTTCTGTTTTAATATTTTATCTGGAATAGTGTTTTAATATAAACAAATGGATTGCCAGTACCTTTTGAAGAACTGAACAGTTTCGGAATAACAGTTGATGCAGTATCAGCCTTTATAACAAAAATGTGAAAGAATTGACATACTATACATAAATAGTTAGTTTCAAAATACCCAAAAATAGTTACTTAAGAATATTTGTATAAGATAAAGTTTACCTTGCTATTTATAGCTGAGGCTAAAGAGTCAAAAGGATTTCCCTAAAAAAAGCTTGGATTACAAATATAATATTGAAAATGTTACCTATCACCTGAAAGAAAGGAAACATAGGCTCCTTGTGAAGGACCGAGGTGAACGTGAGGATAACAGAGCCCATATTTTCCTTAATAATATCCAGACAAGAGAGACAAACACGGGGGTTTCCTTATCTGACAGAGATGCCTCAGACATCGAGTCTAATGATCACTAAAAAAAATATCCAAACACGCCCTTGTAGAACTAGATATAGGGAAGGAGGATGCGGCAACCAAAGATTCCGAATTAGAGGACAAGGACAAAAGCATGAAGAAACGTGCCGAATTTAGCTAGACCCCTATGCAGGATACCACCATAAGCCTCTTCCTCACAATCCGATTCCTCTATTATAGAGGGAACAATTTGCAATATTTAACATCATCTAGTAACCCTAATCTAGATATGTCCCTTCTTGGCAAAGAACAGCCAGTAATTAATTTATCAAGGAAAGTTCTATCGGAATCTGACATCTCACTTTTACAGAAGAGTTTTACTTTTGTCTCAACCTAACAGGTTCAGAGCCTTTAAGTGGGTGAAGGATTTACACCTCCTTGTAATGGCCCTAAAATACAAAAAAGTTCCTCAAGCTAAATGGTCAAACAAAGATGTATTGAACTTGGGATTTTCCCCATAGGATCCTGCATTTATTGAGACACTATGGTCCCTCCATGAAGGACGTGAACTTAAACAGAAAAAATAAAATGCTATTCAGAGTCTGTCACTTGAAAAGTACCAAAATACCTCCAATAGGATGGGGATATTGATTTATTTCTCAAGGTCGTGGTGTGTAAAATTGGAAAACCTGACTAAAGTTCTCCACCAATCCACTCAAATTTATCTATGGCAGACATTAAAGCTCTTAAGGACTTTGAAAAAAATAATTCAATAAAAATAAAGCTGGTGAATAAGGCAGCAATGTAGTGGTTCTCAGCTACCAGAATTACTGAACCATTTAACTAAGGAGTTTACAGACCTGTAATGTTCTAGACTTTAGCCCTATGGCTGAGTTCTAATGAGAACTGAAAACCCTGTTGGATGGAGCAATAGGGAAGGGTTGAATTGATCAGAAAAAATCCTCATTTATTTTTCCCATATATTCTGAAGTGGCTACTTTTTTGTGAATTTCCCAAAGCCCATAAAAGATTCCATCCCTTCTAAAGTAATCTGATTGTGTCCAGAGTGGTGAATTTGACTTAATCATAGAGCAGCAGTGGCGTGCCTGCGATGCAGCAATCTTTAAACAACCCCCACCCAACATCACATGCTGGGATCCTGGATCAACAACACTATTATAGTGGTGTCCATGCTACTGTGCTGTCGAATCTAAATGTATGGGTCAGCATTATGGGACCCATGGTGGTATAAATGATTGATTTGGTCCCCTGATTGGACGTTGTGAAGTGCCATTGTTATGGCTTATATGGTTTAAAAAGCTAGTTTTCCATTTTCGAAAAAAATTATATACATTCACATTTCACCATGATTGATTATTACTGTTAAACTACAATCTGAGCAAGTTTTTATACCTTAAAAAAACACTGTAGGTTATTTTATTTATTTATTTTTTTTGAGAAATCCAATCAGTATCACTGTTATCTGCTGTGAAGAAGCAGGTTCTGTAGCTCAGTTACAAGCGCCAGCCACTATATCAAGGTGGGCAAGGAAGCTTCCGCTATGACCTCTATGTTATTGCGGCGCTCACAGCTTGCGACCACTCAGCTGATCAGTCGGGGTCCCAAGTGACGGACCCTGGCCGATCAACTATTGATGACCTATGCGGATGATAGGTCATCAATAGTACTTCACTGGAAAACCCCTTTAATTTCTACCACTACAACTCATGTTTTATGGGCCATTATGGTCAATTTGAATATTTTATAGGTATCTAATATCAAACTTTTTGGGTTATTATGAGTGATAAACATTTGATACATGTTCTCTCTGTTAGTATCATAACTCTATGGTCCAAACTATTGATATACATTCCCTTTTGGAAGTGTTGCTTTATTTAATCTATGTAGACATTATGCACACAAGTCTGCACCATCTGAAAGACTATTTAGGATATTTGATGCATCTGTTTTATTGCTAAGTGGTACTAGTTTGTCTGCTATTTTTAATGAACCTGCAAATTGACAAGGGAAATGTGTTGCATTTTTCTGGCAATTGTGACATCTGACCATATGCTAATTTCTCCCTAGCTTGCAATTTATGGATTCCTTTGGGAGTGTTCACACTGTTGCCTGCACTGCCTGCGGTGTCTGATGATGGTATGTGGAACAGCTGACATTAGCTTTTGCTATAAATAGGAGGACGGGGCTGTATGTCTTAACAGTGAGCTACACTGCAGGTTTCCATCAGAGGTATACATTTGGAGTCCTCCTAATGTATACCTCTAACGGGAGGTTCAAGCGCAGTGTAAACACTCCATAAGTACCAGCTTTAGAAAAGCCTGCACAGACACTGACTGTTTATTTTTTATAACATTATTGTGATATTAGGGTGGTTTTACATTTGCGTTGGAACCTTCAAATCAGAGCTTTCATCGAAGTTCTGGCACAAAATATCAGAAAAATGCTGGGCAGCTGAGCAGAAACCGAATAGACACAATTATAGTCAATAGGGTCCGTTCGGCGCTATTCAGTTCTGTTATAAGATGGACCCATTCGGCCGCGGGGATTCCTCTTTACTGCTCCCCAAATGAAGGAGTAAAATGGAACCCCTGCCGCAGATGTGAAAGCACCCTTATATATTTTTTGTATCAGTTTTCAGTATCACCAATGTTTCCTTTTTGCATTTTTTTATAGTCTATGTGTTTGGTTTGCTGCAATTTTTTTAACACTTCTGTATATGAGTTCCTTTTCTCAACTACTCCGCCATTTATTTATTTTTCTTTCTTATTGCCTAGAATAGAGATTACTAGTTAACTCTAAAGGCAAGTACAATATTGGGGAGGTACGAGATCAAAGTCACCCTTCTATCTGTGCAAAGTCCATATATAGTATGATAGATCTTTCTCAAATAACCCAGCGGTGCCCCCCTTAGTCATAATCCTGACTAGACCGTAGCCTGTTGCCTCTGAGGGTAACACAAAAGAGATAAGTGAAGAGTTACACTAGCTCCTTTAACAGTCTTACCCGCCTAACTGGTCCTGGATATGGAAATTCACATCAAACTACTGATGCAAACTACTTCTATAAGGCCTCATGCACACAGCAGAGCCATGTACACAGAGATCTACAGCATCACACGGAATTCCCAGACCTAGGAATAAATAATTACATAATGATTTGATGGAGCATACCATAATTTTATTTCTGTCAAATTCAAGCAGGATCTGACAACAAAATGCCATATAAAGCTGGATGAAATTAAAGGCATATATATATATATATAGAGTATAACAAAACAAAAATAGAAAGAAAATGTATAACTCTATACAGTATGTGTCATCACTGGGGCTGTGTAAGCCCAAACAATAATGAAGATCACACATGACATATGAAATCTAAATTATCATTAGGCATAAATAGAGCTAGCATACAGATTTTGCCAATAGGAAAAATGCAAAACATTGAGTTACAATACTATGCAACAGTTATATGGCCATGACAAATGGAGTTATAACCAAGGGCTCTCATGATGAAGTCAACTACAATGCAAGTTTTGGCCAGAGCTTTCATCTCTGTTTCGAGTCCTGATAAAGTACAGTGAGACGACCACTCAAAATTGCTTTAAAAAGGGTTTTTTTGTAAGAAAGGGGTTCTGAGACACGATGGCCAGTATTTATAATACAGGGTGTTCAAAGAAATACCTATCCAGGGGCAAAAATGATTTTCTTGCATTGCACAAGGGCATGTGTATGGAGAATACTTGTTCCACCACTAAAATAACCTAAGGGAATCAATTTAAGATAAATTAATATAACAAACAAAAATTTCTGACTGTGAGGCCTCATGTCCATGGTTGGATCAGATTCCACATGCAGGAGCCCGCAGTGGAATCCAACCCTGCCTGTAGCCGAGGATACTACGTACCTGTCCGGGTCTTCTGGTTACCTGTCCGAGTCTTCTATATTCTTCACTGTGGATGTGTGTGGAAGCACCGTCCGGCACGCCGCCACACATGCGCAGTGGGTTTTTTTTCAAACTCCCGCTTTCCTGCGGTATCCGCTGCCCGTCCGCAATTTAGTTACTGACAGGCCACAGATCAGGCAGCTTCCGTTGACTTCAATAGGAGATGTCCATGCGGAAACCGCACTGAAATGGAGCATGCTGTGATTCGTTTTCTGGACCAAAAGGGACGCCCATGCTTCCCTATGGGCGGCTTGATTTGCAGATCTTCCGCGTGGATTCAGTAAATCAGATCAGCTCACTAACATTGGGCCTAAAGGATAAAGACAAATGCAAGACTTGAAACAAAAAAGTAAGCTTTATTATTTTACAGAAAACTTTCTGATACAGAATATACAAAGATGTACATGGTTGAGCATGGCAGATTAAATGGCATGTAGCATTTCTAGGGTCACCAATCACAGGCAATCCATATTCATCTCTCTAATTCGCCAACATCAGGAGGTACTGCTAGATATCTGTGGTAGACAGCTGTCTTAAGGTGATCTGGACTGGGGAAATGAAAGATAGAATCTGACTTGTTCTTATGCACAGTTCCTCCACTTTAAAGACTCTTGAGTAGACTCATTTTATTTCACTGATTGCATTAATTTATTTGTGGTATTCCCCTGCGTGGGGAACTTGCTAAAGCTTTACAGTTTGTTAAAAAGTGAATAATTTATTAGTGGTATTTTTTTGTCACAATTGAATAAATGCTTTGTTATATTAATTTGTATTTTAATTTCCTTTGGTTGTTTCAGCGCTAGAACAAGTCATGATCCACACACATACCTTTGTGCAACTTTGGAAACATCTCTTTTGTGCCTGGATAGATATTTCTGTGAATACCCTGTAGATGGTGAAATTGAAAATCTGTTGAAGGAAATCTGTTCTGGATAGAGGGGTGGTTTTCTCAAAGAGGTGGTCTTCTGTAGAGGTTTGACTATGTTCTGATATACTAAGAGGATATTTATTTTAGCAAATACCTGTTTTTATGGGGAAATAACAATTCGAAAGCTGTATTGGGCAATTTCTCTGTTTCCACCAAGAAAATGTATGGATACATTGACAACTGAGTGTTAATCCCATATGTATAAGGTGTGTCCTTACACAGTCTGCTACTGCCAGCAATGATTGGATAGTGTCAGACTGTGCAGGGAAACAGCCTATCTACAAAAAGAATGAATCATCTAATTGCTAATTTATTCATACATTTCCAGGTAGAACAGCAGAGCAATTGTT
Organism: Eleutherodactylus coqui; assembly: GCF_035609145.1. NCBI lineage: Eukaryota > Metazoa > Chordata > Amphibia > Anura > Eleutherodactylidae > Eleutherodactylus > Eleutherodactylus coqui. The sequence continues at coordinate 422,748,977 of NC_089837.1, read as the reverse complement.
CTATCAAACTTCTAAAACAAGGAAGGTCCTCCAGAATTGTTATTTCACAAGGAATCCAAGTATTTTTTAAAACACATTTGTCAGGAGAGCTGACAAGCAAAGTTTTAGCAGTTTTCTTACTATTAATTTAAGTCACTGACATTCTCTAGTATGTGAGATTTTCCTTTTTTGTCACTTTGATAAAAAAATTATTAAAAGAAAATAAGGTTATGTAATACACAATATAGGATAATTGGTTGAACTCAAGTCTTTGATCTTATGTCTTTTTTGAAGTTCACAAATTATGTTACTATACTATGAAATAGATTATTATAATATTGCATATGTAATTTTTGTTTGCTTTAGTCTTATTTTTCACACAAATCCAAATGAAATAATCTGGATAAAAGGCACGTTGAAGTGCCCATTGTTCAATACCATTCTGTCTGGAAAATAGCGTTTTAACAATAGTACCTAAACAATGAAAATGTATAGAAATGGAATACTAGCAAGAATTTACAAAAAGGCTAAAGGATGGGGGGAAAAAACAAGCTACCAAAGAGGTAGTTTAAGGTTAAACACATAGCAAGCAACCTCAAGAGATAACTCCAATAGGAACCTTTTACACAGGATGGAATATGCGTTCGTACATATTCAGTACCAAAATCTATACTGCCAACATGCAAATTTTGGTGCAGAATTGGAAATAGCAGAAGTTAGCAATGTGGATTTTGGTGTGTAATTCAGGTCCAGCACAGTCAACAACACTGTTGCCAAATGTTCTGTCCCATGTGAAAGGTCCCTGATCCAGTTATGCCCTCACAATGGCTTTTTTCTAATTTATTGCATCTTACAATAATTGTGTCCGGCAGCAGCCGATTAGGTGAGCCTCTTTCCTATTGTCACGGTCATCACATCTCTACTATGACTTGCACCACGGAACGCTTGTGCTTTTTTTCCCATTTGTAGCATCTACAAGAGGTAGCTATCAGGGTCCAGTACAGTAATTCTTGTGGGCTAGACTGAACAGCTGGCAAAATTTAAGGAGTATTGCCATCACAGCAAGTTATCCTCTATTCACAAGATTGTGCGGCTATTGGCAGTTGCAACTGGGCGAAATCTCAGCTGCAAGCGGTTTTTGTTTCATGGAAACACACTCTGATGCTGTAATGTCAATTAAACATTTATTAAAAAGCTGTGATAGAAGAAAATTTGGCAGTTTGCACCTTTCTATGATTGATGTGGATGCCACACAATTGAACTGAGAAGATAAAAAGACATTAACTAGCATTACTGTCACAGTCATTGTGCAAACTTCTTTGACAGAAGTGGAGGGAGGATTTGGGACACTTTTAAAGGTCACTTAAGTAGGCTGTGAATTACAGTACAACACTTTACTGTCAGTTTCAGCGAACCACCCACTGACACAGGATGAAAAGTGTACTTGGTTCTTGGCTGTTTCTCCATTACACAGGGCAAGAAATGGCAGTTAACTGTAAGAATACTTGATCCCTTGTTACACACACATTATCTGTTATATATCAAGAATTGTCCACATCTAATATAAAAAAGCCCACAGGCTTTTTCTTGCACCACACTTTGACCCCTTTGCATGACCTTTGGTGGATGATTTTGGTGTCATTAAATTTGTTACATCCTCACCACTGCAGTAAAATCATAAAATTGGACTTTGGTACATTGAGTGACGCGAGATAAACATTCCTATATTAAGGGTACATGGCCTGGATAGCGGCAAGAGAGACGCTAAAAAGTGAGCTCTGCCAAGAGAGAGACCTAAGAAGCAACAGGAAAGTACTAAAATGAAGAAGAAGTAGACTTACAGTAACGAAGGAGAAGGAATGAAGGAACAAGGCGGATAATGAAATTCTTCCAAGCATGGGCTGATGATGGAGAGCTGGATGGCAGGGTAAGAGGGCTTCTCCAATCCCCCTGTCTCCTGTGCAGGAGGAGTGCTGAGGGAAAACGTGTGCAGAGAAGAGCGGCGATGAAGTGACATACCCATAGAGCCCCATTCAAAAAAAGGCGCCCAGTGCGCCTCAGGGTGGAGGGGGGTTAGCTGAGAGCCAGAAGGCTGCAGAGGAGAGGGGCAACAAAGATAGTACGCTGGACTCCCACAGCCAAATGAGAAATCTAGCACCCATAGGAATAAGAAAAGGTGAAGAAGAGAATGAAAGCAGAGAAAGAGGACCATTTCTCCAAACATTTTATATTCGCATAGCAAACATGTCATTCATGTTTTAACCTTGAACTTTGGTGTTCAGATCACTTATTGTATCTGTAGTAATTAACATAAAAATCGGAAATTACGATATACCTAAAGATAAGCCTTCTTAATTATGCAGTAAGCTGATTCATTTATAACATATCCTAGATTTGGATGCATCTATATGTAATGGCTTCCAAACAGACAGTTAGCAATGACAGTATTATGTATCTGCATATAAAACATAGCTCTGAAGACAGTTTTGAATTATTCTGTTTGCAGCCATATCACGCTAGTTTACCCTTGACTTTAACAAAGCTAGTTAAATAAAGCCTGTCATACCAACTGTTTCATGCGTCTTTCCAGTTTACACAGGCGTATTTGTAATGCAATTTCAAATACCCTTAGAATTTCTATTCTTAGCCAGCACACAGGCTGAAACATGTCATGAAGCTTGGGTCCATCCTGCAGGGAATGCCATATGTTATATCTGTAGAATTCAGTAAATTGATTTTGGTCAGAATCAGATAAAATTCTGGCAATCTCTTTTACACTGAGTGCTTCTAAATCATATTCAATTGGTTTTACAGACAAGAAGAACAATAATCAAAGTTTTTCTACTCCCTGCTGTTAGCCAACAAGCTTTCAGAACAGTCTTAGGGGGCTATTTATCAAGGTCCACAAAGTCTCAGAAATAACATATTGCTTTATTATTACTATTATTAGTTTTCACTCTACTTTCCTTGCCCTGTATGCCAAGAAGTCTTATTTCCAGCCTAGTTTAATACAAAAATCATTACAATGTTTGAATGTTGTGCTGTAATGTATTCAAACTGTAATTGTAAGTGATGTTTTGAAAGGCCTGCTTATTGTTGTATGCTAAACACATTTAACATTCCCAATTCTATTATAGAAGGACGCAAGTTACATATTTGCCACTTTATCAACGATTTCCAAAACCTTTTAACCTTTGAAGATATAACTTAAACAATATCTCTTAATTTTTCCCCACATAACTGAAAAAAATCCACAGAAAATCTTTACCAAAGTCCGCAGCAATTTGTGTGGATTTCGATGCAGATTTGTAGCAGTTTTTTTTGCCATCAAGGCTCACTCCCATGTCGTATGCGTTTATACATTTGTCTGTACGCATCGTATATTCACATGAATTAATTTTTGCCATGATCAACTACCTAACTTAATTGGCGAATTTTAAAAACATAAAAACAATCACAGAAAATGGCCATATACTTACTGACTAAGGAGGGCAGATAGCTACATCCTCTCATCATGCAGGTAGCAGACTACCAAATGAGGGAGCTAATTACACCTGTGAGGGACACCGATGAGACAGCCACTCACACAGCCTCTTAATATAGAGGGGGTAGCTGCTTAGATGTGTAGCTTTTTAGAAAAGGATAGTTTTACCTCTTGCAGAACTCATGAAATCTTTTATTAATTGCAGTACATCTTTAGTCATGTATTCAGAGCTGTATGCACTTAGAATGTAATGTACAGCACATGGGGTGTACTATTGGCCCTTTAAATGTCCGCAAATGTAGATACAGGATATGTATCTGCTGGCTTAAAACAATATATTTTTTAAATATCTTAAAGGGAATGTTTCTGCTGCCAGGTCATTGGTATAGAAAAGATAAATATACCCAAAAGGGGTGGTGACAAAAAGAGATGCCTCTTAGGGCTTATTTACACAGGCATCAGCGGCATCAGTGGTTTTACACTCGCCCCCCACCCCAGTGATGTAAAAATGTGTGAACGAGTGCACAAATCTAACGTTTGTGCGCCCGTTCAGAATGCCCTGGCCCGCCGCATATAGGCCAAGCCTACAATGCCGTTTGGCGGAGGAGACAGTTACTGTGCTAAGCTCTCGCCCCCTGTTGGCAGCCAGCAATGGGATGGGGCAGGACAGGGTGGGAGCTTAGCAGCCAGCTCTGACACCATCTCGTCCCCTCCCATTGCAAACAGTTGGCAAGGGGCGGAGAGGAGGACAGAAGAGGGAGGGAGTTTAGCAGTCATGTTGCTAAACTTCCACTTGCCTTCTCTGGCAGCTGTCATAGGCTTTCATAGGAGTCTATGCAGTGGCCGAGATATTGCGGCCAAAAAGATGGAATCCAATGCATCAGATGGTAGTTTATATCGACCGGTCGTGAAAACAGCGGCCGATATATGCTCCTGTGAATAAGTCCTTAGGCTGGAGAAGGGAGGTGGGAGGGAGTTTAGCAGCCTGACTGTTAAACTATCAACCCCTTTCTTCCTTCTCTCTGCCCCTTGATGGCTGTTTGCAATGGGAGGGGTGGGATGGGGGCAGACCTAGTTGCTAAGCTCCTGCTCTATCCCGCTCCCTCCCATTGTTGGCTGCGATAAGAGGTGGAGAGGGGGCAAGGGCTTAGCACACTAGCTCCCATCTCGTCCTGCCTCCTCCCCTTGCCAAGGGATGGTGAGAGGAAGGGAAGAGGGAGACAGTTTAGCAGAACTGAACTGTCTCCCCCTGGCCAATGGCATTGTGGGCTCGCATATATGTACCAGGCCATATGTACCAGGCCATTAGATTTGTGTGCCTATTCATGCATCTTTATGTCACCTATTGTGAATATTTACCCTTGTGAATAAGCCCTTAGACTGTGAAGTGTATTGAAAGGAGCAGTAGAACATCGCGATCTCCTGCTGCAGCTGGGACAGCAGCTTCAGGGGTTTCCTTCATCAATGCAGGTATTCCCTTCAACCTATTGCTCTCAATGGGGCGACAGCAGCGCCGATCACACTAAAAGCAATGACAGAACATCACCATTTTTTGCCTCTGCCGTAACAGCAGCGCCGGGGGATTCCTTCATCCCTGCGTGAAATTCCTTCATCACTGAATACTGTGACAGCAGCGGCAGGGATGAAGGAAACCCCTGCAGCTGCTGTTACAGCTGCACCAGGAGATCGCAATGTTCTCCCATTCCTTTCAATGGGGCCACCGCTACTGCCACCCCATTGAAAGCAATGGGATTAAGGGAACCCCCACAGTGATGAGAGGCTCTTTTCACATGAAAATACTTTGCATCCAGAGGTTTCACATGCATTGTGAGGGCTTATTCAGATGACCATATATCGGCTGGGTTTTCACGCCCAGCCAATATACGGTGTTCCTCTGTGCAGGGGGAGAAGCCAGAAGAGCTAGGAGCAGTGCACTGAGCTCCCACCCCCTCTCCGCCTCTCAGCACTATTTGCAATGGGAGGGGGCAGAGCAGGGCGGAGTTAAGTTCCAGACCTCAGTGCACTGCTCTTACAGCCTCCTCCTCCTGCATAGAAGGACACCGTATATTGGCTGGGCGTGAAAACCTAGCCGATATACTGTTGTCTGAATAAGCCCTGAGAGCAATATCATGCCGTGAATCACGGTCCGATATCACTCTGGCCAGTGTGCAGGGGCTCTTAGTTGAGCAGAGATATGTATATACTAGTCTGAAGAGGGCCTAAATAAGCCATCTTAAGAATTTTTGTAGGAAATAGCATGGCTCAGAGTTAATATTGCTGCTTTATAACACAGAACTTTAGTGTTGATGGATAGGTTATTAGCCTTCCTATAAAACTTGCAAGTGCATTTGCACACTTGAGAGGGAGAAATTAAATTGTATCACCTGACTGAGGAGAAGAAAAAACATAAGTACATATTTGGCACAGAGTTATGGTATATGTAAGTTGGTTATACAACAGAAAGTAGCAGAATCAGGTTTGTTATGGCTCTTTCACACAACCGTATCCTTTTTTGCATTTGGCCATATGTGCTGAAAAGTCATATGAATAAAAATTAGGCACGGTCAAGTCCCAATTTTAATTAGTGTATTTTCGGCTATTCATATGGGTGGCTGCAGCATTTCAGCAAAAGAAATACGCTGCAGCATAGAAATCCCTCAATTGGCAGAAATCCTTGAAATGACTGCTAATGCTTAAATACAGCCAGCTGTCTTCTTTTTCCAGCGTTGTACACAGGTAAAATCCCTCCCCCTTCCTTTTTTTTTTTAGCTTCCATTGAAGTCAATAGGGGCTTCCTGCGTATCTTGGCAAAATATAGGTCATAACTAGAGATGAGCGAACGTACTCGTCCGAGCTTGATACTCGTTCGAGTATTAGCGTGTTCGAGATGCTCGTTACTCGAGACGAGTACCACGCGATGTTCGAATTACTTTCACTTTCATCTCTGAGATGTTAGCGCGCTTTTCTGGCCAATAGAAAGACAGGGAAGGCATTACAACTTCCCCCTGCGACGTTCAAGCCCTATACCACCCCCCTGCAGTGAGTGGCTGGCGAGATCAGGTGTCACCCGAGTATATAAATCGGACCCTCCCGCGGCTCGCCACAGATGCATTCTGACATAGTTCAGGGAAAGTGCTGCTGGTGTCGGAGCTGCTATAGGGAGAGTGTTAGGAGTTATTTTAGGCTTCAAGAACCCCAACGGTCCTTCTTAGGGCCACATCTAACCGTGTGCAGTAGTGTGGAGGCTGCTTTTTGCAGTGTTGCACATTTTTTTTTTTTTTGTATATCGGCCGTGCAGAGCATTGCGTCCTGCAGTAATTTTACATTGTCCAGGGCCAGTAGTGGTGAGGCAGGGACAGAAGACATATTTAGTGTATATAGGCAGTGGGCCTTTCCAAAAACATTTGGGGAAAAAAATCTATTTGGGCTGCCTGTGACCGTCCTCAGTGTACTGGGTCTCTGCAGGGGGTAGTTGTCCTAATTCATACGCAGCCAGCTAAGTGTTACAGCAGGCTTGAACAAAATTCTTTCCTGCCTCTGTGTTGCCTCTTACATCACCGCTGTATTCCTGTCCACAAGTGTACTGGGTCTCTGCTGGGGGTAGTTGTCCTAATTCATACGCAGCCAGCTAAGTGTTACAGCAGGCTTGCGCAAAATTCTTTCCTGCCTCTGTGTCGCCTCTTACATCACCACTGTATTCCTGTCCACAAGTGTACTGGGTCTCTGCTGGGGGTAGTTGTCCTAATTCATACGCAGCCAGCTAAGTGTTACAGCAGGGTTGCGCAAAATTCTTTCCTGCCTCTGTGTTGCCTCTTACATCACCGCTATATTCCTGTCCACAAGTGTACTGGGTCTCTGCTAGGGGTAGTTGTCCTAATTCATACGCAGCCAGCTAAGTGTTACAGCAGGGTTGCGCAAAATTCTTTCCTGCCTCTGTGTTGCCTCTTACATCACCGCTGTATTTCTGTCCACAAGTGTACTGGGTCTCTGCTGGGGGTAGTTGTCCTAATTCATATGCAGCCAGCTAAGTGTTACAGCAGGCTTGCGCAAAATTCTTTCCTGCCTCTGCTGTGCGTTCTGTAAGCGAAGTCAGCCTCCAACCACAGGCCAATAAGCGGCACATTTAATTACAGCGTTCTGTTTCTGCACTACTGGTAATACAGCATGCTGAGGGGTAGGCCTAGAGGATGTGGACGCGGGCGAGGACGCGGAGGCCCAAGTCAGGGTGTGGGCACAGGCCGAGCCAGTGCGGTGGCCAGGGGTAGAGGCAGGGCCAGACCGAATAATCCACCAACTGTTTCCCAAAGCGCCCCGTCGCGCCATGCCACCCTGCAGAGGCCAAGGTGCTCTAAGGTGTGGCAGTTTTTCACAGAGACGCCTGACGACCGACGAACAGTGGTGTGCAACCTTTGTCGCTCCAAGATCAGCTGGGGAGCCACCACCACCAGCATGCGCAGGAATATGATGGCCAAGCACCCCACAAGGTGGGACGAAGGCCGTTCACCGCCTCCGGTTTGCACCACTGCCTCTCCCCCTGTGCCCCAACCTGCCACTGAGATCCAACCCCCCTCTGAGGACACAGGCACGAGTGCCTACCGGCCTGCACCCACACCCTCACCTCCGCTGTCCTCGGCCCCATCCAGCAATGTCTCTCAGCGCAGCGTCCAGACGTCGCTAGCGCAACTGTTTGAGCGCAAGCGCAAGTATGCCGCCACGCACCCGCACGCTCAAGCGTTAAACGTGCACATAGCCAAATTGATCAGCCTGGAGATACTGCCGTATAGGCTTGTGGAAACGGAGGCTTTCAAAAGCATGATGGCGGCAGTGGCTCCACGCTACTCGGTTCCCAGTCGCCACTACTTTTCCCTATGTGCCGTCCCAGCCCTGCACGACCACGTCTCCCGCAACATTGTACGCGCCCTCACAAACGTGCTTACTTTCAAGGTCCACTTAACAACGGACACGTGGACAAGCACAGGCGGGCAGGGCCACTATATCTCCCTGACGGCACATTGGGTGAATTTAGTGGAGGCTGGGACAGAGTCAGAGCCTGGGTCCGCTCACGTCCTACCCACCCCCAGAATTGCAGGCCCCAGCTCGGTGCTGGTATCTGTGGCGGTGTATGCTTCCTCCACTAAACCACCCTCCTCCTCCTCCTCCTCCTCCTCCTCCAACGCAACCTCTGTCTCGCAATCAAGATGTGTCAGCAGCAGCAGCATGTCGCCAGCAGTCGGTGTCGCGCGGCGTGGCAGCACAGCGGTGGGCAAGCGTCAGCAGGCCGTGCTGAAACTACTCAGCTTAGGAGAGAAGAGGCACATGGCCCACGAACTGCTGCAGGGTCTGACAGAGCAGACCGACCGCTGGCTTGCGCCGCTGAGCCTCCAACCGGGCATGGTCGTGTGTGACAATGGCCGTAACCTGCTGGTGGCTCTGCAGCTCGGCAGCCTCACGCACGTGCCATGCCTGGCCCATGTCTTTAATTAGGTGGTTTAGCGCTTTCTGAAAAGCTACCCACACTTGTCATACCTGCTCGGAAAGGTGCGCCGGGTCAGTCCAAGACGGACGCTGCCACCCTGCGGACCCTGCAACATCGGTTTAATCTGCCAGTGCACCGACTGCTGTACGATGTGCCCACACGGTGGAACTCTACGCTCCACATGTTGGCCAGACTCTATGAGCAGCGTAGAGCTATAGTGGAATACCAACTGCAACATGGGCGGCGTAGTGGGAGTCAGCCTCCTCAATTCTTTACAGAAGAGTGGGCCTGGTTGGCAGCCATCTGCCAGGTCCTTGGAAACTTTGAGGAGTCTACCCAGATGGTGAGCGGGGATGCTGCAATCATTAGCGTCACTATTCCTCTGCTATGCCTCTTGAGAAGTTCCCTGCAAAGCATAAAGGCAGACGCTTTGCGCTTGGAAACGGAGGCGGGGGAAGACAGTATATCGCTGGATAGTCAGAGCACCCTCATGTCTATATCTCAGCGCGTTGAGGAGGAGGGGGAGGAGCATGAGGAGGAGGGGGAAGAGACAGCTTGGCCCACTGCTGAGGGTACCCATGCTGCTTGCCTGTCATCCTTTCAGCGTGTATGGCCGGAGGAGGAGGAGGCGGAAGAGGAGGAGGAGGATCCTGAAAGTGATCTTCCTAGTGAGGACAGCCATGTGTTGCGTACAGGTACCCTGGCACACATGGCTGACTTCATGTTAGGATGCCTTTCTCGAGACCCTCGCGTTACACGCATTCTGGCCACTACGGATTACTGGGTGTACACACTGCTCGACCCACGGTATAAGGAGAACCTTTCCACTCTCATACCTGAAGAGGAAAGGGGTTCGAGAGTGATGCTATACCACAGGACCCTGGCGGACAAACTGATGGTAACATTCCCATCTGACAGCGCTAGTGGCAGAAGGTGCAGTTTCGAGGGCCAGGTAGCAGGGGAGGCGCAGAGATCAGGCAGCATGTACAGCGCAGACAGGGGAACATTCTCCAAGGCCTTTGCCAGCTTTATGGCTCCCCAGCAAGACTGTGTCACCGCTCCCCAGTCAAGGCTGAGTTGGCGGGAGCACTGTAAAAGGATGGTGAGGGAGTACATAGCCGATCACACGACCGTCCTCCGTGACGCCTCTGCCCCCTACAACTACTGGGTGTCGAAGCTGGACACGTGGCCTGAACTCGCGCTGTATGCCCTGGAGGTGCTTGCTTGTCCTGCGGCTAGCGTCTTGTCAGAGAGGGTGTTTAGTGCGGCTGGGGGAATCATCACGGATAAGCGTACCCGCCTGTCAACCGACAGTGCCGACAGGCTTACACTCATCAAGATGAACAAAGCCTGGATTTCCCCAGACTTCTCTTCTCCACCAGCGGACAGCAGCGATACCTAAGCAATACGTAGGCTGCACCCGCGGATGGAAGCATCGTTCTCTATCACCATCAAAAACGGGGACCTTTTTGCTTCATCAATCTGTGTATTCTATTCATCCTCCTCCTCCTGCTCCTCCTCCTGAAACCTCACGTAATCACGCCGAACGGGCAATTTTTCTTAGGCCCACAAGTCTCAGTCATATAATTTTTGTAAACAATTTTTATACGTTTCAATGCTCATTAAAGCGTTGAAACTTTCACCTGAACCAATTTTTATTTTAACTGGGCTGCCTCCAGGCCTAGTTACCAATTAAGCCACATTAACCAAAGCGATTAATGGGTTTCACCTGCCCTCTTGGTTGGGCATGGGCAATTTTTCTGAGGTACATTAGTACTGTTGGTACACCAATTTTTTTGGGCCCTCGCCTACAGTGTAATCCAATTAATTTTTTGCCCACCTGCATTAAAGCTGACGTTACATCAGCTGTGCTGGGCACTGCAATGGGATATATTTATGTACCGCCGGTGGCTTCCTTGGACCCACCCATGCTGTGGGTGCACACGAAATTCCCATTGCGGAGTTGTACCTGCCTGTGACTATTTATAAAAAACCGCGGTCTGACTGGGGCATGCAGACACCTTGACAGAATGAATAGTGTGTGGCACATAGGTTCCCCATTGCTATGCCCACATGTGCAGCTCCTGATGGCGGTGGCACAGGATTATATTTCTCATTGCTTCTGTACAGCATTGTGGGCTATCGCCCCGCCCCTTTTAAAGAGGGTCGCTGCCTAGCCGTGCCAACCCTCTGCAGTGTGTGCCTGCGGTTCCTCCTCATGGCAGACGCACTTATAAATAGACATGAGGGTGGTGTGGCATGAGTGCAGCTGAAGGCTGCGCAGGGACACTTTGGTGTGCGCTGTGGACACTGGGTCATGCGGTGGGGTTGGGCAGCATGTAACCCAGGAGAAGTGGCAGCGGAGTATCATGCAGGCAGTGATTGTGCTTTGTTGGAGGTAGTGTGGTGCTTAGCTAAGGTATGCATTGCTAATGAGGGCTTTTCAGAAGTAAAAGTTGTTGGGAGGGGGGGGGCACTCTTGCCGCTATTGTGGCTTAATAGTGGGACCTGTGAACTTGAGATGCAGCCCAACATGTAGCCCCTCGCCTGCCCTATCCGTTGCTGTGTCGTTCCCATCACTTTCTTGAATTGCCCAGATTTTCACAAATGAAAACCTTAGCGAGCATCGGCGATATACAAAAATGCTCGGGTCGCCCATTGACTTCAATGGGGTTCGTTACTCGAAACGAACCCTCGAGCATCGCGATAATTTCGTCCCGAGTAACGAGCACCCAAGCATTTTGGTGCTCGCTCATCTCTAGTCATAACTTATCTTTTGAAGCAGTATATAAAATCAGAGACCGAAAACGGACAAAAATGTTTCCTGGTGCGATTTTTTTATGCGCCCAAAAAATCGTTCATCCGAATGAATACATCGAAATCTAATGCTTTAAATGGTCATGATTTTTGGGCGATTTTCTTTTTTGTGTAAATAAGGCACTTTTTAGATCAAAGAAGGAAATTGGAATGCAGCTCAAGGAAAACAGAAACATTCCCTAATATTTCTTTAGGGAATGTTTTCCCTCTGCCTTGAACTGCACTTCAATCCTCCTTTTCATCTAAAGAGACATATGGGAGAGCTGATTTCCCATACATGATATAAAAGAGACCTTATTAAAATTGATTCCAAATATTAAGGCAATAACATTTCCTTTAACAGCAACAAGCATGGAATGTTGATAGCATATATGATGGACTGCCAATCTACAGTGCAGAATCAGGACAGTTTCTCTCTCTGCCTATTTCGTTTTTTATTACATTCTGACTAATTCAGGTTTACTGCATTCACACACATCAGATATTCTGCAAATATGCAAATATTCCGCAAATATGATTTTCTCGCAATGCGACAGTGCTACAAATTGCATGTATGTAAAGCCCATGCCTTCCTATGGGATTTTTTTTGTAGCCCATGTTTACCTATGGAGCTTCCTTGTTTAAGCGCTGCGGAATAAGTTGGCGCTATACAAATAAAGATTATTATTATTATTATTTTCGCACCTCATGAACTAGCGATTTTCGTGTGATGAGATACATTTCCCTACCCCTAAAATAAGCACTAGCTGCATTCCCTGAAAAAAAGGCATACTTACCTAGCAGACTCCGTCCAGGTCTTCCTGCTGCTCTGCGATGGTTGTGATTCATTCAGCTCTCCATTGATTGGTTGAGAAGAGTTTGAAGAACCAATCACGTTGTGGAGGCAAGATTTATGAATTGGCCAATCAATGCCCAGACAATTCAAGAAGACAACTCGCCCTAATAGGGCATTTAATTACCCTTTGAATCCACGGGAAGGGTGTTGCAAGCAAGTGTTTCAACAGGCACCAAATCTGCATGTATATATTGCTGATAAAAGAGCAGAAATCTGTAACAGCAGATATAGCTTGGTCTTTAGGTGCATCTCAGAGACCTTACACATGGGATGGAATAGTGCACACAACGCACCACAAGCCACGTTAAATTCCACACTAAAATCCACAGGCTACCTGATGATTTTGATGCAGAATTGAAAATGGCTTAAAACCTTAAAAAACTGTAAAATATCCATGTGTAAGTACCCCAGGCCTCATTCACATGAAGGTTAGTTTAACGCTGCAAGAACCGCACTAAAAAAATCAGAGCATTAAATTGCGTGAACGAAGAATAGCCACAACCAAGTCGTGGCTATTTTTACAATTTTAACATGGGTGGCTGTGGCATCTTGCAGTGCACTGCCGCTGCAGCCCCCAAATGAGATGAGTCCCCAGCAGGGATGAATGGAGTCCTCAGCTGAGATGAAGGGAGTCCCCTGCCATGCGGCCGGTGGACTCCCTTCACCCCTGTGGAGATGTTAAACTCCTTCCTCCTCCCTTTGTTGGCTCGCATAGACTCTCATAGGAGACTATGGAGCCATCTGTGTTGTGCCGTCAAAAGATAGGACAAGTCCTATCTTTTAACGGAGAGAAATCTCACTATCCAAAAATTGCGCTTATGTCGCAATTTTGACGCGTGATATTTTAGGCACATCAAAAAGTCATCTTCTGAAAGAACCCATAAGAATGCATAGGTTCTTTTTGGATGTGATTTTTTTGATGCACGTACTCTGCGTCAAAATATCCCTCGTGAAAGAGGCCTAAGGCTAGTTTCACATGGGCAATTCCAATTTTGTCACGATGAAATTGTGGCAAAATTGCATCTTTTTTTTCACGTGATTTTTGTGTGGCAGCATTGCTTACTTTGAGAATAATCTTGGGTCGCATCGCTGCTTCCTGCGATAAAATCATGCGATAAAAACATACATATTTTTTATCATGGAAGTTAATAGGACTCTCTAATGTTAAAATGTTTGTTGCGTTGCGATGCGATAAAAAGCAGGCTCCATAGGTAAACATGGGAGATCAAAACATTGCACATCACTAAAAGATAGTGCATGCTGCGATTTTTTGTTCTCTCAACACCGCATGAGTGAAAATATCACAGATGGGAAATCATTGGTCTTATAATTTGCTTTTTTACTGACTATCATATCAGGCGAAAATCGCACGATTTTCTCGCCCGTGTGAACCCACTGTAAGGCTACTTTCAGAAAGAGTATTTTTACTTCATACTTGGACCGTATTTTGCATACCATAATGCAGAGCTAAGGTAAATCTATGTATCTATTGACAAGGCCAAATTTGTTATGGCTATGTTTTTTAAAATTCAGTATGCTCTAATTTTGTTTTTGTCACCATATTTGCAGTCATTGGTATTATTTTCTATTGGGCAAATACCATATATACTCGAGTATTAGCCAACCCAAGTATAAGCTGAGTCAATAAGTTTTACCACAAAAAACTGGTAAAACTTATTGACTCGAGTATAAGCCTAGCTATACTCAAGTATACACTAGGTAAAAAAACAACTTAATACTCGCCTCTCAGTCGGCGTCTATGTCCCTGGCCCGATGCTCTCCCCAGTGGTGCGGCAAGCTGCTTCAGATTTACCCCCACTGTCATCTCCCTGGCTCAGATTTCATTCCCTCACAGTCAGCACTGTGTGAGGAAGCATTATGATTGGATCGAGTGCTAGCCAATCACAGCCGGTGCTCGATCATTCACAGCCATTCAGTGAATGAATGATATCACCGAATTGCTGTGAATGATCAAGCACTGGCTGTGATTGGCTGGCACTCAATCCAATCACAACGCTTCCTCACACAGTCCTGACGGTGGGGGAATGTGATTGGTTTATCGAGCACCAGCTGTGATTGGCTGACACTCGATCCAATCACAGCACGTAGTTACACAGCGCTGACGGTGGGGGAATTGAAAACCGAGCCAGGGAGATGACAGCAGGGAGAAGTCTGAAGCATCTTGCCGCACCGTCGGGGAGAGCATCGCACTGGGGACACAGACGTCGGCTGAGCGGTAAGTATTGTGATTTTTTTTTTTTACCTCACTTGAGTATAAGTCAAGGGGGGCTTTTTCAGCACATTTTGTGCTGAAAAACTTGGCTTATACTCGAGTATATACAGTACATATTAGATTTTGTTCAATAGAAAATAAAACCAAAGACAGCAAATATGGAGGCAAATACAGATCAAAGAATGATGAAATATTGATGACATGTGGTGCAATGTCATTTGTAACACATCCATATTACGGACGTGCTACAATACGCTAGTGCGAAACAAGTCTAATTCAGAGTACGCTATGAATATTCAAAGTTTGCTTGCATTTGCAACAAAACAAAATCTGCAGTAGAATAAACCTGCTATGTCTGAACCTCCCCAAACTTAATACCCTCTTCGATCAGCTGTTGGGAGGGAAAGCTCACATGGAGTGTTACTGATCCCATTAGCTTAGCACTACTAAATCATCTCATACATTGTATATACCATGGTGTAGATTATTTTTAGTGATAGATTTCCTTTAAAAATGTTTATTCAGAAGACCTAATCAGTGGCTATATTAGATGTGCAGTATAAAAGATAAACATTCATACAGATGTGATTTCATGTTTGTGTGACTGATCAGATGTTATTGGGAGATAATTGTTTGCTGTCTTTTACAGTCATGAACTGACCATCTGTTTCATCTAAAAATATTCACAATATTAGGCTCTGTCCACATCTCATTCTTGGCTACATTGTAGGCACTACTATATATGTCAGAATTATTACCTAACATATATATCTGATGGAAGCTTCTGACACTTGCCAATACAGTATAACATCATGCACTGCCATAAGTTGGCCGTTGATATCCATTGTAAGAAAACTAAATTGTATAACGCACAATATATCCCTGTTTACTGTGTCCCTTTGCATAGGAAACAATGAAAAAAGGCTTTGCAAAGCATGCAAGCCCAGTGTATGCCAAAAATATACTATTTTGGCATAAACTAACAAGCAGAATGAATAAATTATTCAAAGCATTAAAACATAACTTTTATTTAGACAATTAAAATATAGGTACCACTGTAGTTCGCCAATTAAAAGGTAGGCAGAAACCCCAACCTGTGCCAGTTAGGCTGCTCTCACAGAAATGCGTTCACAAAATGCCGCGTTCCAAATCATGACATTTTACAGCGATTTCGAGTCGAGTTTTTGAATGCACTGTGCAGCATTTGCAAGCATTTTTTTAACGCACCCTATCATTGTGATGGGTGATGATGTGCGTTAAAAAAATGAAAAAAAACCCACGAAAATAGAGCAGACAGTGCTGGAGAATTGAGGCATTAGGAACGCCACATTCAATGGAGGCATTGTACCGCTAATCACGGTAAAAAGTGGGCTGTGTGAGAGAGGCCTTAGTAAATATTACAACCATAATTAAAACCAGGACATGTCATGTAATTAATTAGGAATAGAGATGAGCAAGCATACTCGTCCGAGCTTGATGCTCGTTCGAGTATTAGGGTGCTCGAGATGCTCGTTACTCGAGACGAGCACCACGCGGTACTCGTCTCGATTAAACGAGCACTGACCATTGAATTCAATGGAGCCAGCAATACAGCCGGCTCCATTGAAAGCAATGGGCTGCCGGCGAGCGCGGGATGAATTGTCGGGAAGGGCTTAAATATATAAGCCCTTCCCTGCAATTCATCCAGAAATGTGTAAAAATTAAAAAAATATATACTCACCTTGTCCCGGCAGAACGATGTTAGCCCATTGAATTCAATGGAGCCGGCAATACAGCCGGCTCCATTGAAAGCAATGGACTGCCGGCGATCGCGGGATGAATTGTCGGGAAGGGCTTAAATATATAAGCCCTTCCCTGCAATTTATCCAGAAATGTGTAAAAATAAAAAAAATATATATACTCACCTAGTCCCGGCAGACGGAGTTCAGCGTGGCCGGCGGCAGTCCTCCTGAACTGCTCTGAACAGCTGTGAGTAGTATTTAGCAGCCGGGGATTTAAAATCCCCGCCTGCTGAATGAGCTGCCTCTAATTGGTCACAGCCTGACCAATCAGAGGCAGATCTCACTCTGGAGCTAGTTATGTGGATTTTCTTCATCAGACAGACTCCAACTCCCCATTGACCACCTGTGATGTGATTTCAGGGTGCTAATTCATGCCACAGTAGCATTAGGCCTAGTGAAGTCTTCAAGAACTGCCATGTATTTAACTCTATTAGACCCTGCTTAATAGATGAATGTTGGAAGTACAATATACTGCAATACTGAGGTTTTACAGTGTATTGCAGAAGTGATCAAATAATCACAAGTTCAAGTCCCTTAAGAGGACTAAAAAAGGAAAATTAATAGAGATGAGCGAGTATACTCGCTAAAGGCAATTGCTCGAGCGAGCATTGCCTTTAGCAAGTACCTGCCGCTCGAGACTGAAGGTTCGGGTGCTGGCGCGGGGGAGCGGTGAGTAGCGGCTGTCAGCAGGAGGGAGCGGGGGAGAGAGAGGGAGAGAGAGATCTCCCCTCCGTTCCTCCCCGCTTTCCCCCGCAGCTCCCCGCCCACCGCCAGCACCCGAACCTTCAGTCTCGAGCAGGCAGGTACTCGCTAAAGGCAATGCTCGCCCGAGCAATTGCCTTTAGCGAGTATACTCGATCATCTCTAAAAATTAAGTAAAATATATTTTTTTTAAATTTCCAATTTGTTCCCTAAAATAATTAAAACACTAAAAAAATTTGTAAGTTAGTCTTAAAAAGGCCTGCACTGTCTAAGTTTCTCCTTATTTATCTCATGCAGTGAACGCTGGAAAAAAATATCAGAATGTTATCAGAAAAAAAGAATGTTCTTTTGGTCACCCCATCTCCAAATAAAAATTGAATTAATGAGGTAAAAAAAAACTTATTTATACCCAAAAATGGTAGAAATAAAATTTGCAACTCACATCACTTTAAATGAGCCCCACTGACCCCAATCAACAGAAAAATAGAAATGTTATGGGGCTCAGAATATGGCAACAAAAGGTATTTTTAAATAAAGGGGTTTTAAAGTTTTCCTAAGTACAACATGAAAAAATGTATAATCATCGTTTCATTATAATGTTACCGACTCATAGAAAAAAGTTAACATGTAATTTTTACTGCACCAAAAACACCACAAAAGAAACCACCCCTCCTCTCCTCACAAAAAATGGTGCAAATGTTTTTCTTCCAAACATTCATAAAAACATCAGATGAATCAACAAACATTACCATTAAAAAGTATAACTCATCCTGCAATGAGAAATCCTTACAAAGCACTGTTGACAAAAAAAGAAAAAAGTTAGGGGTCTTTAAATACAGCGATAAACATTTTTTGAAGTGTGAAAAAGTTACAATTAAAAAAAACCTCTATAAATTTGGTATTGGCATAATCGTACCAGTTTGCAAAATTAGTTCAACGTATTATTTATACTGCATGGTGAACGTCGGTTAAAAAAAAAAAAAAGCCATGATTGCAGATTTCGTTAATCTGGCCTATGTGAAAAAAGGAATAAAAAAGCTATCAAAATCTTATATGTTCCCAAAAATTGGATAAATGAAGTCTTGAGTTCATCTCCCACAAAAATCAAGCCCTCATAGAGCTCTGTCGCTTGAAAAATTAAAATGCTATGACAAAAAAGCTATGTAATGCAGTGACAAAAAAGTAAATCTTTAAAAAATAAAAAAGTATTTTTTGTGTACTAAAATAGTAAAACATAGAAAAAAACGTTAAAACTTGGTGTCGCCAGAATTGTGCTCACCCAGAGAATAATGTTATCACATTATTTATATTGCAAATGGAACTCCATAAAAATTAAATGCAAAAAACAAATAGAAGGATTTCTTTTTTTTCCACAATCCCCCTTAAAAAAATTAATAAAATGTGTACAATACATTATAGGTACCCACAAGTGATGCCATTTAAACATACAACTTTCCCCACCAAATACAAGCTGTCATATGACTATGCCAATGGAAAAATTATAAAAAGTTATGGCTCCTAGAATCCAATGATGAACAAAACTGAAGAATTAGTTGGTTATTAAGTTATAAACAGGCTTCATCATTGTGGGGCTAAGCGTGTTAGAAGCTTTAAGCATTGATGATATTTCTTCTATCTTTGTAGAATTAATTTAGGTGATACTCAACAGATATCGTAGCCTTATTGATCAGGTATGGCTGATTATTATTACGATGCTTCAGAGAAGAAAACAATGAGAAACACTTGAGTGATTTTTCCAAGCTCATCTTCTGAAGAATATTTCTAAGTACATCTTATATAGTAAACTGGTCAGGAGCTCACTGTGAGCTCACCTCTCACCCCTCAGCATCCAATCAAATTATAATAAGCATTTCACAGCGAATCATAGTAAAGTTATGGTGTGTGCACATTAACAAGCATTTTATAAAGAATTTCTTGTCAGTGATGTAACATAAAATAATTAAAGTGAAAAGATGAAGTCTTTGAAGGCTATACCTAGTAATAATGCCAGTACATCTGGAGTACATTTGTCTAGTTCAAACAAACTGTTCATTATAAAGTGTTGACTTGTTGCTTTGTGAACTGTGATGAGATGGAATGATGTAATACAAGGACATTTCTTAAAAGAAGAGTTTATTATTAGAAATTGTATTTAACTACTGCTGACCCACTGCTGCGTGAAAACACATGAGGGCTGCAGAAATTATGTGCTTTTAAACCATTGTGACTTTTACAATAGTGTCCATCAGGAAAAAACACTGCAGTGATTTTTTTTAATTCCTGGGGTTTACACTGTGCATGTCTCAATGTGTGCAGTGCAAACAGCTAGCTTCAAAAGAGCAGTTGTGAAGGAATAGAGATTACTCACACAATCACCATTTTACTTTGCTTTCCTACAGGCTGGCCTGCAGACCAATCACAGCCAGCCATAAGCATCAACAGTATGACCTTGTTGCAGGAAGCGTGAACTGCCTGCTGTTACATTGTAAAATAATTTTTTAAAAAGGTTGAACAACCCCCATAGAAACAAAAAGGGATGAAGTGGAAGTAGGAAGCTTGATTTCAGTGATAAGGTAAAAAAAAAGTGTGCTTGATTATTGAAAGTGCAGCTATCTCTGGCAGTCTCATTGAAAGTGCAAGAAGTGTCAGCGTGCTTACACGATCAGCGCTCTTTTTAGTCTACTCCTCACTGAGGGGGTTATAATAACCATGCAGTAAAGAGGACAGGCAAAGACGGGTCCCCTGTTCTTGGGATCAGTGGGGGTCTCAGCAGTGAGCATCCTAATAATCCACAAAATGTGATTGCTCTCAGTAAGAGAAACCAAGTAATCTTGTAGATATGATACCCTTTAATGGCTAAAAAAAAATGATATTATAGTGAGCTTTCAAATCTACTTAGAGTTCTTCTTCAGGCTACCCTAAGTGGGTTTGAAAGCTCGCTATAACATCATGCATTTTTGATGCATCCATTAAAAGGTGTCATATCTACAAGATTACTTGGTTTCTCTTACTTAGAACAATCACATTTGGCTCTACTGGCTAAGATGGTACCAAACGTTTTTCATTTTACCTAATAATCCGAAAATTATCCCCTATCCTGCAGATAGGGGATAACTTGTGATCCTGGTATAACACCTTTCACTTGTCCACTTTTGTCCTTGGCATGCCATAGGTTTTCACTGTACAGCTGAAGACTCAGAGCTGGAACTTTTAAACAGTAACTCCACTTTTAAAAAACTTAGGACAGCAGGGTCTGCACAGACACTTGTATAAGTAATCTAAAGATTAACTATTGATAAAAGGTCTCAGAAACAACACATTTCAGGGAGACAGATCCCCTTTCTTAAACACAAAGAGACAATACTAGAGATGAGGGAGCATGCTTGTCTGAGCTTGATGCTCGGTCGAGCATTAGCATACTCGGAACTACTCGTTACTCGAGCGAGCACCCGCAGTGCTCTGATGCTCGATCAAATTTTAGGAGAGAGAGAGAAAAAAAATGCTCGACACCCGGCGGGTCTATTAAAAAATGCTCAAGTCTCCCATTGACTTCAATGGGGTTTGTTACTCGAACAGAGCTCTCGAGCATTACAAAAAGCTCGGCTCGAATAACGAGCACCCAAGCATTTTGGTGCTCGCTCATCTCTAGACAATACATATACGCAGACAGTTGACATGGAACAGGTCTGATTTTGATAAGCCAAAGTGGGAGTGAATTCTGAAGGAATGGGAAATATAAAGGAAGGACTTATGCTTTTCCTTTCTGTTGGATACATTTCTGGTTTTGGCTCAAAGAACTGCATCAAAAACTGGATTTTGTGTTAAAAAAAACCCATTGTGTGAAACTACCCATAATGTAAGCTCTACATTTTTCAATTAGATTTCTGCAGTCTTCTGAAAGTAATTGATTAACTTATTGTGTAAAACAAGCATTATTTTGAGTGACGTAATGTTATTATTTTACAGAACTCTCTAAATGCTTATCACACAGCAGGAGCAGATAAGGTGTTTTCATTTCCTACACTCTTTCTCTGAGACTTGCTTTGATTTCCTTTTGTAAGGAAATTACATCCTTATAGTCTGACAGTTAAAGCATTGGAACAGACAATCAGAAAGAAATTTTTCAGTAGTGCTATTCCTTGTTCCCTGCAATTTACTATAAAACACTTGATGGTACTTAACACATTTTCTCTTGTTTTAATGTAAAAAATAAAAATTCACACTTACTTTCACTGGAGTTTTCCATAATTTGTATCTGTCACTAAATACACATTTTATTTTAATCATCAGTGTTAATATTTTTGAATTAAACCAGGTCTGGTTTTACAACTTTACCCGGTTCAATTAAATGAAGATAAGCTGTAGTTCTAGACAGAAACCCTGGTAAATATGAAGTGCTGTTTCTACTAGAAGCAGACCCTTTTTTGTATCCTGGAAAACTTATTAAAACACATAAATGAATCATCACCATATACCTCATATAAACAAATTGGTGGTCTGTCAAAAACTTATGTCGTGTTTTTTTGAATGATAGGCTTCAAACTGGCATCAAACACTCACTGGTATCCAACATTATTCTGCAATGAGATACAGTAAAGACATAGTTAGCAGCTTTACTAGTTGCTACATCTAAGGGACAAATTCTGTGCCTAGGGCATAAATCGATCAACAGATTTCCTTCACACACTTTTTAGGATAGTTTTTGAGGCTTGCAAAAAAAAAACCCGAAATGAATATCATCAGTTTTTCTTTAACTTTTGTGGTTGTGTTGTTTTTATACACTCATGCATTTTATTCCAGGTGTTATTGTTTTGCTATACGAAACCATCTGAAGAAATTGCCAAACCTAAAACATATTGTGTTTAAAAAGAAACACCATTCACCCTAAAAAAAAGTGAGGTCAAATGTCACAAAAAGATGAATGGCATTAAATAAATTCTTACTGACCTGCACATAACATCTGTTCAGAGCGTTTCTTGCCAAAAAAAAAATGCTGAGACACTATGCATGAAACCACCCTATATATAATTAAAGGAGTATTCCTATCTCATTTCATCATGGAGATTAAAACTATGGGTGTTAAGTTAACAGGCGGCAGCCTTGTACTTTCCATAACTTCCACTAAAGTAAATTGCAGTTATGGAAACAGTGTAATGCACTGTGCAACGCTGTTTTTCTAACTCCCATTCAGTTCAATTGGAGTTGCCGAAACAGCTTAAGGCTTCCACCTGTTTCTGTAACACCCCGCAAGGTAATCAGGAAACACTCCCAGTTTCCCATCTCAGCTAGAAAATGCTCAGATTGGACTACTTCTTTAATTACATATTCTGGAAGGGGACGTGGCAGGAGAATATACAATAGTGTCGGATGGGTGGCACACCAGGAATCTGTTGGCACTTGCTGAAAATGCCGGCTGCAGTGTTTCTCCTTTTGACTCTGACAGCACCAAAATAAAGAGGGGCGCTGATGTTGCATGTATCTTCTGTGAATTATGTCAGTGCGATTTTGTCAGTACAAGCTTCCCCATTATCTCGGCAGGATTGTGCATCCTGTGCGGCCGCACAGGTTGTGCACCCCAAAGGCCGGCCCTGGTTGGTGGCTGGATTACTCTATCAAACATGAAAAGCTCCTGCTTGTTCAGCAGTTAAACTTTTCATTTCTAAATACTGCCACTACATGACAGCTCTTCTTTCAATATGAGCCAAAACTCCCTCTCTGGAGATGTTTACCCAATTTCTGTCACCCTCTGCTGTGGGAAACACATATGTTAGATTTTGATATTGCAACAGCATCTCTTTCTGTTACAAGTAGTCTGAGAATCTAGCCACTTTCCATACATGAAGAGGGGATTGGAAAATCCCTTACCTTACCAGCAACATTGAAAAGTAGGACACCACGTACTATATGTTAATTATACATTCTGCATATATAGTGCATTTTTACTGTGAATCAGAGGGTCGCTTTACCTAGTATAGTGTATATGCAACTCTGATTTAAAGGTGCCTATACATTTAGCTGACAGTGATCTATTCTGGCTATCCCAAGCATATGAATGCTTCATTCCGGCAGTGGCTTATTTTCAGTGGGACAAAGGAATTGGTCATTAAAATACAGCATACGTGGTCCTTCATTCCCCCAACATCATCTGTCCATGGGAAATCAGTAGGCTCCTATATGCATGACTGCCATGATTGTTGGGTTGGGACAACTATTGTCTAAAGTGTATTAGGCATTAAAAGTTGGAGACCAACACTTGCGTAAGGTTTGTCTTTTTATAGATGACATTAGGATCACTTAATGCTGAGAGGCTGCCTATTAAAGTTGTGCATAAGTCTAAGTATATTTTAGGTAAAGACTAGAGGTGAGCGAGCACCAAAATGCTCGGGTGCTTGTTATTTGAGCCGAGTTTTTTGTAATGCTTGAGGGCTCTATTCGAGTAACGAACCCCATTGAAGTCAGTGGGAGACTCCAGCATTTTTCAATGGACCCGCCAGGTGTCGAGCATTTTCTCTCTCTCTCTCCTGAAATTTGATCGAGCATCAGAGCACCGCCTGATGTTTGCTCAAGTAACGAGTAGTTCCAAGTATGCTAATGCTCGACCGAGCATCAAGCTCAGACGAGCATGCTCGCTCATCTCTAGTAAAGACAGCTTCTATGCTTGTACAAACAGCACATAGTTTATTCCAAAATCAGTGTACTATATAAGCCCTGCTAGATAAATTCTAACATTTGCATCTAATTTAAAGGGCAGTTTGCATTCTTGGTTTTTTTGCTACCACTTTGACTATCATTGCAATTCAGTGTAGCAGACTCCATTTCCATGATGTATCCATTCAGTACCACAGTTGCCAACGGTCCAAATAGTTCTGCACAATCCGAAAAAATAAGGCACTTTTTATCCGTATTCATGAAGAAAAATGGATGCAACCGTGATATTTTTCAAGCTAGTGGTAGCTCACCAGGTTATTATGACTCTAATTATTGTCATTTTGCATGTCACAGTGAATGCTTGTAATGAGTTACTATCAGTATCAGACCTATAAACATGTATACTTATCTTTAACATCCATTACGGTTTTCCGATGTGTACATAAAAAATGTCAACTGTTCATGATCTTTGAATAAGTTGTCCAAAAAAAAAAAGAAAATTTAGGTTGGCAACCCTGTTCAGTACCCTAATGAATAAGGAAACACAGAGTAATAGAATTCAACTCGTACTCATAGATTCTCCAATGGTTGCTGAAGGTCCAAGAAGTGGGTTACCCTGTAATCGTATTCCATTGCTTATTCCACTCCTGAATATTAACATTGGAAATGCACTATAAGTACTGTGCGAGAATGGCTTCCTTTTCACGGTGCGTATAATCTGCCAATTAGTTTATTTTCTATTGCATGTAACAACTTGGTTAAAAATGTGTTTGCTGCCATTCTCTGTTGTATTACCAAACGATAAAAATGCATTTTAATAATCAAATGCAGTTAAAGTCATGATAAAATAAATGCTGTCAGACTGTTCAGACATCAAAACATGGAAATGCAAACATTTTCTTAATAAATCTCCTTTGCTTAAATCATGTTTCTTGTGCTGATTGCACTACTCTGGCTGCCTAGTTTGTTTATGCAGCACTATGCTCTTTGCTTGACAGCCTCACATTTGGGAAAATCAGAAAGAGGGGTCATCTGACCTTTGCAAATATGAGAAAACTCTGTTCTTCTCAAGATGACCTGAAATGTTCTAATTATTGGTTAATCCCTATAGTCAGTGAGGCAGCCAACAAGCACGTAAAGTTCAGTGAACCCACAAGTGTACAGCTGCTAGCTTTGACTTGTGGCCAAAACAACAATTGGAACAGAATTTATCCAGACATGTAAAGGTTCCAGTATAAAGCAATGAATTTGTAAGCCAGATAAACAGCTTTGAAATTGAGAAGAAATTAATACCTCTCTTGAATATTTGAACTAAACGAAGGTCAGGTTCTGTAAGATGAGATGTTAACATGCATTATATACTTGACTGCACTAGGCTCTCTAAAGAAATCCCCTACTGAAATCCAGTGAGATGGGTACAATTTACTATTAATTTATATGTTCTAGTTTAACTGATGCTGTTGGAACATGTTGTGAGGTTAAAGTGTATCAGTGGTATCCCATATGTAGTAATGGAAACTGCTGAGTAAAAAAACAATTTGCCTTCATTATCATAAACTAATTGAAACATTTGCCTTTTACTCTTTTCCCACCTAATTTATAAAGCTTGCAATTTATATTCCAATATGTCAGGCTCCAACACAAAACTAGAAAATTACACTGCACATTGCAAGTAAAGGTTATTAATTTTTCTAAAAAGTACATGTATGCAAGCTAAGTATGAAAAACTAATATTCAAGGATCTACGGGCTTTAAGGATTTAAATGAAATGGCAAAAATATATTTGTTTCCATTAATATAAAATAAATATTCATAAAACTGAAATCTAATCTGATATACATTTTGCTTTACTGCATGAGTAATAATGCAGGGTGTCATATTTTCAGTACATTTTGTACCAAAGAGTTATTTTGTGGAGATAGTTGAGATAGCCTGTCAAGTCTTCATTCGAATTCAACAAATACTGTAATTGAAGGGTTTTGCCAGGTAAAAGTGCCTAATAATGCAGCAGGCATCTAAAGTAGCTTAGATAAAGCTACTGATACAATGGCGCTTATTTACTAATACTGTCTAAAAGTGCTAAGCTAGACTAAACAGACTAAACAGATTTATCATAAATCATTTGAATTTTAAGACTGTCTAGTTTGAGTTTAGATCACCTATTAATTGGCTTAGTTTACACCAATTCACTGCAATTTGGCGCAATTTAGGCCATTCCCCTTCCAAGTAACAAAAACTATACGGAAGTGTCTGAAAACATATAATAAATGTGGCGAAAGCATGTAAGACAGTTTTCTGGCTTAATATGCACCAGAAAGCTGTTGTTTTTAGTAAATCAGACACAATGTGTTGACCCACAACTGCGCTGTGTATAAAATATACTGCCAAGCAGTATGGGTAAGTTTACATGGAAGATTTTGTCAGTGATTTTGCCACAGACACTGTGCCAAAATCTACGTTCAATTCATTTGAATGCGAATCTTCCCAATGCGGATTGTTCCGCTGCAAGTTTAAAATCTGAGGCCACAGAAAACAGCCTGCATCCTTAGGGTGGCTTCACACGAGCGTGTGCGTACATAGGTGCAAACACGCGTGAATGCAGGTCCGTGCATTGCCTTCAATAGAGCCGCAGCTTTATATACAAGCTCTACCCTGAAGAACAAGTATTTTAGTGTAAAAAAATAAATAAATGCTTACCTGTCCGCCGCTGCCATGTCCCCCGCAGGGATGAAGCATGCGACAGATGTTTCCTTCATCCCTGAAAAACAAGTAAAAGTGGTGTTGAAAATTAAAAAAAAAAAATCATACTCACCTTCCTTTAGCTGCCTTTACTCACCTTCCTCTCTGCGATGTCCCCGGCTCTGTAATGCATTTCTTTCAGCAGGCGGGGATTTAAAATCCCCGCCTGCTGAAAGAGCTGCTTCTGATTGGCTGAGGCGCTCAGCCAATCACAGGCAGCTATCACCAGTCATTCATTCAGCGAGAGCTGCCTGTGATTGATTGAGGTGCTCAGCCCATCAGAAGCAGCTGTCTGTGATTGGCTGAGGTGCTCAGCCAATCACAGGCAGCTCTCGCTGAATGACGACAGCCGAGAGTTGCCTGTAAATTGGCTGAGAACCTCAGCCAATCAGAAGCAGATCTTTCAGCAGGCGGGGATTTTTTAAAATTTTATTTTCAACACTACTTTTACTTGTTTTTCAGGGAAGGGGACTTCCAGCTGTTACAGCTGTGGCAGAGGAGAATGATTTGTCTACTATATGTTCTCAATGGGGTCGGCGCTGCTGCCGCCGGCCCCATTGAGCGCAAATAGAGAAGAGAACAGGAATCGCAGATCGCAGATAGGTGCGATCTGCGATTTCTGTTCTATAATTTATCGGACGAGCGCATAAAAAGCGCTCATGTGTCCGATACCATTGCAAAGCAATGGTTTTATAAAATCGCCGGACGCATGTGCATGCGCAAATAGCGCAAAAAAACGCCCGTCTGACTAAGGCCTTAATCATACAGCATAAATGACACAATACATTTTTTCTGCGGGTCGGTACGATTACAAAGATACCAAAATTCTTATTTTTTTTAGGTTTTTCCACTTTTTTGCAATAAAAACCCTTTTTTTGGAAATCTTTTTTTTGTATATCGCTACATTCAAAGTCCTGTAACTTTTTTATTTTTCTATATACAAAGCTCTATGAGGGCTTATTTTTTGTGAGACGAGCTGTAGTTTTTATTGGGGAATGTATGGCTTTTTTGATCACTTTTATTGCATTTTTTGGGAGGCAAAATGCTAAAAATTAGCATTTTGCCTCTGTTTTTTACCGGTTTTTTTAACGCTTTTTACCATACAAAATAAAAAGCATGTTCAACTTTTTGTACATGTCATTATGGATGCGTCAATACCAAATATGTGCCATTTTAATTTTTTTTATCTTTTTTTATGCTAATATTAGAAAAAGCACAAAAAAGGTTTTTTTCACATTTTTTTTACATTTTTATTTTTTTATATTTTTATTTTCTTTTTTTACACAACATGTGTCCCTCTGGGGGACTTACAACATTGTACTGATGATCGCTGTGATAAGGCATGGCAGGGCTAATGCCCTGCCATGCTTTATCGCTTATGCAACGATCATAGGTTGTGGCAACACAGGACGCCAGTATCTGGCATCCTGTTGCCATGGCAACAGGCAGGGCTCTCTGCAATTATATTGCAAGAGCCCGGCAACTTCACAGAGGGAGCGCGCTCCCTCTGTGAACCCTTCCCATGCCATGATCTACTTAGATCGCGGCAGGGAAGGGGTTAACAGTGGGGGGCGCATCTCCGCTGCACCCCCGCTGCTGCAGCGGGAGGCCAGCTATCACTGACAGCTGGCTCCCGCTGCGGGATAGCGCGAGATCAGTCATGATATCGCGCTATTCCTATGACATAAGGGTACGTCATTTTGCGGGAAGTACCACCCTGCCATGACGTACCCTTATGTCATGGGGCGAGAAGGGGTTAAAATCTGTTTTTATTTGATCTGAACAAATTTTTATACAATGCAATTTTATATTAAATAAAGACTAATTCCAACAGCCGGATTTCTGCCATGTGAAACTCGGTAGAAATCCGCAGCGTTATCCCACAGCTATTAGGTTCTATTGAACCTAATAGCTCAATGTTTACACTGCGGAATTCCACCGCAGAATTCTGCAGTGTGAAAGAAACTGCGGCATGTTCTAATTACATGCGGCCACCTTCTATTGTAGTCAATGGTAGCTGGCGATTACGCAATACTTCCACTGTGAGCACAGCAGAAGTATCGTGTGATTACGCTTCACTGCCCACCGCCGGCCGCATTATCACTCACTGCCGGTGCATCATATGCTGTACTGCTTATGCTCGCCAGATGGGACTCAAGCGGCGGATCCGGAGAGGTGGGGTCTTTGGGGGGCACCGGGATGGACTCCGCTGTGATATTCCACTGGCAGAGTCCGTCCCGGCCGTAGCCATGAGGCCTTAGTAGATTACTAGCACTCTAAAAACAATAAACATAGTCATATAGTAGAGGAAGCTTGAGTTGGCACAAGTGATGAGAACTAGACATTTCTACTTTTGAAAACGTAGATGATCAACAACTGTAGAGTTAAAAGTCAAACTAAAAAGAAACAGAGCATAAATAATAATAGGTTGCATCACTGGGTGCGCAGTGCAATAAATTGAATCAATATTGTGGAACTGTATCAAGGTAATGAGAATTTAGTCACTCTGAGGCCTTAGTCACATGGGCGTTTTTTCGCGCGATTTGCGGATCGCATGACGGAGGCGCATCCGCAAATCGCGTGACCGGGGCCAAAAAAAAACAAAAAACGCCCGAAAAATCTGCTCCTAGCCGTGTTCCATTAGAAACGGGCCGGAGCTGTCCAGCGCATTGAATTCAATGGAGCCGGCAATACAGCCGGCTCCATTGAAAGCAATGCGCTGCGGGCGAGCGCGAGATGAATTGTCGGGAAGCGCTTAAATATATAAGCCCTTCCCTGCAATTCATCCAGAAATGTGTAAAAATAAAAAAATAAATGTATATTCACCTTTCCGCTGCAGCTGGAGTTCAGCCGCGGCCGCCGGCAGTTCTCCTGAACTGCTTCTCTATAGTATTCAGCAGCCAGGGCTTTAAAATCCCAATCAGATTGGTCCCTGCGCTGAGCCAATGAGAGGCAGCAGTCACTCACCCATTCATGAATTCATGAATGGGTGTGTGAGTGAGAGCTGCCTCTGATTGGTCAGGCTGTGACCAATTAGAGGCAGCTCATTCAGCAGGCGGGGATTTTAAAGCCCCGGCTGCTGAATACTATAGAGAAGCAGTTCAGGAGAACTGCCGGCAGCCGCGGCTGAACTCCGGCTGCAGCGGAAAGGTGAGTATACATTTTTTATTTTATTTTTACACATTTCTGCATGAATTGCAGGGAAGGGCTTATATATTTAAGCCCTTCCCGACAATTCATCCCGCGCTCGCCGGCAGCCCATTGCTTTCAATGGAGCCAGCTGTATTGCCGGCTCTATTGAATTCAATGGGCAAACATCGTTCTTCTCTGCCACAGCTGTAACAGCTGTGGCAGAGAAGAATGATTTGTCTTCTATATGTTCTCAATGGGGTCGGCGCTGCTGCCGCCGGTCCCATTGAGCGCATATAGAGAAGAGAACAGGAATCGCAGATAGGTGCGATCTGCGATTTCTGTTCTATAATTTATCGGACGAGCGCATAAAAAGCACTCATGTGTCCGATACCATTGCAAAGCAATGATTTTATAAAATCGCCGGACGCATGCGCAAATCGCGCGAAAAAACGCCCGTCTGACTAAGGCCTGAGTGTGTTATCAATCAGTATCATAGGTCATCAGAGTACGGTCAAATTGAAGCCATCTATCCGAAGCCAGCAGTTCTTCAAATCTGTAGATTCTGTGACCCATTGTTAGATGATATGAGCAGCTAAGTCGCATTTTCGTGTTTAATGGGTCTGAAGCCTCAGGAGGGCAGCCAAAACACCACTAGATCAGAGTAATCTCTGTCCCGAAAACTTTCTAAACTTGTTTAACCGGATTCCAGAAGTCTCTAAATTTGACTATGGAAGCTAGGTATGTGACAAGGTGCTAAGTGCTGATTGGCATCTCCAACAAGTCTAAGGTGGTATAAATGCACCCTCTTTAAAATAATGGTTTTATATCACCTTGAGGTAAGCAGTTTTCCTGGATTTTATATAACTAGAAAAGCCATGTGAATGATTGAGTTTTACCTAATTCTCGTTGAATTTCTTGCGTAGTTCAGTCTCCCAAGCCCCAATAATATAACAGGTTAATAAGGTGTAGGGGTTTCAAGCAACAACTTGTGTAGTTTAAAAATTTGTTTAATAGCACAACTTCTCATGATTGCTGTGAATACAGCAGAAAGTCACGCCTTATACCTACCTTATTTTTATATATTCAATGTTGGCATATTTGTTGGATATGTTGTCTACTGTTTTGACCATTTAGGGTTAAGTCAAATTAGCGTTTTTTGTCTGGGGCTATGCAGTAGCTCCGGCCCTATTGAAAGTAATGGACACGGAGCTTCGGTAATGCACATTTTAAACATGCATGAAGCCCTTTTTTTGTGCAGATAGGTGCGCAAAACGCAAACACACATCTGACTGAGCCCTTAACAGTAATGATTTTCCATGTTCAAGATACCACCAAAAATATCAACCGTATTGCAAACAGACAAACCATACCTACAGTACCAAACCGTCTTGTCTGTCAATTGCAAATACACTATGTTAACCCCCTGAATCCAAAATGGGATTGCAGAGTTTCCTAGGGTGCTTTCTCTTTCTGCCATTTTACAATAGCACCATCTGCTGGCTAGAGACAGTACTGCAGTATGTGACGTGCCAGAGAGGACCTGGACAACAGAGCGGCCAGTATTATACAGTAAGAATATGTGCCAGACGTCTTCCGACTTTAGAACTGTACATGCTTCATTTAGAATTTTGGAAGTCGACAGACAGCGGATTGGAAAGGGTTAAAATATATTAAAAGTCCACTTTAGGGGAAACACCTTTTTCTATGCCTGCCATCCGCACACGATTGCCTGTCACACTTAGGAGTTCTCTCCTGTGTATTCCAGTCATTTCCTTGCAGTGCATCCCCTATATGATACTTATCAGGCACCATCTTGATGCAACCGTGAGAGGAGATCTTGTCCCCATCTAAGCTGTTTTTGTGGTAGATACATGTAAGAACATCACATAAGCTAAGAATCTGACTAGAAAATGAATCATAACCCCAAGTAGATCTGAGCTAGTAAGAACTGAGATCACATGACCATCCGGGGAAAAAGAGGGCAGGAGTTTCAGACAGAAAGAAATAACTAACCAAGGTAACGCTAGCTCACTTATATATACTGGAGGATAGCTTTATAGCGAATACATTTAAAACAGTATTGAAGTGGCAGAGTGTTAAGCTCTCACTCACAACCTGAAAGTTGCAAATTCAATCCCCACGTGGTTCAGGTAGCCAGCTCAAGGTTGACTCAGCCTTCTATCCCTCTGAGGTCAGTAAAATGAGCACCCAGCTTGCTGGGAGTTAAAGGGGTTGTCCCGCGCCGAAACGGCTTTTTTTTTTTTTTTTTCAATAAGCCCCCCGTTCGGCGCGAGACAAACACAAGGGATGGGTTAAAAAAAAAAAAAGTTTAGTACTTACCCGAATCCCCGCTCTGCGGCAACTTCTTACTTACCTAACCAAGATGGCCGCCGGGATCTTCACCCACGATGCACCGCGGGTCTTCTCCCATGGTGCACCGTGGGCTCTGTGCGGTCCATTGCCGATTCCAGCCTCCTGATTGGCTGGAATCGGCACACGTGACGGGGCGGAGCTACGCAATGATGCTTAGAAGGGGGCGGAGCCAGAACGCCGCTCGTGCCGAGACCCAAGAGAAGGGAGAAGACCCTTCTGCGCAAGTGCGTCTAATCGGGAGATTAGATGCTGAAATTAGACGGCACCATGGAGACGGGGACGCCAGCAACGGAGCAGGTAAGTGAATAACTTCTGTATGGCTCATATTTAATGCACGATGTATATTACAAAGTGCATTAATATGGCCATACAGAAGTGCTTACCCCCACTTGCTTTCTCGGGACAACCCCTTTAATAAATAAATTACCTGAAAGCACTGAGGAATAGGTTGGCACTATACAAATAACAAGTCCTTTTCCCTTTTTCAGAATGCATGCCATTCATGACTTTAACCAACTGTAAGCCAACTAGACCATCAAGGAGTTAAGTCAAATTTGCAATTATTGCAATTATTATTTATGTATAATATGTAACTGTATCAGACTCTTTGCTAAAAACCAGATAGTCAATATCCACTACTTTGTCTTAGGTTGTTTTCTGCATAATACAAGAAAATGGTAGCATTCTACAATATGATACAATTGATAAATATGTGTTTCTTCCATTCCCTCGTGTAATAGATATACTATAGCTGAGGAACTATATATTTTATATGTTTATATGCGAAAATGTACTGAAATGTAAACAATGGTAAATTCAGTGCTTATCAATGTGACAAGTATCTATGAACATTTTCCTTATGCACAAGTAAATACAGTAGTTCACAGTCACTTTGCCGTATGATCACACATTTGAGTGCAGCAGTACGGTAATAGCATCACCTGAGGCTCACTCTTCAGTCTCTTTATCACCATTTACACAGTCCAAACAGTATGGTTCCTGCCATCAAAGATATGCTATTTCTCATTCTAACAATCTATAGACACCTGGACTGATCTTCACTTTGCCTTCTGCCTAAATTCTATTTACATTAGTATCATCTGATTTACCTACTTGTCTATAGACTGCCTTGCTTGATTATTAATAGTTGCATTTCACTATTTTGCCTTCTAATTTACTACTATGTTCCAGACTTTTGCTTCCTAAACATTAATTTCTATTTAGACAAATAATAGGTCAGTTAAGGGGGTATTGCCATCTCAGCTAATCATGACGATAGAGCAATAACTGCAATAACTGTACCTCTTTGTATGCTGCAACCAGTGTGTCCAGGAGTATAAAACCAGCCAAATGAGCTGCGCTATGCTGCTTCCGTAACTCCCCTAGTTTTTTATAGTAGTTAAGGAAACAGTGCAGTACACTGAGCTGTGCTGTTTTTTCAACTACTTATTTGTGGAAACAGCAAAGCTGCTGGTACTATCCGGTTCCTGGTTCCAGAAGCAGTTCAGCTGTTTCTGTACTCTCGTCCACCAGTGGACATGGCAACAAACCGGCACAAGATTGGGTGGACCCCACTCTGGCTGGGTCTATGTTACAGAGGAGGGACCCAAATCCTGTGGCTATGCTATAAAAGTCTGAGAGGAAAACACCCCTTTTAAGGGCAGCTTCAGAGAGACGTATTTGCATGCGTTTTTATGCATGCAAAAAATGCATGTGCAAAACACAGAATAGAATCCTTTGTTTTTAATGAGTGCATTCCCATTTCCTCTTTTTGCTCATGCATTTTTTTGCACACAATAAAATGTTCTATTTTCCTGCTAATTTTCCCACCAAAAGCCCCATAGAAGTCTATGGGAGATATGTAAATGCATGCGCGCATGTGCAATACACTGCGCAATTCCATCGAGTAAGAACACATCTGGACTTCGTTAGGCTAAATAGCATTTTAAATCAGGCCGGGAGGGTGTCGCGCCCGTATGTGAACATGCCCTGCATCTGAAAAAAGTACAGTACTACGCATCGATACACACGCAAATCAACTTCGTTCACTGAGCTAATTCGTAGTGCTGAGGCAAGCATATTTGTGCATACGCTCATCTGAAGCTGCCCTAAGGCCCATTTACATAGGCCAATGATCTTCCAAACTTAAAAGTTTGTATGAATGTTCATTCCCAATCTGTGACTTGTGTAAACATCCCAGTGAGCAGTTAGCAAATGAGCAAACACTCGTTTGTCGGCAGATTGCATCTTTTATTCGCATATAAAAATGGACCTTTCAGCTCAGAATGTGCAGAGGTTTAAATGAATAAAATACAAGTTCTACTGAATGTTTTCCCCATAAATCTATATATCAATCTGCTCAGCTCCTCCTGCTCCATAATATCATGCCGCAGTTTGGACAGCATGTTCAAGCAAACAGATTCCCTTTAAAGAAAACTCCTTGAGAAATTAGATATACTGGACACTTTTAATCCTTTGGTTTCTTCTAGCTGTTTAGCAGATTACATTGCACAAACTCCAGAATTTTTCGCTTTTTTTCACCCCAAATGCACGCACAGCCTAATTTATAGAAAAGCGAAAACTCCCCATGATATTGTGCTACTCATACTGTAATAATATGTATGTTTATTGTAAGCAATCTTGAATAAATTGAATAGTTGACTAAAATTAAATATACAATGTTTGACTCTAATTCAATTTATATTGTGTTTTCTGTTATTATTTTATTATAATCTTTACACATAGCAAAAAATTCTGTGAAATTTCCACAGTGGAAAATTCTGCAGCATTTCTGCATCCAAAATAGAATCAAAATCTGCACCAGCAGTACACAGCTGAAATCAGAAGATACCGTACTCTCTCACCTCCGCAGTCTTTGCGCTCCTGGTGCTTTCTTCACCGGGCAGTTGACATCCTCTAGTGAGTGCAGTACCGCTCATCAAGTGATGCAGAAGTGACCAGTCGGGTGCTAGGTGCCCAGTAAATGAAGCGCTGAGACTGTGGAGGTGAGAGACAGCGCTATCTTCTGAAATCAGCATACTTTTGCAGCTGATTTCCTAGTCAAAATCTGCACTTATTGTTGTGGATTTTGACTGTGTGGAATTTGCTGCAGAATTTTCTGCTGTGGAAATTTTGCAGCATTTCTCCTACGTAGAACACACCCTTAGAGGGGTTATTCACCTTTTGATTTTAATGAAGACAGTGCCTGCATTACCAACGTAGGGTGCATTCAGATGGGCGTGTTTATGTGCAGACATAACCACGCGTCTATTAGAACCATTGGTTCCCTATGCTGTGTTCACATGTCCGTGTTTTACAGGCGTGCAAACGCACATACCTGCAAAATATAGGACATGCGTGCACCATAGGTCCATGCTGCGTGTCAATATTCGCAGCGGGGAGTTCCCCTGACACTGAAAACTGTCACAGCACTGTCACAGTGTTCAGCGACAAGGGCATTCTGCGCAGGGAGTGAAGAATTCCCTGCCACAGCTATCACAGCTGTGTTAGTGGACGGCGAATCTCTCCCATTGATTTCAATGGTGCCGCATCTGCTGCCGGCGGCCCGATTGAATGCAATAGGATGCCGGCACTGTCACTGTGTTCAGTGACAAGGGGACTCCGCGCAGGGAGTAAAAAATCCCCTGCCACAGCTGTCACAGCTATGGCAGAGGATTGCAAATCTCTCCCATTGATTTCAATGGGGCCGCAGCTGCTGCCGGCGGACCCATTGAAAGCAATATGATGCCGGCACCCCTGCAGTGATTTTCAGGGAAGGGCTTTACATATAAGCCCTTCCCTGAAAATCATTTTTGTATCTGGTGGAAAAAAATAATAATACTCACCTGTCTGCCACTGCCGGGGCTCAGGCGCATCTAGCTGCTTGGGTTCTGTCACTGTAATGAAGTTTTTTCAGCAGGTGGGGATTTAAAATCCCTGCCTGCTGAAAGGGCTGCATCTGATTGGCTGAGTGCTCAGCCAATCACAGACAGCACTCAGCCATTCATTGAATGACAGCTGAACGCTGTCTGTAGTTAGACACAGAAAAGAACTTCATTAAATGACGGGACCCAAGCGGCTAGGGGCGGCTCCATTGAAAACAATGCTCTGCCAGTCCCCTGCATTCTTTTTCAGGGAAGGGATTTACATGTAAGCCCTTCCCTGAAGAAGAAACATTTTAGTGTAAAAAAAAAAAAAAACTTACCTCTCCGCCACTGCCGTGACCCCCGCGGGCATAAAGAACGCATCTGCTGCAGAAGTTTCCTTCACCCCCGCTAGTTAAAAGAATTCCCTGCTGCCACATCTGTGGCAGATGCAGCAGAGGAATTCTTTAATTCTCAACCGCAGCTGTCACACATGACACCTGCGGTAAAGAATCCTGCTGCTGGCATCCCTGTCAATGGCTTTTCAAGGAATGGCTTCATAAGCCCTTCCCTGAAAAGCCTTTTAAAATAGTGTACAGAAAAAATTGAATACTCACCTGCCGGGGCTTAGATGCGGCTCCTGCCGCTGTCCCCGACTCTGTAGTTCTGAGCTATCAGCAGACGGGGATTTAAAATCGCCGCCTGCTGGTAGCTCTAATTGTGATTGGCTGAAGTGCTTCAGCCGATCACAATCAGAGCTACCAGCAGGCGGCGATTTTAAATCCCCGCATGCTGCTAGCTGAGAACTATAGAGCCGGGTACAGCTGCAGAAGTCGCCGCTGAGCCCCGGCAGCCGTCAATGGCTTTTCAGGGAAGGGCTTCATAAGCAGCAGATATGTCCTTCATCCCCGCTAGTTAAAAGAATTCCCTGCTGCTACATCTGCCACATTTGGGGCAGATGTAGCAGAGGAATTCTTCAATTCTCTACTGCAGCTGTCACACATATCAGCTGCAGTAGAGGATTCTGCTACCGGCAATTGATTTCAGGGAAGGTCTTTGAATATAAGCCCTTCCCTGAAAATCAAGTAAAAGTGGTTTAAAAAACAAACAGATACTCACCTCCCTTCAGCTGCTGCGGCACAGCCCTGCCCTCTGTCCCCTGCACTGTGGTGCTGATCTATCAGCAGACGGGGAATTAAAATCCCCCCCTGCTGAAAGAGCTGAATGTGATTGGCTCAGGTGCTCAGCCAATCACAGGCAGCTCTTGCCTGTCATTCATTCTGATTTGATAGATCAGCACCACGGTGCAGGGGACAGCAGGAGAAGACACGACTGAGCCCCGGGAGCTAATGGGAGGTGAGTATCTATTTTTTTTGTTTTTGAAACCACTTTTACTTGATTTTCAGGGATGGGCTTATATTTACAGATGTGGCAGATGTAGCAGCAGGGAATTCTTTTAACTCGCGGGGATGAAGGAAACATCTGCCGCATGCGGCAGATGTGCTCTTCATCCCCGCGGGGGACACAGCAGCGGCAGACAGGTAAGTTTTTGGGGTTTTTTTACACTAAAATTTTTCTTTTTCAGGGAAGAGCTTATATGTAAAGCTCTTCCCTGAAAAACAATTCAGGTGTGCCAGCAGACTGTTGTCTTCAATGGAGCCGCCGGCAGCAGCAGCAGCTCCATTGAAGAGAATGCCTGCATTTTTTACACTCAAATTTTTCTTTTTCAGGGAAGAGCTTATATGTAAAGCTCTTTCTTGAAAAAGAATGCAGGGTGCTGGCAGAGCATTGTTTTCAATGGAGCCGCCGGCAGCAGCGCGGCTCCATTGAAAACAATGCGTGGATTCCCTATGGTGCATGCATGTCCTATCTTTGCAGGCACGCACCTGCAAAGTACGGACATGTGCACACACCATAGGGAATGCAGTGTTGCAAATAGAAGCGTGTTTTTGTGCGTGCGTATGTACGCACAAAAACATGCTCGTGTGAATGTACGCTAATTCTTACAAACCCCAGTTCATACCAGGAAGGAAAAACACGTCTTTAAACAATACAAATCAATTTGCCATTGAAAAAAAATCCTTCTCTCAGTCCTTAGATCAACGTTTTTCCCTGTTATTATCAGTAACATTTCATATTGTGTTTCTTAAGGAAAATGACTAACACCAGTTGATCTAGAAGGAGATAGAATAATTTCTTATAGTGTGGAAAAATGTATATTTGCCCAACTATTGGCAATCATACTAATGAACATTCTCCATTTTTAGCTCTTTTAAACACAGCAATGCATCCCTATTTTAAGATAGATGTGACAATGGAGACACAGTGCTAATACCAGGAGAATAGTAACATTCATATTGTAACATGGGCTAGCATATTTTTTTATATTTTAAAAAGAAGATAAAAACGCATGGAAGAAAAAGTAAGGAGGACCTGTCACTTATACTTATATTCCTAAACAAATAACGATTCTGAAATATCTTTTGCTATAAGCCTTTGATTCCTGCTATTTCTTCTAGAAATTTATGGATAAATTGACAACTGAATAGCAAATTCATCACAGTGACATATAACATTATGATAATAACTGCAGATTCTTCCATACAGTGAATAATACCCTGTTTCCCTAAAAATAAGACATACCCTGAAATTTAAATGGTGTCCAGGCAGCTATACATGTAAAAAAGTTAAACCTTTTTGAAAAAAATTAATATAAGACACTGTCTTATTTTTGGGGAAACACGGTAGTGCACTGCGGCATCCTGGCCACCATGGATGTGAAATCCTTTACACAGGGGCGTAATTATAGAGAATGCAGAGGATACGGTTGCACCTGTACCCAGGAGCCTTAGGGGGCCCATAAGGCCTCTTTTCTTCATACAGGGAGCCCAGTACTATGAATAAAGCATTATAGTTAGGGGCCCTGTTACAGATTTGGCATTAGGGCCCAGGAGTTTCAAGTTACGCCTTTGCTTATATACCAACATCCCACACAAAGATGGACTAACTGCATGTCAGGTGTACCTGGAGACTAATGGGATTGCCTCTGAATCTATACTACAATTTACAAAATTAATTCTTATGCACAACTCTTTCTCCTTTGGTGAAGTGATATATCTTCAACTTACTGGAATTATCATGGGCCTTAAAATGGTACTACAATATGCCAAACTTTTTTATGGAAAAACTGGAAAGAGACTTCCTGGCATCCTGTTCCATCAAAATATTGTACTACTGCCACTATATTGATGACATCGTAATCATCTGGACCAAATCTAAACAAGAACTAGTAAAATTCCATGAAAGATTCAATGAATTTCACCCCATCATAAACTTGACATTGAGCTTCTCATACACAGCAATCAACTTTTTGGACACCCCCATAAGAGCTCAGTCAGACGAGCGGATATACTCACATTTTTCCGTGCTGAAAAAAAACGCACTGTATGTGCAGGCGAAAATCCACACCTACCAAAAATAGAACATATGGGTGGCAATGCAGATGGTCATGCGGATTTTTTCCCACACACGCATTGTATATTTTCCCGCTGCATATTTTGACCGAGCCCTAAAAGTTCTAAACAATTTAATACAGACATTCTTGTACCAAAAACACATTGCACGGTCACATACGTCAGATGGGACACTTTTAACATTAAAAGTCTATTGCTTACAGCCAGGCCATCAGATACCAATGGATCTGCTCCAGCCAGTCAGACAGGGATGAGCAGTTATGCCATTTTAAAAGGACATTTTTAGATCAAGCTACCACCCCACTTCAATTGATGATTAAATCACCAGAGCTACCAGGCTACTCAGAAGTCAACTGGTCCATAACAGAGAAAAAGAAGAAAACAATTGTGTATCTCTGGTGATGACCTACAATGCACAACAGGACATATTAGGAAAAACTGCTCAAAAACTGCATCATACTATACACAAAGATTAAAATAATATTCCCAGTCCCTCTCCTGTGTTTTACAGACAACACCCAAATTGAGAAACGTTATGATCAAGAGTACATTTTCCACTAACACACAAAAAGAGCTGCAAAACCTGTCCACATACCGTATACTGACTACAGACAGGCTCCCCAAAACACAGCAGGACTGTTAAGGTCCCTGAGACAATCACATGTTCTATGCCCAATGTTGTGTACCTGATTCTGTGCACTAAGTGTCCTATTGGAGGATTTGATGTTGGAGAAACTCGATAAAAACTTAAAGCAAGGC
This sequence comes from Eleutherodactylus coqui, assembly GCF_035609145.1. Classification (NCBI taxonomy): domain Eukaryota; kingdom Metazoa; phylum Chordata; class Amphibia; order Anura; family Eleutherodactylidae; genus Eleutherodactylus; species Eleutherodactylus coqui. The sequence goes on along the minus strand of NC_089837.1, from coordinate 422,708,683 downwards.
TGAGACATCATTGCCACATAATTAAAGAAGAAGAATACCGATTTACCTACGGCTGAGCATTTTTGTAGCCAAAGACACAAAATGGTATACATGAGGGTCATTATATTAGAAGGCCACATTCAAATGCCAGTGAGACAAGAGAATCTGGGAATACAAATTTATGATCATCTTTGATACTCTAAACACAGGTTTGAATATCTGCCAGGATTGTATGGTAATCTATTAAATTTTAGAGACCTGGCCCAAGGAGAGTGAGAAGGGCAGCAAGTCACTGAACTAACATTAATTTATAGACAACATAATTTCCATATCCTTATCTGGACTAATTAAGACTCTTCCCTTCATCCTTTTCTGCTACTGTTTTTATGCAAAAGTATAACAATATCACTGTGTTTCTATCCTTTGTGTGTAAAAATATATATTGTGTATATGTATACTAGTTTGTCACCCGCAACTTCATCCCCGTGGAATTTTGATTTTATCTAATCTGTGATTTGCTGTATATTGAAATATAAAAATCTAAAATAGTGAAAGGAATGTTACTGCAATCTGCTATGTCAGCACAGTTCTGTACACTAAGTTTTTGGTCTTGTCATCTTTTGCTAGGATATAAAGATTTTGTGGGCTGTATACACGGGAGCACATACAGTTGACCATAAGAAAAACATGTTTTTTCTAAATGTACACCTGCTACTTTAAGTGTTTGCCCTTGAGCCTGATTGATCATCATTGCAAATGCTATTTTTAGAGGGAATTGGAGTTTTTTTAAATTAAAAAGGCAAATCCATCGGTATTATAGGAATGCATGGAATTAAAACACTTTCTCCTTTTGTTATTCCAGTCATGGCTTTTACAATATTTCTCGCGCTTGAGCTCTGCTACAGCCAAGCACTAGAACTGATTTATGCAGCATATTAAAAGAAGACCAAAAAAATGGATAGGAAATACAATTAGCAAAAGGAAACCATTTCTTACACAGCTGAGGTAAAATAAAAGCTGTGCTGTGATTGGTTGGTATTTCCTATACTGCTGAATTAAAATTAAGGCTGTGCTGTGATTGGTTGCTATGGGCAACAGAGAGTTTCTTTAAAATCTCCATCAATATTGATGTGACTTGTGTTCAAGTTATAAGGCAAAATCTGTATGTTTCTGTCATACAGCTCAGCTTTCATTTGTTATACTGCTGAGGTAAAATGAAAGCTATGCTGTGATTGGTTGCTAAACCTCAGCTTTCATTTCTTACACAGCTGAGGTAAAATAAAAGCAGTGCTGTGATTGGTTGGCATTTCCTATACTGCTGAAGTAAAATTAAGGCTGTGCTGTGATTGGTTGCTATGGGCAACAGAGATTTTCTTTAAAATCTCCATCAATATTGATGTGACTTGTGTTCAAGTTATAAGGCAAAGTCTGTATGTTTGTGTTGTACAGCTCAGCTTTCATTTGTTATACTGCTGAGGTAAAATGAAAGCTATGCTGTGATTGGTTGCTAGTGCTCAGCTTTCATTTCTTACACAGCTGAGGTAAAATAAAAGCAGCGCTGTGATTGGTTGCTATTTGTTATACTACTGAGGTAAAATAAAAGCTGTGCTTTGATTGGTTGCTATGGGCAACACAGATTTTCTTTAAAATCTCAATCCACGTTAAAATGTCTTTGGTTCAAGTTTTAATCCCGGACAATGCCGGGTATCCCTGATAGCTTAATAATCACATATGTGCAGCAATGACATCTGCCCTCATGTCTCTGTCTGTTTAGGGAGGCCGAGCTTATGATGTGCACTCCTTTCCCCTTCCCTCCGCCGCATTTAATAATCATATACATTCAGCAACGAAGTCTGCCCCCTCGTGTCTGCCCATTTGTGTAGGCATAGTTAATGATGTGCCCCCCCCCCCCTTCCCCTCCACCTCAGGTCTTCTTTTCCCACTGACCACTCCAAGCATTATGGATGTTTCTAATGAATTAGCTTGCATTATGTCGCCGAAGTATGAGAACATATGCTTAGTAATTTTGCCCTCCAATGAAAATTTTCGTTTGGTGTGGTCTAAAGCTGTTTTTTTCATGATCTTACAAGTCCAAGGAATTTGTAGGAGTTTCCTCCAGCACCAAAGTTAAAGGCCTCAATCTTCCTTCAGTTCCCAACTTTCGAAGCCTGTAAATTGTGATTGGAAAAATGATTGCATTGACTATCCAGCACTTCATTGCAATGCTTATGTCTTTGTTTTTCCAGATCTTATCCATACTTAACATTGTGTTGCGACCTAGCTCAATTTGTTGTTTTATCACCAGAAGACCCTGGAGGTCTCTTGCAACTCTACGATTCTATGATTTGGGGTCCTAAATGTCAATTTTTTGATCCGAGAAAGATGAAGTCTTGAACTACTTCAATTTCTTCATTGTTGATTTTGATTTTTCCTGTGCAGTTACCAGCTGTAGTCATAATCTTAGTTTACTTGATATTCAAGTATAGGCCTGATTTTTTCACTTATTTTAAACAAGGCCGTAACATAAAAAAATGTAATGAGCTAAAAGGGTCTCAAGACTTTCAGGGTCCATTCTATATGCTTATTCAGATATATCCTACTATAAGCCTGATGAAAAAACCTAAGTAGTTTTGAAAACCTACAATGAAATCACTTATTTTTGTTTGCCATTAAAAACTATTAGAGCTACAAGATTATATTGTCTCTCTTAGGCCCCCCACACATTAGTGATTTTTTTCATCCATATGTAATCCATAAAAAAAAGACTATACAGTACACGCACAGCATATAAACCTATATCATTGTATGTTTTTCACACAGATCCGAACTGCATGAAAAAACTAACTAAAAGACACAATTCTGATCCATTTTATGGACAAGGCCCTACTATTCAAGTCTATGAAGAAAGGAAAAAAACTAACATCACACAGGTTCCATACATGTGCAATCTGTGTGCTGTATGATTTTTTTTCTTGTTTTTTTAAGGATGCAGAAAAAAAGAATTGGGCTTGTGTTTTTTTCTTTTTGCAAATGTAGAAAATGCATAGCAAGAAAAAAGTGACGCACATACTGAATAAGGAGGCTATATGGAGCTGCTGATGTATGAAAAATAGAGATGAGCGAACACCAAAATGTTCGGGTGCTCGTTATTCGGAACGAACTTCCCGCGATGCTCGAGGGTTCGTTTCGAACAACGAACCCCATTGAAGTCCATGGGCGACCAGAGCATTTTTGTATTTCGCCGATGCTCGCTAAGGTTTTCATGTGTGAAAATCTGGGCAATTCAACAAAGTGATGGGAACGACACAGCAACGGATAGGGCAGGCGAGGGGCTACATGTTGGGCTGCATCTCAAGTTCACAGGTCCCACTATTAAGCCACAATACCGGCAAGAGTGGGCCCCCCCCCCTCCCAACAACTTTTACTTCTGAAAAGCCCTCATTAGCATGGCATACCTTTGCTAAGCACCACACTACCTCCAACAAAGCACAATCACTGCCTGCATGACACTCCACTGACACTTCTCCTGGGTTACATGCTGCCCAACCGCCCCCCCTCCCCCCCACAGCGCACACCAAAGTGTCCCTGGGCAGCCTTCAGCTGCCCTCATGCCACACCACGCTCATGTCTATTTAGAATTGCGTCTGCCATGACGAGGGACCGCAGGCACACACTGCAGAGGTTGGCACGGCTAGGCAGCGACCCTCTTTAAAAGTGGCATAAAATCAAAGAGGTGAGGAAAAAGAAAAAAACAAACACATTCACTGAAACAGCCAAAAATACCTGAAGGTCTGCAAAGCAGACACGGTCGCCATAGGCACGATCGCCATAAGGCAGGCACAATCGCCACCGGCACAATCGCCGTAGGGCAGGCGCAATGGCCTTAAGCCCTGAGGATATGTAGTCAGCCAGACAATAATGTGTGGAGGAGCAACTTGTTCCTGGCAAGCTAATATGCAATCACCCACTCAACCCAGCCCAGAATGGGGAGGAGTGACTGCATATACTAAAAGCCTGCACATGTGAACGATACCAAAGATGTCAGCCATAGATAGGTGGTGACCCACCATACAGGATATCAACCCTGGCTGATATGACAGCGGGTTGCCCTGTATCTCTAAGGTGGGCCACACTGGCTGACATCTTGGGCTCCCCCACCAACTAGCAAACTACATAATCGTGCCTATGGCGACCGTGTCTGCTTTGCAGACCTTCAGGTATTTTTGGCTGTTTCAGTGAATGTGTTTGTTTTTCTCTTTAAAAGTGGCGGAGCGATAGCCCACAATGCTGTACAGAAGCAATGAGAAATAGAATCCTGTGCCACCGCCATCAGGAGCTGCACACGTGGGCATAGCAATGGGGAACCTATGTGCCACACACTATTCATTCTGTCAAGGTGTCTGCATGCCCCAGTCAGACCGGGCTTTTTAATTCATAGACACAGGCAGGTACAACTCCCTATTGTGAAGTCCCTGTCGACCCACAGCATGGGTGGCTCCCTGGAACCCACCGGCGGTACACAGAAATATCCCATTGCATTGCCCAACACAGCTGAGGTAGTAATGTCGTGCTTAATGCAGGTGGGCTTCGGCCCACACTGCATGCCCCAGTCTGACTGGGGTTCTTTATAAGTGTACAGATGTAGTAAAAACTCCGTGTGCACCTACAGCATGGGTGGGTGCCAGGAAGCCACCGGCGGTACATAGAAATATCCCATTGCATTGCCCAACACAGCTGAGGTAGTAATGTTGTGCTTAACCCTTTCCAATCCAATTTGTATATGGTTTTCCTAGGGGGCTTACTCTTTTTCTGCCGTTATACAACGGCGCTATATGCTGGCTAAAGCCAGTACTGCATGAGCTGACACGTAGGATAGGCTCCAACAGCAGAGAGGCTGGCAATATACAGTAAGAGAACCCCGACGGACGTCTACCAACAACGGAGCTGTACAGCCTTAAACCCTAATGTCTTCACAGGTCACACAGTGGACTGGAAAGGGTTAATGCAGGTGGGTTTCGGCCCACACTGCATGCCCCAGTCAGACTGGGTTTCTTTATAAGTGGAAACAGATGCATTTATAATTCCCTGTGGACCCACAGCATGGGTGGGTGCCAGGAAGCCACCGGCGGTACATAGAAATATCCCATTGCATTGACCAACACAGCTGAGGTAGTTATGTCGTGCGTAATACAGGTGGGCTTCGGCGCACACTGCATGCCCCAGTCAGACTGGGGTTCTTTAGAAGTGTACAGATGTATTAAAAACTCCGTGTGCACCTACAGCATGGGTGGCTCCCTGGAACCCACCGGCGGTACATAAAAATATCCCATTGCATTGCCCAACACAGCTGAGGTAGTAATGTCGTGCTTAATGCAGGTGGGCTTCGGCCCACACTGCATGCCCCAGTCAGACTGGGGTTCTTTACAAGTGGACACATGTAGGTTAAACTCCCTGTGGACCCACTGCCTGGGTGGGTGCCAGGAAGCCACCGGCGGTACATAGAAATATCCCATTGCATTGCCCAACACAGCTGAGGTAGTAATGTCGTGCGTAATACAGGTGGGCTTCGGCCCACACTGCATGCCCCAGTCAGACGGGTTCTTTAGAAGTGTACAGATGTATTAAAAACTCAGTGTGCACCTACAGCATGGGTGGCTCCCTGGAACCCACCGGCGGTACATAAAAATATCCCATTGAATTGCCCAACACAGCTGAGGTAACGTCAGCTGTAATGCAGGTGGGCTAAAAATTTATTTGATTACACTGTAGGCGAGGGCCCACAAAAATTGCTGTATCAACAGTACTAATGTACATCCCAAAAATTGGCCATGGCCAGCCAAGAGGGCAGGTGAAACCCATTAATCGCTTTGGTTAATGTGGCTTAAGTGGTAACTAGGCCTGGAGGCAGCCCAGTGTAACGAAAAATTGGTTCAAGTTAAAGTTCCAATGCTTTTAAGCGCATTGAAACTTATAAAAATTGTTCAGAAAAATTATTTGAGTGAGCCTTGTGGCCCTAAGAAAAATTGCCCGTTCAGCGTGATTACGTGAGGTTTCAGGAGGAGGAGCAGGAGGAGGAGGAGGAGGAATATTAGACACAGATTGATGAAGCAGAAATGTCCCCGTTTTGGATGGTGAGAGAGAACGTAGCTTCCATCCGCGGGTGCAGCCTACGTATTGCTTACGTATCGCTGCTGTCCGCTGGTGGAGAACAGAAGTCTGGGGAAATCCAGCCTTTGTTCATCTTGATGAGTGTTAGCCTGTCGGCACTGTCGGTTGACAAGCGGCTACGCTTATCTGTGATGATTCCCCCAGCCGCACTAAACACCCTCTCCGACAAGACGCTAGCCGCAGGACAAGCAAGCACCTCCAGGGCATACAGCGCGAGTTCAGGCCACGTGTCCAGCTTCGACACCCAGTAGTTGTAGGGGGCAGAGGCGTCACCAAGGATGGTCGTGCGATCCGCTACGTACTCCCTCACCATCCTTTTACAGTGCTCCCGCCGACTCAGCCGTGACTGGGGAGCGGTGACACAGTCTTGGTGGGGAGCCATAAAGCTGGCCAGGCCCTTAAAGACTGTTGCACTGCCTGGGATGTACATGCTGCTCGATCTACGCACATCCCCTGCTACCTTGCCCTCGGTACTGCGCCTTCTGCCACTAGCGCTGTCGGCTGGGAATTTTACCATCAGCTTGTCCGCAAGGGTCCTGTGGTATAGCAACACTCTCGAACCCCTTTCCTCTTCGGGAATCAGAGTGGGCAGGTTCTCCTTATACCGTGGATCGAGCAGTGTGTACACCCAGTAATCCGTCGTGGCCAGAATGCGTGCAACGCGAGGGTCACGAGAAAGGCATCCTAACATGAAGTCAGCCATGTGTGCCAGGGTACCTGTACGCAACACATGGCTGTCTTCACTAGGAAGATCACTTTCAGGATCCTCCTCCTCCTCCTCCTCCTCAGGCCATACACGCTGAAAGGATGACAGGCAATCAGCCGGTGTACCGTCAGCAGCGGCCCAAGCTGTCTCTTCCCCCTCCTCCTCATCCTCCTCATGCTCCTCCTCCTCCTCCTATACGCGCTGAGAAATAGACAGGAGGGTGCCCTGACTATCCAGCGGCATACTGTCTTCCCCCGCCCCCGTTTCCGAGCGCAAAGCAGCTGTCTTTATGGTTTGCAGGGAATTTCTCAAGATGCATAGCAGAGGAATGGTGACGCTAATGATTGTAGCATCGCCGCTCACCACCTGGGTAGACTCCTCAAAATTACCAAGGACATGGCAGATGTCTGCCAACCAGGCCCACTCTTCTGAAAGGAATTGAGGAGGCTGACTCCCACTGCGCCGCCCATGTTGGAGTTGGTATTCGACTATAGCTCTCCGTTGTTCTTAGAGCCTGGCCAACATGTGGAGCGTAGAGTTCCACCGTGTGGGCACGTCGCACAGCAGTCGGTGCACTGGCAGCTTAAAGTGATGTTGCAGGGTGCGCAGGGTGGCAGCGTCCGTGTGGGACTTGCGGAAATGTGCGCAGAGCCGGCGCGCCTTTACGAGCAGGTCTGACAAGCGTGGGTAGCTTTTCAGAAACCGCTGAACCACCAAATTAAAGACGTGGGCCAGGCATGGCACGTGCGTGAGGCTGCCGAGCTGCAGAGCCGCCACCAGGTTACGGCCGTTGTCACACACGACCATGCCCGGTTGGAGGCTCAGCGGCGCAAGCCAACGGTCGGTCTGCTCTGTCAGACCCTGCAGCAGTTCGTGGGCCGTGTGCCTCTTATCGCCTAAGCTGAGTAGTTTCAGCACGGCCTGCTGACGCTTGCCCACCGCTGTGCTGCCACACCGCGCGACACCGACTGCTGGCGACATGCTGCTGCTAACACATCTTGATTGCGAGACAGAGGAGGAGGAGGAGGAGGAGGAGGGTGCTTTAGTGGAGGAAGCATACACCTCCGCAGATACCAGCACCGAGCTGGGGCCCGCAATTCTGGGGGTGGGTAGGACGTGAGCGGTCCCAGGCTCTGACTCTGTCCCAGCCTCCACTAAATTCACCCAATGTGCCGTCAGGGAGATGTAGTGGCCCTGCCCGCCTGTGCTTGTCCACGTGTCCGTTGTTAAGTGGACCTTGGCAGTAACCGCGTTGGTGAGGGCGCGTACAATGTTGCGGGAGACGTGGTCGTGCAGGGCTGGGACGGCACATCGGGAAAAGTAGTGGCGACTGGGAACTGAGTAGCGCGGGGCCGCCGCCTCCATGATACTTTTGAAGGACTCCGTTTCCACAACCCTATACGGCAGCATCTCAAGGCTGATGAATTTTGCGATGCGGACGGTTAACGTTTGAGCGTGCGGGTGCGTGGCGGCGTACTTGCGCTTGCGCTCCAACAGTTGCGCTAGCGACGGCTGGACTGTGCGGTGCGAGACATTGGTGGATGGGGCCGAGGACAGCGGAGGTGAGGGTGTGGGTGCAGGCCATGAGACGGTCGTGCCTGTGTCCTGAGAGGGGGGTTGCATCTCAGTGGCAGGTTGGGGCACAGGGGGAGAGGCAGGGGTGCAAACCGGAGGCGCTGAACGGCCTTCGTCCCACCTTGCGGGGTGCTTGGCCATCATATGTCTGCGCATGGTGGTGGTGGTGAGGCTGTTGGTGTTGGCTCCCCGGCTGAGCTTTGCGCGACAAAGGTTGCACACCACAGTTCGTCGGTCGTCAGGCGTCTCTGTGAAAAACTGCCAGACCTTAGAGCACCTCGGCCTCTGCAGGGTGGCATGGCGCGAGGGGGCGCTTTGGGAAACACTTGGTGGATTATTCGGTCTGGCCCTGCCTCTACCCCTGGCCACCGCACTGCCTCTTGCAACCTGCCCTGCTGATGCCCTTGACTCCCCCTCTGAAGACCTGTCCTCCTGAGTAAGCGTTGCACACCAGGTGGGGTCAGTCACCTCATCGTCCTGCTGCTCTTCCTCCGAATCCTCTGTGCGCTGCTCCCTCGGACTTACTGCCCTTACTACTACCTCACTGCAAGACAACTGTGTCTGATCGTCATCGTCCTCCTCACCCACAGAAAGTTGTTGAGACAGTTGGCGGAAGTCCCCAGCCTCATCCCCCGGACCCCGGGAACTTTCGAATGGTTGGGCATCAGTGACTATAAACTCCTCTGGTGGGAGAGGAACCGCTGCTGCCCAATCTGAGCAGGGACCCGAGAACAGTTCCTGGGAGTGTTCCCGCTCCTGAGCAGGTGTCATTGTAGTGGAGTGAGGAGGCTGGGAGGAAGGAGGAGCAGCAGACAGAGGATTCGGATTTGCAGCAGTGGACGGCGCAGAACTGCGTGTTGACGATAGGTTGCTCGAAGCACTTTCTGCCATCCAGGACAGGACCTGCTCACACTGCTCATTTTCTAATAACCGTCTCCCGCGTGGACCCATTAATTGGGCGATGAATGTGGGGACGCCAGAAACGTGCCTCTCTCCTAATCGCGCAGCAGTCGGCTGCGACACACCGGGATCAGGAGCTCGGCCTGTGCCCACACCCTGACTTGGCCCTCCGCGTCCTCGGCCGCGTCCACGTCCTCTAGGCCTACCCCTACCCCTCAGCATGCTGTATTACCAGTGATTTGATTTCACAGGCAGGAAATAAATTGGCGCAAGACTGCAGGCCAAATATAATTTTTGCACTTTTTGGAAAACGAAAGGCCCCACTGCCTCTAGTGAATGAATAATCTAAGTTTAATAACTGTGCTGTGTCCCTGCTAATGTGTCACAGAACGTGAGGGTAGCAGAGTTATTAACTGTGGCAGAGCAGGTATTTTTTTCCCAATTAAGGAAAGCAAATGGCGAAGCCAGCAGTAAAGCGTAGCTGGGTGCGTCTGATTTAGCAATGTTGTTCACGCAGCTCACACGTGTCCACAGCCCTTAGGACGGACAGAGGCTGGACAAATAGATTTGTTTTCAGTTTTTTTCCACCAAAAGGCAGCACTGCGTATATTCAATGAACATGAGAAGTGTAATAACTGTGCTGTGTCCCTGCTTATGTGTCACAGAACGTGAGGGTAGCAGAGTTATTATAACTCTGGCAGAGCAGGTATTTTTTTCCCAATTAAGGAAAGCAAATGGCGAAGCCAGCAGTAAAGCGTAGCTGGGTGCGTCTGATTTAGCAATGTTGTTCACGCAGCTCACACGTGTCCACAGCCCTTAGGACGGACAGAGGCTGGACAAATAGATTTGTTTTCAGTTTTTTTCCACCAAAAGGCAGCACTGCGTATATTCAATGAACATGAGAAGTTTAATAACTGTGCTGTGTCCCTGCTTATGTGTCACAGAACGTGAGGGTAGCAGAGTTATTATAACTCTGGCAGAGCAGGTATTTTTTTCCCAATTAAGGAAAGCAAATGGCGAAGCCAGCAGTAAAGCGTAGCTGGGTGCGTCTGATTTAGCAATGTTGTTCACGCAGCTCACACGTGTCCACAGCCCTTAGGACGGACAGAGGCTGGACAAATAGATTTGTTTTCAGTTTTTTTCCACCAAAAGGCAGCACTGCGTATATTCTATGAATAATAACTGTGTTGTGGCCCTGCCTATACAATTCTTTCCCTGCAGTATCAATGGAGGGTGGAATGTTCTGCAGAGGCGATTTTGAGAAGCCAAAAAAAAATGCAGCACAGCTAACAGCAGCCTGGACAGTACTGCACACGGATAAATATGGCCCTAGAAAGGACCGTTGAGGTTCTTGAAGGCTACACTCACTCCTAACACTCTCCCTGCCTATGCAGCACTTCTGTCCCTAATGCCAGGTGCAACGCTCTGCAGAGCCGATTTTGAGAAAAAAAAAAATGGCACTGCTAACAGCAGCCAACGCACAGCTATCAGTGGCCCTAATAAAGACCTTTGGGGGGTCTTGAAGCCTACACTAACTACCAATTCTTTCCCTACAGCAGCTCCGGTACAAACAGCACTGTCCCTCATCTAACTCACCAGGCATCTGAGCCGAACCGCGGGAGGGGCCGACTTTTATGTTCGGGTGACACCTGATCTTCCCAGCCACTCACAGCAGGGGGGTGGTATAGGGCTTGAACGTCACAGGGGGAAGTTGTAATGCCTTCCCTGTCTTTCAATTGGCCAGAAAAGCGCGCAAACCTCTCAGGGAAGGAAGTGAAAGTAACCAGAACACCGCATGGTGTTCGTTACGAATAACGAACATCCCGAACACCCTAATATTCGCACGAATATCAAGCTCGGAAGAACACGTTCGCTCATCTCTAATGAAAAAACATCCAATTTTTGAGGACATAACAGGCTTTTTTTTGCATAACTGCAGGGATATCTGTGTGTACATTTCATGCAGGTGTAGTGTCACATTTATAATATACTGTATGAAAATTGCCAAGCCATTTTTTTCTTGTCGGTTAACATAAATTTTAAATGAATTCAGATTTAGGGCTTAGTCAGACGGGCGTTTTTTCGTGCGATTTGCGCACGCGAATGCGTCCGGCGATTTTATAAAACCATTGCTTTGCAATGGTATCGGACACATGAGCACTTTTTATGCGCTCGTCCGATAAATTATAGAACAGAAATCGCAGATCGAACCTATCTGCGATCTGCGATTCCTATTCTCTTCTAGACAAATCCTTCTTCTCTGCCACAGCTGTAACAGCTGTGGCAGAGAAGAACAATGTTTGCCCATTGAATGCAATGGAGCCGGCAATACAGCCGGCTCCATTGAAAGCAATGGGCTGTCGGCGAGCGCAGGATGAATTGTCGGGAAGGGCTTAAATATATAAGCCCTTCCCTGCAATTCATCCAGAAATGTGAATTCATGAATGGGTGTGAGTGAGAGCTGCCTCTGATTGGTCAGGCTGTGACCAATCAAAGGCAGTTCATTAAGGAGAACTGCCGGCCGGCCGCGCTGAACTCCGTTTGCCGGGACAAGGTGAGTATATATATTTTTTTATTTTTACACATTTCTGGATGATATATTTAAGCCCTTCCTGACAATTCATCACGAGATCGCCCACAGCGCATTGCTTTCAATGGAGCCGGCTGTATTGCCGGCTCCATTGAATTCAATGTGCTGGACAGCTCTGGCCCGTTTCTATTGAAACGTGGCTAGGAGCAGTTTTTTCGGGCGATTTTTCGGCCCCGGTCACGCGATTTGCGGATGCGCATCCGTCATGCAATCCGCAAATCGCGGCAAAAAACGCCCATGTGACTACGGCCTTACCTTCAATATGCCAATATTGGCAATTCTTATCTTAGACTGACAAAGAGAATTTAACAAATGGCTATTGATTGCAACACATATAACTGACTGATCAAAAGTAACAAGCTATGTTATATTTTGGTAGTAATATATTCCCAAAGTATTCAAAAATAGGCCTAAACTATCCATAAAAATGTATTCAGTTAATCAATAATTAACTTGACAGCTTGCATGATGATGCTGTAATAGATGAAGCAACTCTTCATTGTTTATCTTTCTACTTTGTAGTTCTAGACTTTTTTCTTTTCTTGATGGGCCTCAACATTCCTAAATAAATCATTTATATTATTTACAGCTTGTTAGATATTCTACAATATCTTCATATTATATCCCCCTTTCACAGTTTAGACAAATCTAAAATGATAATTCTTTATTAATTATATTTAAAAATTACTTAAACGAACACGGGGCACAACACAGAAGCCACTGGGTTGATGGAGATATGAGAGTCTCTTCAAGGACCTAGGTGCCACATCCTAATACTGCTTCCCTCTGTATACAATCATAACAGAGAGGAAGAGCATGTTATGGGAAGTTGGCAACGTACAGTGGCTTTAATCAACGAACAATTAAAAAGAACTCGGACCAAATTCTATACTAGTATCCCTCTCTTGTGCTCTTAGTTCACTATCAAAGTAATGAACAACTCAGCTACCATCACTAGATAGACTCAGCAATGAAGCTTAAATAGATGATGAGCATAGTATAGTTTTAAACAGAGGGAAAATAAGTTTCTAGAGAGCTGTGTTGTAATAAAGGTTGATTGAAATATATCATGCAGTAGTGCGGTTCTTCATATCATTATTCAGAAACCTATATGCCTCTCTAGAAACCCTCTTATGCTTAAATTCATGCGAGCAAAAGAGAAAGGATATAAGGACAAGTTGTGGGCCCAGTATAAATGTCAGTGAGCACACTTCTTCTCCTTCCAGGGCCTGTTTAGTAGTCCTGGATTCTTAATTCATTCAGATTACTAATATCGGCATTGACGCACTCATAGTTAGCTCTCTCAGTACTGTATAATCTCTTTCCATTTATTCTCAACGCGTTTCTCCGCTAATAATGGCGGGTCATCAGGAGATCAATGAGTTTAGTACTAAAGGATCAATTTTATATGTTTATTAGTACAAAAAGCACGAATCATTGGTGCTTGTTCATAATGTATTTCCGAGTTTACTCCGAACCAATATCAAGCATATACTGCCAAGTAACGGTAATATCTCGTGTTTATATAGAGGGAGACTCTTTGAGGTATTAGAATGAAAGTGGCATTAGAGATGTGGGCTAATAGTGGGTCTTGAAGGACCTTTTTGCCAAAGGATGCCCCCTGACCAGACCGAGACTGTTGTCCAAGATAGTCTATATAACAGCTAGGTCTGATTCAGTATCTCAGCATGCACAGTAGCAACTCTTTGACTGTGCCTGAGAACGGGCAATATAGAGCAGATAATGTCTGTAGCGGCAGTTGTATTAGAGGAGACCTCTTTAGAGAATAAGCCTTCTTTAGAGAATAAGCCCTCTTATGTCAACATGGATAAAGCGTGCACAGTAGCAATTCTTTAACTGTGCCTGTGAACGGGCAAAATAGAGCAAATACTGCCTATAGCGGCAGTTATATTAGAGGAAGCCTCTTTTTTAAATTAGAGAATAAGCCCTCTTATGCCAACAAATAAAAAAAAAAAAATTGACCCCTGTCAAATAGTGCAAGGCTCAGGTTTGCCAATAAAGATGGTATAGGCAAAACCTGAGTCTGATCTAGTAGCTAGATATATGCACAGTGGGGTCACTGTAGCAGAGTCTCCAAGTCCCTAAATAGGTCTCTATCTGAGATATAGTGGTATAGAGTATAGCATGAATAGAGCAGCGCCTCTGGCCTTGATGGTAGGTCAGGGCATCTTCATATTATATAGATTTTAATCTGAGCTGAATTCTAAATTCTGTTTACATATAGAGGGACATTTCCCAATATCAGTATCACTGAAAAGTGAAGCAAAAAAATAATTTTCATTGAAATACCGGTAATTAAAATTGCCAAACTAACAATACATCAACAATCGCAGACTAGCGCCTAATCCTGTCATACCTATACCATAATATTACATAGTAGCATGGTACCAACTATCCTTATTTATATGCTAAAAAAGAAACTATGAAAACCTAGAAAAGGATGGCCATGTGTAGAAACGTAACCATTCTTTAATACCCTGCTAAGCCTAGGCTATCAGGATGTGATCATACAAATTGGAACTATATTTGCAAAAGAGGCCAGCTCATAAAGATCAAATCAAGGGAATTAAGGATATATCCTATTCTCATGAATATCCAATACTGTATGTCATCAAGGATGTCAGAAAACAGCAATTATGCATCATTTTATGCTTGTAATTGACATGTAGAAAAATAGCTAATGCATCATGGGTGCAAGATAATAAATGTATACACACCTCATTAGAATAATTCACATGTCAATGGAGCCAGAACAAGTTTGTGCACAAAAAGCACTGATACTGTCAGTGTAAATAAATATACATGACCAGTCCTAGTCCTGATGCGTTTACCCAGTTGCATTTCATCAGTGGACAAATAAAACTCAAAGTGATGCACATATAGATGATCCGATGCATGTCACTCAATGGGGTAGGACAACAGGTTCAAAATGACCACAAAGCAGGTATTTTAATAATGGCATTTGTTCACCTCCACAGTGTAATTTCTTAAAATTCCTTGCTTGTTCAGCCTGTATATTCTCTATACATAACTTTACTGGATGACCTGTATTTTCAGAAATGTAGTCTGGAGCTTCTATGGCACACTACAACTCTGAACTAGTGTGAATAGAGGTTAATATTATCAAGGATTTGCAAGTAAGAGTTTGTCATAGGTAAAACTGTTGACTTACGATGGCATCACTTGGACCTCCATCATGGTGTCTGTTGTTTTTGAGGCCAAGAATAGCACTTCAAGCTATCCTTACATCCATGAACAGTATGGACATAGCCTTAATTCTATCTTTCTAGCAATGTAAATTTATCTCAACACAATTTCTTGGAAGTTGAGGGTTTATTCTGTTAAAATAAATAAAACATTTTATGTGTTATACAGTGTTGTCCTTGATAATTTTATATGGTTTACCAATAGTTGAAGTAAAAGTCTAAAGAAAAAATACAAATACATTAAATACATTTCGTCCTTATGAGAAATTATGTGTTAGGCATTTCATCAACATACCAGTCACCATTGCCTTCTGTACATCATTGATTGTCTCCATATGTAGCATGTTATCAGCAGGTTTGATCAGCATTACTTGCAAATACACAAACAAAATATTTGCCACTTTCCTTTATTCAACATGGATTCTGCAAAGTGTTGTGACTAAATAATCATATATTTCTTTCTCACATTTAGAATCTACTTGTCATTTTTTAGACATAAAAGCAAATTTTCTGCTATGTCTACGAATACATATCTGCCTAATGCATGCAATTAAATTGTATCATGTTGAACACCAGCATTTCCTTCATAAGTACATGTTTGTCAGACATCATACTATTTTGTTCTTCAAATTTGTAACTTTAGTATCTCAAGATATACATTTTTTCAGAATACAGGATTTTACAAATTTATGGTTTCACATATAGCTACATGACTAGGGATGAGAGATTAATGGAATATTAATTTTGCAACATCATTTTCTGAAAGTCATCATGGATGGAGATGGCCAGTTCTGGCTCCCATTGAAATCAATGGGAGGGAAGTTGGAATTCAATAATGTGTGTGCGTTTCTATTAATGCTGCTCAGTTACTAGCACTATTGCCTTGCAGTATGGATAGGTGCTCGGTTCAAATTCCATGAAGGTCAGTATCTGCAAAAAACGCCATCCAGATGATGCCCTTGGTTAGATTTGAAACTACAACTCCAGCACTGTAAAAGCAGCATTATTAACAACTGGGCCTCCACACTCACCTATATCACTCTGGATGAGAAGAAAAACAACAAGAATAAATACAAAGAGAACATAAAAAAACTTATCCAGATTTTGCTCTTGGTCAGATTGAAACCTACAACTACAGTACAGCAAAATAGCAGTGCTAATAACTGAGCCAACACACTTCTTTCTTCTGAAGAGGAGAAAAATATGGAGAAGAATAAGGATAACAAACACAAAGAGATCATACATAATTCATGCAGATGTTGTCCACAATCTGCCATGAACCTAGAACCCCAGTGCTACAACACAATAGTACTAGCCAGTGGTCCACCAAAGCTTCTTCCTGCTTTATCATCTTAGGCCTCCTCTTCTTTTCATTCTCCTTCTCCTCAGTCTTCTCATTCTTATACTTCTACTACAACTCTTGACCTTTATTCTTCTTCTCCTTCACTTTTTTCATATTGTCTTTCTCCACCAGAGAAGCATAAGAAGGAGGAACTAAAAGAAGGACGAACAAGAATGGTGACAGTCACTAGCTGTTGCGTTACTAAAGTTTTAAGTTCAAATCTGTCCAAGGGCAAGATTTGGATGATGCTTTTATGTTCTCTTTGTGTTTATTCTTCCTGTTCTCATCTAGAGAAAAAATGCACAGTCGTGGTTACTCAGTTGTTAGCAATGCTGTCTTTCGGCACTGGAGTTGAAGATTCAAATCTAACCAAGAGCCGCATCTGGATGAGTTTTTTAGGCTTTCTTTGTGTTTATTATTGTTGTGGCTCTGCCTGCAAGCACGGAATGAAGAAGTGCAGTGGCTTGGTTGTTAGCACTGCTTAGCCTGGGTGAGATAAAATTCCAGTACATGTCTTTATTTTGGATCCCAGTGAGCTCAGCTGAGTCCACTGAGTTAATCACTGGGACCTAAAAGGCAGTCAGGGTCTGAGCTTGTAGGGAGCACATTGACCATGATGGACTTCTGCTGTTTGCTGACCATTGCTGGATGTTAGTAGTAAGTGAGAGAACTACTGTTTAGTTAGTGCCTTGACAGGCATTGCCACAATATATATGTATTCTGAGGGGTTAGCTACATAGTGAATACAAAAAATCATCAGACTAGCCCTTTAAGGTGAAAGTCAGTTCCTGTTTAGTGTTGCCCATCCTCACTAAAGTCTTCCACCCAGCAGGTCCGGCAGCCAGTGACTGCTTAGTGTCACAGAGCAGCTCAACTTTTAAATAATGTTTGCAAGTGTTAGGTGGCTGTCACTGCCATAAAATTTTTTGACCACTATATGTCACTAAATGTATGAGCAGTTTATTCTTAGCATTTTATTATCATTAAATATGCATTTTAGTTTTGAAATTAAAAAAAATAACTTCACACTCTGCAAATAATCTCAGGAATCCTCTTTGTCTCGCCCTTTTATTTTGCATCCTACTTGAGAGGTAGCTCCAGGTTACACGTTTGTCCACATATTCTGTACAAATGCCACACATTAAAAAAGCAAGGAGATCTATCAATTATTAGTGAAAATAGCTCAGAGCAGTACTTAAAAAATGTTAAAAGTATTGATGATGTGCTAAACACACAGATGGTTAAGGCAACCTAAGTCACAAGTCTGTAAGACAAATTTAACACAGGTAAGATTTAAGGACTTGAAAATTTCAAAATTACTTTCTCAAGTTTTAAGAACATAAATGATTTTGCAATTAAAGCTTCATGGGAACAATCATATATAATTCAAGAACTTGAATATATTTGTGTCTCTTGATTGCTAATTAAACTTTAAGTAGTGAGACAAAATACAGCCTGGTCAGTGTTCAAACACATGGCAATGTAGAGACCAGAGTTAAACAGTAGCGAATGAATGAATTTGTTTGATGATTAGATGTTAATGTTATTTAATATATTTACAGTAACATACTGAATCAGGAAAAGTGTTTCTTTACGTTGTCCATCATCCTAATTACTTTTATGCGTGTAAAATTTATAGTAAAATTGCAAGTGAAAATATAACACACATATAGCATGTCTTTTTTTGAATCATTGATTCTATTTCACATTCTCAAAATTTAAAAATGTTGTTTATCAGTCACATTAATTACCCAAAATTCAGTACTCAAATGATTTAGCATAAACATATTTTAATTTGAAATATTTATTTACAGCATTTTTACAATTTCGTAAGTTATCTGATTCTAAAATTAAATATTTATAAACCAGGATATGGCAATATCTTTATATAAATTCAGATAATTACAGGACATTCAAATATGCATGGTAGAATATTCAGGGCTAATGCACATGGCTGTATTGTGGCTCATTTTGGACAGCGCTGTAATAGGGCTGCCATAGAGATGAATGAAATCTCTACTGTATTGATGCATCTTCCAAATTTATTGCATGGAGACTGTAGTACAGCAGGCTCCACAAACAGGGTTTGGCCATATCCATTAGCACATCAATTCCTGGATAGTCTGTAAAAAGAGGGCACATTTATCCAGTGTCTGTGAACAAAAATTGATGCCCCCATGATTTTTGATAGGCCGTTGGTATGTGAGCAGATTATTATGACTGTAATTAACGTCATTTTACAGCTCGCAGTAAATAAAAATAATGAGTTCATATCAGTATCTGCGCTACAGTATAGAACATGTATCATTTATAATCTTTGTAATTCGGTATGGTTTTCTGATATGTCTTTAAAAAATGTTGTCTGTCCATGATTTTTGGATAAGTTGTTCAGAAAAAAGAACAATTCGGGTTGGCAACCCTGATATCTATGTGTTCTCAAATTGCAGATTTTTACCTTGGAACACCTGTTGCATCAGTAATCTGTAACAATTATGTTCAATTGATGATTTGTATTGCTATTGCAAAATAAATCAGCCTGTTGTTTTCAGGATATCTGCATTGGTATGCCTAGACCATATTTGAAGTCAATGCCCAAATTAAAGGTATTGCCCAAATTATCTTTCAGTTTTTTCTTGAGCCTATTATAATATTTAAATAAACATAAAGGTAAATTATGTTGCTAATCTAGATATTGCTACAACTAGAAAACGCCTGTGCAGCAGAAGCAATTAATATGTGATGATCCCTTTGAAAACTACCCTAGATTTGCCTCAATGATTGGGGGGATTCTCAACAGTGAGGCTCACTACATAGGTATACAATTTTAGCAGCCCTTGATTTTGAGACATTTTAGGACTATTTTCAACCCCTAGATTTAAACAGTTGCAGCAATCACTGATTATAAAATACTGAGCTATTGAAACGCAACAGATATTAGAATATACTATATCATTCTCTTATAGAGCGACCAAGCTTTACTTCTGACTGCCTACTATTTAACATTAAAAAGGCATGTAATATAAAACAGTAACTGAGCTACAGTACATATGTGTGTCAGATGTGGGCTACATTTAGGAGGACTTGAATGCAACGTTTGGGGTTAACCTCCTGGAGGAAAGTCACCAAGGTAGATTTTTGCTAGACCGTGGTCAAAGAACATCCATGCACATGAGCGTGTAGATACTGTGTATAGATATGCACAAAAAATAGACCATAGTAATACACTGCATATAGGTGGCGATTTATACGTAACCTCTATGAGACAGAGTGGGAAATTAAAAAAAAAAGACAGAGTTAAACTACACATGAGCACGATTATTGTTCATTTTCACTTGTTTGAACAATTTTTTTGAACGATAATCATTTTTCAAAAAAGGGCCTTTAGAGTTAAAACCATTAG
This sequence comes from Eleutherodactylus coqui, assembly GCF_035609145.1. Classification (NCBI taxonomy): domain Eukaryota; kingdom Metazoa; phylum Chordata; class Amphibia; order Anura; family Eleutherodactylidae; genus Eleutherodactylus; species Eleutherodactylus coqui. The sequence goes on along the minus strand of NC_089837.1, from coordinate 422,688,796 downwards.
TTCCAAACCAGAATAATGGCTGCAGACTAAAATGTGCCAAACCTTTTAAGAATACCTATTGGATGTGCAGGTAACAGATTTTTTTTCTCTATAGTGTTAGATATGGGATTACCACTGGGGGCGCCAGGGTCCGGTTGGTTCGGGGTGCTCGTCCGTGTGCTGCAGGGGCCTGGTCTGCCAGTTCTATCTGATGTTGCCCCACTCTGGTGGTTGGTCACGGCGGCTGGCGGCCCGTCCCGCATCCTACGCGGGCACGTCTGTTCGCTGGTCGGTTGTGCAGCACTCGAGCTGGTGCGCGCCACCATCGGGAGGCGGCTTTATGATCCCCTCCAGGTGTCATGTGACTTTGCCCTGCCCCTCTGTGCGGGGAGTTCTGTATATAGCCCTGGCTGGCCCAGACACTGGTGCCAGTGTTTGGTTTTGTCTCATTCAGCCTACACCCGCATTTATTGACCTGTTTCTCTTGTGTTTGACTTTGGCTTTTCTCCTGACCCTGCTTCTGTTTTGCCCTCCTGTACTCCACACGTGTTTTTCGGTTTTGACCCTGCTTGTTTACGACAGCTCTCTGGTTTGCCCATTTGTAGCTTCCCATCAATTACGCGGTGCTCATCTGCCAGTTGCCCTGTTCCTCCTCCTGTTGGGGTCCCTGTCACTAGTGCAGTGCAGGGACCGTCGGCCAGTTGTCACCCTAGGGCCTAGCCCAGGAGGGCAAGTAGGTAGGGACACAGGAGAGGGCTGGAGTAGGGATCCCCTGTACATCTTCCTCGGCCAGCCCTAACACATAGTTTCTATTGTAAGAGAAATTTTAAGAGGCCTTTTTATTGATAGACAGATACATAATAACATCTAAACTCCTCTACAATTTGCACTGGATCATGGAGACTAATATTGTTGTGTCCCTTTATCTTAAGGATTTATGTTATCAGGGCACAAGGGTAAATAAACCTTACCAGAGACCTAACACACTCTTATTTACAAATTCATAACTGAATTTGCTATTTGAGTTTCTCAACCTCGTGTACCTTTTAAGCAAAAACAATTTATGTATCCCCTAATGTCTTCAAGTTCCTGCAAAACTTTTGGACTATGCTTATGTAAGGATTCCAGCTCCGTGATATTTTGAGACAGACTAGTGATCTGGGAGGCCTGCTCTTTATTATAGATGAGAGCTGTGTTGTAGTAAGATTCCATGTAAAATACAATTGAGAGTTTCCCAATGAATTGGAGTGGAATCTCCATCATGTACTGCAAGGAAGTCAGAGATACTCTTGTGGATTCCTGCCTCACAAAGTGGGCCACGTACGAGATTGTCATTAAGCTGCCACTGCCATGAATAGGGGCTATATTAGGGAAATCTAGGTACAAATATACTGGCAAATGGTCTGACCACACCGAGGAACCTATCCGGGACTCTGGGTGGCAGATCAACAAATTATAAGAGATAATGACTATAGACATGCTGAACATAGGAGAAGTAACTATTGTTTCTATCTACAAGGTATAAAATACTCCAAATATCAAAATAGTCAAATTAAAGTCTCCTGCCACCACTACCAGCCCTTTGGCAAATTCCTGCAGCTTGGAGAACAAGGAGCAACAAGTATGGAGTAGGTCCTGATTAGGAAGATAAAGATTGGCTATAATAATAACTTTGGACTGAATAGGAAGTTTAAGGAACAAACAACTCATTGTCTTGCCGCTCCCCCAAGAGCTCATGTGATAAGGTCCTATGCAAAGCAATACCGATTCCCCTAGATTCGGCGTCTGTTTTAGGACTATGAAACCAAGTAAGATAACAAGGATATGCCCTAATGTAAGATGGGTTTCCTGCAATAATAACATGCGGCCCTTAATCATAGCATGTTGGATATTGGATCACTTTTCTTGAATATTAAATCCCAAAATTGATTAAGCACCATGTTCTCTGAGCCATCTAATGTGAGGAGAAAGAGAGAAAGAGTAAAAGAAAAAAAAAGGGATCGGGAAGGGAAGAAGAAAATAAAAAAGGGGTGTAAAGGAAAGTATAGGAGGATAAAAGAACTAGAAAAAGACTAGAAAGGAATGACAACTAGAAGCATAAAAGAAACAAATACAAACCCCAGTGAAGGATACAACTTCCTTGAACCTACTCCAGAGAGCGTAAAATGCATAAACATAAATGCAACCTGAGGGTTACCCTAGCCATAGGGGTGTTCCAGCTAAGTCAAACAAAACATAACCCAGGGAGTATGGCTCTGCATGTGGGCAACACTGTGTATAATATATAGGAAAAATATTTGTTGTGACAAAAAAAACTAGGCATCTCAAAGAGAAAAAAAGGAGTGAAAGAAACAAATCCTTGTTTGCAGGCCATTCTGTTTTAAAATCTGTGTTACGTAAATAGTGTGGATGAGAGTTAGAAATAAAAGCATAAACCAAGAAGGGTGTCTCATAATTCACAGGGCCCATAAAAGGGATTGCAGATGGTGGGGGGTGCAAAGAATCAAACAGTTTTCTGCAACCGTAGACCTGTGTGTAATCCATATGTCACAGTTATCGCATACAGGTGATAAAATACTGTGTAAAGTATAAAAAGCCATGGTTTCAAAAAGACAAATACAAGTTGAAAGTTGCTCATCAGTGGTGTGGACATTAACTCCACAGCATAAAGAAAAAAATTAAATCACTGTGGAATAACCTCTGAATACACGTAGTAATAAACCAGAAACAAGATCCTACAATCTCTGAAATAGTGCCATACATAGGCACTTAAAAGCGATAAACGTCCAGGCCAAAGATGACCTAGCAACTCCATTAACAGGCCCAAAATCGCAACATCCTGACATTAAGATATCGATCCATTAGGTGGGATATGCACGGTGGTGAATGAAGAGATCAAATGAGTCTATGTAGGAAATCACATGAAGCTTTATACATACATTAACTCCATCATACCCTAAACAAGTATGACCATCTGAAAACCAAATTCCTGGAACCTCCCCTTCTATCATACATGCAACCCCCAAATTTGAGGAACTTTATAATAAGGAGTTCATTGCCCTCTGACATACAAAAAGGAACGTATCCCTACAATGTAAGAAGCTGTAATACCTGCTTACATGTACTGACCATGGACAAGATACAAATCACCAATAGACAGCAGGACTATAAGATTGCTGGGACACTCACATGTTCCACGTGTGATAATGTGTACCGGATCCTGTAAGTAAATGTTCTGTTGGGGGGGCTTTATGTTGGAAAAACGGGACAAAAACTGAAAGTCTCATCACCACACAATAAAGAAAGAAAAACAGAAGTAACCTGAGACTGAGCACTTCTCTAGTCATGGACACAACATAGAACACATGAAAGTCACCATATTAAAAAGAATTTGGAAGTAAAAAATTTTTAACAACTTTTGACACTTTGAACAGAGGGCTACATTCTTCAAGAGGTGACTTCATGCGTGACTGGGAAGTATGATAAATCTATAGCACAGATAATACTCTGGCCTGGTGACCCCCTAACACTAATTCAGAGACCAAAAAACCTTCACATCTTTATCAATTGACTATTTAAGTATTTATTTATTTATTTCTCTACTCATCCAATTGGGGTATTCTTTTTGATATGTCTGGGATGATTTAGTGAATTCTGCACTGAGCAGGGGGTTGGACCAGATGACCCTAGAGGTCCCTTCCAACTCTACTATTGTATGATTCTTTTAATTGCAAATTAATCACATCCATGCCTGTGCCTTGTCATAAGTATGTGTGTATGTATGCCTCTTCGGATCTATTTCATTATGCTTGAAGAAGAACTCTGGGTAGGTTCGAAAGCTCGCCATAACATCATGTATTTTTATTAGCCATTAAAAGGTATCATATCTACAAGATTACTTGGTTTCTCTTGCTGGGAACAATCACATTTTTAATTGAAGAGCTAACCCATCTGCCTGAGGAGACAGAGCTGGGTGGAAGTCTGGTGAAAGAATGAACATTGAGGTGTAACATTGTCTACAGGCCAGATGCCACTGGAGCAGAGGCAAAAATGGTGAATCTTGTATCTCTATAACTGGGAGTCTCAGCACTTGTCTCAGAAATGTCTCAGAAATGTTTGTTTGGCTTCTAATAAGAAATACAGAATCATTGAAGCGAATTTGCAGTTGGAAAGGGTGTCCCCTTTGTCATGGTAAACATCCAAAAATGGAGGGTATGCTTGAAGTTTAACAAGTGTAACTCGAGACAAGTTCACCATAAGTTGAAGATCCCAACCCTTGTATATTAACCCTTTTTGGAGGTAAACTTGACACATAATGTCCTCCTTATTTGTGAAAAAATGCATTCACTATTATTTCTCTAGGTTTTGCAGGGTATGGGTTTGTGAGGACCAAGAGAGCAATGTTCTCTATCTCCAGTTCCTTGTCCAGTGGTTCTTTTAACATAATGTTTGTCAGGGTAATTTCTGCGTACAGCACCAATCAGGCCCACCCCAATGCCCCGCTGCCGGCGGTAAAGAAGAGACACCACACACGGAGGTCTGGTATAGTTCCTCACACGGGGACATAACTGCGCACTTTATTACAGATTACATGGGATCTTATACCCTTTGGTCTCATCACTAGGAATGGGTGATGGTCTCATTGGCTCAAATTCCCCGCATAACCGTATATGTTAAGTCCGGATTTCCGGCTGAGACACTGATAATCATATACGTAGTTAAACAGTCGTTATCTTGATACGGCGCCTCTGGGAAAACAGCCAAGCACGCGGCCTTCGTGTTCGGTTCTGTATCATCTCTGAATTTCTGGACACATCTTTCTCTCAGCCTTGCAAACTTTTGGAATATCTGATGTAAGGCGACATATAGGTTTTTCTCATTTTAACTTTGAATAGAACTTGCATACAGGTATAAAAGCATAAAAAACATTTGGCAATATATACATATACCCTCACAAACCCCCCTAAAAACTTATATGGAGATCAAGCACCAGGCCTTGCACTCTTCCTCGGTCGCCTCTCCCTTGCGTCAGGGTTTCTCCACTGCCCGTAAGGCCCTACTCCTAGGAGGGGGGATCCCTACCTCACCTCAGAAGGAGGCCATGGATTCCCTGGGCTCATTTCCGGGCATCCATACCCTCTATCTGTACAAGTTAACACCCCGCAGAGTGTGCCCTCGCTCGAACCTAAGGTCTTCTGCACTAACCCTAGGCAAATGGGAATTCCACTGACAGTCCATCTTAGGAGATCGGGACAGGCGCAGTACTCGTACATTTCTCCATTCTTCTGGTAACGTACGTGGTTGGCATTATCGGAACTGGCTCTTCATCTTTTTCAAACAAGGGAAACGTTGGTGTCACATTATCCAGTCCCTTACTCATACTCTTTTTGATCAAAAGGATAATACATGTACATGAAGTTACATACCCCACCTCTTTCTGCTAAAATCATATCCAGGCCACTCTATTTTGGAACGCCATGGATGCAGTAGGCCCTAACTGGTCAGCTAACCCTTGTAAAGCATCTCTGGTGTAGTTTACAAACCTCTGCTGATTGTAATAGATATAATTCATCCAATCTATATTATTATTAACAGGGACAATAGCAAATAAGAACTCATAACCTGCTTTAACCTGATCTCTAGAATTAAATTCATCTGGCACCCCCCTTGGCACTCCTATTGCATCTATGTATACATGTGGATAAAAGTTACCACCTAGAGCGTCAACTTCTCTCTTAGCACGATGCGGTGTTAGATTCTCACCCTCAGTGTAGTCTTCATATTGCACATTTGATTGTATTAATTTGTTCTGATCCCTGAAACAGGGGGCTAGTGTACAGTAGTCAAAGGTGTGTGTTAGTGGAATTGTACCACATTAAAGCATGTAAAGGATATGCAGGATCATGAGTTCTTTCAGTGCGAAGTGTGGATCCAAGTGGGCTTTCCTTCGAGCTTGACTGCAGTTGGGGTGCTGAGCAACATCTGGTAGGGACATTCAAACAGGGTTTCTCTCTCAAACTTTTTCACATAGACCCTGTCACCTGGTTTCAGATTGTGACACTCATCTGTAGGACCTGGGAGAAAAGCAGAGACTGCAGAATGCATTATTGACAATTCCTTGGAGAGACCTATGACAAAATTAACAAGAAAATCGTTCCCCAAACTCTGATACTGTGGCATGTACCCTCCGGAGAAAAAGAAAAACTAATGAAAGACACTCAATTCAAGATTTGCCCATTTCCTCCATTGCCTTTTGGACCTACTTTCCCACTACTCCACGGATGGTAGGGTGTGTGAAAAGCCTGGGATATACCCAAAGCAGACATGATGTGTTGTATTATTTCACCTGTGAAGTGTGTACCTTTGTTTGACTCAATCACTTCCGGTACCCCGTATCTGCAGATTACCTCATTCATGAGCTTCTGTGCGGTTACCTGCTTATTTACTTTGGTAACAGGGTAGGTCTCCGACCTGAAAAGACATCAACAACAACAAGCACATATTCATACTTCCCAACAAGTGGGAGCTGAGTGTAGCCAATTTGCAATCCCTGAAATGGGTAGAGTGGTCTAGGCAAGTGTGATGTGGCAAATTTACTTCTGCCCTGTTGCTTACGGCAAAGATCATGCAAAATTGGACAAATGATGCAGCAGCTACAGAAAACCCAGGTGCCACCTGTCCTCGTTCAAGCGTTGACATCATTGCTGCTTTGAGAGGTGCGTCTTTCCGTGCGTAAGCTGGGCCATCATGGGGCACAGGGACTGTGGTAGGCAAATGCTGTTGATTGTTCACCATACGCCGTCCCGTTTCTGCTGTTCCCATATTTAGTCCATTTGTCTTTTTCTTCCTTACTGGCTTGTAACTGTAAAGTCTTTAGCATATCAAAGTCCAAAGTTTTTATCAAAGTCCAAAGTCTTTATCAAAGTCCAAAGTTTAGTCAAAGTCCAAAGTCATTGTTAAATTCTTCTTTTCTTCTTTTCTTCCACGGCTTCAGGGCCGCTACCTTTGCTGTGTGGTCTGTGATGGCGTTGCCTCTTGTTTCTCTGGTGTAGGAATTGGTGTGAGCTCTCCACTTTGTTAGGTAGAAGTAGGGCCTCCGTGAGACTCTGCACCGCTGCATCATTCTTAATTGGCTGTCCTGCTGAGGTAAAAAACTGTCTGGCCTTCCATGTTGGGCCGTAATCATGAGCTTTGCCAAATGCATACCGGGAGTCAGTGTAAATGTTTGCCGTCTTACCTTCTGCCACTCTACACGCCTCAGTGAGGGCCTTTAGTTCCGCTTCTTGTGCTGAGACATGCGGAGGCATTCTGCTTTTAGGACATCTTGTGTTGTGACCACTGCATATCCAGTGTGGAGTTGTCAATCACCCCTGGTACCATCTATAAAAAACAACTCAAAATATGCATTGTTAACAAGGGCTTTCAGTAACTTTTTAAAACTTAAATTTTCTTGTTGCATCAATGCTAGACAATCATGCTGATATTTTATTTCAAATAGATCAGAATCTTGTTGCAAAAAATTTCAAAATGGCTGATTTGCAATACCTAGATCACCTATGCCTTCTCCTCCCCCCCCCCCTTTGAACCAGGGTACTCAATTGTAAGAAGAGTAGCCAGGTTTAAGGTATTACAACATTGTAAAAAGATTTGATGGATGCAGATAAGGCCTGTAAGATGTTAGCACCAATAACAGAGACATGAGTTACATCAGGGCAGAATAATCTACAAACACCTATTAATATTTGAAATGTGAGATCCTTTAAGCAAATTCATTATTAATCTGATCCTGCCTGCAATGTCTTATCAAATTTGAGAGAGAAAAAAAACTAAAACTTTTACTAGCTGCTCAAGATCCTCACCCCCTCCCTTGTGGACAAGAGGGATGAAACATTACTACGTACTTTTACATCATCTAGCTCCACCCCCTCGATTCTGGCTGCTTGCTTCTTTTTTCACAACTTCATTTAAGCTTTACAGTCCGCACGTCCACATCACAACCAAATAAAGTCTTATGCATGGGGGGGGGGGGGGGGGGCTTTTATCCCCAGTCAATATCTGCATCACACATTTTACATTCATCACAGCCTGAACACTGGGCATTAACTCTCATCCATCCATGTGCTCAAGTTTGCCCCGTCACCCCCCATTGAAGGTGTCCCAGTACATACAGATGCACAGAAAAAAAGTGTGACAAACATACATACATCAGTTGAAAAACATTGAGGTGAGTGCTACAATGCTACAAAGTACATGATTCTGTTGAGATGAGATTGTGAATGAGCGCTATTTTTGACAAATTATATGAAAAAAAAATTTGCTGCGTGACTGAGACATTCTATCTTTCTTATTTACTGAAGCTATTATATGCTGTATTAAACGCTAAAGTATTTTAGAATGCGTGGGTATCTTTCAGCCCCCCTTGTGACCCTGAGCTTAGAGTGAAGTCTGAAAGCCCCCACCTTTGCAAAATAACTGTTATCTCTCTGCCTTGAGAAGCTAGACTAAGACACTGCAGCTTCAAGTAAACAATCCTTCTCTCACTAAAAGCAAGCTCAGTTAACCCTTTGCACACATATATACATATATACACATACACATACATCTATATCTATTATCTATCTAGTATTATACACCTTTTCCTCTCTCTCTCTGCCAACAAATCACATGCTAGTAATCTTTCTTTCAACTTTGCTTGTTCCCCATATTTCTCTCCCTACCTAACTGCCAATGTAACCTTCAATAGACACTCTCCCGACACCCTCCAGATCACTTACTGTGCTTATAATAATAATACGGATACTTTCTTAATACGTGTACATACTTAACTTTCTCTGAATGTCTCTCTGCTTCTCACTTCAGCACTTTCTAACAACCCTTGGTCTTTCAAGGCGCCCTTCTTGGTCCTAAAGACCTCCTCCCAGTCCCTATATTGTAATCTACCGTGCGGGTCGATGTCACACATTTTCATAAGAGTTTTCTTACAGTTTACAAATTGGGACCCTTGTCTCTCCTACTATCTCTCCTCCATCAATTGATCCGCACGGCGGCGGCCCATAAAGGGCTCCGTCTTCTTTAATAAGGTCTTACGCATATTAGAACAACAATAACAATAATAATAATAACACGCTCCACAGAGTATATCCTTCTGACCCGAATTGTTAGCCCCTTATATATGGCAAAACAACCGAAGGCATCTCCTTCTATGGAACCAGTCCCATGGAGTGCATCCCTCTCAGCTAAACCATCAACAACTAACTAAACTAAAACCGAGGGTTCCTTCGTCTATGGGACCTGTCTCACAGAGTGCATCCCTCTCAGCTAAATCATCAACAACTAACTAAACTAAAACCGAGGGTTCCTTCTTCTGTGAGACCAAATAAAAAGAGAAAGAGAAAAAAAATTCTGCAGATACAAACAACCTTCACTATTGCTAAAACGCTACAGACTTCAAAGTACAAATAGACTACAGACTAGTTTCTGGGTGAGCGATTGGTGCGCATATCACGGTCAGTGGTCCGTGACGGCAAACCCGAAGCCCACGAGTTACCGTGTAGAACTCTTAACCCAACCCGTCCGGTCACAAAACACAGATAGTCCCTCCTGCTGCAAGACCCTCAGCGTAAAACACAACATAAATATATGCCGGTCTTACCTGGAGTTCTGTGAGTTGATCAGGCTCGGTTTGCAGCAGGACGGCTTCCCCGTGGCGTGGATCCGGGTGGACAGGGCTGCACAGCTCCGGTTTTACCGCCCCACCTCTAGGCGCCATTTGTCAGGGTAATTTCTGCGTACAGCACCAATCAGGCCCACCCCAATGCCCCGCTGCCGGCGGTAAAGAAGAGACACCACACACGGAGGTCTGGTATAGTTCCTCACACGGGGACATAACTGCGCACTTTATTACAGATTACATGGGATCTTATACCCTTTGGTCTCATCACTAGGAATGGGTGATGGTCTCATTGGCTCAAATTCACCGCATAACCATATATGTTAAGTCCGGATTTCCGGCTGAGACACTGATAATCATATACATAGTTAAACAGTTGTTATCTTGATACGGCGCCTCTGGGAAAACAGCCAAGCACGCGGCCTTCGTGTTCGGTTCTGTATCATCTCTGAATTTCTGGACACATCTTTCTCTCAGCCTTGCAAACTTTTGGAATATCTGATGTAAGGCGACATATAAGTTTTTCTCATTTTAACTTTGAATAGAACTTGCATACAGGTATAAAAGCATAAAAAACATTTGGCAATATATACATATACCCTCACATGTTAAAGAAAGACTGCAGCATGATTACCAAATCCAAGGGAGGGGATCATCTCCAGTATACCCAGAATTCTAAAATCTAATGAGCTGCTCATGTTTGTTGGATGATCAAATGATCCTCTCTAATGGTGGTTTGTTGAGGACGTCCTGAGCTGGAGTCACCTTGTGTGCATGCCCTCATACATCCAGTAATCCCAACACCTCCTAACAGTATGGTTAGAATGGTATAGGTGGCAGGCAATATGTCAATAAGACCATTCAGCTTCTCGCATTCCAATAGCACACAATCAAAAAAAAGGACTCCACTACACACAAGTAGTCTCTGAGAGTCTTTTTATAAACCAAGAGTGCAACCACTTTAAGGGCCTTCGGTGGTAAGACCATTAATCTAATCACACCACAACTCTTATCATTTGCAAATCTTTATGAGATGCATGTCGAGTTTTGCAGAAAAATGACAACTTCTAGGTGCTTGATGTTTTTTTTACAAAGAGTGTAACACCATCCTCATATGCTCCCTGTAAAATCACCTGCACCAAGATTGAAATTCCTGAACAATGCAGAAAGGTAGGGCACTTTATTCCAGTGTCCATGAAAAAAATATATGCATCCATGATTTTTTTGAGGTTTGTGGTACTTGAGCAGGTTACTATGATTATGATTATCACCATTTTACAGCTCACAGTAAATGCTGGTAATGAGTTCATTGTAGTATTTGACATGTAGTCACATATGGATTACAGTCTTTATCATCCAATATGGTTTTCCTATGTGTCCATAAAAAATGTTGGTTGTCGATGATTTTTGGATAAGCTGTATAAGCTAGCCAGAAAAAAAAGAAAAATTCAAATTGGCAACCCTGGCCAGTGTTGAAAACTACGATTTGTACTTCCGTCTGACATCGCACTGATGATGTGCATAGCAATTATTGCCTCCTCAATATCTATATCAAAGGGTTAAGTATGTGTCTGTCCAAAATAAACATTGCATTACCTCATTGGCTTCATTTTCTATATCATTGCTGTATCATCCATCAAACCACCTGACTGATTTGTAATCTAATCTTTAATTTTCTACAGCAGTGATTGCAAGCATTTCTTGAAAAGTAGCTTATTCCCTTTAGCAACTTGAAGACGTATGAGTCATACAGCAAGACAGTCTGTAATCAGGGAAAGCTCATTTTTGAGGACCCACAGCTCAGCATTCTGCCTAACCTTATGTTATATTTACACTAAAATTAGTTAGGGACATTATCATATTAAAACAGGCTTTTCATAGACTTACTCTGGATTATGCCATATATTATCTTAATGATTGTACTCTAGTGGCATTAGATTTTCATAAACCTTTACGTTTTGTAACTACATTTTTCGCATTATAGTTTGGCCATGCACGAGATAGTTGTTGTCTAATTCTTGCTTGGCTGACATCTACTTCTCCTAGCCCCACCATAAATATGCACATTCAGCGCTTCCTAATCCCTTTTTTCCCCATATCTGCTCTTGGGGCTTAGTCTAAAGTCTCCCATACGTATTAGGGCTCAGTCCCACGGGCGCATCGGCATCCGTACACCGGCGCCGATGCGCCCGTGGGACTTCAGGAAGGAGACGGACGTACCTGAAGACGGCCGTCTCTCTGCAGCGCCGGAGGAAAGAACACATGACCGGCAATGAAGCTGGTCACATGTTCTTTCCTCCGGCGCTGCAGAGAGATGGCCGTCTGCAGGTACGTCCGTCTGCTGGTGTCAGTCACACAGGCGCATCGGCGCCGGTGTACGGGTGCCGATGCGCCCGTGGTGACTGAGACCTTAGGTTGTTGGCCAAACCCAACAATTTTTATCTAATGTAAATAGCCAACTTTATTGCTGTGTACAAATTAGCAAATTTGGTTAATTTTCTTACCTATTAGTTACAATAAACTGATGCATGATTATTCATGATTACTGTACACTGTATGATCTGCATTTCCTGTAGTATTGACTTTGTTTTCCTGTTATATCTCTGTCTGAAGTGTAATAACAAATATGGCAGGCATGTTTTTTGTATTATTTATTTTTGTATTCTCAAAAATGCTTAAAAAAATATGCATGCTGATTAGACCAACTTGTGACAGAGGAGAAGACAATAGTCTGATGATTGAATTTTTACCATTGTTCAAACTACATTGGAGATCAATAAATCATATTTGTAAATAGAAAGTTCCTGGTGAGTTGTTTTCCACCATTGTAAATCATAAGAAATAAAACCGCTTTTATGTAAAGCAAACCTATAATGTAAGCAGACGAGGAGCTTCCAAGAGCCACTATTACTTTAGGAAACATAATTCATTACTGAAAAACATTTTATTCAGCTATGAGGGATCCATGTTCTTTTCATTTGCAAAATCATAAGGAACAAGACAATTTTTAAGCTTAGAGATTGCAAGAGGGCTAAAAGACATTAAAACAAGCTGAAAAGAATAACGGTACCTAGCCTTATGTAATTGGTTAGGAATATTAGCATATTAAAACAAGTATTTTTTGTCTTGGATTCTATTTTGCTTTGCGTTAAAAAGGATAAAAAAAGGAATTTAACACTTTACCAAAGTGTTTCTGTTATTTGTGAAAACAGATGAACAATTTACAGGATGGAAACATATACAATGCATTGGGGGAAAATGAAAAGGGAAAATGGGTAATGAAGGAACACAGAAAATGTGTGCACTATAATGAGCGGCAGTATTTTCTGTCCTATAAATATTGTTTCTTCTTTTTGCTTATTAAAGATTTTTATTACTACTGTAATTCCAAGTTCTTTCTCTTAGTTTCTTCATGAAGTAGGAAAAGAGAAAACTACTGGCAGCCTTCTCTAGAGAAGCCCACAATCTTGTCTCTTAAATAATAGAGAACAGCAATAAATGTCTCCCTTATATACAGTTGCTTATAGCCCAAAGAATGTCTGTTCACAACCAAAGGCATAAGCTCTCTATTTACAGCTGAATAGGGAACTCTTCCTCTCGGGTCTCTGTTCAATGCTCTCAGTGTTCTGTAACAGATGAACGCAACAAATATATGTGCAACCAGAATTACATATAATTGTGCCATACGATGAACCATAATTGAGATGAGTGAATAATTAAAAATCTACTTTACTTGCAATCTGTCAAAACATGTGATCGCTATTTAAAATATGGTTTTTCCACAACTTATTTGGTGTCAGTATCAATTCTGAATTGCTAGGATTTGAATACAGAGGCAATACAGTACAATTAAGAAATGAAAATGTGCATAATCTGTTTTTCAAAATCAATATAATTTGTATGGAAAGAGCACTGCGGTTTTATTCTCTTTACAAAGGTCAGTAGCTCTATTGACATTTGTTGAGAGCTTGCTGCCATATTTACCAATTTGTAATGAAAGACAATTTTTTTCTAAAATATTTACTCCCTATTTCTCTCTCTCTATGTCTTTCCCAATGCCCCAGCTCATCACTTTTTATATGGAAGTGTGAATGAGCCTTTTTTGCAGAAAAATGCAATGTTTTTATGGCATTTTTCATGGTGTTTGTGTTGGCAGATTTTTTTGCCCAAAAGCACTGTGGCCAAAAGTCTTAAGTCCATTATAAAATATAAAATTCACTACATGCAAAACATTTTGGTATGTGGTGTTTTTGCGGCATTTTTTGGGTCAGTGCATTTTTCCTTGTTTTTACTTTTTTGCCTTTGCACATTTTTTTTAGTCGTTTTTCTTATACGCTTCTCAAAATCATAATAAAAAATGTAACTTAGAATACCATAAAAAAACATTTTCAAAAACATTACCATTTAAAGATGCTCAAAAAGATCACTATGTAAAGGAGCCTCAAGACAGGAAAAAGACATGTAATCCAAAGTCAGAGATGGATCCATCAGGAAGTAGAAGTATTACTTATCCCTTTAAATGTCCCATTTCTTTTGAATCTATTCTTGACTTTTGCTCCAAATACTGAATCATAATCTGCAAGAACCAACACAAAAAATGCATGTTCGTGTGGGTAAATAGGCACCGGGCCCACACGAACGTGACCCAAAGACACGGGTTTGGTCCAAGGGACCGAAAACGAACAGAGACTGGACAGAAAACTGCATACTGCAAGCTAGACTCATGGACAGCCATAACCTAGGACAAACGGCCAACACACTCGCCAAACATCCCTGCATGGTAAAGCAGATGGAATACCTGAAATATAAATGGAAGGGATTAGTTTGTTAATTGGCCAAGACACTTAAGCCACGAGCCCAGCGATCAAGGATCCTCATGTCTCGCGGTCCCTACTCTAACGAGACACATGATCCAGCAGCACAGGACACACTTCACCCAGCAAGCTGCACACAGAACACAAGTCACACAGCAAGCTGCACACAAAGGAAACAGAATACAAGCCACACAGAAGGAAACATGACTGCTCACTCTGGACAAACAGACACTGAAATAGGTCTGTATTTATATATGAGCTAAGACTCTGGGAATTGGCTGGCAAGAGCAAACCACACCCAGCCAGCTAAACTGTCCCTTACCTGTGAAGGTGTGCTCCTGGAACCCTGCAGAACAACAGACTCTAGCAGCACAAACCTGACAGTTTAAATCCAGCATTAGGGTTTAGTCAGACATGGTAAATTTGTCATATAAATTCTTTGCAACTCTCCTATTCATCTGAATGAGACTTTCTTAGACCAATATTCTTACCACCAAAACGACCCCATTTACATCTATGGAACAGATTTTTAGTCACAAACATTTCAGAAACAAATCTTCTGCATGTGAACACACCCTAAAAACACCATGTCTTATACTTGCAGCAATTTAAAAACATCACCATGCAACACAAAAATGCAATAAAACACCATAAAACCAAATTGCTGTGTGCGGACCTTCTCATAATTTGTAAGAAAAAAACAAGATGAGACAACATACAAAGTAAAATAAATGTATGTAGGTGCACATTACGGTGCCTGCAATGTGAATAGCAAACTTACAAACAAGAAACATTTGGATGTAGTGTTTTAACATAGAGAAATGTTATATTAAATGTTCCTAAATGCTGTGCAGAGGCATATTAGGGCTACTCTTGGCCCTGAACTGTATGGAAATGTGGGGCCCTCACCAGTCTAAATCTAATATAAATAAACCTTCATGCTTTTTCTGGCATCACACTTTGACCCCTTTGCTGTAACTTTGGTGTATGATGTTGGTGTCATTAGATGACACACATGCTCACCGGTGCCATAAAATCATTAATACATTCAGGGACTGTCAGGCGGGTTGACAGTTACAATGTTAAGTCTATGGGCGGCCCAGCTGTGCTTCAGGCATGCGCTGTAATAAGTGAGGCATTACTAAGCAATGCAGCATACACTGCTAAGCTGCACCCCACTGCCCAACCAAGAGCAATAGAGAGACAGAGAGAGAGACAGCGATAGAGAGACAGAGAGAGAGCAATAGAAAAACAGAGTGAGAGAGCGATAGAGACAGAGAGAGTGATAGAGAGAGAGAAAGTGAGAGACAGCGATAGAGAGAAAGACAGTTATAGAGAGACAGAGTTACAGAGCGATAGAGACAGAGAGAGAGAGACAGTGAGAAAAAGAGCGATAGAGAGAGAGACAATGATAGAGAGACAGACACAAAGAGAGCAATAGAGACAGAGAGAGTGATAAAGAGAAACAGTGGGAGAAAGAATGATAGAAACACAGACAGAAAGCGATAGAGAAACAGAGAGAGAGATAGATAGTGAGACAGGCAGAGAGATACAGAGCGATAGACAGACAGAGAGAGCAATAGAGACAGAAAGAGAGTGAGAGACAGACATAGAGGGACAGACAGACAAAGAGAGACAGACAGAGAGACCGAGCGATACTGAGACAGAAAGAGAGAGAGACAGACAGAAACAGATTGAGAGAGAAACAGACAGAGATAGATGCAGATAAAAAGAGAGACAAACAGAGACAGACAGACAGAGAGAAAGATAAGCAAACAGAGAGAAAGACAGACAAACAGGTATAAAAGCTGTAGGTTTTTGTATATTAGATATCTGCTTCAAATACAAAGTGACACTCTAAATAATCACCTAACCAAGCAGATTTAGAAGTTCACAACCACTTTTGTGTTCACATAGCAAACATCGGGTCAATCTAGTATTTAAAATGATGTAACACTTACTGCGTAGAAACAATACCAAAGTTAAGCTAACTACATAGGAACTATTAAAAACATCAAGTTTACTCTATAGATATAGTATTGGTACCAAGCACACTGCATAGATTTGGTACCAGAACCAAGCTTACCATATAGATACAGAACCAAGATTAATGCATAGATATTGTAACACAACCAAGTTTTCTGCATTGATCTGCTAACAAAACCAAACTTTCTACATAAATATAGTAACAGAATCAAACTTACTGCATAGATACGGTAACATAACCAAGCTTACTGAATAGATTCATTACAAAATACCAGAACTAAACTTACTACCTGCATATGGTAGCAAAACCAAGCTTACAACATAGATATGATAATAGAACCAAGTGTTGTGCATGAATATGGCACCAGAACCAAGGTTCGTTCATAGATAGCCAAGAAAACCAAACATTTTACTACAAAGATACAATATCAAAATCAAACTCAGTATATTGATTCTTGCAAACTTTGGGGGGAAAGTGTGTTACTTAGGGCTCAGTCACACAGGCGCATCGGTGCCCGTGTTACTGTAGCCAAGAGACGGCTGTACCTGAAGACGGACGTCTCTCTGCAGCGCCGGGAGGAAGAACATGTGACCGGCTTCATTGCCGGTCATGTGCTCTTTCATCAACGCTGGAGAGAGACGGCCATCTTCAGGTACAGCCGTCTTCTAACTGTCAGTCACACGGGCGCATCGGCACCGGTGTACAGGTGCCGATGCGCCCGTGTGACTGAGCCCTTAGAAATTTGAAAATTGCATGCTGTTTTCATAGTTGTGCCACTTTCACCAACAGCCTGTCTGTGAACACTGCATTAAAATTACATCGTAAGGCACCTTGCACACTACGGATTCATAAAGTATCTCAATCATTTTGATGATTGCTACGTGTGCCGAAGGGTGTCATTGTCGCATGAATCTAACCTAAGATTAAGTACATAGGTCAGGAGTGGTGAATGCAGAATACTCAGATAAAGTCATAGTTATTAACCAGGAAATCAGCACAAAAAAGTAAAATCTTCAGCTAGATAATAAGACCAAAAGCTTAAGCACCCTCCTCAGAAGGAAGGTGTTTGCTATAGCTAGAGTTTCTTTGTGATTGGAGGAGGACAGATTTCAGGCCCTTCACTGGCCCTTTAAAATAGCTAGCATGTGCAGGCAACCTTTGTGCAGCAGTGAGGAACTGAGAGGAGGACAGAGCGTGGTACAGTCAGACAGAGAGTGCAGCCCATGGCCATCTGAAAGGACAGGTGAGACAAGCTGGTGTCTGATGCTGCGAATCGTAACATACGACTCTAATACAATGCTACTGTGTGTTTCCTCTCCTGTCATGTAACTTTTGCAACTATTTGTATTTGAATTGAGGGTGGCTCAAGACAAGTGCTTACACAAATACGCCTGCCTCAGTGCAACGTATTTATGCAATGAACAAGGTAGATTTCAATGGAATTGCACAGTTTATTGCACATTTATGCACCTCCCATAGAATTCTATAGGGCCTTTGGTGTGCAGAAGCACAGAAAAATAGGGCAGGTCCTATTTTTTTGCACACACAAGGAGTGTGTGTGCAAAACCCGAAAATGAAACTAACCCATTGAAACCAATGGGTTCTATTCTCTGTGTATTACGCAGGCAAATTCTGCGCACACAAATATGCATGCACATACATTAGTATGAAGGAGCCCTAATGGATACATGCACACAGACAGGCAACCTTACACATATACAAACACATACTTTTTACATATATACGTGCATGTTGTGGCAAACTGGGGTTACTCACATATCCCTGATCGCTGACCTCTCCTGCAGAAATGGGGACCTCACGTGCACAAACGCTCCATAAACCAGAACTTCTTTAAAATATGGAACTTGCCAGTTTTATTCCACATCAAAACACAACAAAACGTGTGGTATGTACAACATACAGGGTTTACAACCCACAGGGTCCCTGTCACTAACCCTTACCCGGGGGCATCTAGAGGGCACCCTGCTCTTTCAGACAGCTGATGGGCCCAAACTGGTTCGCACCAGGCTCCAAGTTCCTGATGGCTGCTCCTAGACCCTGTTCCTCTCTGGCTAGCAGCCAGCTTTTTCCCCCTGGGTGTGGAAGGAACTGATCTTTTTATCTAGTTCCTGACACACCCACAGGTGTTTTCTTTTACCTAGGTATCAGAATGGTTGTCTCTGCAGGCCATTCTGTACACTGCACTCCTACAATGTATACCAGTACACTCAAAAGCATATACGGCACACTTTTACACATTTAGGTGCGCACAAGTACACAAATAGAAATAAATATGTAGCTACTGTAGAGGTGGATAACTTAGCCTATGATGGAGATGCAGCCAGAAAAGAAGAGGATATGCAGCACAAGCCATGCAATGGTCCAGCAGGGGTTGACAGTGCTTCTCCTTAGGAAGAGCCTCTGCAGAGAAGACCACATAATTCCCAAACATGGACTATCTGCGAGTATGGCCTTCTGTTTTCTAATTAACATGCAGTCTTTTATGTTAGTGGGCAGTTTGGGCAGGTGCAACCATATTGTAATCTAACATTAAAGCTGTGTATTAATCAATAAAAGAGTTGACTAGTATAGAAAAGCCATTTTCATACATCTTATTAGAAAATTCTGAATTGATAGAGAGGATTTTATGATCAGTGACCTCATCTCCTTTTCAAAGTGGAGACAGGCTACAAAGATCAACTTTCATTCTGTAGGACCTGTCCTGTCTGCAGCACACAGACAACCCACTGATTTAAATGGGCAATGTGTAATGCTAAATTTTACTGGGATGTTGCTAAAGGATAACAATACTTACCACCAGGTTTACCCACGGATTGCTTGAGGGGGAATCTGTGATAAGCTTATTATTAAAGGGGCTTGCCACACTGCTTCCCTGCCACTGCTGTCATCTTCCAGTTTTTTTTTTACATTGAGTGCTGCTGTGACATGGGGGGTTTATCCACGTGATCGCTGCAGTCAATTGGAGGCCATCAGGGACATCATCAGTGAAGTCCCATAAACCTGTCTTGAGGCTTCTACATTAGAAGCTCATGTGACAGGCTTACAGGATGTCACCAAGCCTGCTGGCTGGATGACTTCATATGCCAGATCCCGCAGAGCTGTACTTCTGAGACAGCAGTCTGATGATACTGTGAATATATTTCTTTTATACAATTTTGGGTATGGGGAGCTGAAACTATATAAAATAAATAACTCGGAAAAAACCTTAAAGGGAGTCTTTTTACAAGTAGAACAAAGTAAAGTAAGCAATACACATGGGAAAACTATTTAAATACATTGTGATAAATATAACATTTGACAGTAAATACATTCATGCACTAGATGGGTCAGACTTTAGTTAACTGTAAAACTCACGCAAGACTGAAACACTTGAACTGCAATTATCATTATCATTATGTAAAAACTGAGTGCAAAATGCAAAAGGATAATTCAATACTCAACTGATTGCTCTATAGCAGTCTTAATTTAAAATGAAAACAAAATGCTTATTTGGGACCCACATCTCATTTGATGGTTTCTACATATTAAAATGCTACATTTAAGAAAATTCTAATTTTAATTAAAAAAAAACACATTTATTTCATTTAATTAAAAGAAGGTTTTAGCAATTCTCTGGGATCCATTTAATTGTTGACCATCAGTGTCCATTCTGTCACTAGGCATTCTATTATCAGCTTATAATGAATTTCTTTAATTAATTTCTCCATTAGTTGTGGTCACTTGAATGAACTTACTTATGCTCTGAAAACATGTACACACATAATACTGAATCTACAACTTGCTTAACCCCTTATTGATGCAACCTGTTTACATCCTAACCCCTTAGTGACGAAGCCTGTTTGCGCCTTAGTGACGGCACAAAATTTTGGAAATCTGACATGTGTCACTTTAACATAGAATAACTCCATAAAGGTTTTGCATATCCAAATGATTCTGACATGTTTTTTTTTTGCCACATATTGTACTTCATTTAGGTGGTAAAAATAGACTAAGGGCTCATGTCCACGGGCAAAATGTGATTTAAAATCCGCAGCGGATCTCCCGCGCGCGGATCCGCACCCCATAGGGATGCATTGACCACCCGCGGGGTAGATAAATACCCGCGGATCGTCAATAAAAGGCATTTAAAAAAAAATGGAGCATGAAAAAATCTGGACCATGCTCCATTTTCATGCGGGTCTCCCGCGGGGACGGCTCCCGCGGGCTTCTATTGAAGCCTATGGAAGCCGTCCGGATCCGCGGGAGACCTAAAATAGGAATTAAAAGCATTTACTCACCCGCAGCGGGCCGCGAAGCTCTGCTCTTCCTCACGGCCGCATCTCCCTTGCTTCGGCTCGGCGGATGTGCCCGGCGCATGCGCGCGGCACGTCGACGACGTGCCGGCGACGTGCCGCCGGCGTCAGGAATTCATCCGCCGGCCGAAAATGAAGATCCGGCCGTGAGGAACAGCTGACCTTCGCCGCCCGCTACGGATAGGTAAATGCTTTTAAATTTCTATTTTCAGCGCTCATGTCCGCGGGGCAGGAGGGACCCGCTGCAGATTCTCCATGTAGAATCTGCAGCGGATCTGATTTTCCCCGTGGACATGAGGCCTAATAGTATTTGTGTATATTTATTAAAAGTGCCAAAATTGGGAAAACTTTGGAAAAAAATTTATTTTTTCACATTTTCAACTGTAATACCTCAAATATGTGCAAACATACTTTACAATTTTTTTCATAAGATATATATTTCCATATGTTTTACTTTATTTTGGATGCACATTTGAAAAATATTGTGTTTTTTTTGTTTACCATTTAGGAGATGTATAAATTTAGGGTAGCTTTACACGAGCGTGTGCGTACATAGGTGTGCACCCCTGTATGTGCAAAAACACGTGTGTGTGAAGGTCCGTGCATTGCCCTTAATGGAGCCGCGGCTGCTGCCAGCAGCTCCATTGAAGGCAATGGTCTGCCGGCACCCCCTAATTGTTTTTCAGGGAAGAACTTTAAAGTTTTTTTCTGAAAATCATCCCTTTTAATGTAAAAAAAAAAAAAAAAATATATATATATATATATATATATATATATATATATATACCTACCTGTCCGCCACTGCCATGTCCCCCGTGGGGATGAAGAAAGAACACATCTGCCACATGTGACAGCAAAGGAGTTCTTCATTCCCACGGGGAATAAAGAATTCCCTAGCGCTGCTGTCACGGATGACAGCTGCGCTAGAGGATCCAGCTGCCGGCACCCCTTAATTGTTTTTCAGGGAAGGGCTTTAAATATATGCACTAAAGTTCTTTCAGCAGATGGGGAAATAAAATCCCTGTCTGCTGAAAGAGCTGCTTCTGATTGGCTGAGGCGCTCAGCCAATCACAAGCAGATCTCACTGATACTAGTTTTTTTTATTACTTGGTGATTCAATCTTTGTGCTCTTTTGTCCACTGGAATCCTGCCTTTTTAATTATATTAGACAGCACTGGCAATCAAACTGGTTGTCTGCTGTTATAGCCCATCTGTATTAGGGAATGACAATTTGTGCATTCATACAATCTAGTTGGAGCACTAGCAGTATTTTTGGTAGCAATTACAAGGGGGTGCTGATAAGTATTGAGCCTTACCCAGAAAAATTGAGCTAGGAAGCTGAAACTGCCCCACTATTCTATATTTTCCGCCAGGATGTCAATGCACTTGTGACATCTTTCCTGCAGCTTTTTAAGTCCCTGCAAATAGAATTTTTCCTACTGCCAGTCAAACCACTCATTTGAGGCTTTAGTAGCCTCCAAAACACTCCTGAACCGTTGTCCTTTTTTTTGAGATTGGGGAGCAGATGGTTGTCAGATGGAGCCAGGTCAGGTGAATAGGGTGAATGGGGCATCAGTTGAAAGCCTAAGGAGGTCATTTTTGCAATTGTAAAAAGATAGTCAGGGAGGCGCTTCAACTAGTTAACTGGGGGGTGTCGCTGGGTGGTCAGAATAAGTGAATAAAAATAAAGTTTAAAAGGAAATAAAATAAAATGGGACTTACCCGGTGTATGGTGGAAACCCCTGTGGAGAGGGGTCCCACCAACACCTCCTAGTCCAAGTTAGCTTGTCAGACCTCTCAAGGGTCTTACTCCTCTGGTATCGACCTGGTTCCTGAGTTGTTGGAGTCTGCTGCAGAGCTTCTGTGTCCAATAGTAGATTGGACCCACGGAAACGTGATAACGATGAAAAAAGTTTGAAAAAAATGCCCTTGCGCCGTCTCAACAAACAACTGGAGTTGACAATGTAATATTGTCTAAAAGATTTAATAAAGTACAACGCGTTTCGTCGCGCAAAAGCGACTTTATCAAGTACATAAAACATAACATAACAATGCATCCTTATATAGGGACTTACATGTATGTAATGATGAAGCGCCTCCCTGACTATCTTTTTATGTTTCTCCACATACGGGTCTCCCTCTGCGAGGTTCCGGACCTTTTTTAAGGGAGTTTGCGATTCACATTACGGTTCTGGGATGGAGAGGATTAAGAGAGCATGGCTGTCACTCGACACCAAGGTCTTGGAAGCACTTAATCAAGTGAAGGAAGATTTACCTGATATAAATCTAGAGAAGATACCTACCATAACAACTGAGGATTTTGAATGGGCAGTCAAAGAGGACCAGGAGATCTTGGGAAGATATGAAATCAAAGACCATATACAGAACATATGGAAACACTCCCTAGACCTTATATTTCTGCAAATTTATAACACCAATAACATTGCCCCCAGAGGCCTCAGGGTCACCATAGGTCCAGCCTTTCCCCAAGATGAAGAATTCTCGGGCGAATGGCTTCTTATGCTGAACACTTTCTCCACACTGATGCTTGACAAACTAATTGCTAAACGTTACTCTCTCCTTTCCATGTATATCAAAAGTTTAGTTCTATCTGAAGATAAAGAGGATGTAATACGGGACGTTATACGACACATTGAAGGGGTTGAGGAAGAAGTAATTAGAAGGAAGAGTAAAAAATTATCACGGGATGCGATAGATTTTAAACATAATAAATTTTATCCCAAGGATTATAAAAGAACCAGGAGGAGGAATCCCCACCCCTCTGGTCACACAAATAACAACACAGACGAAAACACGCACAAAAACAGATATCATACTAGGAATACAACAATATCAAATCAGAGACTACCCAGCCACAAACAAGGTCTCACCTCTAAACGACAAAACTATCGACTACATGAGACACATGCGTATAGACATGAGACACATGCGTATAGACAAAGACATGCAAATACAAGAACATATAACCAGACCCAGAAACATCAACACATATACCATCAGAAAGAAGATCAACAAATCTCATATCGTAATAATTATCCAAGAGACCAATATGAGAAACACCAACCTAAAGGATACAACCATTATAATCATTACAGGCAACGGCACCCTGGCAGTAGAACAACTAAACACACTCCAGGGGTTGCAACACAAACCATTATTAGCTACATCAAAAGCCCAGACATGGGCCCTAGTAGGAACAATAGAGTTTCCTTTTGCCCCTCAGGAGCTCAATACTTGGATGAGAATGTCAATTCACTCATCACCATAGATTCCACCTTCTGCAGCACGGCAGAATGTACCCCGGCACCGATTAGAACGTCTAATCAAAACAAACAGAACAGGGCAGAAACTAACCAGGACTATATGACATTTACCCCTGAGACAAATTCACAAACCATTGAAAATATGGAAAGGATCCTACTAAACTCCCCCATGGCGGACTCCCCCACTGACATACTAGACTTATGTATCTCTAACACCAACAACTACATACCGAGGGATAAGAGGAACAATGAAAGGGGAAATCGGTCTTTTTTAGACAAAGTTCCACCCCCTACCCCCGAGAATACAACATTGAACCTCCTTACCCAGGTGGGCACTACGATATCAACAACTCCACCGATGATAACTACTCAGAATGTAGGGACCGATCGAACACACCGAATAAACGGAACATCCACAGTACGTTCAAGAATAAACCAATTCTATCAGCCAATCCAAAAACAACCCAAGACGACTACTTTTTTAAAAAAAACAGGAGGAGAAATAGGAGGGGCAAGAGGGGCGGCCGAAATAGCAACAAGAGCAAAAACCAGCGTGCAACAG
The DNA here is from genome assembly GCF_035609145.1 of Eleutherodactylus coqui. Lineage (NCBI taxonomy): Eukaryota > Metazoa > Chordata > Amphibia > Anura > Eleutherodactylidae > Eleutherodactylus > Eleutherodactylus coqui. The sequence goes on along the minus strand of NC_089837.1, from coordinate 422,664,187 downwards.
AAGAAACGGTAACTCCAGAAGAAGCAAGAAAAAATGGAATATTTAACCTTTCCAAACATATATTAAGAAGGAAAGAAATGGAAGTTCTAGCCAAAGGCCTGTCCTTCAGCCCCATGACGTCATCCAATCTGTTTGAATTATTTGTTGACCTTAATTCTTTTATAAGAAAAATAACTCTGAATAGACACTATCACATACAAGATTTAAAAGGTACAACTAAACCCACAGATTCAACGAAAGAATTGGAATTCAGGTTGGATGACCCCATCACTACCCACCTTAAGCCTATAAGCAGATTCTTCCCGATAGAATCGAAAGGTGAATATGTGGAACTTTTTTACCAGAAAGTTCTGAAAGAGTTTAAAAGTATGCATGAGAAGAAAAAAATTACGACACCAATGAACGATAATCTAACGAAGCAACAAAGAACAACACTTCGGCAGCTGGAGAAAAATGATAATATAGTCATCAGAAACGCCGACAAGGGAGGAGGCATAGTTATCATGGATTACGACCATTATCGTGAAGAATCTATGAAAATACTCAATGATGAACAATATTATGAAAAGATGAAAAAGGACCCAACGGATAGAATTAAAGTAGACTTTCAAAAATTACTAACAGAAGCCTATTCTGATAACTGTATTTCCAAACCGGAATTCAAATACATAATTGAAACACCAGTTGGGATGCCTTACTTCTATCAAATACCCAAGATACACAAGGACATCAACAACCCCCCTGGACGCCCAATAATAGCAGGCATGCAAGCCATCACTAACCGTTTATCTGAATATTTGGACCTACAACTACAAAAATATGTCAAGAACCTGCAATCATATACAAAGGACTCGGGGCACCTATTACAGGACATCAAAGATATTCCATGGAAGGAAACATACCTTTGGTGCACAATGGACGTGGAATCTCTCTATACAAATATTGATCATAAAAAAGGGGTGGAAGCCATTGACGAGATTTTAAGTGAGGATCTTCTCATGCCCACCAAACAAAAAGAATTCATTCTACAAGCCATATCATTTATCTTGAAAAATAACTTTTTTTCATACAACGGCAATTTTTATAGACAGACTAGGGGCACCGCGATGGGCACGATCTGTGCCCCTAGTTTTGCGAACTGTGTAATGGGGGTATTTGAAAAAAAAAAAGATTCTCTGACCCACGCATTATTATGTACAGACGATATATAGATGATCTGCTAATAATCTGGGAAGGAGGGGAAGAGGATTTAAGAACATTCATCAACGATCTCACAAAAAATGAATTTGGATTCAAATTCACATCTACTATCAATAAAGAAAAAATAGTGTTCCTGGACCTCGAATTAATGGCAGAGGAAGAAAGAATCACGACACGCACCAATTTCAAGCCTGTCGATACGAATAGTTACCTGGATTTTCGGAGCTGCCATTACAAGAAGTGGAAGCTCAATATCCCATATGGGCAATTGCAAAGGATACAAAGGAACTGTACGGACACGGATGAATTTAAAAGGCAAGCTAAAATACTAAAAGAAAGATTCAGAAACAAAGGATACCCAAAAAGTCTTATCGACTCCGTGTATCAGAAAGCCTTGAAAAACAAAACAAGGGAGGACAAGGCAGAAAAACAGGAAGATAAATACAATAAAGAGGAAAAAAAGAATGGCAAAGAAGACAACGAAAATCATTTTAAGTTGGCATTTATCACTAAATATAGTAGACAATATAACATAATTAAAAGAATTATCAACAAAAATTGGTCAATACTGAGAGAAGACCCGTTTTTGAAGAGCAAAATCCCAAACCACCCCGTGTGTGTATTCAGAAAAAACAAAACCTTAAAAAATCTCTTGGCACCATCTTGCCCCAAAAAAGAAAAAAAGTTAAACAAAAAAATCATATAAAACTAACAGTAACATGACAGGGGTTTTCAAATGTGGCGAAAAGAAATGCAAATGTTGTCTAAATATCACGAATAAACGCAAAGAAATAGAAATCAAAGATGGGGCACCTTTAACTATCAAACAACACCTCACATGCAAGACCATACCAGTAATTTATTTATTAGAATACCCGTGTGGGCATAGGTATGTGGGCCGGACCATAAACTCCTTAAGGGAAAGGATAAATAAACATCGGAACAACATAAAAAATGGTTTTGCAAAACACAGCATATCGCGCCACTTTCTAAATTACCACAACAAAGACTTTAGACAACTGAAAGTAACACCACTAGAAACGATACATAACAAGTCCATCCAAAAATTGCGCGAAAAGGAGATGTTCTGGATTTTTCGATTGGACACTTTAGTACCTAATGGGCTAAATGAGGTATTGGAAAAAATCTGAACATGTCATAGATATGCTTACTTTCATATTGTGCTGTAACTTTGATATTTTACCGTCTGTATACCATCTCATACATGTAACTATCCTTGGGTAATGCAATATTCCAACTCATAACATTTTACATATATTTTCACGTAACTATTCCACATTTATAAAATCCCACCACTAAACGGGAATAAAACAATTTTTATACCCGATAGTATCATATAACATAGTATTTTACTATTTAAAAAAAAAAAAAAAGTATTTTTAGCCCCTAAAATACCATTATTTTTTATTTTAAAATAATTTACATTGGGATATTGCATATATTACCAAAATATTATGCTATTTTGCATTTTTATCTTTTGACAAATGTTCTAATATTCTACAATATTTTATTTATGTATTTACACACAATTATTAATGTATCCGTAGGCAGGTTGTGCCCTGCTATATTTTATTTTACTTCAATGCACTATTTTTTGCCTGTATATACCTTTCACACCTAGCTATACATATCAGTGTACAAAGAAATCCCTCGTTCCCTTCACTACATACCTGTAGGACATCTGAAGGTTGCATCAGTCTCCATGGCAACGCGGCACTATGCAACCACGCTGGGAGTATAGGACGATACTGACGTACCTACGTCACCACGCCATCTCGTGGCGTCGGTCGCCATAGTAACACACAGTAACACATCTACAGACACTAGCGCTATCATGCGTCCTCACGTCACCGGCGTCATGACGTAACCCCGCGACATGACGTTCTGACGCCGGTCGCCATAGTAATATACCAACATACACTAGCGCTACCATATGTCCTCACGTCACCAGCGTCATGACGTAACCCCGCGTCATGACGCTCTGCACTTCTATGCCGGTAATCCACACCGGAGCCCATAATACATCCAAACAACCGCCCGCATCATAACTATATATATAGTTAGATAGCGGTATAGACGTAAAGTTAAAAAACTTCATGTATACATATGGCCACTCGGGTCACGTGATCACCACGTACCCGGAAGTGGTTTCAGTTTCATTTTCCACCGGCAACTATTGAGCTGACGTGGCACACATGACGTGGAGGTCATGTGGGCTGCTTACACCCGGTTATCCACCTTAGGAACATCATTACATACATGTAAGTCCCTATATAAGGATGCATTGATATGTTATGTTTTATGTACTTGATAAAGTCGCTTTTGCGCGACGAAACGCGTTGTACTTTATTAAATCTTTTAGACAATATTACATTGTCAACTCCAGTTGTTTGTTGAGACGGCGCAAGAGCATTTTTTTCAAACTTTTTTCATCGTCATCACATTTTTGCAATTGTGGCACCTGCAGTCTGCAAGGGGCAATGTCATGCAAAATGATGACAACTTTGGAGAGCTTTCCTCAATGTTTTTCCTTAATATTTTGTATCAGCTTTGTCAATAATGAACAGTAATATGATGCATTGATGGTTAAACCATTTGTGAGGTCCACGAGCAGAACTCCCTTCTTATCCCCAAAAATGGTTGCCATTTGCTTCTACATTGACCTTTGAACACGGAACTTCTTTCGCCGGGGGAAACCACTGTGTCTCCATTCCTTAGACTGCTCCTTTGTCTCTGAATCATAACAGTAGATCCATGTCTCATCACCATTTTCTAGTTTGTCCAGAAATCGGACAAATTTCTTGCTAAATACTCCAAAACAGCCACCGATGTCTGCACACGTCTCCTCTTCTGTTCACTTGTCAAACCTTTCGGGGTTCACTTGGCTGTAAACTTTCTCATTCCCAAGTCATTGTGGATAATGGCACCAACTCTCTCACCAGATATGTAGCAATACGTTTGGCTAATATTTGGTGGTTCTCCATGATCATGTCATGAATGGCTTTCACATTTGTAGGCAAGGAGATGGAGACAAGCATACCACTGGGTTTCTTACTTTCAACACCAAAATGGCCAGTTTTAAAATTTCCTTTCCCTTGGAGAAAGAGGAATGTGATTATGGTCCTATGTTCTTCTACACTGAACGTCTTTGGAAATGTTGCCATGTTCACTTTGGACAGAAAGAAAAAGATAAGTTAAACTCATGGGTAGTTGATTTTTGCATCATTGAATATAGACAAATAGACAAGTGCACCCTGCAATTTACAGCCTCCTAGCTCAATTTTTTTCTGGGTAAGGTTCAATACTTATCAGCACCCTCTCATACGTCACCAGTACATCAGAACAATTGTTGACATTGTTCTCTGACCTCTTTCATCTAGAAGTTATTTATATTGACAGAATTCTCTTTCACTTGATGTTTTTCCTTGATCACACCATTTTTGCTATATTTTAAATATCATTGCACAAGAAAACTCAATAAATTACTTCACCAACATATCTGTTGCAGTCCTGGGACAAAGGTAGACCAAATAGTGCCCTGGTGTTGGGGCTTTTGGGGTTAGAGCTAGGAGCATGGAAGGTGTTCCTACTCGTGGGAAGCTTGTGATGTTAGTAGTAGTAAGGTAAATAATAATGCAAGGAAGTGGAAGCATAAATAGGTTTAGCAGTAAAATATAAGCTTTTTTTATTCCATATTTAAAAAGGCTACATTTCAGCCTTACATGACCCTTTTCAAGCTGAAAATGGCCATGTAAGGCCAAAACATAGCTTTTTTAAAATATGGAATAAATAAAGCTCCTTTTTACTGCAAAACCTCACCATTTATGCTTATTATTGGACTGTTCTAGGGCCCTTGGGTTCAGCTCCCCTTTTAGTGGCTGTGCGTGCTATGCACCTTGCCTTAACAGGAACTTATTGAGTGCTGTTGGCTTCCATTTCTGCATATCAGTAGTAATAAGTTATTCAGTATATTGGGGTTATGTTTTTGTGAACAGCATAAAGTTAACACTAACTTGTGGTGAAGATAACATTGAGTAACCCGGAATGAAAGTGCATGTGTGGGAAAGGTTGTTGAAACTAAGTTCTAAAATGTTTTAGAGTTCTGTACCACTCAGACTGACTATCAGCGATTAGGATAATTGTGCTCCCCAGACTAGATTGTAATCTTCAAGAGTACTATGGCTTGAAGTGTTATATGCAACCAATAAATGGATTGTCCCTTTAACCCCTCTCATGTTCCAGGACATATATTTTGTATGGGGTGTAATCAGGAGCTGATCCCGCTTCATACATGGCTGGTGATGGTTGTCTTTGATGGCTGACACCTGCACACAACAGCCCACAACATAAAGGGATGAATTCATGAATGACAGCTGAGAGCTGCCCCTGATTGGCTTAGCGCTGAGCCAATCAGAGGCAGCACTCACACCCATTCATGAATTCATGAATGGGTGTGAGTGAGAGCTGCCTCTGATTGGTCAGGCTGTGACCAATCAGAGGCAGTTCATTCAGCAGTCAGGGATTTTAAATCCCCGGCTGCTGAATACTATAGAGAGCAGTTCAGGAGAACTGAAGCCGGCCGCTGCTGAACTCCGTCTGCCGGGACCATGTGAGTATATATTTTTTTTTTATTTTTACACAATTCTGGATGAATTGCAGGGAAGGGCTTATATATTTAAGCCCTTCCCGAAAATTCATCGTGAGATCGCCCGCAGCTCATTGCTTTCAATGGAGCCGGCTGTATTGCCGGCTCCATTGAATTCAATGCGCTGGACAGCTCCAGCCCTTTTCTATTTTTTCTATTTACACATTTTAGGATGATTTTCAGGTAAGGGCTTATATTTTTAAGCCCTTCCCGAAAATTCATGCCGCGCTCGCTGCCAGCCCATTGCTTTCAATGGAGCCGGCTGTATTGCTGGCTCCATTGAATTCAATGGGCTAACATCGTTCTCTGCCACATCTGTTACAGCTGTGGCAGAGGAGAACGATTGTTATGCTGACAGTGGGGGGGGGGTCTCACTCTTGCCACTATTGTGGCTTAATAGTGAGACCTCGGAGCCCGAAATGCAGCCCTGCATGTTGCTCCTCGCCTGCCCTATCCATTTCTGTGTTTTTTACGTGACTTTGGTGATTTACTAAGATTTTCACAAATGAAAACCTTAGCAGAGCACCAGTCATATAAAAAAATGCTAGAGTCGCCCATTGACTTCAATGGGGTTCGTTACTCGAAACGAACTCTCGAGCATCACTGAAAGTTCGACTCGAGTAACAAGCACTCGAGCATTTTGGCGCTCGCTCATCTCTAGTGTAGATATAATTTTTATTTAAAAATGAAGTTTTATTACAGTATCTACATCTAATTTCTATAATTCCCTAACAACAACCTGGCCCAAAAAACTGAAGTTGGTATTACACTAGGCAATGGCATTTATAAGAATGACAATAGCGAAATCAGGTGAATGGCGAATCATTTCTGTTAATATACTTATGAAAATCATAAACCTCCAAATCCATAGAGAACAAAACATTATAGAAAAATGTAGAAAGTTTATAATGTGCACTGTCATATTGGAACAACTTTTTTTAAGTTATAGTTTCCCTGTAACAGCAATGACTTAGTAGTCTTGGTTTACACTTCATTCCTCTCTAATCACTTGATCATGTCCCTGTGCTTTATCTATAATTGCGCCGTACGCCTTTTTGCAGCCTTCAATTTCTTAGAAAACACCATTTCATAATTCACTGTGTCATTGACAACTCAAAGTTATAATGCATGTTTGCTTGAAGCACGAATGATTAACTGACTTGTTTTTGTCTTGCTACAAAATGTTGATACTTGCAAGCTTCTTGTAGACTTAACTGTTAATTTCCTGGCTGCTTTCTTTTTCCTTCTACCATAATATTACCGAGTAAAGGTAACCTGGAGCTTAAAACTTTTAAGACCCTTATATTAGTAGTTAGAAGTTGAGTGAATGTAAGGCGATTTGCAAAAGAGAGTTGTAAAAAGGGAATGGAACATGTAATTCAATTGTAGATAAATTGCCCTTGTGACCAAGTGAAGATGGATTTTTCCACAAGAAAGATGATTACAGATAGTCCCCGACTTGCGAACATTCGACTTACGAATTTCGCTAGATACGAACTATCTGTCCTGCACAGTATGATGTAATGCTATGGCATTACATCATGCTGTGCAGGGACCGGACAAGCTTCTATCAAGCCTGATAGAAGCCTGTCCGGTCAGATCGCGGTTGCTAGGCAGCCGGGGGCCTTCTGAAAGGCCCTAGGGCTGTCTATGCAGAGCGCCTATCAAGCCGTGCGCTTGATGGGCACTCTGCATAGACAGCCCTGGGGCCTTTCAGGAGGTCCCCGGCTGCCTAGCAACCGCACAGCGTCCCGCGATCTCATCGTGGGACGCTGTACGGGCCCCCTGAACGTCGGGTGCAGGCTGTTTCTTACAGCGGGCACCCGGCGGCAGCAGTTCCGACGAGCCGCGCCGCTCGGCGGAACTGTTAACACTCTAAATACCGCTGTCAGAGCGGTATTTAAAGTGTTAACAGTTCTGACAAGCAGCGCGGCTCGTCGGAACTGCTGCCGCCGGGTGCCCGCTGTAAGAACAGCCGGCAACCGACGTTGTATGGAGCGGGATCCACCCGCTCCATACCATTTGTTCGACTTGCGAACAAAACGGACTTGCGAACGGGCTCCCGGAACGGAACCTGTTCGCAAGTCGGGGACCACCTGTATTTGTTTCATGCAAGTTAAAGATGTGAATTGCACTTCATCTTTGAAAAAATGAACCCTAATGCTGCTACATCTATGGGTTTTCCTAATTGCTAGCATAAATATACGCATTCCTCTATATAATGTTATATTTTTAAAATATTATGCAAAACTCTATCTATCTACAGTATCTAACTATGTATTTGTAAGAGATCGTAGAATCGTAGAGTTGGAAGGGACCTCCAGAGTCATCTGGTCCAAATCCCTGCTCAATGCAGGATTCACTGAATCATACCAGACAGATGCCTCTGTATGAAGAATTCCATTGAAGTAGAACTCATCACCTCTCGTGGTAACCTGTTCCACTTATTGATCATCCTCACTGTCAAAAGTTTTTTCAAATATCTAATCTGTGTCCCCTCCCTTTCAGTTTCATCCCATTGCTTTTAGTCTTTCCTTGTGCAAATGCGAATAAGGTGATCCCTTTAAACTGTGACAGCCCTTCAGATATTTCTAGACAGCTATTTAATCTCCTGACAGCCTTCTTTTTTGCAAGCTGAACATTCTCATATCCTTTAACAGTACCTCATAGGACATGGTTTGCAGACCGTTCACCATCTTGGTAACTCTTCTCTGAACTTGCTCCAGTTTGTCAATGTCTTTTTTTAAATTGGTTGCCCAGAACTGGACAGAGTATTCCAGATGAGATATGATCAAAGAAGTGTGGAGGGGTATAATTACCTTACATGATCTAGACTCTAGAATTGTGTTTTTTGGCAACTGCGTCACACTGCTGACTCATGTTTATTCTGTGTGATCTATTAGTATACGCACGTCTTTTTCACATGTTCTGCTGCTTAGCTCAATGGTTGAGGGTTGCCATTTAAGAAATAATCTAAGACCATAAGTATTGAACAGTTGACTTAATTTTTCTTTTGCACACAATACAACAGTGGTATAAACATGAGAATTGGCATTTTACACTTCACAGCTACAGTTCATGGTGAAAGGCAAAATATGATTGGTGTTTGCTGGATACTCTTAACCCTTAATGATGTGGCCATTCTTTTAATTTTTGATTTTTTTCCTCCGACTTCCCACTTTTAAAAATGAAAATATATTTAAAAAAAATATTTTGTGTTGCCATCTTCTGACTGTCATAATGTTTTATCTTTCCATCGATTGTGTCATGCAAGGACTTATTTTTTGCGGTATGCCCTGTGGTTTCTATTGGTACAATTTGGAGTACAAATGATTTTTTGATCCCTTTTTATAAATTTTTTTTCTAGGAGACAGAGTGACCAAAAACGTGCAATTCTGGCATAGTGTATTTTTTTTTCCTAAAGTCATTCACCATGCTAGTTAAGTAATGTATTGCAGTATATGGTAGTTCTGCTGACATTCTGCCACAGGCCTGTCTCAATAGTCAGAAATACATGGCAGGCCTGGGGGTCTTCAGAATGGCACCTTGTGATCTCATTACAAAGGGATGATTCGGAACTCTCAAAGACTGATCAGGGCATTTAAAAGATGCTGTCAGATCTCACAGCAACTTTTAAAAGGTCGACAACTGTGATCAGCATTAATGCTGATCGTGGCTGTTGACTTTCAATTGACTTTGCAGAACAAGGTGCCAAGTGTGTGTACAGAAGGAATAGCACTATTTTATGACCATTGCATGAGTTGTATCCTGCATTTTTCACCAGTTTTCCCCTCTGTGGGCTGTATCTCTAATTCTCAGTCTTCTCCAAGCTAGTTGGCGCAAACTTACTGCAATGACCTCTCCATACACTATACTAATAGGAGAACAGGATATCTTCTCTTATGTCCCTCTGTAACACACTCTCATAAGAGCAGCAGCATTATGGGCATTATGCAGTAGCACTGAGCAGTGTAGATGTGATTTCAGTACAGATAGTAAACACTTAAAATTAGCTACACCCAAAGTAATGTGCAGTTTTGCAAATTATCAAATTGGGTGTTACTTAAGATAAAGTATGTTTAAAGTGCAGAGACAATTTATGCAAGCAGCACCATTTCTTCCATTAGATATTTATTATATCTTCAAGGGTCTGTGGAAATTTCCCCAGCATGTAAGAAGACGTCTATTAATCTATTCTGTCTGTTGTGATTCAAAAATACTATGACCTTTCTGGTACATATATTGTACTACATTTTATTCAGTTTGAGCCAATTGATCAACCATTCACTAATTGGGCTTGCCACCACTGGAGTGTAAGAAGTGAGAAGCAATATAACAGTAAATAGTTGCTGGGCAGTAAAATTACAATTTTTTTGCTGTGCATAATTATTTATACAGCAATCCTGTGTTTCTATGGGTATGGTTTGTCCCCTACTTCTTGAGCACAAATATTTCTTTATCGTCTTAGGTTTGTTTTTTTCACTGGATCAAAAATGAAATCTGCTATAGTGGGCAGCTGATATATAAAGAATATGTTAATCTGCACTTCATAATACTAACAAAATCTAGATGTTAAGTGTGTATTATTCTGTGTCCAATTTAAAGAACAAAACCAAAAAATGTCTGCTGGCTTGTTTAGCTTTGCATTTGCATGGCTGTGCATTTCTGACGGGAATTGATAAAAATGCATTCTATAGCATCAATTTTAGTTAAAGAAAATATTTCTAATTAGTCTCCTACAGATTCACACTGTGAGGTTGAAGCAATAGAATATGTAAAATTAATTGTTGTAGAGCTATACAAAAAATTTTACGTATTTTTCAAAATGAAATACATATGTCAAACAAGACAGTGTTTTCATTTTTTAGGCTTTATAGGATGCAATATTGCTTCTGTGCAACTATTTCCCTACTGTGAAAAGTCTTGTTGATGCCAAAACGTGGGGATTTATAATGCATTATATTAACAAAAGATTTATCTGATTAAAATGTTTATAGGTTTATAATTACTTCTGATTCCTGCAATGCTATTTAAAATACATACTTTATTTCAATTTAATAGCATGCTACAGAAAATAGCTCAGTGATGATAGTGATGAATCTTAAAGATAGATATAGAAATGTCTCCATCGTATAGCCAACATCTCTCATGCTGCCTCCCCTCCCTCTCTCCAAAGATTACTAACCTCATAATTTGCTCTCCAGCACTGATTACTAGGAACTATTTTACTCCAGTGAACTTCAGTGGCTTGAAGAACTGATATACCCATACAGTATACTACCACTAAGGTGGTTTTAAATGGGCAAATAATCAGCAAAAGGTAGCTGACCTACAATGAGCAAGGTGATTGGTGGTAATTGTTTCTGCATACATGGGCAGATTACCTGTAGTACAGGCCAGACACATGTTACTATGATCGCTCAAGCCTGTGTAGAATGTATTGGCCTTTAGCACAGCTCTTGATTTATGGTGCATTTAGCGGAACGATTACACTGTACAAGTTTTTAAAAAATTTTCATGACAGAAAGTAATTGATATGTTTTTGTAAAATTAAACCTGCTGATTCCACTGGTAACATTGAATAATAGCAGCACGTTTTCTTTTCAAGTTTTAAACCATTTCCTTTATTTAAGACTAGCGTACCCGTCGCGCGTTGCTGCGAAGACAGACATACATACATACTTCGTTTTTATATATCTAGATGACGGCAGCAGCGACCACTGAGGTTTTGTAGGCCACTGCTTCCCCCTTGCAGGCTGAATAAAATAGCCGTTGTGTGGAACATCCAATTTATCCGGCTGCTGTGGCTTCTTAGGAAGATATCCTAGTACATGTTTGCCCACTTCCAACTCCAATGGAGACTGACTGTAAATGGCTGGCGTGCTCTAGTATTTATGGTTTCAAGCTGTACGTGTCATTGCATACAGTCTATCTATCTATCTATCTATCTATCTATCAATCAGGGTTATTGCATACAGTCTATCTATCTATCTATCTATCTATCTATGACATCAGGAAATGAGAGAATTAGATTTTGTAGGCCACTGCTTCCCCCTTGCGGGCTGAATAAAATAGCTGTTGGGTGGAACATACAATTTATCCGGCTGCTGTGGCTTCTTAGGAAGATATCCTAGTACTTGTTTACCCACTTCCAACTCCAATGGTAATTGGCTGGCGTGCTCTAGTGGTTCCAAGCTGTACGTGTCATAATAGAGCCTTAATGACATCACAATGCAGCTTTATAGAACATGTTGGGGCATGTTCAAGGGCGTCCGATGTTGATGACATCAGTGATGACATCACAATAGCAGGTGGCTTACTTATTCGATCTACGTGGGGGGGTGGTAACTTTCGACGACGCTCGCGCGGGCGCCATTTATCGTAGCATAGTTGTACTATGCCTATAATCTTCCCAGGAGTGTACTCAACAACTTCCCAAAGTTTCATGGCGATCGGATGAATGGTGTAGTAGCGCATAAAGGACAAACAGACAGACACGCAGACAGACACGCACGCACACAGACATACATTCAATTTTATATATATAGATGATAACAGTTTGGACGTGCCGTAATATTACTATTCAACAGTTTTGGGTGGAAAATGACGCTTGGATCTTGACTTCCTCCTGTAAGAAACATTACTTTCCCTCTGTAAGAACCAGTAAAAGTCGCCCATCATATTCGGATTGTACTTCACTTTGTAACAGTCTTCAATGACTGAGATGTCTTGTGTGCGTAATACATAGTGAATAGAACCTGTTGATTTCAATGGGTTAGTTCACATGAGTGTATCTTTTCGCACAATGTACAATCACATGAAAAAATAAGCAGCATGATTTATTGGGGCGTATTATACACTGCAATAAGCCATTGAAGTGAATTGGTGGGTACAAATACGCAGTGAGTACACAGGAATCCACCTTATTTGCGCACCACTTTAATGAGCTTGTCTACGTTCTTTTTTGCATGTGCAAATATGCAGTGTATTTGTGCACCTAAAAACATGCCAGAGCAGGCAAAAACGCGTGTATAAGCAATTTTTGGTTGTGCAAATACACTGAAATGTGCTTACATCCATGGGAATGAGCCCCAATAGTGACCCCTATAGTAGCCCAAGTAGTAATAGTGACCCTCATAGTGTCCACAGTAGTAAACGATCCCCATAGTGGCCCCAGTAGCAACAGTGTCCCCTATATTGGCCCAAGTAGTAATAGTGACCACCATAGTAGTCCTAGAGATGCTGCTCTGCCAGAGGCCAATAGCAATCCTCCCATTGGATCAGGAATAGATAATCTGGCATCATGAGGTGCAGGTTTTATTGCAGAAGGTATATCTGGATACAGAATTTTATCTTTCAGTTTACTGGAGATACCTTTGGTATTTGTCCTGCAAAAAAAAACAGTCAGTATGGTGGTCTCTTTGTTCTCACTATACCATCTGAGTGACATTCTACTCTTGCCCTTTAGCCACTGTGTGAGATGAGTGTTACATGACACATAGACGATATGTGGTGCTACTTCTTATCTTGGTTACCAGGCTTTATTCCGAAATACTTGTGATAGGCACACTTTACCAAGGATGTTATTTTCCTCCACTGTGTCTTTGTTGCGAACTATCAGCAGATATATCAGAAATTGTCTGGGTTGTTCAGACATCAAAGCCGCTCACCCATATTGTTGTTAAATTTTGAAAAATAGTCCTAGTCTAAACGGTGACCTGTAAAAACACAGTTCATTAATTACAACTTACTGTGGGATGATCTGCAGCTTTTCTGCCATGTGGAAACATACTCTATATGTTACATAAATCTACCCTTATAGTGTTCAGTCAGCACGCGATGTGTATCAGCGATTGCAAAATTTTTACATAATCACTTTTGTTCTTTTTATTAAGCAAGGTTAATGGTAAGCCTCCTGGATTAATTGTATAGGCAGATTTCCCAAAAACAAAGTACAACGGTACAAATGGATTACATTTTGCCCCATAACTGGATGTGGCAGAAAAAAATGGATAGCATATTTGAATTTAGCACACTAAAGTTACTATGAGCCGCCTATCTGCTTATCTGTTACAAAATTGTGTTGCACAGTGTTATCGTTCATAAAATCGTTCAAAAGAATGAAAGTGAACGATAGTCGTTTATTTTTTATGCGAGCCAACGACTGAATGGCGAACGAGAATCATGTGGTTCTCGTTCATCGCTCAGTTTCAGCCCGCATAAAAATCAGCACTGGCTTGTTCACTTGTCAGGCAGTTTAAGCACCGGTTGTTCAGTGTTTCACATAGAAATATGAAACACTGCACAGTAAGGGCTCAGTCAGACGGGCGTTTTTTCGCGCGATTTGCGCATGCGCATGCGTCCGGCGATTTTTTAAAACCATTGCTTTGCAATGGTATCGGACACATGAGCGCTTTTTATGCGCTCGTCCGATAAATTATAGAACAAAAAATCGCAGATCGCACCTATCTGCGATCTGCGATTCCTGTTCTCTTCTGTATATGCACTCAATGGGGCCGGCGGCAGCAGCGCCGACCCCATTGAGAACATATAGAAGACAAATCATTCTTCTCTGCCACAGCTGTAACAGCTGTGGCAGAGAAGAACGATGTTTGCCCATTGAATTCAATGGAGCGGCAATACAGCCGCTCCATTGAAAGCAATGAGCTGCCGGCGTGCGCGGGGTGAATTGTCGGGAAGGGGTTAAATATATAAGCCCTTCCCGGCAATTCATCCTAAAATGTGTTAAAATAAAAAAAAATTGTATACTCACCTTTCTGCTGCAGCCGGAGTCCAGCCGCCGCCGCTGTCAGTTCTCCTGAACTGCTTCTCGGCACTATTCAGCCGGCGGGGCTTTAAAATCCCCGCCTGCTGAATGATCTGCCTCTGATTGGTCACAGCCCTGACCAATCAGAGGTTGAAAACACTCACACACCCATTCATGAATTCATGAATGGGTGAGTGACTGCTGCCTCTCAGCGCTGAGCCAATCAGGGGCAGGTCTGACTCACATCCATTCATGAATTCATGAATGGGTGTGAGTGAGGCATGCCTCTGATTGGCTCAGCGCTGAGCCAATCAGGGGGCAGGTCTGACTCACACCCCCTTCACACCCACTGCAGGACGGCCGCGCGGAGCTTCGGCTGCCGGCAGAAGGTGAGTATACTCTTTTTTTTTATTTTAACACATTTTAGGATGCATTGCAGGTAAGGGCTTATATATTTAAGCCCTTACCGACAATTCATCCCGGGCTCGCCCGCAGCGCATTGCTTTCAATGGAGACGGCTGTATTGCTGTCTCCATTGAATGCAATGCGCTGGACAGCTCCGGCCCGTTTCTAATGAAACGCGGCTAGGAGCAGATTTTCGGGCGATTTGCGGGCGACTTGCGCGCACCGGTCACGCGATTTGCGGATGCGCATCCGTCATGCGATCCGCAAATCGCGCGAAAAAACGCCCGTCTGACTGAGCCCTAAGTGAAAGAGAATCGTTTGCTTGAGCAAGCGAGAATTGTGAGATTTTTGTTCTGTCTAGAAGGGCCATTAGACAGAGATGTGTGCCGCTGACAAGGAAGAAGTTTTATGTTCACACAAAAGACACGATCAGCCAATGAATTCGTGTTTGTAAAAAAGTACCGTATATACTATATCTTACACAGCTTTATATAGGCTTCTATTGTGGAACATGACAATGGTTGCCATTTAGTAATATTAAAAGAAATCAAGTCTGTTTTTTCCACAATGATACAGCCAGTTGAGCATTCATGCCTTGAATGTTCTAGGATCACTGAGCTGTTACATATGAGATATTAAATAATCTAGTTCCATGATATTGTCCTTTGGGCTACAAATAGTACTTTAGCTGTCCATGTCATGGATCACTGGCCATAAATCTTGGCCAGGGTGACAACATTATGTCAGCCCGGGCCTATGGAATCCTCATACCTGCGCATGCTCACTGTCATTTCGGCATTTGGTGCCGACAGTGATACTTCTCCTATGTGGGTGCAGATTGGTTGGCTGAGAGGTTGGACAACCCAGTCAATCAATTAGCATTAGTTTATGTACATCTATTCTGGCTCCTCCTCACAGAGGGTGTTAATTATAAAGTTGTTCTAGTCTGATTCCGTAGCTGATCACTCTTTGGAAGATCTGGTGACGTCCATGACTCCTTATCAGATTAACTCTTGTCTGGCTCAGCTGTAGACTTTCAGTGTGAAAATGTATCTGATCTGGTCTGTGATTCTCCGCCTGACCTGGGTCTCAAGTAAAAGCTAAGTCTACCTTTCATTTATTAATATAAACTGGGTTGCTTGTTATATCTTATCTCCTGCTTAATTGTGGTTCTTATAATTGTTTAACATCTAACTGTTGCCACATTCCCTGCTGCCATCAAGGGAGAGACAGGGTCAGACAGGTTCTTGATGTCCATTGCCCTGCTTATACGTAGAGTCTTTCTGTATCTGAGAGATCAGGGTCAGTTTCCCTTTATCCTCATTTTGTGTTTTTTGTCATATGCTTTTCATGTTATCTGTATTTGCACTAAAGCGTATTTACTTGTCCTTTCAGGACATTATTATTGCATCTGCTTGGACGTAACAGCCTGCCTAAGAAAATAGCAGCCCTCAGCCCTCAGCTTACATTTTGCTACTGAATAACTGTGATGTTCATACATACAAAAACAGTTCTACAGTGTAATATAGAGAACTTCTAAAAATAACTCCTGTAAGATGTGTCCACTGTTAAGTTTTCACAAATTTTCTCAAAGACTCCAATTTCTTACTATAAAAGTTAAGTACATTATAGTGAAACAGTAGCAGAACCCTCAACTGGCTGCAACTAAAATCACAACCACAGAGTGGCTACACATAGCCACATATGGCATATACTATATATCATCTGACAGAATAACATGAAATCACATTTTCTGTTTTTTAAGAGTTGGTCATCTCATGCTACACATCTCAGGATATGTTGTGCCAAGGGAAGGAAGGTCACATCTGTATATCAGCATTATAGATCTATTTTAATATGACATAGGGGGGAGTCATATAGACTTTAATTAAAGATTTTATTGCCTTTTGTAAGATACAAGTTTGTATAGCTTTGCCAGCTTTAGGAAGCTTAAAAGATTCAACTTTTGATATGGATGTTTGACCATGAGACCTTTGCCTACTACACTGCAAACCGATTTCAATATAAAAAGATGCATGTCTAAAGAGTACAAGAAATAAATAAAAATATTAGTGTATGCTTTTTCTGCAAGTGGTTGACCCAACCGGAAGACATTATCAGAACTGCATTATTGCACAGCACACATTTAAATGGATGGGCAATATGGTTTCAGTGAGTCCTGCAAAGCAAGAGTAAGATATTACAGTCACTCTGTGGATAATAGGACATGCAAAAATGGGTTGCACTGATGGAAAAACCTATTTGAGCAAAATCCATAAAAAAGACAAAAAACTTATGTTACTGTAAAGTTAGTAAAGCTCTCCTCAAGTCTATTGATTTACACTCTTTTACAGCACTAAGGCATTATTATTATTGTTGGACTTGCTGAAGATGAATAGATAATGCCAGAACTATCACTGTGTGTGAACAGTCCATGTTCTTTCAATTAAATGCAGAGAAAAAATATATATTTAAATAGCATGAGCCATTATTCTTCACAGTAGCTACACTGCCAGACCAAATTCAGTTCACAAGTTGTTGACAATTAAACGTCTTTTTAATTTTTTATGTGTTTGCCACAGGCATAGTGTGTTCTTCAAAAGTATTAAATAAAATATGTGGATTATTTTGATTAACTTATTTCCCAAAAGATCATAAAACTTTCAAAAATAGCAGCCATTACCACATAGTAAATTTTCCATAACGACTAACTCAAAATGCAAAGAAGAAATAATTGTGCAATGATAAATTCCTCATAGAAACGTGTATAAATTAGACAGACAGTTATTTTATGATATCACCTGTTATGTTTCTTGTCTTCCTCTAAAATATTAATTTGAAAATTATTTAAAGGAGTTTTCCAACAATATTGTCAAATCTGAGTAGATAAGCACTGCGAATACCTTGTTGAATGCAACCTTTCGCTGTCTTTGATTTGTGGAAATTAATTTTCTCTGTTCTTCCTTGCATTGCTGCTTGTGGTTTGTCTGTAGGCAAGGGGGGGACATACTGTATATACTGTATATCCTCCACCCCCCAAACCATGGGGTCTCTGGCACATTCACATCTGTTGCATACCTGCAGATGATCTTTTATTCATTCTGTCTCTGCTGCATAACCACACCCTATTGCTGCAGCATAAAAGTGGTTTCTTCCTCTCTCCCTCTTGCTGTTGTGCTTTGCTATGCAACAGCATGCTTACTATTTGCTGCTTCTAATTAGATGATCATGGCCTACTCTTCACTGTAAATGCAGGTCTCTCAGTCACTGTCTCTAGCTTGTTACACACCTATGTTGACTCTGCTGTCTCCCCTTTATAATATATATATATATATATATATATATATATATATATATTTATTATAAAAGTCATATGATAGCTTAAATGCATATTATTTTAATTGTACACATTGTAGTGGGTTACTATGAGTCACTAAAGCACAGAACATAACAGTTTGAGGCAGCTATAACCAGTAAGATAAGAACGTGGAACGTAATAGGCCACATCACTAATAACACCATAGATGGATAACTTTCTAATATATGCATGATGTAGACTCATCTTTGAAATGATTGGTTCAAACTTTTTTCATTATTACACGATGATTGGCAATACAGTACTATGTTATGACATGATCAACTCTTTCCTTTACAGAAGGCCATAGATAAACCTTGCAATGATGAACAAAGGAGCGAGGACATCGCTCACAACCAATTGATCTGGTTCTGAACTAAAACCCCATTTACACTGATAGATGATCGCTCAAAAGTCGCTCAAACGATAGTTTGAGTAACAGTTTTGAGCAATCATCTTTGCATACTTTATAGTAGCTAATTAGCTACTATAGAATATGCAAGCAGAGCAGGACACTGCCACGCCTCTAATAGAACAATAAAGCTGCTTTGCATATACAAACAGCTGTAGTGTTCTCCACTCTGACTGCCAGTGTCCCCTCTGTGAATTTACAGCAGGACAAAGGCAGAGAGAATGTTATCAGTGCAGCAGACTGATAACAGCCTGCTCAACTGATAACAGCTGATCACTAAATTCTAGCACACTAGAATTCAGCGATCTGCGACTCGTGCACGAAAACTGGACGATGTCCCTGCATTTAGACAGAAGGAGAATCGCTCAAAAGACGGCTTTGAGCAATTTTTGAGCGATTCTCGTTGTGTCTAAAGGGGCCTTAACACTGTGTCCGACTACTCTCTAGTTTTGTCATAACTAGTGCATTCTGCTGCCAACTGGTGACCACCCTGAGGACTGTGATGTGGTGATCTAACCCATCCAGTCTAAACTTCCTTTCTGGGGTCCCTAGCGAGTCAGTACCAGACTGATTGTAGCCTCAAGTTTCTACTTTCAAGGTCTTTTGGCCTAACTTCATCTTTTAAAATGTAGACCTCATTATTAACTCTGCAGCACCAGATAAAAGACTTGAAGAAGTTCTCTTATCCACATGCACTGCATCAGAGTGCACCCTTTACTGCAACAGGTAGCAGAAGACAAGCCTGAACAACAGGCAGTTCCAGGCCAAACAGCAGATGAAATCATTGCAACAACTCTCACTGTCTTAAATGTGCTCCAAAAAACATAGAAGGCGAGCGAAAAAAGCCAAAAAACTTTAAACTCTTTAACAATGTTGAATTGCCTAATTATTTTTCAGATCATAAGGAGTTGATTAAAATGTGATGACTACCATCAAATTAAGGGCTCCTACCCACTGCGATATGTTTAACACGATTGTCAATGGGACTTTATAATGTTAAAAACGCATCACACAAAAATCACAAACTTACGATGCGCTTTTAGGCCTTAGTCACACGGGCGTTTTTTCGCTCGATTTGCGGGTCGCATGACAGATGCGCATCCGCAAATCGCGTGACCGGGGCCAAAAATTCACCCGAAAAATCTGCTCCTAGCCGCGTTTCAATAGAAACGGGCCGGAGCTGTCCAGCGCATTGAATTCAATGGAGCCGGCAATACAGCCGGCTCCATTGAAAGCAATGCGCTGCGGGCAAGCGAGGGATGAATTGTCAATTGTTAAATATATAAGCCCTTCCCTGCAATTCATCCAGAAATGTGTAAAAATAAAAAATGTATACTCACCTTTCCGCTGCAGCCGGAGTTCAGCGGCGGCCGCCGGGAGTTCTCCTGAACTGCTTCTCTATAGTATTCAACAGCCGGGGTTTTAAAATCCCCGCCTGCTGAATGAGCTGCCTCTAATTGGTCACAGCCTGACCAATCAGAGGCAGATCTTACTCACACACCCATTCATGAATTTATGAATGGGTGAGTGACTGCTGCCTCTCATTGGCTCAGTGGGACCAATCAGATTGGGGATTACTTGGTTTCTTTTCCTGGGAACAATCACATTTTTAATTGAAGAGCTAACCCATCTGCCTGAGGAGACAGAGCTGGGTGGGAGTCTGGTGAAAGAATGAACATTGAGGTGTAACATCATCTACAGGCCAGCTGCCGCTGCGGCAGCAGAGGCAAAAATGGTCAATCTTGTATCTCTGGGAGTCTCAGCACTTGTGTTACCCCAGAAATGTATGTTTGGCTTCTAATGAGAAATACAGAATCATTGGAGCGAATTCGCAGTTGGAAAGGGTGTCCCCTTTGTTATCCAATAATGGAGGGAATGCTTGAAGTTTAACAAGCGTAGCTCGAGACAAGGTCACCATCAGTTGAAGATCCCAACCCTTGTATATTAACCCTTTTTGGAGGTGAACTTGACGAATAATGTCCTCCTTAAGGCCTTAGTCACATGGACGTTTTTTGCCGCGATTTGCGGATCGCATGACGGATGCGCATCTGTAAATCATGTGACCGGGGCCGTAAAATCGCCCTGAATTCATGAATGGGTGTGAGTGAGAGCTGCCTCTGATTGGCTCAGCGCTGAGCCAATCAGGGGCAGCTCTCACTCACACCCACTCACACCCACTGCAGGCCGGCCGCGTTGAACTCTGTCTGCCGGGACAAGGTGAGTATATATATATTTTTTATTTTTACACATTTCTGGATGAATTGCAGGGAAGGGCTTATATATTTAAGCCCTTCCCGACAATTCATCCCGCGATTGCCGGCAGCCCATTGCTTTCAATGGAGCCGGCTGTATTGCCGGCTCCATTGAATTTAATGGGCAAACATCGTTCTTCTCTGCCACAGCTGTTACAGCTGTGGCAGAGAAGAATGATTTGTCTTCTATATGTTCTCGATGGGGTCGGCGCTGCTGCCGCCGGCCCCATTGAGCGCATATAGAGAAGAGAACAGCAATCGCAGATCGCAGATAGGTGCAATCTGCGGTTTCTGTTCTATAATTTATCGGACGAGTGCATAAAAAGCGTTCATGTGTCTGATACCATTGCAAAGCAATGGTTTTAAAAAATCGCCGGTTTTGCACATGCGCAAATCGCGCGAAAAAACGCCCGTCTGACTAAGGCCTCAACATTTGAAAGTCCCATTGACAATTGCGTTAAAAAAGTAGCAATATCGCAGAGTTAAAAAGACGCAAGTGGGTAGGCGCCCTAACTCTTAATATTTTGTATTTTGCAGTGTATTTTGTGCATGTAGATCGTATTGTGTATGCAGATTGTGTGTGTAGTTTAAGGGTCAATATACATACTGAGTTGTAGATCTAAAGAAACAACTGTTAGAATAACTTATAAATATTCATAAGAGAAAATAACTGCAGGTACTCTTACACCTTGCACTAGTCAACTCTAATACACACAAGAGATTTGTGATATTTTGTCATGCTTCTTGTTAACACAGCAAATGTTTAGAACATGTTGGATGACCTAACCTAAAAGGGGTTTTCCTATGACTTAAAATTGTTTTACAACCAATCTGTCCTTCCTGATTGCCACTAACCAGGACCTGTGACTGCCCAAGCTAATCATTGGCTATAGAAGGTCAATGCTATGGCCAGTGATTGGCTACAGAAGTCACATGTCCTGGTGAGCAGCAACCAGGAAGGACAGAGTGGTTGTGAAGCAATTTTAAGTTGTGGGAAAACCCCTTTAAATGCATTGAACATTGTTGAGGTCTGGGGTTGTTTTATTCAGTAACTTCTTTATTTCATAAGTATATGTTGGGGGAGCGTGGCCTGGAGAAGCCGATGGCGGACGCATTCTGAGCGGCTCTCCCATTTAACACAGCCTAAAAGCTACTTAAAGCTCACCGAGGGTCCTAAAGAAAGAACAGAAGGAAGTGGGATACCTTTCTCCCTCAGATGTCGACTCGGAGGAAAGCAGGGAAGCCCGTCCCGAAGCGGCTGACAGATTTCTACACAGCGCGCGGCCGGGAGGAGAGGGACAAAATGGAGCCGGCACCGGTCACCACAGGAAGGAGAGGAGCGACAGCAGCTGCGAGCGCGGGGACCACAGAAGGAAGGAGCAGCGGTAAGAAACCCGAGCCTCACACACCACAGCCGCTGTCAACACAACTACACACACAGCCCCCCTCAAGTTCCCAAAGCCCCACAAGTGATCAGGAAAGGGAGAGCTTAAACCCCGAGACCCAGCACGGAGCCGGGGGGGGGGGGGGGGAAGGGGGACGCTGGAGGAGTCCTGCCATCTTCTCCTCACATGCAAACCACAGTAGGGGCAGAAAAAAGAATCATAACATCCCCTAGAGAAAGCCCTGAAAAAAGACGCCCCAGAAGACAGCCTCACTCACAGAACACTGATATAACATCAGCAAACGGGTCTGTTGAGGAAGAATCAGAAGATCCCATTCTTAGCATAGAATGCTCAAATCAAGCAGCATCCGAGTGTTTCATTGGAGATATGGTGCTTGCACTAAAAGGCTCAATTAAAAAAGACCTGTCCAAAATGAACACCAAAGTCAACCATAATATAGAAGAACTGGGGGACAGAGTGAATCACCTTGAAAACAAAACAGGGGAAATAACCAGCTCACATAATGATTTGATAGACGCCCACTACAGACTAGAAGAGGAGGTTCATTACCTAAAAAACAAAATGGCGGATATCGAAGACCGCAACCGCCGTAATAACATTAAATTTAGAGGCATTGGGGGGGCGTGGCTAGCCGGCAACAGAAGCGCACGGACAGGGGCTCCTGGCAGCAGGAGCATACCGGCGAGTTTTTGCCGCGCCTGGAGGCTTCCACCGCGGCGAAATCATTACCCTGGGCACCTCCGGACCGAGACCTGCAGAAAGAGACCCTCCGCGGGTCTCTAGCTGAATTTTCAATTTTGAGGCCTACAGTTCCGGCCGCATCCCCGGCCTAAATTTACAGACGCGGCCGACCGGAAGTGAGGGCCGGCCGCGGAAGACAACGGCAAACCCTCCCTGAGGAGCAGCGGAGGGGAGAGGGCAGCTGCTGGGACCTGAGGAGAGCTGGGGAGCGGGCAGAAGGAGCAGGGAAGAGAACGACAGGCCCGCAAAACAGCAGATTGGGTGAGTGACGCCGTGACTGCGGCCACCGGACCCTGCGCCCCCCCCTGCGCTCCCCCACCCCTACTGGACAGTAGCACCGCGCCGAGGGAACTGAAACCCCCTGGAGCGAGCTCTCTGCCGTGCAGTAAGCACTTCACACAGGCAGACATATTAAGGGGCCCCCTCTACCCCTCCCCCCCAGTCGGACACCACCTAGACGAGGGAAGATAAGGGGTGCAAGAGGAGAAAGATCGGGGGCAGCGTGGGGTAAAGAAGTGAAGGGGAAACACAGCGGAGACCCACGCACACAGTGAGGAGCACCGCGCACGGAGCCACTCTCCCTCAGGGGAGCACTCTACTCCTGAACAGAGAGGTGCGGAGGCGGTTGGCGGCCCCCTCCTTTTGCGTATCTCGCCTTTTAACACACGTGGTACCCAGAGACTGCGGCCGACTGCTTCATGCGCACTCAGAAACCAACCCCGGAGCTGCTGCCTGCAGGTGTCGCGCTAAAGGTGCATAAATGCTACCACACTATGTTTGCACCCCAACAGCTATGCATTAAAGTTTAAACTGCGCATGAATCCCCCCCTGTGACATTTATAAGTTCGGACCGGTGGACATCCCCTACTACTATCCTTTGACAAGATGGCGCCAAGCAAGCAAGCCAAAATAACTAGCAAGCTGCAGCAATATTCACGGCCCAGCACCTCAACGGACTCCCGACCTAACGCGCCATCCAGCCCGCAAAGTGCGCCCCCTGAGGCAACAGCACCAGCTTCACCTCCCGCATCTGGCCCAACTATCGCCGATGTCCTGAAAGCGATTACAGAGTCGCGCTCTGCCCTCACAGAAAAAATCGACGCACTACAGTCGGACTTTGGTCTGCTGCGTGCGGACGTCCAAACGCTGAGAGAACGTGCAACAGAAGTTGAGACGCGAGTCTCCAACTTAGAGGACTCTGTTACACCACTCTCAGATCAAGTGCGCACCCTCAGCTCTAACCTCACGGCGCAGCGGAGAAAAATGGATGATATGGAAAACCGCCTGCGCAGGTGCAATCTGAGATTCATAGGACTACCGGAGGGCGCTGAGGGTAGAGATCCCTGTGATTTCCTGGAATCGCTCCTCAAACAGGAGTATGGCCCCAACTCTCTGTCACCCCTATTCTGCGTCGAGAGAGCACACCGCATTCCATCAAGAGCCCCACCGCCCGGAGGCCCTCCACGCACCTTCATTGCAAAACTGCTTAACTATAGGGACAGAGACAAAATTCTAGCACTCAACCGCGAGAGAGACCCGATACGGGTTGACGGACAAACAATCCGTATCTTTCCGGACTTCTCCCTAGAGGTACAGCAAAAGCGCCAAAAATTTGTGGAGGCAAAGAAAATGCTGCGCTCAAAACAACTTGTCTACGCCATGTTATACCCTGCCAGACTAAAGGTGATCAAGGATAACCGTTCCCACTTCTTTGAAAGCCCAGAGGATGTCCTAAACTGGCTCGAACAAAATTAACCTACACCGTGAGACTTTCACAAATGCGCATTTGATGCGGCTGGCAGTTCGTTGCTTTCTCAGAATTATTGCGGCATAATGATGGAGGGTGGTACCCCCCCTTTTCTCCCACTCCCCCCCTCCTTTCCCCCCCCTCCCCCCTTTCCCCCCCCCCCTTTCCCCCCTCTCATTTCCTGTTCCCACCCCCCCCTCCCTCCACTCCCCTCTCCCTCCACTCTAGATAAGATGGCCGGCAGCTGAAGATGATGAAAATGCAAACCGATGTGGGCTGCGTTAAAGTTGCCCCCTTTTTTTTTCTCTCTCTCTATTTGGACTGTGGGGGCCCGACTGGACTGAGGGCCTACGCAGCGCCCGCGGCCTGTGTCGGGTACCTATAGCCCACACTGATGCGGCCCACAATCACATAACCTTGTCTCTGTTTCTTCACAGGGGGACTTTATTTTCATGCTCGTAACTGCTATTACTGTTCTACATTTTTCTGTTATAGCCTGTTGGTGATTCTCGATTGGGGCTAGGTCTCACGCCCCCTACAAAGTTGTGAGTTATGGGATCGAAACCTGTCCAAAGTTCGGGGGGATGGGTAGGGTGGGAGGGGAGGGATTGGTTTGAGGCTGGTAAATGTGAATTGCTTTGTAACTTTCTATCTGTTATTTTTGGCGCGACTCTCTTTCGGATGCTTTATAAGAACTCATGGGAACAATGGCTACCCCCTTGAAAATGGCTAGCACATACTTAAAACTGGTCTCCTGGAATGTCAGGGGACTAAATTCTAAAATTAAAAGAGCATTGGTTTTTGACTTCCTTAAAACCCACTCCCCCACATGATATTACTTCAAGAAACACACCTCAGAGGCTCAAAGACGCTGGCGCTTAAACGAGCAACAATTGGCTCAGCGTATCACGCGACCTACTCAAACTATGCTCGAGGAGTCAGTATACTGGTGGCCAAATCGGCCCAGTTTGCCTTCCGCCAAATACACATAGATCCTGGGGGGCGCTACCTGATCCTACAGGGAACCTTCCATGGCCGTCTCCTCACGATAGTAAATGTTTACCTGCCACCACCTGCTAACATTGAAATACTTCACGAGGTGATGGCACGAGTGGTCCCCCTTGAGGCGGCCCCGATAGTAATCATGGGAGACTTCAACCTGATTTTGGACCCGGTGCGGGACCGTCTCACCCCAGCCGCCTCCACACAGGCTCGGCTGCCTGGGTGGGCCGACTCCTACTCAATGCAGGAAATATGGCGCACGTGACATCCACATGATAGAGCCTACTCATGCCACACTCCGACCTACAATGCCTTCTCGCGCATAGATCTCTGTTTTGGCTCCCCGGACTGCCTCCCCATGGATCGTGATATATCCTATCTACCCAGAGGCATTTCAGATCACTCCCCGCTCCAATTAGTTCTAGACCTTGGAGTTGAGGGCAGTCGCCCTCCGTGGAGACTGAGTCCGCTGTGGTTGGAGCAGAGAGAAGTGCACGAGTACGTAGAACAAGAGGCTGAAATGTACTGGGAAGTCAATGAGGGGACGGCCTCGGAGCTAGTGGTATGGGACGCATTTAAAGCTTTCACCAGGGGATCCTTTACCTCGGCTATTGCCGAGCATAGAAGATCCCTGGGAGCCCGCCGCTTGGACCTGGAAAGGCGCCTTGATGTAGCAGAGGCAAGGCACATAGCAGACCCCTCCCCGGAAACTACTATAATTCTGGGTGCCCTGCGACGGGAATACAAACTACTGCTTATCGAATACACCAAGAAGAAACTCCTGTATTCCCGCCACCGAATTTTTGATCAGGGAGACAAGAACGGCCACTTACTGGCCTACTTGGCTAGAGAGGATCAGACACTGCCACCAATTACGGCGGTGCGGGACGGCACGGGTACTCTATTAAATGATCCCAAACTAATTAATCAAACGTTTGCCCAATTCTATGGAGATTTGTACACCTCCAGACTGAGCTATACTGAAGCGCAGCTCCTGGCGTACCTGGGTGACATTCCCTTCCCCACACTGAGTGGAGACAGCGCGGCCCACCTAGATGGGGATCTAAGTATAGAAGAAATAACGGAGGCTATTAAGGCACTCCCCAATAGGAAATCACCGGGCGTAGATGGGCTCCCCGGGGAGTGGTATAAAAAAAATGTGGAAATCCTGGCCCCGCGACTCCTCACACTATATAATTCTATTCTGCGGGAAGGGGCGCTGCCGGGCACAATGCGTAAAGCTCTCATAATAATGATCCCTAAAACCGGAAAAGATCCCACGGACTGCGGCTCTTACCGTCCCATTTCCCTTCTCAACAACGACGTAAAAATAC
The DNA here is from genome assembly GCF_035609145.1 of Eleutherodactylus coqui. Taxonomy (NCBI): domain Eukaryota; kingdom Metazoa; phylum Chordata; class Amphibia; order Anura; family Eleutherodactylidae; genus Eleutherodactylus; species Eleutherodactylus coqui. The sequence continues at coordinate 422,636,900 of NC_089837.1, read as the reverse complement.
TCGCAAAAATACTGGCGACGCGTATAAACTCGGTACTAAAAGAGATCATACACGCGGACCAGTCCGGCTTCATGCCTGGCAAAAGCACGGACATGAACCTGAGGAGGCTCTTTAACCACTTGTCGTACAAGCACACTAACTGCGGGAGGCGCACCCTGGTATTTATAGATCAGGCAAAGGCCTTCGACTCAGTAGAGTGGAAGTACCTATGGGCGGTGATGCGGCGGTTCGGATTCGGGCCAACTTTTATTAAATGGATCGAGATCTTATACGACTCCCCGGTGGCCAACATTAAAACTAATACACATGTCTCTGCCCAATTCTCCCTGAGCAGAGGCACAAGACAGGGTTGCCCTCTGTCCCCCGCCTTGTTTGCCCTCGCCATAGAGCCTCTTGCGATCCAAATCCGAATGTCACCAATAGTGAAGGGATTTAAACTGAACAACTACGAAGAGCGCATAGCGCTCTATGCAGATGACACCCTACTCTTCCTCCAAGACCCGGAGGCGTCTCTAGACGCAGCCCTGATTATATTCGGCGCATTCGGCGCACACTCTGGCGTCAAGGTCAACTGGGACAAGACTCACTTACTGGCGGTGGACCCTGCGGCCGCCGAGCTCCCTCTGCCCGCCCCGCTGAGCTGGACAACCCAGACCACCTACCTGGGAGTAAAGGTCTCAGCGGAACTATCCGCCTTTTACAACTCCAACCTGGTCCCCCTCCTGGCATGGGCCGGGGAGGCAGCGACACGCTGGGCCTCTCTCCCACTCACGCTGGTGGGCAGAATAAACCTGCTAAAAATGAAACTGCTACCAAAATTCCTGTATATACTACACAATTCTCCTATGTTAGTCCCTAAAAAATTCTTCACTAAGCTCCGTGGGATCGTACTGCGCATACTGTGGAGGGGCACTACACCCAGGATTAAACTGGAGACTCTGTGCCTCCCATCGAACGGAGGGGGACTGGCCCTACCACACTTCTATTACTACTACCTGGCCAGCCAACTGGTATACGCGGGATGGTGGATATGCTCGTCAAATTACAACCCGGCGGTGGGCCTGGAACGTAGAATGGTGGACCCTGCTCAGAACCTGCGGGGACTGCTACTGAGCGGCCCCTCATCCTCGGTCGCCCCTCTGCCTACTCCCATGCTGGTGACACTGGAGACCTGGCAACGGGTCACGAGACTGTCCACTACAGAGGAGACTGCGCGATCCCCACACACTCCCCTCTGGAATAACCCCAAACTGCCGCACTTCCAGCGCTTCCCGGAGTCCGCCTTCTGGAGACGCCAGGGCGTCAATGTCCTCTCTGACATAGTCAGCGAGGGCAAGTTTTGCACCTTTATGCAGCTACGGGTTGCCCACGGCCTACCCGAAAACTCCTACTTTAGGTACTATCAATTGCGAGATGCACCCAGGGCTTAGTTTGGAGGTCTGTCTATCCCACTATCCATGACACGGCTGGAGAGCCTGGCGCAGATGTGCAACCTTGTCAAACCGCTGTCGAGTTTTTATGCCCATGCGGTGCGATACTTGGCCCCGCTAGGCGAAAGGGCCGTACAGAGATGGGAGGGAGATATCCCTGACCTGACCTCAGGGGAAGATGAGGATATACTGGGTGGCTCTGGTCCCCCCCTGGTTAGCGCTAGAGACAAGCTCATCCAAGTTAAATTTCTGCACCGCATATATTATACCCCCTCCAGGTTGTGCACCATGGGCCTGCTCCCTACTGCAACGTGCCCACGATGTTTGGTGGCAGATGGGACGGTCATGCATGTGTTCTGGGAGTGCGCGGTCCTACAGGAATACTGGAGAGACGTGCTTGTCTTCATGGAAACACATCTAGGGGCACCGAGGATCATGCATCCTGGAACGTGCCTCTTTGGGCTTGTGGGAGACCTGCCGGTGGCGGCAGCAACACGTACATTATACAAGTTGCTACTCTTCTATGCAAAAAAAGTGATCCTACTTAATTGGAAACACCCTGGGAGGCCGACTAGGAGCGCATGGATTCGGGTCGTTAATGCTGAAATCCCAATGTACAAATTGACATACATGGCCAGGGGGTGCCCTGAAAAATTCGACAAGATTTGGGATAGCTGGGTGAGCTGCCCCGCGACCGCGTCGGGAGAGCCAAGCCAGGCGGTAGGGGGGGAGTGAGGGAGAGAGAAGGATAAAAAAAGAGAGACACCTGCTAAATCTGCTTTCTACGATAAAACCCTATGCTCAGAAAACTAATTTTTTCTCCTCTATTCCCACAGTTGTTCTTAAGAGAGTCGCGCCAAGGGGTTGGAGGGGGGGGGGCTAAGTTTAAGTTTTTGGGTTTCTTTTTTTTTTTTTTTTTTTTTTTTTCTTCTTCTCCTGATTGATCACAGCTGATCTATTCAAGGTTAAACTACTGTTTAGCAATAACTGAGAAAGTTAAGAGTTTAAAGGGGGGGGGGCGAAAGAAATAAAAGTACTAGCCAGGTATAGCATGCCAAGAAGAAATATGTATATGTACGCAGGCAAAGGCTATCTCTACCCTGTTTCTCATGTAATGTACTATCTCCTGAATCTGACACCTGCGGTGACAGTTATTCATGCTTACGTGTTTACATGCTTGTTAATTTCTGGCTAAATAAAATTCCTTTAAAAAAAAAAAAATTTAGAGGCATTGCTGAAACAATCAAGCCAGAAGACCTGAATACACATATCCAAGATTTGATCAAAATTCTTCTGCCAGAATCTAAAAAAGAAGAGCGGATTCTAGACAGAACCCACAGGCTCCCGAATCCTAGAGGGGTCCCAGATAATGCTCCCAGAGACGTCATTACGAGGGTGCACTTTTATCATATCAAAGAAAAAATAATGAAAGCCGCCAGGAACATTAAAGATCTTCCCCCTCCCTTTGGAAACATTCAATTATTCGCCGACTTTTCCCAGGCTACCATGACCGCGCGCAGGAATTTTGCCCAAATAACATCGGCCCTGAGAAGTAGCAACATCACATATAGGTGGGGCTTCCCCACCAAACTGTATGTGAACAAAGATGGCATCATAACCACCATACTCAACCAAGAAGAAGGACTAACCCTTCTAAAAAAATGGAACATCCCTGCACCCAACCTACAAAGGCCAAATCAGATCCCTAAGGATTGATCCCACAAACAAACAAACAGATCTGAAAGCAACAGAGCATCCAACCACTAAGCTCGCATAAGAGAGACATAGTCACAAGTTTGACCCTCGTGACACTCGAGGACGCATTCAGAATGCAGGCTGAACACTAACCCCAGTTAAGACCTTATTACAGACTTCTACTCGCAGTTTGAAAAGGTCCTACCCAAGTTACCTAAAAGTTTGAACACCATACAGTTCACCAAGTTTGACACACTGTTTAAACACAAGAAAACCACCAAAAAACCAACCTTCCTTCCTATCCACATCCTAACCCTAACCCTAAGAGGATGCTCGCATAAATTAAAAAACCAACAGAACAATGCTCCCAGACAGAGGAAAAAAGAACAGAGGGGAAACCGCCTGCCACTCATGCGGATAAAACAAGGCCATTACCTATCTAATAGCTCAAGATCCAACCACCTCCATGGATATTAAGATAATATCGTTAAATGTTAAAGGACTCAATTCTCCTTATAAAAGATCAGCGCTATGGAAAGAGGCGATATCGTCGGAAGCTGACATCTTCTGTGCACAAGAGACACATTTTAACCGTCTCAACCCACCTAAATTGACCCACCCGAAATTCTCTAAAATATTCACAGCAAATGCAGCAAAATAAAAATCTGGAGTACTAATAGCGATCAAGGATTCAATCGACTTCCAAATAATAGAAGAGATAGGAGATGAGGATGGCAGATACTTAATATTTATCTGTAAAATAAACGGCCTCTTAATTACACTGGTCAACCTATACGTACCGAACTCAAAACAACTGAGATTCCTAGGTAGAGTAACTAAGAAAATAAAGAAGTCACAGCAAGGGTCATTGGTGATCTGTGGAGACTTTAACGCCATAGTGGATGAAGATTTAGACTCGAGCAACACAAGCAGCACCAGAGGCTTCACCCTATCTCCCTGGATACAAAGCTCCCAACTATACGATCCCTTTAGAGCCTTGAACGCCAGCTCCAAGGAATATTCCTTCTACTCATTCAGACATAAATCGTTCTCGAGGATAGATATGTTCCTAGTGGACTTTCATACCCTCAACAGAGTATCAGAGACTAAAATAGGAGTGACTTCTTGGTCTGACCATGCCCCGATCTCACTAAAATTAAAAATAGGGACACAAACCCCCCCTTCAGCGGATGGAGAAACAATACATTTTTAATGAAATTACCAAAGTATCAGAATGAGATTAAAGAAACAATTACAGAGTATTTCCAAAAAAACGATACACCAGAGACCTGCCGTTTCACACTCTGGAACGCTCACAAATCCGTGATTATGGGGGCAATGATAAAACAAGGATCCATCTACAAAAAAGAAAAACTTCATCTACTTCAGGAAAATTTAAAGGAATTGTCAGCCCTAGAACAGTCCATCCAGACTAACCCCACTCCAAGTCTTTCAAATAAACTTAGAACAACTAGACTAAACGTCCGAAATATCTTAATAGACGAACATGAGAAGCACCTAAAAGCATTAAAAACAACTTACTACACAGACCACAACAAAAACACTAAATGGATGGCTAATAAAGTAAAACAAACAAGGGTCAAAACAAGAATCCCATTCGTACTAGATCCCATCACCAAACACAAAATATCGAATTCCCCAGACATCGCTGAAGAATTTAGGAAATTTTATCGCTCATTATACAACCTCAGGGAAGACCAAACGACCCACCAACCAACGAAGGAAGACATTAATAAATTCCTCTCATCTATAGACCTCCCACAACTGTCAGAAACAAATCTAGAAAAACTTAAAGGGGTTGTCCCGCGGCAGCAAGTGGGTCTATACACTTCTGTATGGCCATAATAATGCACTTTGTAATATACATTGTGCATTAATTATGAGCCATACAGAAGTTATAAAAAGTTTTTTACTTACCTGCTCCGTTGCTAGCGTCCTCGTCTCCATGGTTGCCGACTAATTTTCGCCCTCCGATGGCCAAATTAGCCGCGCTTGCGCAGTCCGGGTCTTCTGCAGTCTTCTATGGAGCCGCTCGTGCCAGAGAGCGGCTCCGTGTAGCTCCGCCCCGTCACGTGCCGATTCCAGCCAATCAGGAGGCTGGAATCGGCAATGGACCGCACAGAAGAGCTGCGGTCCACGGAGACAGAGGATCCCGGCGGCCATCTTCAGCGGTAAGTATTGAAGTCACCGGAGCGCGGGGATTAAGGTAAGCGCTCCGGTAAACTTTCTTTACTTCCCTGCATCGGGGTTGTCTCGCGCCGAACGGGGGGGGGGGGTGAAAAAAAAAAAAACCCGTTTCGGCGCGGGACAACCCCTTTAATTCACCTATCACACTCCAGGAAATAAGTCAGGTCATAGGGAAAGCTAAGAACGATAAAGCCCCTGGCCCCGACGGTTTTTCTTACGAGTATTTTAAACTGTACAAAGACCTTCTAATCACCCACATGCAACAACTCTTCAATAAAGCAATGTCCTGTGGAACACTACCTCCTGAAATGCTTCGAGCTAATATAGTTACCATACAGCTCATACTCATAGAATGATCTCCTTGTGTTGTGTATGGGAAATCTCATAATAGCTAGTCTCTTGCTTCTGTTCCCATTTTGGATTCAGACTGAGTGGATCTTGCAGATGGCATAGTGAAGGAGAGGAGTCTGATATACGGAGAAAGAGGCATTTTACGTAATAAGATACATAACAAATAGAGATGAGCGAGCACCAAAATGCTCGGGTGCTCGTTACTCGGGACGAAATTTTCGCGATGCTCGAGGGTTCATTTCGAGTAACGAACCCCATTGAAGTCAATGGGCAACCCGAGCATTTTTGTATATCGCCGATGCTCGCTAAGGTTTCCATTTGTGAAAATCTGGGCAATTCAAGAAAGTGATGGGAACGACACAGCAACGGATAGGGCAGGCGAGGGGCTACATGTTGGGCTGCATCTCAAGTTCCCAGGTCCCACTATTAAGCCACAATAGCGGCAAGAGTGCCCCCCCTCCCAACAATTTTTACTTCTGAAAAGCCCTCATTAGCAATGCATACCTTAGCTAAGCACCACACTACCTCCAACAAAGCACCATCACTGCCTGCATAACACTCCGCTGCGACTTCTCCTGGGTTACATGCTGCCCAACCCCCCGCACGACCCAGTGTCCACAGCGCACACCAAAGTGTCCCTGCGCAGCCTTCAGCTGCCCTCATGCCACACCACCCTCATGTCTATTTATAAGTGCGTCTGCCATGAGGAGGAACCGCAGGCACACACTGCAGAGGGTTGTCACGGCTAGGCAGCGACCCTCTTTAAAAGGGACAGGGCGATAGCCCACAATGCTGTACAGAAGCAATGAGAAATATAATTCTGTGCCACCGCCATCAGGAGCTGCACACGTGGGCATAGCAATGGGGAACCTATGTGCCACACACTATTCATTCTGTCAAGGTGTCTGCATGCCCCAGTCAGACCGCGTTTTTTTATAAATAGTCACAGGCAGGTACAACTCCGCAATGGGAATTCCGTGTGCACCCACAGCATGGGTGGCTCCCTGGAACCCACCGGCTGTACACAAATGTATCCCATTGCAGTGCCCATCACAGCTGAGGTAACGTCTGATTAAATGCAGGTGGGCTTCGGCCCACACTGCATGCCCCAACCTGACCGGGGTTTTTAATTCATAGACACAGGCAGGTACAACTCACTATTGTGAAGTCCCTGTGGACCGACAGCATGGGTGGGTGCCAGGAAGCCACCGGCGGTACATAAATATATCCCATTGCATTGCCCATCACAGCTGAGGTAAGGTCATGTTTAATGCAGGTGGGCTTCGGCCCACACTGCATGCCCCAGTCAGACTGGGGTTCTTTAGAAGTGGACACATGCAGTTACAACTCCGTGTGGACCGACAGCATGGGTGGCTCCCTGGAACCCACCGACGGTACATAAATATATCCCATTGCTGTGCCCCTCACAGCTGAGGTAATGTCATGTTTAATGCAGGTGGGCTTTGGCCCACACTGCATGCCCCAGTCAGACTGGGGTTCTTTAGAAGTGGACACATGCAGTTACAACTCCGTGTGGACCGACAGCATGGGTGGGTGCCAGGAAGCCACCGGCGGTACATAAATATATCCCATTGCAGTGCCCAGCACAGCTGAGGTAACGTCAGCTTTAATGCAGGTGGGCAAAAAATTAATTGGGTTACACTGTAGGCAAGGGCCCCAAAAAATTGGTGTACCAACAGTACTAATGTACGTCAGAAAAATTGCCCATGCCCAACCAAGAGGGCAGGTGAAACCCATTAATCGCTTTGGTTAATGTGGCTTAATTTGTAACTAGGCCTGGAGGCAGCCCAGTTAAAATAAAAATTGGTGCAGGTGCAAGTTTCAACGCTTTAATGAGCATTGAAACGTATAAAAATTGTGTACAAAAATTATATGACTGAGCCTTGTGGGCCTAAGAAAAATTGCCCGTTCGGCGTGATTACGTGAGGTTTCAGGAGGAGGAGCAGGAGGAGGAGGATGAATATTACACACAGATTGATGAAGCTAAAAGGTCCACGTTTTTGATGGTGATAGAGAACAATGCTTCCATCCGTGGGTGCAGCCTACGTATTGTTTAGGTATCGCTGCTGTACGCTGGTGGAGAAGAGAAGTCTGGGGAAATCCAGGCTTTGTTCATCTTGATGAGTGTAAGCCTGTCGGCACTGTCGGTTGACAGGCGGGTACGCTTATCTGTGATGATTCCCCCAGCCGCACTAAACACCCTCTCTGACAAGACGCTAGCCGCAGGACAAGCAAGCACCTCCAGGGCATACAGCGCGAGTTCAGGCCACGTGTCCAGCTTCGACACCCAGTAGTTGTAGGGAGCAGGGGCGTCACGGAGGATGGTCGTGCGATCGGCTACGTACTCCCTCACCATCCTTTTACAGTGCTCCAGCCGACTCAGCCTTGACTGGGGAGCGGTGACACAGTCTTGCTGGGGAGCCAGAAAGCTGTCAAAGGCCTTAGAGAGTGTTCCCCTGCCTGTGCTGTACATGCTGCCTGATCTCCACGCCTCCCCTGCTACCTGGCCCTCGGAACTGCGCCTTCTGCCACTAGCGCTGTCGGATGGGAATTTTACCATCAGTTTGTCCGCCAGGGTCCTGTGTTATAGCATCACTCTCGAACCCCTTTCCTCTTCGGGTATGAGAGTGGAAAGGTTCTCCTTATACCGTGGGTCGAGCAGTGTGTACACCCAGTAATCCGTAGTGGCCAGAATGCGTGTAACACGAGGGTCACGAGAAAGGCATCCTAACATGAAGTCAGCCATGTGTGCCAGGGTACCTGTACGCAACACATGGCTGTCCTCACTAGGAAGATCACTTTCAGGATCCTCCTCCTCCTCCTCCTCAGGCCATACACGCTGAAAGGATGACAGGCAAGCAGCATGGGTACCCTCAGCAGTGGGCCAAGCTGTCTCTTCCCCCTCCTCCTCCTCATGCTCCTCCTCCTCCTCCTCAACGCGCTGAGATATAGACAGGAGGGTGCTCTGACTATCCAGCGACATACTGTCTTCCCCCGCCTCTGTTTCCGAGCGCAAAGCGTCTGCCTTTATGCTTTGCAGGGAACTTCTCAAGAGGCATAGCAGAGGAATGGTGATGCTAATGATTGCAGCATCGCCGCTCACCATCTGGGTAGACTCCTCAAAGTTTCCAAGGACCTGGCAGATGTCTGCCAACCAGGCCCACTCTTCTGTAAAGAATTGAGGAGGCTGACTCCCACTGCGCCGCCCATGTTGGAGTTGGTATTCCACTATAGCTCTACGCTGCTCATAGAGCCTGGCCAACATGTGGAGCGTAGAGTTCCACCGTGTGGGCACGTCGCACAGCAGTCGGTGCACTGGCAGATGAAACCGATGTTGCAGGGTGCGCAGGGTGGCAGCGTCCGTGTGGAACTTGTGGAAATGTGCACCTTTCCGAGCAGGTCTGACAAGCATGGGTAGCTTTTCAGAAAGCGCTGAACTACCAAATTAAAGACATGGGCCAGGCATGGCACGTGCGTGAGGCTGCCGAGCTGCAGAGCCGCCACCAGGTTACAGCCGTTGTTACACACGACCACGCTCGGTTGGAGGCTCAGCGGCGCAAGCCAGCGGTCGGTCTGCTCTGTCAGACCCTGCAGCAGTTCGTGGGTCGTGTGCCTCTTCTCTCCTAAGCTGAGTAGTTTCAGTACGGCCTGCTGACGCTTGCCCACCGCTGTGCTGCCGTGCCGCGCGACACCGACTGCTGGCGACGTGCTGCTGCTGACACATCTTGACTGTGAGACAGAGGTTGCGTAGGAGGATGAGGGTGGTTAAGTGGAGGAAGCATACACCGCCGCAGATACCACCACCGAGCTGGGGCCCGCAATTCTGGGGGTGGGTAGGACGTGAGCGGTCCCAGGCTCTGACTCTGTCCCAGCCTCCACTAAATTCACCCAATGTGCCGTCAGGGAGATATAGTGGCCCTGCCCGCCTGTGCTTGTCCACGTGTCCGTTGTTAAGTCGACCTTGGCAGTAACCGCGTTGGTGAGGGCGCGTACAATGTTGCGGGAGACGTGGTCGTGCAGGGCTGGGACGGCACATCGGGAAAAGTAGTGGCGACTGGGAACTGAGTAGTGCGGGGCCGCTGCCACCATCATACCTTTGAAAGCCTCCGTTTCCACAATCCTTAACGGCAGCATCTCCAGGCTGATAAATTTGGCTATGTGCACGTTTAACGCTTGAGCGTGTGGGTGCGTGGCGGCGTACTTGCGCTTGCGCTCCAACACTTGCGCTAGCGACGGCTGGACGGTGCGCTGAGAGACATTGGTGGATGGGGCCGAGGACAGCGGAGGTGAGGGTGTGGGTGCAGGCCGGGAGACGGTAGTGCCTGTGTCCTGAGAGGGGGGTTGGATCTCAGTGGCAGGTTGGGGCACAGGGGGAGAGGCAGCGGTGCAAACCGGAGGCAGTGAACGGCCTTCGTCCCACCTTGTGGGGTGCTTGGCCATCATATGTCTGCGCATGCTGGTGGTGGTGAGGCTGGTGGTGGTGGCTCCCCGGCTGATCTTGGCGCGACAAAGGTTGCACACCACTGTTCGTCGGTCGTCTGCACTCTCAGTGAAAAACTACCAGACCTTTGAGCACCTCAGCCTCTGCAGGGTGGCATGGCGCAAGGGGGCGCTTTGGGAAACAGTTGGTGGATTATTCGGTCAGGCCCTGCCTCTACCCCTGGCCACTGCACTGTCTCTTCCAACCTGCCCTGCTGCTGCACTTGCCTCCCCCCTCTGAAGACCTGTTCTCAGTAGGCATAGCAAACCAGGTGGGGTCAGTCACCTCATCGTCCTGCTGCTCTTCCTCCGAATCCTCTGTGTGCTCCTCCCTCGGACTTACTCCAATTACTACTACCTGAGTGATAGACAACTGTGTCTCATCGTCATCGTCCTCCTCACCCACTGAAAGCTCTTGAGACAGTTGCCGGAGGTCCCCAGCCTCATCCCCCGGACCCCGGGAACTTTCCAAAGGTTGGGCATCGCTCACGACAAACTCCTCCAGTGGGAGAGGATTCGGAACCATTGCTGCCCATTCTGGGCAGGGGCCCGAGAACAGTTCCTGGGAGTCTGCCTGCTCCTCAGAATGTGTCATTGTAATGGAGTGAAGAGGCTGGGAGGAAGGAGGAGCAGCAGCTAGAGGATTCAGAGTTGCAGCAGTGGACGGCGCAGAACTCTGGGTGGTCGATAGATTGCTGGATGCACTTTCTGCCATCCACGACAGGACCTGCTCACACTGCTCATTTTCTAATAAAGGTCTACCGCGTGGACCCATTAATTGTGAGATGAATGTGGGGCCGCCAGAAACGTGCCTCTCTCCTAATCCCGCAGCAGTCGGCTGCGATACACCTGGATCAGGAGCTCGGCCTGTGCCCACACCCTGACTTGGGTCTCCGCGTCCTCGCCCGCGTCCACGTCCTCTAGGCCTACCCCTACCCCTCAGCATGCTGTATTACCAGTAGTGCAGAAACAGAACGCTGTAATTAAATGTGCCGCTTATTGGCCTGTGGTTGGAGGCTGACTTCCCTTACGGAACGCACAGCAGAGCCAGGAAACAATTTTGCGCACGCCTGTAGTGAGACGTAGGTGCGTATGACTGAGCTAGTGGAATTCACAGTGCAGAAGCAGTCAAGTGGCCAAAGGCCAGTAGTAGGCCTTAAGTATTTTGCTTCTATTTTTTTAAAATGCTAAGCTGATACAGCAGACAGATACTGTAGGCAGCGTATATTATTATGTATACTGTTTCCCTCTGGCGGGATGACGGCGGTGATGTAACGGAGACAGCAGAGCCAGGAAACAATTTTGTGCAAGCCTGCTGTAACGCTTAGCTGCATATTAATTAGGACTACTACCCCCAGCAGATAGATACTGTAGGCAGCGTATAATATTATGTATACTGTTTCCCTCTGGCAGGATGACGGCGGTGATGTAACGGAGACAGCAGAGCCAGGAAACAATTTTGTGCAAGCCTGCTGTAACGCTTAGCTGCGTATTAATTAGGACTGCTACCCCCAGCAGACAGATACTGTAGGCAGCGTATAATATTATGTATACTGTTTCCCTCTGGCGGGATGACGGCGGTGATGTAACAGAGACAGCAGAGCCAGGAAACAATTTTGCGCAAGCCTGCTGAAACGCTTAGCTGCGTATTAATTGGGACTACTACCCCCAGCAGACAGATACTGTAGGCACCGTATAATATTATGTATACTGTTTTCCTCTGGCGGGATGACGGCGGTGATGTAACGGAGACAGCAGAGCCAGGAAACAATTTTGTGCAAGCCTGCTGAAACGCTTAGCTGCGTATTAATTAGGACTACTACCCCCAGCAGACAGATACTGTAGGCAGCGTATAATATTATGTATACTGTGTCCCTCTGGCGGGATGACGGCGGTGATGTAACGGAGACAGCAGAGCCAGGAAACAATTTTGTGCAAGCCTGCTGTAACGCTTAGCTGCGTATTAATTAGGACTACTACCCCCAGCAGACAGATACTGTAGGCAGCGTATAATATTATGTATACTGTTTCCCTCTGGCGGGATGACGGCGGTGATGTAACGGAGACAGCAGAGCCAGGAAACAATTTTGCGCAAGCCTGCTGAAACGCTTAGCTGCGTATTAATTAGGACTACTACCCCAAGCAGACAGATACTGTAGGCAGCGTATAATATTATGTATACTGTTTCCCTCTGGCGGGATGATGGCGGTGATGTAACGGAGACAGCAGAGCCAGGAAACAATTTTGCGCAAGCCTGCTGTAACGCTTAGCTGCGTATTAATTAGGACTACTACCCCCAGCAGACAGATACTGTAGGCAGCGTATAATATTATGTATACTGTTTCCCTCTGCCGGGATGACGGCGGTGATGTAACGGAGACAGCAGAGCCAGGAAACAATTTTGCGCAAGCCTGCTGTAACGCTTAGCTGCGTATTAATTAGGACTACTACCCCCAGCAGACACGCAGTAAACTGAAGACGGTCACAGGCAGCCCAAATATAGTATTTTTCCCCAATTTTTTTGAAAAAGCCCACTGCCTATATAGCCTGTATATCTCTTTCCCTGCCTCACCAGTACTGGCCCTATACTCTGTACAATGACTGCAGACTGAGGACGCAATGCTCTGCACGCCCGATATACAAAAAAAAATTGTGCAACACTGCTAAAAGCAGCCTCAACAGTACTGCACACGGTCAGATGTGGCCCTAGGAATGACCGTTGGGGTTCTTGAAGCCTAAAATCACTCCTAACGCTCTCCCTATAGCAGCTCCGGCATCAGCAGCACTTTCCCTGATCTCTGTCAGAATGCATCTGTGGCGAGCCGCGGGAGGGGCCGATTTATATACTCGGGTGACACCTGATCTCACCAGCCACTCACTGCAGGGGGGTGGTATAGGGCTTGAACGTCACAGGGGGAAGTTGTAATGCCTTCCCTGTCTTTCTATTGGCCAGAAAAGCGCGCTAACGTCTCAGAGATGAAAGTGAAAGTAACTCGAACATCGCGTGGTGCTCGCCTCTAGTAACGAGCATCTCGAACACGCTAATACTTGAACGAGTATCAGGCTCGGACGAGTACGTTCGCTCATCTCTACACCAGACGCCTTCTTGACATCCTGAGTGAGACGGAGAGGTCTGGAATGCCTTCTCTGCTCCTAACCCTGGATGCAGAGAAGGCATTCGATAGAATACATTGGGGATTCGCCTTCTCTGTGCTCGAAAAAATGGGATTTAAAAACAATATTTTATGGGCCATAAAAGCCCTCTACGGAGCTCCATCAGCCCAAGTTCTAATCAACGGAATAATGTCTAGACTCTTTGAAATAACGAACGGTACTAGACAGGGGTGCCCCCTTTCACCTACAATTTTTATTTTAACAATTGAACCACTGGCAGAAGCAATACGGATGCAACTAGATATCAAAGGTATACCCATAGCAAAAAGACAACACAAAATCGGTTTATTTGCGGATGACATAGTCCTAGTACTCTCCGCCCCCCTAGAATCCCTTAGAGTAGCCACAAAACTTCTCAATCTGTTTGGATCATTATCCTATTATAAAGTCAACCCATCTAAGTCAAAAATGTTACCAATAAACCTCAGGAAGGACCTCCAAGACTTAATCAAAAAAGAATTTCCATATGAATGGGACCCATCGGGTATCCAGTACCTGGGGACCAGAATCAATCTCCCAATTAAGAATATAATGGAACACAATATAGCCTCACTCCTAGACAACATCCAAAAAGACCTGTCCAACTATGAAAAGACCGAACTCTCCTGGCTTGGGAGGATCGTAATATACAAAATGATGGTACTACCGAAAATACTATACATTTTCAGAACAGTAGCCCTCAAGTGCGACTCTAACCTAATCAAAAAACTACAAAAACAACTAATGTCCTTCGTCTGGAAAAATAAAAAACCAAGAGTAGCTGCTTCGATTCTATACAGCCCAAAAAAAAAGGAGGATTGGGGGTCCCTAATTTAACAGCCTACCACAAAGCAATTACCATCTCACACCTAAAACCATGGGGAACCCCGCAAGGAAAAATCAGCTGGCCAGCAATTGAACAAGAGACTCTGGGAAACAAAACCCTTAGAAATCTCCTCCTAGCTACAGCAACCAATTCGAAAATAATCCCCTTTTGGAACCCCATAATCAACAACACTGTGGAGACCTGGGAAAACCTCCTCAACATTACAAAGAACTTCACACCTAGAACAGAGATACCTACCCCAATAGAGATCTTCGAATTCTGGATAAACAAAATCAACATAGGGAGATGGAAATCGAAAGGAATCAATCTGATTTCGGACTTAGAGCTTGACTCAAGAATAAAATCCTTTCCCCAACTACAAAAGGAGTTTGGACTCCAGGGAGGAGACTTCCTTCTTTATTCCCAAATCAAAAGCTACTGGCCAAACATCAGATCAAGAACCATATCAATACCAACTCTTTTTTCCAACTTTTTATTCAACCCCGTCTCCAACAAACCCCCACTGAGGGATATCTACGAAATATTCTGTGGCGAGAAGCTTCCTAATTGTAACCAAAAGAAAAGAACGCATCTCCTAAATTGGGAAAGAGACCTGGGCAAATCCTTCCCAGACCAGCATTGGCTGGAAGCACACAAATCAGCAAATATAGCAACACTATGTGCCTCGCTAATAGAAGTCCATTTTAAAACACTCACACGCTGGTATAGATCACCAGTCAGACTGGCAGATTTCTTCCCGGAAGTTTCGGATAGATGCTGGAGAGGATGTGGTATGAGAGGCTCTTTGATCCATATTTTTTGGAGTTGCCCCATCATCAACCATATTTGGCAGGACTTTATCACGCTAACAAACAGCATGACAGGACTAAATCTATCCCCCACACCTGAAATGGCTATCCTGCTCATAGGAATGGACAGAATTTCTCAAAAATTTAGGAAAATCATCTCACATGGACTTTTGACCATCAAGCTATCACTAGCGAAACGCTGGAAAACAGATACTGCTCTCACCCTCACAACCATTACCCAAACAATAACAGATCACATGGAAATGGAGAGAATCTTCGCCCTAAGACAAAACAGAATCACTAAATTTAAGGCAGAATGGAGCCCTTGGATAGAGCGCTTCGACTTAAACCGCAATCAAACCAAATTAATCCTCTGAAACCCAAAGAGACTGGATCACCCCTGTTGAATATTTCAAAGAAAGACTTTCTAGAGGCAACCGCTAGCTTCAAGTTAAATGGAAAACTAATGGCATCCTAAAATTTCCCATCCTTCCCTCCCTTTCCCTCCCCCCCCCCCCCCGCTTCACCCCTTCACTCCTCTGTTTCCCCCCACCTTTTACTAAGAAATTACATTTTCAACAAGTTACAAGAAGCTTCCAAACGAATTTACTACTAGCAAAGATTTCTTACTTCTTAAATTGCAGAATTGACAATGTAATAACTCTGATTTCTTATTTGTATGCATGTTAAGTTTACTGAAACGATAATAAAAATTATTGTACAATAAGTATATGTTGGGGTTATTTTTCCCAATCATGGTATGTTTTGGTAGAGGTCCATGCGTATTTTTATGTTTCTTTGAAGGGTAACAATTAGAGATGAGCGAACACCAAAATGTTCGGGTGTTCGTTATTCGAAACGAACTTCCCGCGATGTTCGAGGGTTCGTTTCGAATAACGAACCCCATTGAAGTCAATGGGCGACCCGAGCATTTTTGTATTTTGCCGATGCTCGCTAAGGTTTTCATGTGTGAAAATCTGGGCAATTCAACAAAGTGATGGGAACGACACAGCAACGGATAGGGCAGGCGAGGGGCTACGTGTTGGGCTGCATCTCAAGTTCACAGGTCCCACTATTAAGCCACAATAGCGGTAAGAGTGGGCCCCCCCCTCCCAAAAACTTTTACTTCTGAAAAGCCCTCATTAGCATGGCATACCTTTGCTAAGCACCACACTAGCTACAACAAAGCACAATCACTGCCTGGATGACACTCCGCTGCCACTTCTCCTGGGTTACATGCTGACCAACCGCCCCCCCTCCCCCCCACAGCGCACACCAAAGTGTCCCTGCGCAGCCTTCAGCTGCCCTCATGCCACACCACGCTCATGTCTATTTAGAAGTGCGTCTGCCATGAGGAGGAACCGCAGGCACACACTGCAGAGGGTTGGCACGGCTAGGCAGCGACCCTCTTTAAAAAGGGGCGGGGCGATAGCCCACAATGCTGTACAGAAGCAATGAGAAATAGAATCCTGTGCCACCGCCATCAGGAGCTGCACACGTGGGCATAGCAATGGGGAACCTATGTGCCACACACTATTCATTCTGTCAAGGTGTCTGCATGCCCCAGTCAGACTGGTAATATGTACCTTAACAGTAACCGCGTTGGTGGTAATGTGGTGGTGACTGCGGACCTAGTAGCGCGGTTTTATTTTGTTGGTTTTCGGAATGTGGCCAGGATTAAGTGGGCCGTGGCGGGGGGATGGTGGGGGGGCTCTCTTGTAGTGTCGGTAAAGGTGAAATTCTTGGGCTGCCACCAGACGAACCAATGAAAAGGCATTTGCCAAGAATGTTTTCCCTGTTGGAGGAGGAGGGGGATGTTTTTGAGGCACTACGTGTCCTCTCCACGTGTCCGTGGTTATATGCACCTTAACAGTAACCGCGTTGGTGGTAATGTGGTGGTGACTGCGGACCTAGTAGCGCGGTTTTATTTTGTTGGTTTTCGGAATGTGGCCAGGATTAAGTGGGCCGTGGCGGGGGGATGGTGGGGGGCTCTCTTGTAGTGTCGGTAAAGGTGAAATTCTTGGACTGCCACCAGACGAACCAATGCAAAGGCATTTGCCAAGAATGTTTTCCCTGTTGGAGGAGGAGGGGGATGTTTTTGAGGCACTACGTGTCCTCTCCACGTGTCCGTGGTTATATGCACCTTAACAGTAACCGCGTTGGTGGGAAATGGCCTCGCCGCCATCATGTCTTTGGGAAGCCTCTGTTTCCACACCCCAGAGACATACCATTAGCAGCGGTATAGGCAGAGCCCAGAATTCGTAACATTTCAGCCGTAGCATTAGGACAGGCCCCACTAACATATCACTAGCAGCATTATAGGAGGAGCGCAGTCTTCGTTCCATGTCAGCAATAGTAGCACTCAAGACAGGCCCCAGTAACAATTCCGAAGCAGCAGTATAGCGGGAGCGCAGTCTTCGTTCCATGTCAGCAATAGTAGCACTCAAGACAGGCCCCAGTAACAATTCCGAAGCAGCAGTATAGCGGGAGCGCAGTCTTCGTTCCATGTCAGCAATAGTAGCACTCAAGACAGGCCCCAGTAACAATTCCGAAGCAGCAGTATAGCGGGAGCGCAGTCTTCGTTCCATGTCAGCAATAGTAGCACTCAAGACAGGCCCCAGTAACAATTCCGAAGCAGCAGTATAGCGGGAGCGCAGTCTTCGTTCCATGTCAGCAATAGTAGCACTCAAGACAGGCCCCAGTAACAATTCCGAAGCAGCAGTATAGCGGGAGCGCAGTCTTCGTTCCATGTCAGCAATGGTAGCACTCAAGACAGGCCCCAGTAACAATTCTGAAGCAGCAGTATAGTGGGAGCGCAGTCTTAGTTCCATTTCAGTAGCCTTAGTATAGCCAAGGCCCAAGTTACATTTATGTAGCTAAAGTGTAGGCCAACCCCACACACACTTCTGTACCATGAGTGCAGGCGAAGAACATACAAATTGCTATGATTACACTGTAGGTGAGGGCCCACAAAAATTGGTGTACCAACAGTACTAATGTACCTCAGTAAACATTGGCCATGCCCAACCAAGATGGCAGGTGAAACCCATTAATCGCTTTGGTTAATGTGGCTTAAGTGGTAACTAGGCCTGGAGGCAGCCCAGTTTAACGAAAAATTGGTTCAAGTTAAAGTTTCAACGCTTTTAAGAGCATTGAAACATATAAAAATTGTTTCGAAAAATTAGATGAGTGAGCCTTGTGGCCCTAAGAAAAATTGCCCGTTCAGCGTGATTACGTGAGGTTTCAGGAGGAGGAGCAGGAGGAGGAGGAGGAATATTAGACACAGATTGATGAAGCAGAAATGTCCCCGTTTTGGATGGTGAGAGAGAACGTAGCTTCCATCCGCGGGTGCAGCCTACGTAATGCTTACGTATCGCTGCTGTCCGCTGGTGGAGAAGAGAAGTCTGGGGAAATCCAGGCTTTGTTCATCTTGATGAGTGTTAGCCTGTCGGCACTGTCGGTTGACAGGCGGGTACGCTTATCTGTGATGATTCCCCCAGCCGCACTAAACACCCTCTCCGACAAGATGCTAGCCGCAGGACAAGCAAGCACCTCCAGGGCATACAGCGCTAGTTCAGGCCACATGTCCAGCTTCGACACCCAGTAGTTGTAGGTGGCAGAGGCGTCACGGAGGACGGTCGTGCGATCGGCTACGTACTCCCTCACCATCCTTTTACAGTGCTCCCGCCGACTCAGCCTTGACTGGGGAGCGGTGACACAGTCTTGCTGGGGAGCCATAAAGCTGTCCAGGCCCTTAAAGACTGTTGCACTGCCTGGGATGTACATGCTGCTCGATCTCCGCACCTCCCCTGCTACCTTGCCCTCGGTACTGCGCCTTCTGCCACTAGCGCTGTCGGCTGGGAATTTTACCATCAGCTTGTCCGCAAGGGTCCTGTGGTATAGCAACACTCTCGAACCCCTTTCCTCTTCGGGAATGAGAGTGGGCAGGTTCTCCTTATAGCGTGGGTCGAGCAGTGTGTACACCCAGTAATCCGTTGTGGCCAGAATGCGTGCAACGCGAGGGTCACGAGAAAGGCATCCTAACATGAAGTCAGCCATGTGTGCCAGGGTACCTGTACGCAACACATGGCTGTCTTCACTAGGAAGATCACTGCCAGGATCCTCCTCCTCCTCCTCAGGCCATACACGCTGAAAGGATGACAGGCAATCAGCCGGTGTACCGTCAGCAGCGGGCCAAGCTATCTCTTCCCCCTCCTCCTCATCCTCCTCATGCTCCTCCTCCTCCTCCTGTACGCGCTGAGAAATAGACAGGAGGGTGCCCTGACTATCCAGCGGCATACTGTCTTCCACCGCCCCCGTTTCCGAGCGCAAAGCAGCTGCCTTTATGGTTTGCAGGGAATTTCTCAAGATGCATAGCAGAGAAATGGTGACGCTAATGATTGTAGCATCGCCGCTCACCACCTGGGTAGACTCCTCAAAATTACCAAGGACATGGCAGATGTCTGCCAACCAGGCCCACTCTTCTGAAAGGAATTGAGGAGGCTGACTCCCACTGCGCCGCCCATGTTGGAGTTGGTATTCGACTATAGCTCTACGCTGTTCATAGAGCCTGGCCAACATGTGGAGCGTAGAGTTCCACCGTGTGGGCACGTCGCACAGCAGTCGGTGCACTGGCAGCTTAAAGTGATGTTGCAGGGTGCGCAGGGTGGCAGCGTCCGTGTGGGACTTGCGGAAATGTGCGCAGAGTCGGCGCGCCTTTACAAGCAGGTCTGACAAGCGTGGGTAGCTTTTCAGAAAGCGCTGAACCACCAAATTAAAGACGTGGGCCAGGCATGGCACGTGCGTGAGGCTGCCGAGCTGCAGAGCCGCCACCAGGTTACGGCCGTTGTCACACACGACCATGCCCGGTTGGAGGCTCAGCGGCGCAAGCCAGCGGTCGGTCTGCTGTGTCAGACCCTGCAGCAGTTCGTGGGCCGTGTGCCTCTTATCGCCTAAGCTGAGTAGTTTCAGCACGGCCTGCTGACGCTTTCCCACCGCTGTGCTGCCACACCGCGCGACACCGACTGCTGGCGACATGCTGCTGCTAACACATCTTGATTGCGAGACAGAGGAGGAGGAGGAGGGTGCTTTAGTGGAGGAAGCATACACCTCCGCAGATACCACCACCGAGCTGGGGCCCGCAATTCTGGGGGTGGGTAGGACGTGAGCGGTCCCAGGCTCTGACTCTGTCCCAGCCTCCACTAAATTCACCCAATGTGCCGTCAGGGAGATGTAGTGGCCCTGCCCGCCTGTGCTTGTCCACGTGTCCGTTGTTAAGTGGACCGTGGCAGTAACCACGTTGGTGTGGGCGCGTACAATGTTGCGGGAGACGTGGTCGTGCAGGGCTGGGACGGCACATCGGGAAAAGTAGTGGCGACTGGGAACTGAGTAGCGCGGGGCCGCCGCCTCCATGATACTTTTGAAGGACTCAGTTTCCACAACCCTATACGGCAGCATCTCAAGGCTGATGAATTTTGCTATGCGGACGGTTAACGTTTGAGCGTGCGGGTGCGTGGCGGCGTACTTGCGCTTGCGCTCCAACAGTTGCGCAAGCGACGGCTGGACAGTGCGCTGAACTACACTGCTGGATGGGGCCGAGGACAGCGGAGATGAGGGTGTGGGTGCAGGCCATGAGGCGGTAGTGCCTGCGTCCTGAGAGGGGGGTTGCATCTCAGTGGCAGGTTGGGGCACAGGGGGAGAGGCAGGGGTGCAAACCGGAGGCGCTGAACGGCCTTCGTCCCACCTTGTGGGGTGCTTGGCCATCATATGTCTGCGCATGGTGGTGGTGGTGAGGCTGTTGGTGTTGGCTCCCCGGCTGAGCTTTGCGCGACAAAGGTTGCACACCACAGTTCGTCGGTCGTCAGGCGTCTCTGTGAAAAACTGCCAGACCTTAGAGCACCTCGGCCTCTGCAGGGTGGCATGGCGCGAGGGGACGCTTTGGGAAACAGTTGGTGGATTATTCGGTCTGGCCCTGCCTCTACCCCTGGCCACCGCACTGCCTCTTGCAACCTGCCCTGCTGATGCCCTTGACTCCCCCTCTGAAGACCTGTCCTCCTGAGTAAGCGTTGCACACCAGGTGGGGTCAGTCACCTCATCGTCCTGCTGCTCTTCCTCCGAATCCTCTGTGCGCTGCTCCCTCGGACTTACTGCCCTTACTACTACCTCACTGCAAGACAACTGTGTCTAATCGTCATCGTCCTCCTCACCCACAGAAAGTTGTTGAGACAGTTGGCGGAAGTCCCCAGCCTCTTCCCCCGGACCCCGGGAACTTTCGAATGGTTGGGCATCAGTGACGATAAACTCCTCTGGTGGGAGAGGAACCGCTGCTGCCCAATCTAAGCAGGGGCCCGAGAACAGTTCCTGGGAGTGTTCCCGCTCCTGAGCAGGTGTCATTGTAGTGGAGTGAGGAGGCTGGGAGGAAGGAGGAGCAGCAGACAGAGGATTCGGATTTGCAGCAGTGGACGGCGCAGAACTGCGTGTTGACGATAGGTTGCTCGAAGCACTTTCTGCCATCCAGGACAGGACCTGCTCACACTGCTCATTTTCTAATAACCGTCTCCCGCGTGGACCCATTAATTGGGCGATAAATGTGGGGACGCCAGAAACGTGCCTCTCTCCTAATCGCGCAGCAGTCGGCTGCGACACACCTGGATCAGGAGCTCGGCCTGTGCCCACACCCTGACTTGGCCCTCCGCGTCCTCGGCCGCGTCCACGTCCTCTAGGCCTATCCCTACCCCTCAGCATGCTGTATTACCAGTGATTTGATTTCACAGGCAGGAAATAAATTGGCGCAAGACTGCAGGCCAAATATAATTTTTTCCCTTTTTTGAAAACGAAAGGCCCCACTGCCTCTAGTGAATGAATAATCTAAGTTTAATAACTGTGCTGTGGCCCTGCTAATGTGTCACAGAACGTGAGGGTAGCAGAGTTATTATAACTCTGGCAGAGCAGGTATTTTTTTCCCAATTAAGGAAAGCAAATGGCGAAGCCAGCAGTAAAACGTAGCTGGGTGCGTCTGATTTTTAAACGTTGCACACGCAGCCGACACGTACACACAGCCCTTAGGACGGACAGAGGCAGGACAAATATATTTTTTTTCAGTTTTTTTCCACCAAAAGGCAGCACTGCGTATATTCAATGAACATGAGAAGTTTAATAACTGTGCTGTGGCCCTGCTAATGTGTCACAGAACGTGAGGGTAGCAGAGTTATTATAACTCTGGCAGAGCAGGTATTTTTTTCCCAATTAAGGAAAGCAAATGGCGAAGCCAGCAGTAAAACGTAGCTGGGTGCGTCTGATTTTTAAACGTTGCACACGCAGCCGACACGTACACACAGCCCTTAGGACGGACAGAGGCAGGACAAATATATTTTTTTTCAGTTTTTTTCCACCAAAAGGCAGCACTGCGTATATTCAATGAACATGAGAAGTTTAATAACTGTGCTGTGGCCCTGCTAATGTGTCACAGAACGTGAGGGTAGCAGAGTTATTATAACTCTGGCAGAGCAGGTATTTTTTTCCTAATTAAGGAAAGCAAATGGCGAAGCCAGCAGTAAAACGTAGCTGGGTGCGTCTGATTTTTAAACGTTGCACATGCAGCCGAAACGTACACACAGCCCTTAGGACGGACAGAGGCAGGACAAATATATTTTTTTTCAGTTTTTTTCCACCAAAAGGCAGCACTGCGTATATTCAATGAACATGAGAAGTTTAATAACTGTGCTGTGGCCCTGCTAATGTGTCACAGAACGTGAGGGTAGCAGAGTTATTATAACTCTGGCAGAGCAGGTATTTTTTTCCCAATTAAGGAAAGCAAATGGCGAAGCCAGCAGTAAAACGTAGCTGGGTGCGTCTGATTTTTAAACGTTGCACACGCAGCCGACACGTACACACAGCCCTTAGGACGGACAGAGGCAGGACAAATATATTTTTTTTCAGTTTTTTTCCACCAAAAGGCAGCACTGCGTATATTCAATGAATAATAACTGTGTTGTGGCCCTGCCTACACAATTCTTTCCCTGTAGTATCAATGGAGGGTGCAATGCTCTGCAGAGGCGATTTTGAGAGAAAAAAAATATGCAGCACAGCTAACAGCAGCCAGCACAGTACTGCACACGGTTAAATATGGCCCTAGAAAGGACCGTTGAGGTTCTTGAAGGCTACACTCACTCCTAACACTCTCCCTGCCTATGCAACACTTCTGTCCCTAATGCCGGGTGCAACGCTCTGCAGAGCCGATTTTGAGAAGAAAAAAAAATTGCCACTGCTAACAGCAGCCAACACACAGCTATCAGTGGCCCTAATAAGGACCTTTGGGGGTCTTGAAGCCTACACTAACTACCAATTCTTTCCCTACAGCAGCTCCGGTACAAACAGCACTGTCCCTCATCTAACTCACAAGGCATCTGAGGCGAGCCGCGGGAGGGGCCGACTTTTATATTCGGCGGACACCTGATCTCGCCAGCCACTCACAGCAGGGGGGTGGTATAGGGCTGGAACAACACAGGAGGAAGTTGTAATGCCTTCCCTGTCTTTCAATTGGCCAGAAAAGCGCGCTAACGTCTCAGGGAAGGAAGTGAAAGTAACCCGAACACCGCATGGTGTTCGTTACGAATAACGAACATCCCGAACACCCTAATATCCGCACGGATATCAAGTTCGGACGAACACGTTCGCTCATCTCTAGTAACAATGTCAATGACACCTGTGGAAAGTATGGGAAATTACAGTGGCATTAGGAGCACAAATGAGTTCAAACGTTACAGACAGGCAATTTTAATATTAGAGGTTTTGACTAATTTTTTAATATTAGAGGTTTTGACACTGATTAGGAAATAATTTAAAATGTAGTTAATAGTAATTTAACTGAAAATAGGCAAAAACAAATTTAGAAACATGGAAAACCTATTAAAATTTAAGAGAATGTATATTTCATCAGGCACAGCTAAAATAACACAAACAGATGCCATCTTAGTAGAGGCGGGACCATTCAACCACTGCAAATGGTACTGGTGTTTATGGGTTGTTAAAACCCTAAACTAGTGGGTAAACTGTATCCAGTAATTTAACACATAAACATAATGTAAAGGAGGAGCATACAGAAGATGCACATATACAGACTCTTTTTTGTTCAATTTGTTCAAGTCATGAAGTGTTAAAGGGGTTGTCCCGCGGCAGCAAGTGGGTCTATACACTTCTGTATGGCCATATTAATGCACTTTGTAATGTACATTGTGCATTAATTATGAGCCATACAGAAGTTATAAAAAGTTTTATACTTACCTGCTCCGTTGCTGGCGTCCTCGTCTCCATGGTGCCGACTAATTTTCGGCCTCCGATGGCCAAATTAGCCGCGCTTGCGCAGTCCGGGTCTTCTGCTGTCTTCTATGGGGCCGCTCGTGCAGAATGCCGGCTCCGTGTAGCTCCGCCCCATCACGTGCCGATTCTAGCCAATCAGGAGGCTGGAATCGGCAATGGACCGCACAGAAGCCCTGCGGTCCACGGAGACAGAGGATCCCGGTGGCCATCTTCAGCAGGTGAGTATGAAGACGCCGGACCGCCGGGATTCAGGTAAGCGCTCTCCTGTTTGTTTTTTAACCCCTGCATCGGGGTTGTCTCGCGCCGAACGGGGGGGGGGGTTAAAAAAAAAAAAAAAAAACCCGTTTCGGCGCGGGACAACCCCTTTAATTTAACCTCTTAGTGACGGAGCTTTTTTGCTTTTTTCCATTTTTGTTTTTTCCTACTCCCTTTTAAAAAATCGTAGCTCCTTTATTTATCCATCGACGTCGCTGTATGAGGGCTTGTTTTTTGCGGGGCGAGTTGTATTTTTCAATGGCACTATTTATTGTACCATATAATGTACTGAAAAACTTTTAAAAAATTCTTAGCGGAGAGAAATAGGAAAAAAAACGACATTCCACCATTTTTCGGTGCATCCTGTTTCTACGGCGCACAAACTGCAACAAAAACGACCTGATATTTTTATTCCATGGGTCAGTATGATTACTACGATACCAAACTTATATAGTTTTTTTTTTGCTGTAGTACTTGTATTTTTTTTTAAGATATTTTTTTGTGCGCGCAATAACTTTTTTATTTTTCTGTTGACATAGTTGTGCAAGGGCTCAATTTTTGCGGGATGTCCTGTAGTTTCCGATAGTATCAATTTGGAATACATACAACTTTTTGATCGCTTTTTATTGCATTTTTTCTGGAAGACAGGGTAACTAAAAAAGTGTATTTCTGGCATTCTTTATTTTTTTTTTCGGACGACGTTCACCGTGCAGGAAAAATAATGCACTACTTTGATAGATCGGAGTTTTATGAACGCAGCGATACCAAATACGTATTTTTATTTTATGATTTTGATTTTTTAGTAATTGATATGGCAAAAGGGGGGTGATTTAAACTTTTATAACTTTTTTTTTTACAATTTAAAAAACTTTATTGATCTTTTTTCTTACTTTACTTTGAAGTCCCCCTGGGGGACTTTAACATGCGATGCTTTGATCGCTCCTGCAGTATGACGTAATGCTATAGCATTACGTCATACTGCTTTTTTACAGGCGGTCTATCAAGCCATCCTGTGTGGATGGCTTGATAGGCAGTCTGCTAAGGCAGCCCTGGAGCCATTCATTAGGCCTCCAGCTGCCATGACACCTGCACGGCTCCCCCGATCTCACCGCGGGGGGGCCGTGCGGGACCCCCAAACAGCGTTTGGGGGATTTAAATGCCGCTGTCAGAATTGACAGCGGCATTTAAAGGGTTAATAGCCGCGATCGGCCGAACGGCCGAGCCCGGCCATTGCCCATGGGTGTCAGCTGTAATAAACAGCTGACGCCTGCGCTGTATGGAGGGAGATAGCGGCGCTACCTCCCTCCATACACGTCCTGCAACAGCAGGACGTAGTTTTACGATAGCGCCATCACTAAGGGGTTAAAAGACTGAATTTCCAGTTCCATATTGTGTACATGACCATGAATCTAATGTCAATTAATGTACAAATAATTATAAGTTCACATGTTAACTTGCCACTTGCTCTGTAAATCTCAAATATCAATACTTAGGGAATGTACTGTAAGTTATTTAGAGTAAAAATAAATAAAGCCACAGTAAATGACTGATGGAAAACTGAAGGTAAAATAAACTAAATGTATTACCTTAAAGCACCTTAAATATTGTTGCAGTTTCTGTTTACATCCCATTGGACCCAAATATCTGCAATCTCCTACATGAGAAAAGAGAAGCAGTTTACCAGGATATTTATAGTGTTAGCCTTGATATGAGCTGTGTATCTTATGCCCATGGGCCTAGTGCTTATGGGAAAAGGAGAGTATTTAAGCAAATCCTTGTAAAATATATCAGCTTTTAATCCTGTCTTACTTCTAAATGCAATTTAGCATCTCTGCTTCCATCATTTTTTACTATTTAGTGAGATCATACATTAATTCAAACACTACCAAAAAGCTAAATAAACACACTGTACTGCTTTAATAGAACATATACACCTATAATTTTGCCCTTGGCAAGATTTAACTTTGTTAAGCACACTTTCATAAATATTCCATATCTGTTTTGTTACTATTCTAGCATTGTAAAATATATGTGCTATTTTGTTTGTGACAGTAACTTATTTAGCTTCAGTCTGGTAGCCCTTTATCTACTAATTCATGGTAGGGAACTTCTGGTATTTAAAGGGAATCTGTCACCTACTTTTAGTCCCAGTTAAGCTTATGGGCTGAAAGTAGGTGATCCATTGAGTCCAAACATGTAAGTGTTATACTTACCTCTCCCATCGTAGTCCACCCATTCTAATTTTATGATGGGCGGACTATTTAGTGGCGACGCTCAATACACTACAGTGGTGGCTTCCAGCGCTCACACCGGGGAAGTGACAAGGAAGGTAAGCATAACATTTACATCCCAAGACTCAACAGTTGACCATTTTTTTTAGCCCACAAGCTTAGTTTATAGGGCTAAAAGTAGGTGACAAAGTCTCCTTATGTGGTATGTCTGATAAAGACTGCACCTTTACTAAGGTTTTATTCCATTGTACAGATTCTCAGTGAGATACAAAATTTTCCATTTGAAGGACCACTTCATAAGAGAACAATATATTATAATGGAAGGTCAAGATGAAATGCTTTGGAATCATGATTCAAAGTCTTCTACAGATACATAATAAATGACTATATGCAAACTATCTGTCTCAATAAGAGTTGCTGGTTCAAGGGTTAATGTAATGAGAATTGAGATGATATTCTTTAGCATTGATTTTGTTGTACAATAATGCTGACAAAATACATTTATCCACAAAGCTAATCAAACCACTGAGCAATTAAATTGTTGTTGAGTCGATGTTTAAAGTCCTGTACATTCTAGTATAGCATATGGCACTAAAATTGTACAAATAAAGTATACAATAAAAACAATAATATATATATATATATATGCTTAAAACATCCTTATATAACATATCTACTGAATTAATAAATTTATTTTTGCGGCCATTTTACTTATTTATTGTTGCAGCATTTTTGCAAGTTACACAATGCAAGTTAATCTGGAAAAATGATAAAAGCGGAAAATCAGTCTCTAATGGTTAAGGGCACTTTTACACTTTCGATCCCTCACACCACATAATTACCCAGTGGTGTCACTTAAGAGTTACCTGGCAAGACAAATGATACAGTGTGGTATTTAGTGATAAATCAAGATTCTATCACAACAATGATAATCATCGAGCAAGAGCCTGGAGGCAATGTGGTAATTGGGCTGATTCTTACACCATTTTGGAGCACCACACAGCTTATCAACATGGGGTCATGGTTTTGGGTGCCATCAGCATCTACAGCTGATTTCCTCAAGTGATCATCAGGGGCATTTGGATGTCCCACCGTTATGTTTATTAGTCTTAGCAGCCTGTCACAATTTCATATCTTCAAGGAATACCCAAAGTCATTTTCCAATGAGCAGCCACACACAGTGAACATCAACAAACATGCTTTGCAAGATGTCCAGGTAATTCCTTGGCCAGCACAATTCCCAGATTCCTTTCCGATTGAGCATCTGTAGAACACAATTGGATCTCAAATTAATGCTTTTCCACAACCTCTTATTGCAGATGTCACATCATGTTAACATGTGGCCCCACTACTTATTACTCTTCCTGTTAATTGGGCCAAAGGAGATGCAATTATTTAAAATTAAAATCAATTCTTCAGGACTAATTTCTCAGTGTGTTGAGCTTTTTCTCATTTCGAGCATTTCATCATGGCATAACATTTTCTCCATGGACACCCTTTTTCCATCCACTGCATGAAGATTATAGCTCTCTCCCTATACACAAAATGGGAAAAAGCTATCATTCATCATACAGGGGGCAGGAAAATGCCATCATGCCTCCTGCTCTGTGAGTCAAAGCTGAGTTCTGAGTCAAACTTCAAAGTGTGTTTATTCTGAAATGATGCAGTATTTCAGAATAAAACACCCACGGAGCAAGAGGCATTCCTGTCCTGGGTTTATGCTGCCCGTGGATTAGGCAGAATGAACCTAATGACAGAATCCCTTTAACACATAGAATCCTCTCACTCTTCTTCCATTCACAACAAACAGGACTCTCTCACCTCTCCCCCACTCCAAACGGAGAAGAAAACACAATGTGATAGTGCCTTGTGCAGGTGGTGGTATTCCAGGAATGTGAAAGAAACAGCAAGAGACTCACCTGGTGTGAACTATAACCCGGGAGAGGGCTGCCGCCACACCTTAAGTCCGGGTCTGCAGTAGGTAAATACGTCTCTTATGCACTCAGGGCATCCAACATCGGAGAGCATTGGGATTGAGTCCAAACTGGCAAATTTTGAAAAATAAACAGGTGAAGTAGTAAATAAAAAAATCTTCCACTTCAAACAGGACTCTCTCAACCTTACCACACTCACAAGAATCCTCTCATTCCTCCGTTACTCACACAACTCAAAACTCTAATACTCCTCTCCCACAACACACGGGACCTTCTCACCCTTCCCCCACACAATGCAAAGCACTCTCTACCCAACTATACAGTTCATAGGTCCCTTTCTCCTTCCATAAACACTCTTGTTCTCAAGATAGACTGGATCTTCACCTCACAGACTGTGAAGCAGCCTTATGCCTTGCCTTTTCCTTATCCCCTCTAATGACCCACAATCCACAGAGGAGTTCATGCTGCTTATTGGGTTGCTTGAAAGAAAGGGGGCGGTGTGTCTGACCTTTTCCTCTTATTCATTTTCTTCCAAACTACCCTACTCCTTTACGTAAATTTAAAGGGAATAAACTAAATTATGGTGCTGTTAGGGGTTGTGAGAGGGAGAAAAGTGATATATTTTTTATGCTCACCTGCTCCCATGATCCAGCAGTGTCCCTCTCCGAAGTTGTTGCCCAGCACAAAATTCTGAGTCTTTTCAAAAGTTCCATGCATGTGCTCTCCCATAGACTTGTGCAGGAGAGCGCATGCACAGGACTCTGAAAAAGACTCAGATTTTCATGTTGCACCGTGACTTCAGGGAAGACACCGCTAGATCATGGAAGCCGGTGAGTAGAAAGAATACCTCACTCGGCTCCCTGTTATGACCCCTAACAGTACCATAGCTTAGTTTAGGGTGATGTGGGGATGTGACAGGTTCCCTTTAAAGTGGTTGTAATGTGGAGGTGAGACCTCCTTTGACTGGGGCAAAGCGGAATCTGGAGTTGGAGTTCCTCTAGCTGCAGTGACAATCAGACCCTTCCCATTTGGGTACCGTATGTATGATAGATAACATAGCAAATCTAACACTTTCAAGCTGTACATCAAGAAATATTAATACATCATAAGAATATGATTTGAAATGTATGCCCACACACAAGAATTAACATCAACATAATTAAAGTGCACCTCCAATTATAAGCAAAATGCCCCAAATCAATAATACAAACACAGATTAGAAACTTTGTAATTAATCTTATCAAAGAAAAATGTGTCTTTCTACACTTATCAGACTCCTCTCCACTTTCTCCTCCTCCTTCACCTCTGTGCCTCCCTCATAGTTCCTTCACTTTGAATTCCCAGAAAGCTAAGACACATTTTCAGCTTTACTAAGTGATCAGGTCAAAGTTACAGCTCATACTCATAGAATGATCTCCTTGTGTTGTGTATGGGAAATCTCATAATAGCTAGTCTCCTGCTTCTGTTCCCATTTTGGATTCAGACTGAGTGGATCTTGCAGATGGTATAGTGAAGGAGAGGAGTCTGATATACGGAGAAAGAGGCATTTTATGTAATAAGATACATAACAAATAGAGATGAGCGAGCACCAAAATGCTCGGGTGCTCGTTACTCGGGACGAAATTTTCGCGATGCTCGAGGGTTCGTTTCGAATAACGAACCCCATTGAAGTCAATGGGAGACCCGAGCATTTTTGTATATCGCCGATGCTCGCTAAGGTTTCCATTTGTGAAAATCTGGGCAATTCAAGAAAGTGATGGGAATGACACAGCAACGGATAGGGCAGGCGAGGGGCTACATGTTGGGCTGCATCTCAAGTTCCCAGGTCCCACTATTAAGCCACAATAGTGGCAAGAGTGGGCCCACCCCCAAAAAATTTTTACTTCTGAAAAGCCCTCATTAGCAATGCATACCTTAGCTAAGCACCACACTACCTCCAACAAAGCACAATCACTGCCTGCATGACACTCCGCAGCCACTTCTCCTAGGTTACATGCTGCCCAAACCCCCCCCCCCTGAACGACCCAGTGTCCACAGCGCACACCAAATTGTCCCTGCGCAGCCTTCAGCTGCCCTCATGCCACACTACCCTCATGTCTATTTATAAGCGCATCTGCCATGAGCAGGAACCGCAGGCACACACTGCAGAGGGTTGGCACGGCTAGGCAGCGACCCTCTTTAAAAGGGGCGGGGCGATAGCCCACAATGCTGTACAGAAGCAATGAGAAATCCAATCCTGTGCCACCTCCATCTGGAGCTGCACACATGGGCATAGCAATGGGGAACCTATGTGGCACACACTATTCATTCTGTCAAGGTGTCTGCATGCCCCAGTCAGACCGCGTTTTTTTATAAATAGTTCCAGGCAGGTACAACTCCGCAATGGGAATTCCGTGTGCACCCACAGCTTGGGTGGCTCCCTGGAACCCACCGGCTGTACATAAATGTATCCCATTGCAGTGCCCTGGACAGCAGAGCTAACGTCAGATTAAATGCAGGTGGGCTTCGGCCCACACTGCATGCCCCAGTCAGAATGGGGTTCTTTATAAGTAGACACATGCAGTTACAACTCCCTGTGGACCCACAGCATGGGTGGGTGCCAGGAAGCCACCGGCGGTACATAAATATATCACATTGCATTGCCCATCACAGCTGAGGTAGTCATGTTAAATGCAGGTGGGCTTCGGCCCACACTGCATGCCCCAGTCAGACTGGGGTTCTTTAGAAGTGGACACATGCAGTTACAACTCCATGTGGACCGACAGCATGGGTGGCTCCCTGGAACCCAGCGGCGGTACATAAATATATCCCATTGCATTGCCCATCACAGCTGAGGTAATGTCATGTTAAATGCAGGTGGGCTTCGGCCCACACTGCATGCCCCAGTCAGACTGGGGTTCTTTAGAAGTGGACACATGCAGTTACAACTCCGTGTGGACCGACAGCATGGGTGGGTGCCAGGAAGCCACCGGCGGTACATAAATATATCCCATTGCATTGCCCATCACAGCTGAGGTAATGTCATGTTAAATGCAGGTGGGCTTCGGCCCACACTGCATGCCCCAGTCAGACTGGGGTTCTTTAGAAGTGGACACATTCAGTTACAACTCCGTGTGGACCGACAGCATGCGTGGGTGCCAGGAAGCCACTGGCGGTACATAAATAAATGCCATTGCAGTGCCTATCACAGCTGATGTAACATCAGCTTTAATGCAGGTGGGCAAAAAATTAATTGGATTACACTGTAGGCGAGGGCCCCAAAAAATTGGTGTACCAACAGTACTAATGTACCTCAGAAAAATTGCCCATGCCCAACCAAGAGGGCAGGTGAAACCCATTAATCGCTTTGGTTAATGTGGCTTAATTTGTAACTAGGCCTGGAGGCAGCCCAGTTAAAATAAAAATTGGTTCAGGTGCAAGTTTCAACGCTTTAATGAGCATTGAAACGTATAAAAATTGTTTACAAAAATTATATGACTGAGCCTTGTGGGCCTAAGAAAAATTGCCCGTTCGGCGTGATTACGTGTGGTTTCAGGAGGAGGAGCAGGAGGAGGAGGATAAATATAATACACAGATTGATGAAGCTAAAAGGTCCCCGTTTTTTATGGTGATAGAGAACGATGCTTCCATCCGCGGGTGCAGCCTACGTATTGTTTAGGTATCACTGCTGTCCACTGGTGCAGAAGAAAAGTCAGGGGAAATCCAGGCTTTGTTCATCTTGATGAGTGTAAGCCTGTCGGCACTGTCGGTTGACAGGCAGGTACGCTTATCCGTGATGATTCCCCCAGCCGCACTAAACACCCTCTCTGACAAGACGCTAGTCGCAGGACAAGCAAGCACCTCCAGGGCATACAGCGCGAGTTCAGGCCACGTGTCCAGTTTCGACACCCAGTAGTTGTAGGGGGCAGAGGCGTCACGGAGGACGGTCGTGCGATCGGCTACGTACTCCCTCACCATCCTTTTACAGTGCTCCCGCCGACTCAGCCTTGACTGGGGAGCGGTGACACAGTCTTGCTGGGGAGCCAGAAAGCTGTCAAAGGCCTTAGAGAGTGTTCCCCTGCCTCTGCTGTACATGCTGCCTGATCTCCGAGCCTCCCCTGCTACCTGGCCCTCGGAACTGCGCCTTCTGCCACTAGCGCTGTCGGATGGGAATTTTACCATCAGCTTGTCCGCCAGGGTCCTGTGGTATAGCATCACTCTCGAACCCCTTTCCTCTTCGGATATGAGAGTGGAAAGGTTCTCCTTATACCGTGGGTCGAGCAGTGTGTACACCCAGTAATCCGTAGTGGCCAGAATGCATGTAACGCGAGGGTCACGAGAAAGGCATCCTAACATGAAGTCAGCCATGTGTGCCAGGGTACCTGTACGCAACACATGGCTGTCCTCACTAGGAAGATCACTTTCAGGATCCTCCTCCTCCTCCTCAGGCCATACACGCTGAAAGGATGACAGGCAAGCAGCATGTGTACCCTCAGCAGTGGGCCAAGCTGTCTCTTCCCCCCTCCTCCTCCTCCTCAACGCGCTGAGATATAGACATGAGGGTGCTCTGACTATCCAGCGACATACTGTCTTCCCACGCCTCCGTTTCCGAGTGCAAAGTGTCTGCCTTTATGCTTTGCAGGGAACTTCTCAAGAGGCATAGCAGAGGAATGGTGACGCTAATGATTGCAGCATCCCCACTCACCATCTGGGTAGACTCCTCAAAGTTTCCGAGGACCTGGCAGATGGCTGCCAACCAGGCCCACTCTTCTGTAAAGAATTGAGGAGGCTGACTCCCACTGCGCCGCCCATGTTGGAGTTGGTATTCCACTATAGCTCTACACTGCTCATAGAGCCTGGCCAACATGTGGAGCGTAGAGTTGCACCGTGTGGGCACGTCACAGAGCAGTCGGTGCACTGGCAGATTAAACCGATGTTGCAGGGTGCGCAGGGTGGCAGCGTCCGTGTGGGACTTGCGGAAATGTGCGCAGAGCCGGCGCACCTTTCCGAGCAGGTCTGACAAGCGTGGGTAGCTTTTCAGAAAGCGCTGAACCACCAAATTAAAGACGTGGGCCAGGCATGGCACGTGCGTGAGGCTGCCGAGCTGCAGAGCCGCCACCAGGTTACGGCCGTTGTCACACATGACCATGCCCGGTTGGAGGCTCAGCGGCGCAAGCCAGCGGTCGGTCTGCTCTGTCAGACCCTGCAGCAGTTCGTGGGCCGTGTGCCTCTTCTCTCCTAAGCTGAGTAGTTTCAGCACGGCCTGCTGACGCTTGCCCACCGCTGTGCTGCCACGCCGCGTGACACCGACTGCTGGCGACGTGCTGCTGCTGACACATCTTGATTGCGAGACAGAGGTTGCGTAGGAGGAGGAGGAGGAGGGTGGTTTAGTGGAGGAAGCATACACCGCCGCAGATACCACCACCGAGCTGGGGCCCGCAATTCTGGGGGTGGGTAGGACGTGAGCGGTCCCAGGCTCTGACTCTGTCCCAGCCTCCACTAAATTCACCCAATGTGCCGTCAGGGAGATATAGTGGCCCTGGCCGCCTGTGCTTGTCCACGTGTCCGTTGTTAAGTGGACCTTGGCAGTAACCGCGTTGGTGAGGGCGCGTACAATGTTGCGGGAGACGTGGTCGTGCAGGGCTGGGACGGCACATCGGGAAAAGTAGTGGCGACTGGGAACCGAGTAGCGCAGGGCCGCCGCCGCCATCATGCTTTTGAAAGCCTCCGTTTCCACAAGCCTATACGGCAGCATCTCCAGGCTGATCAATTTGGCTATGTGCACGTTTAACGCTTGAGCGTGCTGGCGCATGGCGGCGTACTTGCGCTTGCGCTCCAACACTTGCGCTAGCGACGGCTGGACGATGCGCTGAGAGACATTGGCGGATGGCACCGAGGACAGCGGAGGTGAGGGTGTGGGTGCAGGCCAGGAGACGGTAGTGCCTGTGTCCTGAGAGGGGGGTTGGATCTCAGTGGCAGGTTGGGGCACAGGGGGAGAGGCACTGGTGCAAACCGGAGGCGGTGAATGGCCTTCGTCCCACCATATGTCTGCGCATGCTGGTGGTGGTGGCACCCCGGCTGATCTTGGCGCGACAAAGGTTGCACACCACTGTTCGTCGGTCGTCTGCACTCTCAGTGAAAAACTGCCAGACCTTTGAGCACCTCGGCCTCTGCAGGGTGGCATGGCGCGAGGGGGCGCTTTGGGAAACAGTTGGTGGATTATTCGGTCTGGCCCTGACTCTACCCCTGGCCACTGCACTGGCTCTTCCAACCTGCCCTGCTGCTGCACTTGCCTCCCCCTCTGAAGACCTGTCCTCAGTAGGCTTAGCAAACCAGGTGGGGTCAGTCACCTCATCGTCCTGCTGCTCTTCCTCAGAATCCTCTGTGCGCTCCTCCCTCGGACTTACTCCAATTACTACTACCTGAGTGATAGACAACTGTGTCTCATCGTCATCGTCCTCCTCACCGACTGAAAGCTCTTGAGACAGTTGCCGGAAGTCCCCAGCCTCATCCCCCAGACCCCGGGAACTTTCCAAAGGTTGGGCATCGGTCACAACAAACTCCTCCAGTGGGAGAGGAACCATTGCTGCCCATTCTGGGCAGGGGCCCGAGAACAGTTCCTGGGAGTCTGCCTGCTCCTCAGAATGTGTCATTGTAATGGAGTGAGGAGGCCTGGAGGAAGGAGGAGCAGCAGCCAGAGGATTCAGAGTTGCAGCAGTGGACGGCGCAGAACTCTGGGTGGTCGATAGATTGCTGGATGCACTTTCTGCCATCCACGACAGGACCTGCTCACGCTGCTCATTTTCTAATTAAGGTCTACCGTGTGGACCCATTAATTGTGAGATGAATGTGGGGACGCCAAAAACGTGCCTTTCTCCTAATCCCGCAGCAGTCGGCTGCGATACACCTGGATCAGGAGCTCGGCCTGTGCCCACACCCTGACTTGGGCCTCCCCATCCTCGCCCGCGTCCACATCCTCTAGGCCTACCCCTACCCCTCAGCATGGTGTATTACCAGTAGTGCAGAAACAGAACGCTGTAATTAAATGTGCCGCTTATTGGCCTGTGGTTGGAGGCTGACTTCGCTTACGGAACGCACAGCAGAGCCAGGAAAGAATTTTGCGCAAGCCCGCTGTAACACTTAGCTGGCTGCGTATTAATTAGGACTACTACCCCCAGCAGAGACGCAGTACAGTCAGGATGGTCACAGGCAGCCCAAATATATTTTTTTGTCCCAAATTTTTTTGGAAAAGCCCACTGCCTATATAGACAGTATATGTCTTTCACCTTTTTTACTGTCCCTGCCTCAGCACTACTGGCCCTATACTATGTAAAATTACTGCAGACTGTTTCCCTCTGGACAGAATGACAGCGGTGATGTAACGGGCAACGCAGAGCCAGGAAAGAATTTTGCGCAAGCCTGCTGTAACACTTAGCTGGCTGCATATTAATTAGGACTACTACCCCCAGCAGAGACGCAGTACACTCAGGACAGTGACAGGCAGCCCAAATAGATTTTTTTGTCCCAAATTTTTTTGGAAAAGCCCACTGCCTATATAGACAGTATATGTCTTTCACCTTTTTCACTGTCCCTGCCTCAGCACTACTGGCCCTATACTATGTAAAATTACTGCAGACTGAGGACGCAATGCTCTGCACGGCCGATATACAAAAAAAAAATGTGCAACACTGCAAAAAGCAGCCTCAACAGTACTGCACACGGTCAGATGTGGCCCTAAGAAGGACCGTTGGGGTTCTTGAAGCCTAAAATCACTCCTAACACTCTCCCTATAGCAGCTCCAGCATCAGCAGTACTTTCCCTGAGCTATGTCAGAATGCATCTGTGGCGAGCCGCGGGAGGGACCGATTTATATACTCGGGTGACACCTGATCTCGCCAGCCACTCACTGCAGGTGGGTGGTATAGGGCTGGAACATCACAGGAGGAAGTTGTAATGCCTTCCCTGTCTTTCTATTGGCCAGAAAAGCACGCTAACGTCTCAGAGATGAAAGTGAAAGTAACTCTAGTAACGAGCATCTTGAACACGCTAATACTCGAACGAGTATCAAGCTCGGACGAGTACGTTCGCTCATCTCTAATAACAAAGCTTCTCATCCTCCATTGTACCACTTTCTCCTATAGTAGGTTACTTTACAGTGCCTGCTTTAAAGGGAACCTGTAATGAGAATTTAATCCACCATACAGCCACCAACTTGATATGCAGGATTGTAGAAATTCAAAATGATTTTCTTCCATTTTCTGGCAGATTCAGCATAACGTAGAAAACCTATAAGGAGGGGTGTGACAACTTTCACGCTGGCTAGTTGCCCTTTTGGCATGATTGATATCCCACAGATTGGGCAGTTTATCATAAAAAAAACAACCAGTGGCATCTGCTACATGTGCAATGCAGTGCAGTGCTAAGTTCTTTATCTGTATTATTCCAAATCAGCAAGAAAACAGAAAATTTTATCCAACATAGATAATGGCTTGGTGGTTTAAGGACCCAAATCTTCTTGACGGACTCTCTATAAATATTACCCTTTCTAGAGTGCAAATTACCAAATAATGTTATGTGCAGAATAAGAAATTCTGACGGAAATCAGCTCTCAAAACATATAATCAGTATCAAGACAAATAGTGCTTTTTACCGTAATTATAAAGTTGCTCATCAATAGGAAAAATGATTGTATGCATATAAAAGGTAAATGGTTTCAGAGGTGAGCATGGCCTTTGAATTCATTATTTAGTGAATATGTGAGGCCTTTTTTGAATAACACCTTGCAACTAGTTCGTCCATGATCCTCCATTCTACATATTGTATCAAAAATAAAGCAATTATAAATTGCATTATTGAAAATTATGTAAATGCTGTTTTTTATATAAAGATGTGCTAAAACCATTTTGTTTAGAACCGCAGATCATGTGTATGCTTAAAATACATGTTTGATATATACTGAACTGTGTGGAAGTAAAACTTTGCCTTATTTTACATGTTAATTATAGAAAATGTATCAAATGCATTCACATTGCTCGATGCTGCTCAAGCTTTAACTAGCTTCTGCATAATTATTCTCATTCCGTGCTGTATTAACATTTAAAAGAACATCAATACTTGAATCTAGACTAAATGAAGTGGATTCTGTAGCAACTTACAGAGAGCACAAACTTCAATGGTACATTAAATAATCTGTGAAGAAAAACTGTGTATACTATGTAATTTTATTAGGTTGAATAAGTTCAAGTGTGGCTTGATGGCAGCATTAGTTTATACGATGAAAATACTTTGATATTTCTTACTAAATCAGTCTATGTATTTATTAACCTCAATAGAGAGATAGATGTTTAAGTCTTAAAAATTGCATTAAACTGTCTATTTTCTTATATTGTACATTCAAAGGTAATCAATACACTGTCAATAAAAGCAATGTTATGTGTGATCAAGGTCATACATCTCATAAGGGCAGCAACAATAACTGGCCAGTGAAGACAATTGTCTGAATTGGGTTGACTGTGTTTCAACACACTTCGGACAGGCACTATTAACAGTCAATAATCCCTATAAGCCATGGCTTGCATGGGCCTAAAAGTATAAGTCAGACTTGATCTCTGCTGCAGAGAACCTTAGTCATGTAAGAGGACAGCAGTACCATAAGAGCATGTTCAAACATGTTCGATGTGCATATTGCAAATCCGATATGTATCTTGCTCTAAGATCTGCTGTAAAAATCTTATTTAATATAAATTAATTAAGTCTCCAAGTCCAGATGAATTACATCCCAGGATACTGAAGGAAATAGCAGAGGTAATTGCTGAACTAGTCCCTGTAAACTTTGAAAATTCTTGGAGATCAAGAAAAGTCCCAGAATATTGGAGGAGGGCAAATCTTGTCCTATCTTCAAAAAAGGGAAGTAGGTGGACGCAGGAAACTACAGGCCTGTGAGGCTGACTTCTGTACTCTGAAAGCCCTTTGAACAAATTATTAAACAGCATGTATGCATGTAATTGGATGACAATGTAGTAATTAACCAGAGCTAGTGTTATGTCTGTCTCCTGGGATCTGTGGTACTACAGATGATCTGTTCAGGTGTAGGGGATTGTGCTGGCTGGGCATGTGTGTATCAGCCAGCCAGCCAGCCAATCACTCCAGGTCAGTACACATAAGAGCTGTCTTCCTAGGTGCAGGTGTGCTCAGCTTTCTCTGTTCTCATTCTCTTTCTGTGTGTGTTGTGAGCAGGTTCTGTGTTTGGTTGCTGCTAGAAAGGTTTGTGTTTTGTGTTTGTTTGGTTGTGTCTCTGGACTCCTGGTTAGTGTGGGGACTAGCGGTATAGCCAAGAGCCATGAAGTGGCCTGCTAGCTTCCATATTTTGATCAAAATGTCAACTAATACCTGGCATTTATAATATTAACATCTGCTACTAGTGTTTGGTTTTGGCCGCTGTATGGTGTGATTATAGCTCTGTGTGTTTTCTTACCCTGTCCAGTTTTCCCTGTCGGTGGTGGCATGTTTATGTGTCCTATCTAGGGTGCATGGGTTCCTAGGAGCAGCTAGGGCCCAGATCTGAAGACTGCTAGGCCCCCCTTTATTGGGGTGATGTCTTCGCTCAGGTAGGTCTGTGTCACTTCCCCTAGTAGAAGATAGGGAAAGGTGCTAGTCTGTTGCAGTTCACCTGGTGTTCCCTATCCTTCTAGGTCACGTTCGTGTGGGCCCGGTGCTCACTTGCCCACACTAATGTAACATAATGCTCCCCAGTTTCAAAAGAGGGGCATTATGTTACATTATGTTGCAATATGTTGTATGTTGCAATATGTTAGACACATTATGTTACTTTATGCTGCGTTGTGTTAGTTTCACGTCTGTGTTTAGGTGTGATATGTTTGTGTCACGAGTATGTTGCATTATGTTATTTATGTTGCATGGTGTTGCAATATGTTGCATGATATGTTATGTTATGTTGCATTGTGTTGCACTATGTTGCATTATATTGCATGACGTCCCAGAATGTTATGTTGACATGTCTGTGTTACTGTTGGTCTTGGTTTATGTCTGTATTCCGTTCTATGTCTGTTCCACCCGTCTACTATTTGTTGGACGCCCAGTTCTTGTTCTGTATGTCTAACCATCCATTGGTGAGCGGACGCCCGACTGGTATACTGTCCCTTACTCCATTGGTAGGTGGACGTCAGCCTTTTGTTTGGTCTGTTCTGTTCCTGTGTCTAGCCTCCTGGTGCTATTCACAGTATGGTCCTGTTCTGTTCTGTCCATAAATCTTGTTTGCAGTCTACCTTTTGCTTCAGTTCCTGGTGTATATGTACCTGTGTTTTAGACCCTCTCCTGCTGTACGTCCTGTATTAGGCCCATATGGATAAGTCCTATATGATGTTGTTTTAGTGGGAGTGGTTACCATCTTTTTCAAATCTGGATGAGTTGCTTTAATCCACAAGATGCCCTTAAACTAGGTGTTTTTCTTCAATTACACCATATTCAGTATACTTTCAACACCATAGTACCAGAAAACTGCACAAAGATGAAAGTGTTTCAAATATAGTCCCCGGCTACTCTAGCACTGATGACCATGCCTTTTTCAAAGCTGCTCAGATCACTCAATTTTCCCATTCTAGTATGGATTCATACTGAAACTGATCCACGTGTCACATGTCTGAAACTCCAATCATGAAAGGATAAATTATTCTAATAAAATGGTTACTCAATGTACATTTGTTTTGAACAATTGTAAAGCTCTCACATTACTACCATGTCATATTTGAAGATATCCCACTGTGTATGCATAGTTGTTCTCCCTAGATAATTTATTATAGAATGAACATTTAACAATACAGTTCATTATTAGAGATGAGCGAGCACCAAAATGCTTTTTCACAGTTACAGACTAAAAACTTGAGGATTCTTTATTAAAGATGCTCTAAAAAACACATATGGGCTGACTTACATACAAAACGTAAAAGACAAAGGATAAACAGATACCCTTCCTTGACAGTAGCCTCCACTTTTTAATAGGTATATGCAGGAGACTTGATCATAACTAAGTGCTATTGAGAACAGTACTAGGACTTATGAATTCATTCACCATGCAGTAACGAGGTTTGAATGCAGGGGTGAATTCATATAGATTTCCTAGTAAAATTGACCCTGGTGGTAATATGGCAGTAGTGCTGACCAATTACCCTTTCAGAGTGCAACAGGTGGCTCGTTGCAGATCTATCAGGGTTACTGCTAAATAACAAGAAATAATGTCCCAGATTGTTTGAGACACGTAAACAAAGGGGATTTCTCCCACAGGTACAGATGGCTTTTAGATGTCAAAAAGCTCACAATCGAGAAATCTTATATACGAAAAGCTCGACGCGTTTCCCCACAGTTAGAACTGTGGTTCATCAGGAGCATAGATAAAGCAGTGAGTCTGTAATACAGCACTTTTGATCATAATAGATCCGACATGTATAGAGGATTCAGATACTGTCGTATGGTGGCTCAGATTTGATAATAAATTTGATAATAGAGTCAAATCTTATATACACAAGGTGCTTTTGTTCAATAATGTAGTTCCAATAGTACGTGACTATTGAGTAAGATGTATGAAGGTAATAAGCCTTCATAATCAACTACTGCATTAGACTATCTTTCAGCAGGGTTTTCTTTGATAATATGCAAGGACTGCTTTCTGAAATCAGAGTGTTACAGAAGATATAGATGGCAGCGGAATCAAATAGTTTGATGGTCATAAAACCAAAATAACCGCCGTTATCCTCTGATTAATTTTGCAGTCCTAATCCCCAGCTGAATATAAGTAAAGCTGCTTCAGGAATAGTCCAGGTGCTAGCAAAATTAAATTATTATAGACTTTTCCGTCTCTGTGAATAGCACCAAAATGCTTGAGTGCTCGTTACTCAAGTCGAACTTTCAGTGATGCTCAAGAGTTCGTTTCGAGTAACGAACCCCATTGAAGTCAATGGACGACTCGAGCATTTTTGTATATGACTGGTGCTCCGCTAAGGTTTTCATTTGTGAAAATCTTAGCAAATCACCAAAGTCATGTAAAAAACACAGAAATGGATAGGGCAGGCGAGAAGCAACATGCAGGGCTGCATTTCGGGCTCCGAGGTCTCACTATTAAGCCACAATAGTGGCAAGAGTGAGACACCCCCCCCCCCCCCCCGCACTGTCAGCATAAAGATCGTTCTCCTCTGCCACAGCTGTAACAGCTGTGGCACAGAAGAACGATGTTAGCCCATTGAATTCAATGGAGCCGGCAATACAGCCGGCTCCATTGAAAGCAATGGGCTGCCGGCTCGCGCGGGATGAATTTTCGGGAAGGGCTTAAAAATATAAGCCCTTACCTGAAAATCACCCTAAAATGTGTAAAAATAAAAAAAAAATGTATACTCACCTTTCCGCTGCAGCCGGAATTCAGCCGCGTCTGGCCGGCAGTTCTCCTGAACTGCTTTCTGTAGTATTCAGCAGGCAGGGATATTAAATCCCCGGCTGCTGAATACTACTCAGAGCAGTTCAGGAGAACTGCCGGCCAGATGCGGCTGAACTCTGTCTGCCGGGACAAGGTGAGTATATTTTTTTTTTACTTTTTACACATTTCTGGATGAATTTCAGGGAAGGGCTTATATTTTTAAGCCCTTCCCGAAAATTCATCCTGCGCTTTCCGGCAACGCATTGCTTTCAATGGAGCCGGTGGTATTGCCGGCTCCATTGAATTCAATGGTCAGTGCTCGTTTAATCGAGACGAGTACCGCGTGGTGCTCGTCTCGAGTAACGAGCATCTCGAGCAGCCTAATACTCGAACGAGCATCAAGCTCGGACGAGTATGCTCGCTCATCTCTATTCATTATGAGTTATCATAATACAGGCAGTCCTGGAACTGATCATGAAAAATTGACAACCAGTGCCCATACTGCAGTTCCACTTATATACGAATGATACAATTTCTGTTAGCCTTTGCAGTCCCCATACAAAGATATCAGTTGTAAAGCAGTGGACATAGAGATATGCCAGGTTTTACTAGTCTAGGATTTTGCATATGATTCTGTCAGCCTTATACAAGGCTCCAAGGAACTACATCACCAGTAATAACAGAAGATAAATCTGGTAAATGAACAAACATATATTTAAGACAAATTAGCCCTTTCTAGTGGTAAAGCTAAGATCTATTTTAGACTGTAGATGAATTGAGAAATGGTGTTGCTGGCATAGCATAGAAATTGGGCTTGTTGGCTTTAATTTTTTTAACCTTGCATTACATTTGTAAATTATATTACTAGAGAAACATTTGCCCAATGATGATTAAATGCACCGTATGAAGCACAAAAGCATCCCCAAAGGTAACATAATAACATAGCATGCAAGGCCAAAAAAAGACATATGTCCATCTAGTTCAACCTATTACCCCCAATATTAATCGAGAGAAAAGCAAAAAAAAAAAAAACAAACAATGAGGTAGAAGCCAATTTTCCTAATTTATGGGGAAAAATACTTCCTGACTCCAATCTGGCAATCAGGATAATCCCTGGATCGACAACCCTTTTGAAGTTATTAATTATTATAACATATAATATTGTATCGCTCAAGAAAGATGTCCAGGGTCCTCTTGAACTCTTTTATCGAATTTGTCATCACCATGTCCTCAGACAGAGAGTTCCCTAGCCTCACTGCTTTTACAGTAAAGAACCCCCTTCTATGTTGGTGTAGAAACCTTCTCTTCTCCAGACGCAGCGGATGCTTCCTTGTTACAGCCACAGTCCTGGATATAAACAAATCATGGGAGAGATCTCTGTATTGTTCCCTGATATATTTAGGACTAGTTTTATCTGGATCCGTAAAATACAAATTAAAAGATACTCAACAGTTATTAGTCAACATGATGATGAAGCTTGTTTTAAAGTGATATGAGTCTAGACACGGTTGAGCAGATTTATTAAGACTGTCTTAAATTTAGATGGCTTGGGCTCAAAAACACCAAATTTATCACAGTGGGCCATACTATTAGATAAATCTATCCTATCTTTAGACAATTTTGTTTAACTTTATGCATTTTGTCAAACTTTATCTCTTAGCTGTTTTTCTTTAGAGAAGTTTTTGTGCCAACACTTTGGCACAACTTGGCACATTTTAAGCCATACACTTGCTGCCAAAGCAATGTCCATTTTCTATAAGTCACACCCCTTGTATTATGATCTAATAAATCTGGCACAAAGTTATGTACATGAGTGTTTTGGCACAAGCTCAGACAGAATTCATTTACTAAAACTCACCCATTATTTTTGTTGTTGTTGTTTTGTGTTGTTCAATAAAAGCCTACATCTGGCTGTCATATTACCAGAGAATGGAAAGTGAATATGCAGATTTATAATTGTATTTAGTGACCCTTCAACCCTTAGCCATTTGCTCTGTGCATTTGGCTTTTAATGATCAAGGTCTACAGAATCAGTCATGGCTGTGCTGAACATTTTGGCATACGTTGAATTTCATTCTGTTGTGCTAAATGATACAGGGAATGGAAAGAATGGTCAATTATTCATTGCAAAGCTCTAATACAGAAGGATGTCAGCTGATTTTTTCTAGTACTGGGTTCCCTTTTGACAGTAATAAACCATGTGCAATGAGAATAGATGTGCACAACACCACTTAGATTCTATAAAGTTAGTAGGGGAATATTATACTTAGTATGCACTTATTTTATATCTTTGTATTACATTTGTTTATCTAGCACACAGTATTATTAATGCAGAGCTATGCCCAAACCATGGGATCTTAAGGGCTCACTCACAGGAGGTATGATGGCAGCATATTACATGTGCATTTTTCATGTGTTTAATATGCAGTCCTAAGAGCCCACTGATTTATATTGGGCCACTCAGAATTTTTTCATGCATTATGTGCGTGAAAGACTAACAAAGCATATCCTATTTTGGTTGCACATTACATGTTTTATAGGCTATGAGGGTTTAGAATACACAGTATATACACATGTTATATGCATATTTAGCTATGTACTTGTTATTATGCATGTGAAAATACATGCAGTCCCCATACCCCTGTGTGAGTAGGCCCTAAATGACAAAGGGAAATATTTCTCAGTGAAGATTTATAGTAAAACAGTCATTCTAAATCCAGAAAATCTTGAGCTAAGCAATGTTATCATTCACATAGAGATCAAGTGCTGAAGGAATGTAACTTCATGT
The DNA here is from genome assembly GCF_035609145.1 of Eleutherodactylus coqui. Taxonomy (NCBI): domain Eukaryota; kingdom Metazoa; phylum Chordata; class Amphibia; order Anura; family Eleutherodactylidae; genus Eleutherodactylus; species Eleutherodactylus coqui. The sequence goes on along the minus strand of NC_089837.1, from coordinate 422,592,000 downwards.
TGTATTACTCATGTAGTAGTGACTTGGTCAATGGTGACCTTGTGTGGGTTGGGTTTTACACATATTATTTCTATATTGTCATTGTCATATTCCATTGTCTGGTGGTCATGTGGAAATTGCATAGGGTAGATGCTGCTGTACATGTCAGGTCACATATATAAGGTCGCACTGGTACCAAAGAAGTCAGAGCATACATTGGCGGCCCACTGTACACAGAACAATGGCCAACATTGGTATGGTGAAGATGAGAAAAACGCATTGTATCCGGAAGAACCAGAGAATTTGTTAATTGGCTTCTCTAGCTGATGCCAGGGAATTAATTGCAACTTATGCCTCTGCCTTTGTGACCGCTGTGTGACCACAGGCTTCCCTTGGAACTGTAAGTGCTCAAGATTGAGCTTCCAACTTAGCCAGATGGCCAAGAGACTGCTTTTTTTCTCTCCTTGATTGAGGACATTAGTTGTGTTTAATAAAGTTTTGAAGTTCTGAGCAAGATGATGACACCTCATGTCATTAGAAAACCCCTGTCTGATTTTCTACAACCCTGCAACTGGGCATACTGCCAGTGCCAAGTAGAATCCAGGCAGGTGAGCAAAATTAGCAGTGCAATTATACCACCCATCCCACTGAGTCCTGCAGCTCCCATTGGGGGAGCAGTCCTGGCCTCCATGCCTCCCATGATGCAGATGGTGACTCCCCTGCCAGCAGGCCTCCCATGTCCCCTCCTGCCCAAGGGCTTCAAAATACCTGAGGGCCCCCTACAGGAACATATTCAGTTATGCCTCCAAAATCTCCTATTCCAGCCCCCATTAAAAGAGGAAGATGGCAGCTGGGGTCCACCAGTAGATAGCAGATTAGCAGGGTTGCTTTTTTAAACACTGTCCCTTTTTGGAAGTCAGCTAAAGAATGTTGTAGCAGGGGACCTCTTTTTTCTGCATCAGAGCTTGTAACAGGAAGCTTCAACTTAGAAGCATTATATGTTTCATTTTAATTAGTTGCATTTTTCCAAGTTCCATATTATAATGCTAATATCAGCATCACTGCCTTTACACACTTAATATTTTCAAGCTTAATATTTTTAGAAATCTGTATTTGTGACAATTTTATAAATAATATATACACATGGGAGGTGCCTGTTGTCCCTGAGCTTACCTTAGAAGCAAAACAGCATTTGTAAAGTCAAATTCTCCACCATGCAGATACTTTAAGCAGAATATAGGCTTTTCTTAAAGTAGTCCAAAGTCTATGAATAGAAAATTCTCAAAAGCTTTTGTTCTGTGCAGATGGACTTTGTTATGTCTGAAAATACAAGTAGCTATTCATACCACCTGTATTCTGCGGATCAGTTTTTCAGGGGTGCAGCAGTAAATGTGATCTCATCAGTACTACTGAACACTATTACCAAAATATATGGGATTACATGCATATAATATCTTTATCAATGCTAAATTTTATGAGTGTCCCAGACCTTCCATTTTAAACCAGTGTGTACATGCCATATTGGCTTTTTACTATGCCCATCATATTCAGACATAAGGTGGCACAGAGATTCCAGCTTAATATGTGAATCTTATGTACTACAGATATTGGTATAATTCAAAAAAACAAACTATTTCAACATATTGCATATGCCTAAAACGAGGTATCATAACTCAGTATTTATTGCATCTGTCATACTTGACTACTGTACATGTATAAATACAACTTCATTATACAATAAAATTACTTTTCAAACAGTATAGTTATTGAAACCTATTACAGGTAACTTATTTCTATGCATGAATTATAAAACCCCACTATCTGTGTTTTGTAGATTTATGATACACATAATTAGGTCAGGATGGGTATTGCAAGGCAGTAATAAAGTGCATAAGCATAGAACAGCATTATCAGCACATTTGTACATCTAATAAAAGCCTTGCAGTTTTTAGGAATGCATGACCTACATCTAAAAAAATAAAGGATCACAAACTGAAACCAGAAACAACAATTATTGGTAATGACTTCACAACTCCTCCTAAAATATGCTTCTCTTACCTATGATTTAGTGTTTAAAGTTAGTATAGTATGTGCAAAAAAGCCAGTAGAGGAGCTAAACAAAGAACTTTCTTTGACTTCTTTATTATCTGTCAAACACATCTCAGGTACTAAAAGAACAAGTTTTTGATTGACTGAGAGAAAGAAGCTAAAGCATAAGCTATTATGAGAATCGACATGACATGGCTACTTTCATAGTATCACAGGGGTTTAGTGGAGTAAGATCCTGGTGCTCTTTTGGCTGCTGGACATGGCAGGTCACTCTAAGCATAAGCTCCTGCATGTTCTTGTAAAAGTAACATCTCTATGTCCCATTTTAAGTAAAATTAATTTGGGGCATCGAGATGTTTGTGCTGCAGGGAAAAAAAGTTATGCATCCTAGGCATGCTGGGAGTTTACTTCAAAAAATATTTCATAACTAGGAGTGTCCACTGTATGAAGAATTTTGTAGTAGACGCCTCCCATCAATAGCTTGGTTTACTACCGTGTTCCCCCGAAAATAAGACACTGTCTTATATTAATTTTTGCCCCAAAAGAGGCTCAGTGTCTTACCTCGCAGGTGGCGTCCTGGTCCCTCTCGGTGTTCTGCAGGTGCACCAGCATCTTTCCTTGTCGTCCTCAGCGCTGAAAGAGCATTCTCTTCCTGGTAACATGGGTTAAGTACCCCGCCTGCAGCAAGAAAATTCTGTAATTGGCTCAGAACCGTGGCCTCAGCTGATTACAACCGGCGCTTGATGAGGCAAACACAGCCATTCAATGATGTCATTTATTGAATGGCTGTGATTTGCTCAGCAAGCAGCGGCTGTGATTGGCTGAGGCTACGGTTCTGAGCCAATCACAGCATTCTCTTGCTGCATGCGGGGTATTCAACCCACGTTACCAGGAAGAGAATGCTCTTTCAGCGCTGAGGACGACACTCAAGACTGCCAGTGCACCTGGAAAGCACCGAGAATGATTGGGATGTGGTCTGCAAGGTGAGTATTTATATTTTTTCATGTAGTGTAGCCAGGACTTATTTTCAGGGGAGGGCTTCTATTTCAAGTCCTCCAACCCCCACCTCCCCGAGGTCTTATTATCCGGGAAACACGGTAATAGGAAATATGTCAGCTGTCATGGACACTGTTTTAGAACTTACTCTGAGTTATGGCTTGGGCATCGTCTCTAAATATATGTCATTGGTATTGGTGGGAGTTGAGATGCTGGGTGAAACTAAACACTCAAGAGGCAGATGGTTGCCACTAGCTGCTGAGTCTACTGGAAGGAGGACTTGGTTGAGGACAGGTGGCACTGACCAGATGCTCACTGGCACCATAAGACTGGATAGAGACTCTTTTACCCATGTGTCCATAATGACAGCAGACACTGCAAGTATCTGGGATATAAGAGTGAAATTCTTAAAGTGGCCTCTAGAGGGCAAAATTATACAAAGGCTGCAAAGGTGCTGGAATGTATAATTTGCCTGATTATGAGGCACCTGAGAGGTCTTCAAAAAAGAGAGGATGTGCCTCTCAGGAATAGTTTCTAGCTTCCAAGCTCCTGGATTTCTGGCACCAGTCTGTGTCTGAAGAGATGCCCTTTGTACTGATACAAGATTGATGGTAATGGACAGATGACCTATGGTTATGCTGATGTTACATGTTGAGGCAATAGGCCTGTTAGTAAAAGCGATGTTCAATGTTTACGTAGAGGCCAGATGGCCAGGGCTTTATGTAGATGTACACTGTTAGGCCTTAGTCAGACGGGCGTTTTTTCGCACGATTTGCGGATCGCATGACGGATGCGCATCCGCAAATCGCGTGACCGGGGCCAAAAAAATCGCCCGAAAAATCTGCTCCTAGCCGCGTTTCATTAGAAACGGGCTGGAGCTGTCCAGCGCATTGAATTCAATGGAGCCGGCAATACAGCCGGCTCTATTGAAAGCAATGCGCTGCGGGCGAGCGCAGGATGAATTGTCAGGAAGGGCTTAAATATATAAGCCCTTCCCTGCAATTCATCCAGAAAAGTGTAAAAATAAAAAAAATCTATATACTCACCTTGTCCCGCCAGACGGAGTTCAGAGCGGCCGGCCTGCAGTGGGTGTGAAGGGGGTGTGAGTCAGACTTGTCTCTGATTGGCTCAGCGCTTAAATATATAAGCCCTTCCCGAAAATTCATCCTGCGCTCGCCGGCAGCCCATTGCTTTCAATGGAGCTGGCTGTATTGCGGGCTCCATTGAATTCAATGGGCAAACATCGTTCTTCTCTGCCACAGCTGTTACAGCTGTGGCAGAGAAGAATGACTTGTCTTCTATATGTTCTCAATGGGGTCGGCGCTGCTGCCGCCAGCCCCATTGAGCGCATATAGAGAAGAGAACAGGAATCGCAGATCGCAGATAGGTGCGATCTGCGATTTCTGTTCTATAATTTATCGGACGAGCGCATAAAAAGCGCTCATGTGTCCGATAAAATCGCCGGACGCATGCGCTTGCGCAAATCGCGCGAAAAAACGCCCGTCTGACTAAGGCCTTAATGTGCAAAGTGCTATATACAATTGCTGTGATGCATTGAAACTCACATATGCCAGATTTTAAAACGTTTTGGTTGGGAATTCCTGAGCATGATGCTACCCGTCTTGTGAAAAAAGATGGCAGTCTTGAGATGTGACTAAACCCCAATGTCACATGGCCTATAACATTGTAGGTGGCTGGCACATGGACACACCTCACAGAACTATAAAAAGTTTCTAGGGGCAGAGACTGGCACTAAGCTGTGAAGGCTATATGCTGCATACTGGCAATAGGCTATAAGGAGTAGATAGTGACATAGGGTGATGAGACATAGTAAGAAGTACAGGCTGTTGCTAGTCTATTGAGGGTATACAAGGGTACTATGAAAAGTAGATAAGGGAGCAGACTGGCCCAAGTCGATAAGAGGTGTTTAGGGGCAGAGGGCTTATTGCAATTATAGTAACACAGGCTAGCATTAGTCTATTAGTGTTTATAGTAGCACAGGGCTAAATTCAGTCATGTCCTTATATAACTTCCTTGCCTCTCAGCTACAGTTGTAGCAATCATTACTTGAATATTATATGTAATTTGTGCAATGTGGCCACTAAAAATCCAATATGAACTTAAGCCTTATCCATATACACAAATAGCATAAGGCTATTTACACGGCTGATATTCTTGCATAAATTCTGACTGTGTCCACGATTCACAGAAAATGAATCCAGTCATTTCTATGAGCAATTTTTCATTCAGATTTTTTTACTTGAATTTTTCACTCACATGAGAACAGGACATGTAATGTATGATATCACACAAGCTGGGTACTAATTTTACCGACCTTAGAAGGATGGGAGGCTGAGTCGACCTTGACCTTGACCTTGTGGGGGATGCACTTGTAACCTTCAGGTCATGAGCGAGAGCTTAGGACTGCATATTGCTGCCTTAACACTCTGTGCCACACAAGGCCCCAATTACATCTGTACATATGTATATCCTTCTATGTTAATAGATATGAACTTAAGCCTTATACATATACAGAGGAAGATTCCTTAAAGTGAATTCATTTATCTGTCAGATCTGGGTTCTAAATTAATGTAGGCATCTGGTCTGGGGTCTGAATTTTCTTTTGTTGCTGTAGAAGCTAGAAATTGCCGCAGAATCAAGGAGCCAAAGATGCCTTGGCAATAAATTGTGCAGTCATCAGGAGAACGCATCATGGTGATCTTGGCTGGATTGTCAAGAAAATCTACAATTAGAGAAGGCGCTACCTACGAGTCACTGGATTTATGTGTACTGTAATCACTTATTTTTTGCAGGGCACTTGTGTAGGACTACTTTCTACCACTACATGGTCACCATATTCTGATGTAATGCAAAAAACTCACCACAGTCTCTGTTTGCATAATCAAGTCCTTTATGTTCATGACCATGGTACAAAAATGACGCTAACTGGATAACTCCACCACTGTAGCTAGCTCTGCCTACAGTGCCTCAAGGACGAAACATGGCGACCTACGTAACGATTAAAGTTTTAAATCCATTTCGGAATATGAACTAATGAAAATTGTTGACAAAGAAAAATATGTAGTGAAGTCCTTGGTACAAATAATTGTTTATCTAGAAATAAATGTTGCTTTTTTCCTCACCCTTTAAAACAAATTGCTCTTACATAGACCATCACCTATTCCTACCCACACTCAGTGCAAATGCACACATTCCTAAATAACTGTTGCACAAAAAAGTAGAAGGATAAAAGGGCACAAAAACAGAGAATGAGAGACTGGAAGGTTTTAGTGGGAGAATATTACAGCTCTCAAACTATCAGTACTGAAAGATAATTGTAAGTACAATGTACTTTCACAAAGCCTTGAAGAGAAACATAAAGCATGCTTTCTGCAGGTCATTAAGTTATTCTCAGCTTAATTTGCGCATGCTGTTGCCATGTGAAAAACAATAAATGTAAAGAGATTAAAAGTATTTTTCATATATAAGGGTCCATTTAGACGGGATGAATGTCGGGCAAATGATACCCGACACTCGTCCCCGCATATACTCGTTCCCATGCTACTGTACAGGAGCGAGTATCACTGTCTTACTCACAGAGCAGCCAGCAGATTACACTCCTTGCTCTTCCCGGCCCTCTCCATTCACTTAACATAGCGGCCATTTATTACTGAACAGCTGCAATTTACACTGAATGATCTTCGTTCAGCTCATCGTCCATCGTTTATGCAGCATAAACAATGGACGATGAGCTGATCGCTCAGTGTAAATAGCAGCCATTCAGTACTGAACAGCCGCTATGTTAAGGCAAAGGAGAGGGGTGGGGGAGCGTGAGGAGAGAAATATCCTCCATCCTCCCCACTGTGAGCCAGTGATACTAGCTCCTGTGCAATAGCACAGGCGCGAGTATGTGCGGGGACAAGTGTGGGACATCATTTGCCCGATATTCATCCTAACTAAATGGGCCTTAAGAAATGCACTGTAATAACCTGAACTGTAAGAAATTAGAAAGTCTCTGACTTGGGGCGGCTTCACACGGACATATTTGCGTGCATTTTTCTGCATGCAACAATTGCGTGCACAAAGCACAGAGTTAGTTCATTCTGATTAACTATTTGTTCGTGCACATTTTGGTCGCACACAAATAAATAGTATTTGCTCTTTCTTTCTGCATATTTTGCACCAAAGGGCCCATAGAAGTGATTGGGAGGTATACAAATATGCGCAATATGCAAGGGGATGCGCAACTCGCTGCACAAAACCACGGGCAAAAGAACACATCTGGACCTCATTAGGCTTAATAGCCTTTTAAATCAGGGCAGGAGTGTCTACTATCAGGATTCTCGGGCGTTAATATTATGCCCGAGAAAAAATAGGACTTGCCCTATCTTTTTTGCACATAGTTAATATAACATGCAAAAAAGATAAGGCGGGATCTATCTTGCCGCTTTTTTTTTTTTTCAAACTCGCATGCACTGGCACACAGTTTGAATAGTCCGAAGGAAAAAACTGTAGCGGCAAGCTATTTGTGCATACACCCATCTTTTTAAGCCCTAAAATGATGCATTCTATATTATGCTGAGCATAGCCCAGATTCGCACTGCATATGTGTTTTGAGTTTGTTCGATTTAGATGGACTTGTTTATAACTGATTTAACCCCTTGAGTGGCACGCCCGGAAATTTTCTGGGATGAGCTCCACTGCCCATAGCGATATAGCCCGGAAGATTTCCGGGCTATGTTTCACTGTGGGAGCTGCAGAGCACACTGCCATAAGATGTGGCAGTGTGCTCTGCGTGCACAGACCCACACAGAGCAGTGCAGGACTTTAAAAAACAGAAGCAGGAAGATATTGCCAATCTGCCGGCAATCTCCAGCTTCTATTTTCAAAGTCCTGCACTGCTTTGTTTACAGGTTGCCATCGAGACCATCGGCTTGTCAGAAGCCAGCCGATGGTCTCTGTGGCAGGGAGAGCTGGTGCTTGGCTGTCAGAGTTTAGCCAGGCACCAGCTCTGCACAGCAGAGAATGGAGAAAACCTCCGATCTCTGCAGTGGTAACTCTTTACATGCCGTGGTCTATAAGACCACAGCATGTAAAGGGCTGATAGAGGGAGGGGGCTCCCTCTGTCAGAGGATAGCCGGGCACCAACTCTTACACAGCAGAGAATGGAGAAAACCTCAGATCTCTGCTGTGTTAACCCTTTAAATGCTGCGGTCTATGCGACTGCAGCATGTAAAGGGCTGTCACCATCGGACCCCCGGAATGTGATCAGGGGGTCCTGATGGGTCTCTGTGGAAGTCCCCTAAAAGTTAAAAAATTATAAAAAAAATAAAAATAAAGACATTTGTCTCCTTTTACTTTGTAAAAAATTAAAAACAAAATTACACATGTGGTATCCCTGCATCATAATGACCCAGAGAAGGAAGTTTGTACATTATTTAACCTCTTAATGACACGGACCCTTTTTTTTCTTTTTTCCCCTTTTTTTTTTTTCCTCCCCCCGTTTGAAAAATCATAACTCCTTTATTTATTCATCGACGTAGCTGTATGAGGGCTTGTTTTTTGCAGGACGAGTTGTATTTTTAAATGGGGCTATTTAAAGTACTATATAATGTACTGAAAAAGTTTTACAAAGTTTTAAGTGGAGTAAAATGAAAAAAGTCCGCCATCTTTCAGTGCATTTTGTTTCTACGGCACACAAACTGCAACAAAAATGAGATAACTTTATTCTATGGGTCAGTATGATTACTATGATACCAAACATGTATAGTTTTTTTTATTTTCTGCTGCATCTTCTGCGTGCAATAACTTTTTTACTTTTCCATCTGCGTGCTTGAGCAAGGGCTAATTTTTTGTGAGAAGTCCTGTAGTTTACAATATTACTAGTTTGGAGTACATATGACTTTTTGATCGATTTTTATTGCATTTTTTCTGAGAGACAAGGTGACTGAAAAAGTGCATTTGTGGCGTTTTTCTTTTTCTTTTTTGGACTACATTCACCGTGTGGGGTAAATAATGCACCACTTTGATAGATCGGACTTTTACGGACATGGCAAATTACAAATATGTATTTTTCCTTTTTTTTTTATTATAGATATGGAAAAAGGAGGGTGATTTCAACTTTTATTACTTTTTTTTTTTTTTTTTAAACTGTGAAAAAGTTGCGGAAAAAAAATATATTTTAATTTGGTATTGGCATAATTGTACTGGCCTGTAGAATTAATTTAATACATTATCTATACTGCTCAGAGAATGCAGTGAAAAGTAAAAATAAAAAACATGCCAGAATTACAGATTTTGTTAATCTTGCCACTAGAAAAAAATGGAATAAAAAGCGATCAAAATTTTACATGTTCTAAAAAATTAGATAAATGAAGACTAAAGTTCATTCCACAAAAAACAAGTCCTTCTAGAGCTCTGGCAATGGAAAAAAAAAATGAATACGGCTCTTGGAATGTGGCTACACAAAAGCAAACCTTTAAGAAAAAAAATGTTTTAAATGTACAAAAATAGCAAAACAGAAAAAAACTATATAAACTTGGTATCACTGGAATCGTGCTGACTCAGAGAATAATGTTATCACATTATTTATTCTGCACACTGAACGCTGTGAAAGTGAAACCAAAAAAAACAACTGGCAGAATTTCTTTTTTTTTCCCCAATCTCCCTACAAATTTTCTTACAAAAGTTATGCAATACATTATATATACCCAAAAATGATGCCATCAAAAAGTACAACTTGTCCCGCAAAAAACAAGTCCTCATATGGCCGTGTCAATGGAAAAATGAAAAAGTTATGGTTCTTGGAACGCGACTGGAAAATTAGTTGAAATTAAATGATTAGACCATTTAAAAAACCTGCCCTGGTGGGCACGACAGGGTGGTAGGAAACCCGCCACTCAAAGGGTTACAGCATATGACCACCTATGAACACCACTTGAGCACTCAGTGTATATAGAAGTAATCTGTATACAATGCTGTCACTTTATAAATACATTGCATAATTTATCTTATACTGATCTTTCATTACAGATTGCATTACACTTCCGACATGGATTCACAATTCTGTCAGCTTCACAGTTGAAATCTTCTAGCATTCTTTGCTGTCACAATGCCTGCACAGAACTTGCTTTGGTTATTTGCATTCTGGAAAGAGCCCTGTTTATATTATGCACTGCAAAAATATCTAATCCAGGAAAAATTGTCTGGTTATGCTAAACCTTAACCATTTAAACAAGCAATTTTTTCAACTTTTCTTTTTCACTTTTTCATCCACACTTTTCTAAAGCTATAACTTTTATATTCTTCTATTGACACAAGCTGTTATTTTTAAAAGTACAATTTAAAAGGGGTTATTCCACAATCTAAAGTTATCCCCTATCCACAGGATATTTATACTGTGACTGCAACAAGGGGGCATGCTCTATGTCTAGAAGAAAGAAGTTTTCTATACCAACGTAGAAGGAGGTTCTTTACTGTAAGAGCAGTGAGACTGTGGAACTCTCTGCCTGAGGACACGGTGATGGCAAAAACCATAGAGGAGTTTAAGAGGGGACTAGATGCCTTTCTAGAGCGCTATGATATTACAGCATATACACATTAGGTGATCAGTGGGGTTGTTGATCCCAAATGTTGATCCCAGGGTTACTCTGGCTGCCATTATGTTAGGAAGGATTTTTTTCCCTCCAAATGAGCTAAATTGGCTCGTTGGGGGTTTTTTTTGCCTTCCTCTGGACCAACAAGGGGAGGGGGGAGTGGTTGCAACAGGCTGAACTAGATGGACATTGTCTTCATTTAGCCTAACATACTATGTTACTATGTTTACCTCTGCGCCTCCCACATGGTTCCTTTACTTTGAATTCCCAGAAAGCAAAGACAGACAGAGTGCCCCTTTAATTCGAACCTCTCATTCCCGCTTCCAAGACTTCTCCAAAGCAGCACCAGTCCTCTGGAACGCGCTACCCAACACTATCCGGGCAATCACTGACTCAGGTGAGCTCTAAAAATGCACCTCTTCAGGGAGGCATAGCACATCTCCTAAACCAAACCCCTCTGTCCTCCCCTCACAACATGCTTCCTGTCCTGCTGACTGCTATCCCTGCTGGTCGAAAGCAGCTGCCCCCTGCAGTCATACCGATTAAGCCACTATACTGCTCAACCTGACCATTGTCTATGTGCGTAGCATCCCTCACTCTCCACCTCGCCATACCGTGCACATCTCCAGCCCCTTTACCTTCTGTATCACCCCATTACTTGTACTATGTAAGCTTGTTGGAGAAGGATCCTCACCCCTATTATTTCCATCAATTGATTACTACATGTAACCGTGGTTTTTGTATATTTGTACTTTTGTCATTCTGTATCCCCCTGTTTTTGTAAGTGCAAAATATGTTGGCGCTATATAAATAAAGATTAATATTATTAAGATTATTAGGGAATTTAACAATATTACATGTTATAATCACTGACCACTTCTAAAGGGTTGGTGATCCAGTAACAAGCCTACACATTTCGCCCTTTTTTCAATGCACATAAAAATCAGATGCAAAACAGATAAAAATTGTGTAGAAAAAAAATCACATAAAGGCATAAAAATTGCATAAAAAATTGGACTAATTTGAATAGACAAGCAGACTAAGGGAAAAGTCAAACAAGTGTTTTTTGCACACAGCTATGTGCGCAAAAAAGCTTGTCTATTAGGACCATTGGTTTCCTATGTAGTGTTCACATGTCCGTTTTTTACAGGTGCTGAATCTTTGCACCTGCAGAAGATAGGACATGCGTGCACCGGCAAGGCCCATGCTGTGCATAAAGATTCCCTGCAAGGAATCCCCTCATCACTGAACACTGTGACAGCACTGTCAGTGTTCAGTGATGATGGGACTTCCCACAGGGATGAAAGAATCGCCTGTCACAGCTGTCACAGCTGTGGCAGAGGATTGGGATGTTATACCATTGCTTTCTTTTCTTCACAATCCAGCGCTGCTGCCACCCCATTGACTGAAGCTCCCTGTACATTGCTTTTAATGGGGCCGGCGCTACTGCAGTGATTTTTGGGAAGAGCTTGAAATTTAAGCCCTTCCTTGAAAATCATCCCTAGCTGCTGTGAAAAATAAAAAAAATATGTACATCACCTCTCTGCTGCTGTGCAGTTCCGGCACATCTTCTCGCTGACTCCCCGACACTGTTGTGAAGCTCTTTCTCCTGGCCGGGTGCTTAAAAATCACTGCCTCTCGAAAAAGCCTGGATCTGATTGGCTGAGCTCTCAGCCAATCACAGACAGCGCTGACCAATTGAATGAATAGAGTAAATCAACTGTAGCACTCACATGGAATCACTCCAATCCAATTTCTGTAGTCCTGCTATATGTGTAGTAAGGAGCAAATGGATGCAGCAGCCCAGTTAGGTCCGGATCACAACCTCTTAATCTTCAGAATAATAAAGTGTAAACCAGGCAGCATCAAGTGAGTTTTCAAATCGTTTTCAAACTTTTATTCCTCCATAAAAGAAGACCAGCGACGTTTCAGCCACTGCTTTGGCCTTTTTCAAGCAGCTGAATGACAGCTGAGCGCTGCCTGTGATTGGTCACAGCGCTCAGCCAATCAGACCCAGCTCTTTCAGGAGATGGGGATTTTTAAATCCATGGCCAAGAGAAAGAGCTTCACACCAGTGCCGGGGAGTCAGTGAGAAGACGTGCCAGAGCTGCACAGCGGCGAAGATGTGATGTACATATTTTTTTAATTTTTTACAGCAGCTAGGGATGATTTTCAGGGAAGGGCTTATATTTTAAGCTGTGGTTCTTCATGCCCCGGCTGTGTTCACTGAGCAGGATACAGCTGAAACAATAGTATCAGCCTTATCCCGCTGTGAACTCCTGATAGGAGTTGTGGAAAGAGAACAATCAGCGATTTACTAATGAAAACTGCATGATGTTGGTGCAGTTAGACACAACAATTACCGCTCAAAAGACAACTTTTGAGCTAATTGTGAGCGATAATCATTGTGTCTAAATGGGCCTTTATTTTGTTATTTATACTATACAGTGAATGGTGCAAACTTTACAAACTTAAAAAAAAAGAATGGTGGAATTGCTGTTTCTTTCCTTCCTTCCCAGAAAGGGTTAAAATAATTAATCATTAAGTAATATAAACCTCAGAATATTACCATTGATAAACACAACTTGTTCTGGGAAAAAATCAGCCCTCACTAAACGTTGACTGGTGGATCCACAAGACAATGGCACAGAAGACCAATGGCAGATAATGCAACACACCCTTTGGTCCCTGGACAGAATTTTGCCCCAGAACCAGAGAGTCACTTTAAGGAATCAGAACTTTTTAATTTTTTGCTTACATGGACCAAATGGAAATCCATCATTCCTAATTCATTATTTTATTATTTTTAAACTATTATTATTTTGTATTTCAGTATGTTTAAGCTTTCATTCCAGTATTGTATAACTAAAAATAAATGTGCCATAAATATAACATTTTACACTCAAAGGAAATCCCCAAGGAGCAAGGAACCAGATGCTACCAGGGTTTTACAGCACAAACCTCTGCTTAATGCACTGCTGACTGGCAACAGAGGAATTCATCATCAGTTGCTCCATTGCTTGTTCCAAGACTACTGCATTTTGTCCATACATAAATCTGTGTGTGTGTTTAGGAGAAATAAACCAGTACTATGAGCGATCTGAAATTGCCAATAAAAATATTTACTAAATAATACAAGTTTTATTGACAAGCTATCATGACATTAAATTGAAGTTAAATTTACTCCATTTAAAGCTTTAAATATTTATTACCTCCCATTGCTTGGCATTCTGTTCTCCTGAACTTGGTGAACAGCCATTCTTCCATCTCCTTTTTAAATATTAAGCCTTAGCAAACAAGGACTCTTCGTCAATAGAACCTAAGGTATGTGTTTGTTATAGTTGATATAGAAATATGATGAGACCCTAAAGGTTTCACAGAAAACTGCTGTTTATTTGCAGAAGCGTTAAAAAGATAGACAAGTCAGGTAAATTAAGACTACAAGACAGGCTGAAAGACAGGTTCAACCTTTAAGGGCACCGCGGAAAAACTAACAGCCGTTTTTTTCCTGTTGGCTTTATCTCATAATCACAAAAAGGTATTTTTATTCTGGGAAATGTCAATTCAACCTTGCACATTTATCCCACCAATATGCAGCCCCACGAATCAACCAAGTCACTATGTCAAGACTGCTTTACTAGATGGACTTTTTATGAGGCTGCCAAGCATGTAAACTTATATTGCTCTGTGTATTGTGTTAAAATGTGTTTAAAGTAATAACATTTTCTATTTAAATCATATGTAGTGCTTGTTGAAAAACAAAACCACCTTAATGCTTTAAGATTCTTTTAGAAGAAGTCTAGCAGCCTTTGCCAGGCATTCCCCTGCCAACATAGAGCTGGCCTCAAATTCATGTTCTTCTGCCAGAATGAAACAGGATCACTGGTAGATGTCTCTCTGGACGCAATGAGATGATTATTAAGTGAGGTATAAAGATTAGCTTTAGCTGCAGAAAACCTTCTGGGTTGACAAAATATAGAGCCAAATAATGGGAATCTGTATAGCAAGATGTAACTTATCAAAGCAAAAATTTAACAGTTTTTTTAATACATACTTTGTTCCATATAAACTATTGGCAAACAAATGTTTTTTGATATGTAAAATGTAAGAGAAATGTAAAAAAGGCACTAATTACAACTAAAAATTTATGACATTTGCCAAATTACTTTCGATGTTCAGTTCTTTGCCATTAATGTTATTTAGAATCCCAGCAGCACAATTAGAACTTAGTAAATAGGTAGATGTTTCATTCTCTTATCTACAGGGTGTATCAAAATTGTAGAAACATCCATCTAGAATGAAAATAGTTTAGCAGGTGGTGATCCAATTTTGCAAAGAAGCTGTAGGGAGGGGAGATAACCCTGTTAGGCCACATCACCAACATGACGACCATTTTGAATACCGACATCTTGGATTCAAGTCTTATTTTTCCAATGGGAAGGTAGGTGTGTAATACGTATATCAAACTGGCAGAGAACTTCATCAGGAAAACAATGATGTGCTACATTGTAACATAACTTTATTTGTTTTTGTGTTAATACAGTGAGTTTTCTTTATTACAGGTGATATGGATAAAGGTGTTATCTCAAGCAGAATGCACAGAGATCATCCTAAGGGCTAATGCCCATGGACGTATTTCTGTCGCATTTTACGTGGCGGAAATCCGCATTGTTGTCCCACAGCTATTAGGCTCTATTGACTCTAATAGCTCAATGCTCATGCTGCGAAATTCCACCGCAGAATTCCGCAGCGTGAAAAGCACTGCGGCATGTTCTAAATGCCACGGGAATACACGCGGCTTGCTTCCATTGTAGTCAATGGAAGCACAGCGGAATTATAGCGTGAATACGCTTCCCCACCCACCGCCAGCTGCGTCATATGACACTGCAAGCGCGTCACGCGCTGTACTGCGCATGCACGCTGGCACATCATGCAGGACTCGCACAGCGGATGCGGGAGGTGAGTATGGGGTCTTTGGGGGAGTGCCGTGACGTACTCCACTGCAGTATTCTGCTGGCAGAGTCCGTCACGGCCATGGGCATGAGGCCTTAGTGAAATCCATGTCCGGGGGCCTCCAGGGGCCCGTGTGCCATACCATTGTGTAGTGCATCCATGCCTTCCTATTCAAGTACGCTATTGTTATTATAAATGTTGCCAGCGACTGAACAAAGAACTATAATTTGTTCAATTATCATATGTTGTTCAGTTTAGGCAGACATAAAAATCAAATGATGATCAGCCTGCCTAAACTGGCAATCATTCATCTATGAACAACTCCCTGTTTACTGGGAATGAAGGCGGGTGGCAGGAAGCAATCTTTGGTCCACTCTGCCTCCATTCACTGAGCCATCATCGCTCTTGTGAGAAAGCACAAGTGATTATTGCTGAGATGACTGTCGGGCACTTAAGTAGCCAACAATTACCCCATGGAAAAGAACCCTTACAAAATCTTGGAGTTATGTGTTACTTCATTCTGAGTGCTTGCTCTTCTTGCCTACATATAGTGAATATAGGGTAGATGGAAAGGAGACTATATACAGCCTGTATAGTCTGGAGAGATATAAGTTGGGAGAAGTCCTGTACACACAAAATAGATTTGTAAATTTGATTCACTTTTTAATGTAGGTGAATTGGAACAAAAATTAAAAACATTGGTAGAAAACATTCATATAAATAAGAACATCAAGTGGAAAAGTATTTACACTATAAGGGCTTATTCAGATGACCGTATATCGGCCGGGTATTCACGCCGGCCAATATACGGCGTCTCTCTCTGCAGGGGGAGGAGGCTGGAAGAGCTGGGAGCAGTGCTCTGAGCCTCCGCCCCTCTCTGCCTCCTCTCCCCCCTCTCTGCCCCTCTGCACTATTTGCAATGAGAGTACGCGGGATGGAGGCAGGGCTAAGTTCTGGGGGGGATTAGCTCCGCCCCGTCCTGCCTCCCCTCATTGTAAATAGTGCAGAGGGGCGGAGAGGGGGTGGAGAGTTGGGGGAGAGAGGGCGGGAGCTGAGAGCACTGCTCCTGGCTCTTCCAGCCTCCTCCCCCTGCAGAGACGCCGTATATCGGCCAGCATGAATACGCGGCCATTATACGGTCGTCTGAATAAGCCCTAAAGTTCACCTTTATTTATATAGTGCATGCGTATTATGCAGCACTTTACATCACTTGGTATTGGGTTCAGTCCCCATTGGGGAAACAAGCTATATTAAGCTAACTGTATGTTCTTGGAGTGTGGGAGAAAATTAAATTAAACCACACAAACACTGAGAGAGCATACAAATTCCATGTGAATGTTGTCCTTGGTCGGATTTCAACCCTAGCGCTTATAGGGTAACAGCGCTAGCCATTGAGCCACCATGTATTGCAATGATTCTACAATTATTTCAAAAAATAAAATAACCACAACATAAAAACCAAAAGCCCTTACCAATATACATATACAATGTAGTATTAAGCACTTCAATACAAATTATCGGACATTCTGTTCCACATGCAGCATCAAAAACATTGTCACAGACATTGCCTGGCAATAGCTTAGTTCTGTCTATAAATGCAAAATGCTTGTACATTATAAATCAGGGACAGTCGACACAAGCGTCTTAAAATAGTTTCTCGGGGGCATCTGAATAAATATCATGGGTCCCACTTGGCTTTTTATATTTTTGCTTTCTTCATTGCTTTCTGCTTGAAAAGTAATAGACATTCCAGACTGAAAAGACTCTACAGCACCTCTAAGCTTTCAAGCATGAGATGTTATATCAACTTGTAAGGTCAACATCGGGTGAAGTCATTGAGAACTCTATATGAAAGACGTTCTATGAGAAGTGAGCATGCTGGAATTTCAATAGACTAGCAATGCCATGTACATAGCTGGATTGAGAGTAATCAGGATTCCGCATTAATCATGTTTACTATTATGAAAAATATTTTCCTCATTTCCTATGATATAGGATGGAAATTTCATAATCTTTTTCAAATATGAAATATAGGTCATATCTGAGTTACAGAGTTTTTTTCACTTCTGTCCTTAAAAATAACAATAAGATAGATTTTAACAGTGGGGCTAGTATTCCATGGTGTGTGCACATGTCATTGCTTAGAGGTCATTACTAATATTAATATGAATGGCTGCTCAAAATAAACACAAAATATGTATATCTAGCTATTCACATTTTTTCTACTGCTATATGGATGCTTATTACGCAACCCAATAACATTATTATATTGCACAACAATTTTACTTTAACACTTTCGTTACCGCAATACTAACCTCACTAATGGGTTTTAAGCCTACACTTACATAGTTTTGAAAGTGGTCGCATGGCTGACTACTGACAGCCAAGCCCCTGCTCTAACAGCATCTATGATTGATGCAAATGTACAATGTTAGGGCGCATTCAGATGACCGTATATCAGCCGGGTATTCACGCCAGCCGATATACGGCGTCTCTCTCTGCAGGGGGAGGAGGCTGGAAGAGCCGGGAGCAGTGCTCTGAGCTCCCGCCCCCTCTCTGCCTCCTCTGCACGCCCTCTCCGCCCCTCTGCACTACTTGCAATGAGAGTAGGCGGGATGGGGTGTGGCTTAGTTATGGGAATTAGCCCCACCCCCATCCCGCCTCTCCTCATTGAAAATAGTGCAGGGGGGTGGGGAGGAGGCAAAGAGGGGGCGGGAGCTCAGTGCACTGCTCCCGGCTCTTCCAGCCTCGTCCCCCTGCAGAGAGGGACGGCGTATATCGGCTGGCTTGAATACCCGGCCGATATACGGTCGTCTGAATGCACCCTTAGAAGCATCAGCTGTGATGGGTTGTACTTATTTCTGAGTTTAACAAGCTTTAGGTTTTGTATTGGATTATATGTATAATGCTGTTGTATGATGCGAATGACAGATTTCCGTATGCACTTATGGATAATATATACTGGCTAAATAAATGACTATTGTTGCAATTTAATGGTGAGTAAAAACCCAATTTATGATGCAGGAATCTTGTAGGCAATGAGAGGTCATCAATGTTACTGGCCTCCAGAATATGCACTACAACTACAAGTTTTTCTGTCTTTATTAGCACTGTAGCCTCCCTTGACAGGAGTTGTTGAAACCTGAATACAAATTTGTCTATAAATGAAGTTTGTCGGGGAAATCCTGGGCACATGGCAAGTGTACTAGAGGCCTTATCCTTACAACTAAAGTCGTATTATTACTTTACCTGTTGGCTCATACTCTGGCTATAGAGAATTAAATTCTTTCCTGACTTTCTCATTGCTCAGACATTTCCATTCTCAGGGCTTAAAGAAATGGGTGTGTATTTGTCCCGTTAGAACAGGAAGAAACAAAACCATTGTTTTTAATGGTTTCGTTTTCACTAGCGGTAATCTCGGGCATTAATACTATGACTTTTATATGTCTATAGTGCTTGGGTGTGCAAATGTGCTCAAAAATAGAGCATGTCACGTATATTTTCGCACGCGGAAAAATAAAAACAGCATGCTCTATTTTAGGCCGGCTTCAGACAACCGTATTTGCACATGGTTTTGCGCACATAAAATTTGCACATGCATTGTGCAGCGAATAGAGTCCATTTTTTTCAACGGGTTTATTCTCACCTTTTTTCTTTGTGCACACGTTTCGCTTGCGTGAAAAAAAACACGACATGCTGTATTTTTGTGTGTATTTACCATAGGAACCATAGGAGTCAATTAGGGTGCACAACTGATCCCTACGAAATTGCGCAATGTAACACTGGGGACTAATGAGACTGTATTTCCTTTACAATCATGGCGCATGCATGTCCCACGCTGTTTGTTAAGCTCCCCGGCAGAACAGAAAGTAAAGTAAAATAGCACAACCTTCTCAGATCAAAAAGTCACACTACTGCGAGCGTTGTGCGTTTTTTCCAGCAATTTGCGGATCGCATGACGGATGCGCATCCGCAAATCGCGTGACCGGGGCCAACGATTCGCCGAAAAATCTGCAGCTGAGCGCAGGGACCAATTAGAGGCAGCTCTCAGCTATTGCATGACAGCTAAGAGCTGCCTCTGATTGGTCCCTGCACTCAGCCAATCAGAGGCAGCACTCACTCACCCATCCATGAAACCAATTTTAAATCCCCGCCTGCTGAATACTACACAGAGCAGTTCAGGAGAACTGCCGGACGGACGGAAAAAGGTGAGTATACTTTTTTTTTTTTTTTTTACACATTTTAGGATGGTTTTCAGGGAAGGGCTAATATTTTTAAGCCCTTCCCGAAAATTTATCCCACGCTCGCCGGCAACCCATTGCTTTCAATGAAGCCGGCTGTATTGCCGGCTCCATTGAATTCAATGGGCGAACATCGTTCTTCTCAGAGGAGAAGGATCTTTAGTATATGTTCTCAATGGGGTCAGCGCTGCTGGCGCCGGCCCCATTGAGCGCATATATAGAACACAACGAATCGCAGAACGCAGATAGGCGCGTTCTGCGAATCGTTGTGTTCTATAATTTATCACACACCGCATAAAAAGCGGACATGTGACCGATCCCATTGCGAAGCATTGGGTTTATATCTACGCGGATCGCATGCGCAAATCGTGGGAAAAGACGCCCATGTGACCGAAGCCTCAGTGTGCATTTGCACACTAAAGGTCCAATAGGAGTCTATGAGGGGTGCGCAATTTTGCAGAGAAAAGAACACACCTGAGACTAATTAAGCTGAATAGTCTTTTAACTCTGGAGCAGCTGTATCCTGCATCCATATGAACGGTCTTGGTCAGCACGAAAAGTAGAGTAAAATGCACAGATATGCAAGTGATAGCACAAATTTTTTGTTGCATAAATGTCACGCTATCACGTGTGTTTTGCACATACGCTTCTGTGATCTGGTTCTGTTTGTGTTTTTTTTTCTTTTTGCGTGGGTATTAACTGTGTTTTTCACATGTGCAAAAACACACATGCAGGTTCCATTGATTTCATGAGCAAATATGCAGTTAATACGCATGTATCATGCTTATTCGTTGCGTTTTTGAGCCATCCAATTGACTTCAATGGGTTATTTAGGTCCATAATACAGAACGAAATAGGACTTAGTTTTTTTCTCACGGGCATAAATACACATGTGAAAAAAGCACTTCTGAATACCCTGATACAAATCCATGGGGTTTCAATACTGCATATTACATGCATAATACACAATGCAAATGTGCCTGTGTGAATGAGCCCTGAGGACGGGTATCCTGGCCTGGACCAACCTTATGTCTACTGACACGAAATCTATGATCCTGTGAATTCGGATCAGCGACCCACGGCCGGGCCAGGATACTTGTCTGTAATATAACTGCCCACAATATGCTGCTGTGAAACTGGTCTAGGGGCTTAAAAAAAATATATGTTTGCGCAGCTTTTTGCGAGCATGAAACTTATGCCCGTAAAACGTGACAAGGCGAAATCGTTAGCTTCAACGAACGTGTTTCTGAAGTGCAAATCCTGTGTGAGAGAAAATATAGGCCTTAGGGTGCGTACCCACTTGCGTTTTTTTTTTCCTGCGATGCTAAAATGCGTTTTGCGTTTCTTCTCAAGAGCAATTAGTATAGAATGTGTTCTTGTCCATCTGGGGTTTTTTTTCCGTTTCATGGGGTTTTTTCACATAGGAACTGTCAGTTGCATATGTCTCCTTATTTTTCTCTTAATGCACCCATGATTGTCAATGGAGGGCTGCAAAAATGCAGCGCCTCATGTTGTGCTCCGAAATTAACGCGCTAAAATGGCACGAAAAACGCCGCGTTTTTCACGTGCGAAAATCGGCAACGCAAGTGGGTAGGCACCCTTACTCTATCTTTCTGCATGTTAAGCAAGCTGACATAGAAGTCAGCTTAAAAGATCAGGGGGAAGGGTGTGACCCTGCATAAAAAGCAGGGGGGAAAAGACAGCTGGCCCTAATATGGCTTTAAGTAGCCATTCTTTTCCATGGAAAGGGAGTATATACCCGCTCGTGTGAACTGGCATTTCCTGTGCAAAAATTGCAGTACTATGCGCTGGCATGCACATATCAGCCTGTTTAGTGCCATCTCCAAACCTAGTGCATGCACAAATATGCTCCTCTGTGTCAAGCGTATTTGCGTACACGTTCCTCTATAGGAGCCCTAATAGTACATCTGATAATCATGGCTGCTAGTCAGCTACTTACAATGGAAAATTCCTAGTTCAGTTGTGTTGCTAATAGTAAAAGAGACAATAGTAACAGTTGAATCAAATTCAATGCAGATAGAGTTAAAACAGAGTACAGTTAGACCGTGCAAAATCTATACAAAAAAAAACAACGATGGAATAGTTTTTTTCTATGTTCCCTCCACAAGAGAAAAATTATAAAAGTTAGGGCTTATTTCCACGATTTTATATCGGCCGGTGTTTTCACGGCCGGCCAATATACGCTTCCATATAAGCAGTTCCCTCCTTTCCTCCCATTTACCAGCTCTCTTTCTCTCTCCTCCCCTCCGAGCGGTTTGCAATGGGAGTGGGTGGGATGGGGCGAAGCTAATCTCCCGCCCCCTCACTGCCCCTTGTCCATAGCCAGCAATGGGAGTGGGCGGCACAAAGCAGAGCTTAGCCCCACCCCGTCCCCTCCCATTGCAAACGCCAGAGTGGAGGAGAGAGGCAGAGAGTCAGTGAAGGGGAGAGAAGGGGGGATCTGCTTAGATAGAAATGTATATCGGCCATGAAAAGGCCAGCTGATATACACTCGTGTAAATAAGCCCTAAAGCAGTAAATTATATGCACTCCAAAATAATGGCAAAAACTACAACTTGACCTGTAAAAAACAAATCCTCATACAACTTCGTCACTACAGAAGCCCCACAATAGCCTGGTCCTTAGGCCTCGTTCCCATGACTGCTGTTTTAGCGCATTAGAGGCGCGCAAAGAAAGCACTTCTATTAGAACCAATGGTTTCCTATAAACCGTTCAAGTGAAGGAATTTTAGACACACTAAATACTCGCACCAAAGAAAGACAGACATGCAACTCGCATCTAAGCACTGTGGTAGGAGGGTGGGAGAAAAGATAGGATCTGACCTGTCTTTAGTGCGTGCTTTCCATAGACTTCTATTGGAGCTAATTAACACGCAACACACACCTCGGATCGTGTGAACGGGCAATTACACAGCTAATTAAAATAGCTGGAAATCACCCGTTCACATGATATTTAGTGCAGCATAGCTGCGATCTTTTCACTCGCCTATACTGCGCTAAAACAGCACTTGTGCGAACGAGGCCTTAAAGGGGTTGTCTCGCGAAAGCAAGTGGGTCTATACACTTCTGTATGGCCATATTAATGCACTTTGTAATATACATCGTGCATTAAATATGAGCCATACAGAAGTTATTCACTTACCTGCTCCGTTGCTAGCGTCCCCGTTGCCATGGTTCCGTCTAACTTCGGTGTCTTCTTGCTTTTTTAGACGCGCTTGCGCAGATGCATATTCTCCCTTCGGCTGGTCTTGGAAGCATCTGCGTTTTGGCTCCGCCCCCTTGTACGCATCATCGCGTAGCTCCGCCCCCGTCACGTGCCGATTCCAGCCAATCAGGAGGCTGGAACCGGCACACGTCATGGGGCGGAGCTACGCGATGACGCGTGCAAGGGGGTAGAGCCAAAACGCAGATGCTTCCAAGACCAGCCGAAGGGAGAATATGCATCTGCGCAAGCGCGTCTAAAAAAGCAAGAAGACACCGAAGTTAGACGGAACCATGGCAACGGGGACGCTAGCAACGGAGCAGGTAAGTGAATAACTTCTGTATGGCTCATATTTAATGCACGATGTATATTACAAAGTGCATTAATATGGCCATACAGAAGTGTATAGACCCACTTGCTTTCACGAGACAACCCCTTTAAGGAGTTAAACATCTGCTCTGTTTTAATCAACTCCAGTAGCAAAGGCAGCACCTTCTATATTTGTCTCTGTTACCTTAATTAATGGCCTTTTGTTAATATAGAAAAACAGATACATGTCTGCAGTTAATGATTGTCTGGGGACATGAAGATTCTTTCCATGCTTAAAAAAATAAAAACGTTATTGTAAACAGATCTAAAGGTATGTAAATTTACTGCGAGCAAATCTCCTGCAGAAGTCAGTGACATGAATATGTTAATAGGAGAGGTTGTTTCTTGCAGAGCTGAACCTAAAATAGATGAAAGATTTTATTTGGAGGTTATGGTATTTTAACTGAATCTCTATGAGGTAGCTGCAGGCTACCCACAGCTTCCAATTTTCAGAAGCTATTAAAATACTGCTCAATGTGAATTTGGATAAAGAACATATCCTATTGTTTAGACGGAATCATAAGGGTTTTTTTCTTGTGCTGCCAACATGTATAACTGGGGTTATGAACAAGCAACTTTTGTCGTGGTTTAAATGTTGATTCTTTTTAGCTCATAAAAATTCACTTCCTGTTGGAAAGATGCATATTGCATTTGAGTTTCCTGGGCTTCTAATGTCTTTATAAATACAGGAGAGGGCGAATTTAGGCTCCCAGCTCAAAAACAGCAGGAGATTTGAGTTACTCATCTCTAATTTAAATTCCATTATAGCTGAATATTTATTGTTTGATTGCATTTATTTGTGAAAGTGACAGAATTTATGCCTTTCATTTACATAAAAATCTACATGGACTTGTCCCATTCATGCCAAACATTAAATCTTTTTGTAGCAATCTTTATTAACTGGATCAAAATGAGATTTAAAGTAGTAGTGACATTATTCAAAAACAAAGCATTGGCAGTAAAAAGAACAGACTACAAATGCTGTTCTGTAACCGGGATATTATTTACACGGAGGCTCCTCTGTTGATAAACATTGGCTATAAACTCAGCAAATGTCAAACATAGGTTCCTTGTTATATCACATATAGGCCCCCTGCACACCGGCGGAATATCCCGCAGAATTTCCACCTGTGAAAGCTGCCATAGGATTGTGTTAGAAACACAATCCTAGGCAGACGGCCGCGATTTGTCTGCGCAGAATCACGCGCAGAAAACAAATCGCGGCATGCTCTATTTCTGTTCTCACCAAAAAGCACCATTACAAATGCAGGCATCATCCAAAAGCGGCACGCTACTTTAATGACATTTTTTAGCATTAAAAAAAATGCCAGAAAAAAGATTATTTTTGAAGTAAGCCCACATCTTCCCAGTACAATGATGTGGGTACTTCATTTGTGTCTGTTTTCACGGCCGGCCAATATGCGCTTCCATCTGAGCAGTTCCCCCCTTCCCTCCCCCTCACTGGCTCTCTGCTTTTCTCCTCCCCTCGGAGCGGTTTGCAATGGGAGTGGGCATGATGGGGGTGGAGCTAAGCTCCCGCCCACTCTTAGCCCCCTGTCCATAGCCAGCAAAGGAAGGGGGCGGGGCAGAGCAGATGCCAGACGATATATGCTCGTATAAATAAGCCCTTAGGGGTGTAAACCAGGGATCCCTAATGGACCTTTTATAGAATTAGAACACATGTCTCATGCAGGTCTAACTACGGATTTTGATGCTGAATTGTAGGCAGGTTTTAAGCCATTTTCAATTCTGCATCAAAATCTTTAGGCTTTCTCTTAGCACCTGTCTTTAGTACTATGAATTCAGAATTTACTGTGAATTTAAGGTGGCTACAAGCAGGCTTATTTGCATGCAGCAAATAGTACCCATTGATTTCAATGGGTCCATTCTCATGGTTCTTTTTTTGCACCTGCACATATATTTATATTGCACGTGCACATATATTCTATATTTGCGCACATAGATCTCTATGTGTCTAAGCGCAAAATACTGCCATCTTGATAGGCTAATTAGCCTTTTAAATCAGGCTGGAGGTGATTCCTCAGCCCATGTGAATGAGCGGTGCCTGCGCAAATGCTCAGTATTTGCGCAGGAATAGTTGCAAAAAACACTCCTTCACTGCGCAAATACACTGTGCAGGAGCTTGCATTTTTTGACATATGCTCGTCTGCGGCCACACTTATGGAGAAAAATAAAACAGGACGTATTTTTTTGTCCATGCATGCAATGCACATGCAAACTGCACTTATGAGAACGAACCCATTGAAATCAATTAGTTATATTTTCTGTGTTTAAAGTGAAAATGGTAAAATATTTTAAAACAGTAGGTTCTAATGTGGAAATATTTTGCACAAATGCGCTTGAGTGATTAAGCCATAAGGCTACCATCATACTTGCTGTGCGTGCAAGTTGCACCATAGAGGTTTGGATGGCCTGCACAGGGGCGTAACTATAGAGGGTGCAGGGGATGCGGTTGCACTGGGTCCAGGAGCCTTGGGGGTCGATAAGGCCTCTCTTCTCCATATAGGGAGCCCAGTACTATGAATAAAGCATTATACTTGGGGGTCCCGTTCCAGGTTTTGCATTAGGGCCCAGGAGCTTCAAGTCACGCATCTGGGCCTGCACATTCACATGCATTTGCATGCCCTATTTCTCGTCTGTGACAAGAATAGGACATGCAAAGAGTTTTTTTTCACGCTGTCCATATCTGCATGAAAAAAAATCATTGAATAATATGGGTCCGTATGCTGTCCATGGATTGTCTGTTTTTTTTAACGGCTGTGTTGTTAGGGATGTAGGCGCAGCATGAATCTCCAATTATCTTGCAGACTCCTCCTTTTTCTACTAGGAGCATGTCTAGAGCAAGACAGTTCTGGAAGGCCATAGAGGATGTTGGTCATAGTTGTTACACTAATCCTTGTATGGCATCTCTGGCGTAGTTTACAAATATCTGTTAATTGTAATATATATAATTAATCCAATCAATAGTTTTATTAATTGTGCACCAAGGACAATAGAATGATTCGATTCCTCCTGTAATCTGGTTTCCTGCTTTAAACTCATTTGGTATTCCCCTGTCTACCCCTATTTCATCAATATAAATACCTGCATTGAAAGATCCACCTGGTAGACTACATCGCAGTCCATGCAGAGATTCTTTTATATCCTGGTGGGGTGTCATTGTGTGTCTTGTCCACCCAGCTGGGAACAGCTGAAAGGGGAGGAGTATTTTGCAGGTGCAGGGCAGGGTTGCACGCATCCTACTATCACCACAAGTCCACCAGACATCCTGAAGTGCAGTTAACATATTTTCAAATTGAAACTATAATTGCTGAGGAAAGTATAGGCCTAAATGAGGTACTGAACCAAACAGAATCTCATAAGGACTGAGACCTGTTTATTTGGTGGGCGTGTGTCTTATTGAAAAGAGAGCCAAGGAAAAACACTCAGGCCAAGGTTTGTTCAATTCTGTCATTGCTTTCAAAATTTAGGTTTTTTATTTATGGTCCCAGTCAGCCTCTCTACTCTCCCATTGCTATGAAAATTGTAGGGTGTTTGGAATGCCTGTTCTATGCCCAACATCCCTGCCATCTCAGTCATGACTGCTGACGTAAAGTGAGTACCACAGTCACTCTCAATGGTTTATGGGACACCACACCTACAGACCACTTCAGAAAGAAGTGGCTGTATTTTTGGCAGTAGCCGCAGAAACTGTGCAAGTCTCCAGCCAGAGAAGAGATCAATACATACAAGGACATATCGAGACGGTCCAGATTGAGATAGTTGTATGTAGTCAATCTGCAACTTCTGGAAGGGGTACAAGGGCCTAGGAGTGTGTTTGGAAGGGGTTTTGACAGTCCTACCTGGGTTGGACAGTGCACAAGTCATACTTCCCTGAGTATAAGAGGCAGCAACTACCAAGAAACTGGATGCATACCAATACCTGGAAAAAAGATCACACATTGCAGTTTTAGAGGCATTAGTGGGGTGTTTCTGAAAAGACAAAAGATGTTGTGAGACATTAAGCGATAGTGACATGTCTCCTTCTTGGCAGGTGGCCAGAACTGCCATGTGAGAGGCAGCAAGGCTGCTTCTTTGGCTGCTTGGTCTGCCAAGGCATTTCCCTTAGCTTGGGGAGACTTGGCTGAGGTATGTGCCTTGACTTTAAGAATGGCCACCTGTTTGGGTAAGAGAAGAGCAGACATTAGTGCTTGCACTTGTGTCTGGCCCATGGATGTAAGGAAGGATCTAGCTTTCCAGATTGGACCGTAGTCATGTGCAATGCCAAAGGCATATCTAGAGTCCATATAAATGTTAGCTGTCTTGTCTTGTGCCAGCGTACAAGCATATGTAAGGGCCTGCAGTTAAACCTGTTGGGTTGAGACATGTGCAGATAATGACTGTTGATGAAGAACAGTGGTCTGTGTGGTGACCTCATGTTCAGTGTGGAATTGTCCATCTACAGCATACCTGGAGCCATCAATAAACAAGGTTAAGTCGGGACTGGGTAGTGGAGTGTCCTTGACAGAATCAAACCCACAAGTTTCCATCTGCATGAGCTGAGCGCAGTCGTGGGGTTCTTCTAGAGTTGCTTGGTCAGTGTCATCCTGTTTTGGTAGGAGGGTGGCAGGATTCAAAGTCTGACAGTGGGTGATAGTGACATTGGCAAGCATCAGGAGGGTACATTGGAGTCTCAGATGATGGGCTGCAGACAAGTGCTTGGGCTGAACCTGTGTTAGAATGGCAGAGATGTCATGTGGTACTAACACTTGTACCTCATGATCCAGAACTAGGTCAGCTGACTTGTCCAACATTCTGGAGACTGCTGCTTGTAGAAGTAAGGTGATCCTCTGGCGACGGGGTGTAACCTGCTGGAGTAGTAGGCAGTGGGTCATCTGTGCCCTCCATGCTGCTGTGTAAGGACTGCTGCTGCATGTCCATTGTTCTTGTTGCAGTAGAGCCTGAAGCGTTTTTCGTAATTGGGCAGGCCTAGAGCTGGAGCCATCTTGGCTGTTTTAAGCTGATGAAAAAAGTTGATGGCTTCTTCTGTAAGTCGGAAGGATTCCTTCTTGAGACAGTCATACAGTGGCTGTATCTGTTGGGAAGCATTCACAATCCATGGTCTACAATAAGAAAAAAGTCCTAGAAAGGTACATAGTTTACAGACAGAAGTGGGTACCTCCATGTCCATAACGGCAGATTTATGGTCCTGGGTGAGATGATGAGTTCCTGCCGTGAGACTATGTCCAAGAAAAGTCACAGATGAACAACAGAATTGAAGCTTCTTCTTTGATGCATCGGTTCTTCCGGAATTGAAGAAGAAAAATTGAAGCTTCTACGCATGTGGCTTTGTCAAGAGCACAGAGCAAAAGGTCATCAATGTATTGCAACAAAACAACAGTCTGTGATTCAGGTTGCCAGCCTCCCAACACTTGACCCATGAGTTCTGAGTACAAGCAGGGTGAATTCTGAGTTCCATGTGGCAAGACAATCCAGGTATATTGTTTGCCTTTGTGTGTAAAAGGAAACAAATACCTGTTGTCTTTTATACATAGGCATAGAGAAATATATGGCAATGGGACTCCTGGTTTCAATCTAACCTGAACTGGTGGTACTGCTAGTCTGCCTATATCCACCATTCCCTTGCTCCACAGGGTGACTGGAACTTTTGTAAGCATTGCTCCAGCTGCTCTTCTAACAACAAAGGTCAACATACGGCTATAGGGGTTTCTGAAGTTTGACAACATGCAGCTAGTATACACATTTCTTTCTCTGCTAACTTACCCATGATTTTAACTGACCCATCCTCCCTGAACTCTAAAGAGGCGTGGATTTTCTGCAGCAAATCCGCTCCTAAGAGGATGAGAGGAGTGGTTTCACTAACCAACAATCTGGTAGTCAGAGAATGGTTAGGTGTGAACTTCACTTCCATGGATTTAGACAAAGGAGTATCTTTTGGTGTTCCATCTACTCCTACACATGAAAGGCTTTGTTTTATTGATGTCACTCTCTTTGACATGTCTGCTGTGTATTACACTAGTGGCTGCTCCTGTGTCTACCAGAGAGGGGAGAGGACCTTCTGAACCTACAGTCAAAGAGACAATAGGTACTGGGCCCCTTTTGGATTTGCTAACTTTCAAAGGGCAGATGTCATCAATGAGCACAGACACAGAGTTGCCTGTTTTCTAATGGTCAGAGGAGGACGGCCCTACATTGTCTACGCATGTGGCCCTGTTTGCCACAGTTGCAGCAAGTGATAGGTTTCTGGGATTCATGATTGTCCAGGCTTACAAGTACCATGGTACAGGAGCCTAGCTTTAAACTGCAGATAACTTGGAGCAAAGCCTGAGCCTCTAGAGTATGCCATTCAGGATGGGTGGCTTCTAGTTTGTCCTTCAGGTTATTTTTGAGACCTCCCACAAAGGCTTGCGTAAGAAGTTGGGCATGTGCAGGGACATTAGAACTGTATCCCAAGTCCCTCCATGCTAACAGAATCCTAGACAAAAAGTTTTCTGCTGATTCTGTTGTCTCCTGCCTAACATCATGCAGGGTAATTCCTAACTCTGTCATACACTTTGAAGCCCAGTCTTTCAGATGATGTAGCAAAGTAGCCCGCGAACCTGACACCTTAGGGTCAGGTGGTAAATTAAACTGTTCCATCATCAAGGGGAAGAAGAAGGGATCAGGCTTATGTCTGGCCACTTCTTCTAGGTCTTAATAACAACAGTCATAAACTCCTTTTAACTGTACGCAAGCTCTATAGAACCCCATGGGTTGTTTCTCAGGATGTGGCATTTTTATTAGTAATACTATCTTTCTCATTCTGTACTTACTGATATCATCATTTTCAATCTTTCCTTTAGCAACCAGGTGGGCACATCTGCCCCAACCTTTAGCTGCCTTCAGGAGTTTAGCATTTTTAAAACTGCCTTTATACTCTATCATTGCATTTGACCACAGACAGGGATTAAGGGTCCCATGTCTGATGTCTTGTTTCATGCTAGACATCAAAGCCTTGCATTCTTTAGCTATCTCTTTACCTTCCATAATCCTTACTATGTTTTTGGCCATTATCCATTCTGACTCATCCGAGATGGTTTTCTTAGACCATCCGTTACCCATGTTTCACTGGTAATCTATATGTGTTTTTAATAAACGTTTTCCTCCTTATTTGAGGAGAGCATAACCCCGTCTGAGGATATTATGTTGACTATGGCAAGAGATTTTTGTCACAAGTCAGACACTTGTCCTACAGACAACATACAGTACAGGTGTTCCCAGTACGTGACCCTAAAAACTCAGGCTTCACAGTGCAGGATCCACCTAAACCATATACAGGTGTTCCCGCTGCGTGACCCTAAAAACTCAGGCTTCACAGTGCAGGACCCATCTAAACCATCGGTACCTCGTCAGGGATCCGGCACACGTTACCAGTAGATTAGGAAACCTAGGCCATAGAATATCCACACTAGGAGAATTATCCAGCCTATTGATACTATTATGGCCTTCAAACACACTGGATTACACATTCATTCAAACCAACGAGTCAGCTTATTTGACAGGGTTCTTTGTCATATCAAATGCAACGAGTTTAGAGCCTAAATAAACCACTCAATATAAATGAATACTCTTACCCAATTTTGAGCAGACAGACGCACAGAGACACAATCAGGGATAAGAATAAAAACTTCTTACCAGCCGGCTTTGTCCTGATTATGGGTCTGTGCATTCTGTCCCTTCGAGAGTATGTCTGGTCAGAGGTTCTGGTCACTCGGTCCCTGTTCTGGGCATCGGCTGTTATCGGACCACACCAGTACCGATCTGATGACCTTGTTGCTAGGTGCCAAATTGAAGGATATGGAAGCCCGTCATGAGAAGATTGCTAGCAGTATCTATTAATAACGCAAAGAACTTTGTGTTATAGTAAAAAACCCTTCTCATGGGAACCCAAGAGAGAATTCTGTTTTAATTGAAGACATTGCTAGTTTTTATACAGAAAGAAAGAGGGTGTTATCATACAAAGGTTACAAACATTATTGATCATAAGGCTTATTGACATCTACAAAACAGTCTCAAAGTTCTTAAGGCTCATCTAGACAAGAAAATTACTACAATCAGAGTATTATTATCTCATTATATTCTATTTCTGTTGACTAACTATGTCTTTATGTTAACATAATTTAGTATTGCTATTCTTCCTATTGAATCCTCTTATTTTTTAGTCCTTGTTAACGGAACTATGAAGCACATGTTTTAGTCTTCTATATAAAGGCCAATAGTCCAATCAGATAAGAAATACATACACCTATTGCATTCTGAAACTTAACAGTTTATGTGCTGTGAAAATGGTATGCTCTGGGTATGGCATTTTGTTCTGTTATATCTGCTAGGCATCTCCACATGAAAGAAAACACCAAAAATAAAACACACGTGTGACTAAAAACTGACAACAAAAAAGCTACATTAATAACAGGAAGGAATCATCCAAAAAACACATGCTATTTTTCTGGCTATTTTTCCCTCAGAAATACGACCAGAAAAAACACTGCATTTGAAGAAAGCCTACATTTCCACAGTACAGTGATGTGGGTACTCCATTTGTGTCTGTGAGGGCTCATTCACATGGGTGTTGCGATTTTCAGCCGACTTTTTATCGCATCAAAATAGCCGCTATAAAACATTCGTGTGAATAAGACCTAAGACTTTATGCATGAGGCTTTACTTAAAGATTCTTGTTTTTCTCTATCCGGCATTTATATTTAGTTATATATTTGTGATTTACACGGATTTTATTTGAAACTCTTTGAACTTTAGAACTACTGTAGAATTAGCAGGCAAGTCGCTACTTGAATTTTTTTTCTTCCACATTTAAAACTAAGAAGTTATACAGCTTTAATAAAAGTTCATTAAAAACCTTCAATTCCTTATTAAATATTGGTTTAATTCACTGAGGTTATATACAGATGAAGGACAATTCCTTTTTCAAACATGATTATTTTGGCGACACTACAGAAAGTATATTTTATCTGCCTTGCTTGAGGTTGCATTTTCTCAACAAATTAACAGAAGGAGAAGCAGGTAAAATGCTTTCAGAAATTATGACTTTTAATTACAAGCATGCTGCAGTCTTTGTATGTAGTAAACCATCAAACCAGCAGCACCTGATTTGCATCCTTAATTAAGTGTTTGACGGAGGCTTGTTAAAATGCTCAAAGCTATGTAAAGAAAACAAATGGACCTGTAAAGAAGAAACAGGTCCTATTATATCAGATGGCAAAACAAAAAAAGTCTATAGTAGAGACCATGATATATTCTATAATGTAGGATGAAATCTACTATGTATTAATGTGATATGTGAATATGCTATTTAAGCACATAATACATCTTTATACGCGTTACATAATTTTCCCTTGATCCAGTGTTGTCCTCTTGTGTCCCATCATTACCTATTCTGTGTTGCCATAGCAACCAATGTGTGGCAATAACTTCACCAATCAGGGTGCCTGGTTGCTACAGCAGCGAGATATACATCACTCCCGGTGGACTATTTAAAGCAGACAAGGGTCTCTTTACAGGAAAGAAAAGTGCATACAAGCTCATCCACCAGCGATGTAGCATCCAATTCATTGCTAATCTTCGGAAAGTTGCTGTGAGAGCCTCGCTGGCTTTGAAGCTACTGATAGTCTTGAATAAAAGTATTTCATAAGCACACACAGGGTATATAAAATGTCCTTTATTCATTTCAAAATTCCATTAATCCATAAAATATATCTCACAAGATGTGGGTTCATAATAATGCGTATGTGTTTCGAACAAAATATGTTCTCAGGCCTCATTCACACGAGCATGAAAATTATCCGTGCAAAAATAAGTTTCGGCTAACTACACGAAAAATAGCATGAATAGACAATGTCCCGTACTCAAGTCCCGAGCTTAATTAGCGGTAAAATTGCCCAATTCACACAATCCAAAGCTGCGCGTTGCAGGAAAAAATGCGCTGCTGTTCGGAATTCGCTTTGTCGGTAGAAATCCTCCTAATGACTTCTAATGTCTAAACTACAGGGTGTCAGTATATATCATCCAATCCAAATGTCGCCCATTCCATAGATTTTGCCCATTGCTTTTCTCGTCCACTAGGACATTTCATCCAATTGCTTTCCTCCTCCAGTAAGACATGACATTTCACCATGTTGCCTCTTCAAGGGTCAGTCCATTTCCACTGTCACCTTTTAAAGGGTCAGTCCCCTTAATATGTCACCTCCTCAAGGGTCTATCCAAAGGTCTGTCCACTTCCAGGGTTGTCTCTTAAAGGCCTAGTCCCCTAAAAATGTTGTCTCTTCAAGAGTCTGTCCACTTCCAGGGTTGCATTTTAAAGGGCCAGTCCGCCCCACAATGTTGCCTCTATGCATATGTCCACTTCTAGATCAACCTCTTAAAAGACCGGTCCTCTAAAAATGTTGCCTCTTCAAGGGTCAGTCCACCTTCAGGGTCACCTCTTAAAGGGCCAGTGCCCTCACAATGTCACCTCTTCAAGGGTCTGTCCACTTCCAGGGTCACCTCTTGAAGGGTCAGTCCCCTTCTAATGTCACCTCATCAAGGGTCTGTCCAATTTCCATGGACAGACCCTTGAACAGGTGACATTGTGGGGTCACTGGCCCTTTAAGAGATGAACCTGGAAGTGGGCAGACCCTTGAAGAAACAACATTTTTATGGGACTGGCCATTTAAGAGGTTGACCCTAAAAGTATAAAGACCCTTGAAGAGGCAACAATTAGAGGGGACTGGCCCTTTAAGAGGTGACTCTGGAAGTGGACAGACCCTTGAAGAAGCAACATTTTTATGGGACTTGCCCTTAATACAAGTGGCTCAGAATCACTTTAGCATTTTCAATGCTAAGTGGATAAAATCTAGGTTGGACATAATGATATATAGGACAAATTGAGATTGGACAAACTGTCTGCTCTGGACATGTTTTACCTTAAACAAACTTATGAGAAAACAAGAAATTTCAGACCCACTGCCCTCAAGACACCTGTCTTCTTTTTCGAGCACTGGATGCAGCTAAACTCCCTCCTTCCTCCCTTCCTTCCAGCTCCCGTAGGAGTCTATGGAAACTACTGTGCATCACGCACCAAAGAAAGATCAGGTCCTATCTTTTCATGCAGCAGGGAATTTCAGTTGTGGAATTTTGTTTTGCGTATGTCCTATCATTTTAGGTGCTTTTTTTGCGCTTCTAAAATTCATTTGTCTGAACGTTTCCAAAGAAATCGATTGGTTCTTAGGGCGCCTACCCACTGGCATTGCTGATTTTCGTGCGTGAAAAACGCAGCGTTTTTCGCACGTTTTCCACGCCTTTTTCGCGGCGTTCTCTGCGCCTTTTTCGCGGCGTTTTTCGTTAATTTCCATTGACAATCATGGGTGCATTAAGAGAAAAATAAGGAGACATATGCAACTGACAGTTCCTATGTGAAAAATTGCAATGAAACGAAAAAAATAAAATAAAATGGACAAGAACACATTCTATGCTAATTGCTCTTCAGAAAAATACGCAAAACGCAATTTAGCATCACAGGAAAAAAAATCGCCATTGGGTAGGCACCCTTAGGGCTCATGTCCACGGGCAAAATGTGATTTAAAATCCGCAGCGGATCTCCCGCGCGCGGATCCGCACCCCATAGGGATGCATTGACCACCCGCGGGTAGATAAATACCCGCGGATCGTCAATAAAAGGCATTTAAAAAAAAATGGAGCATGAAAAAATCTGGACCATGCTCCATTTTCGTGCGGGTCTCCCGCGGGGTCGGCTCCCGCGGGCTTCTATTGAAGCCTATGGAAGCCGTCCGGATCCGCGGGAGACCTAAAATAGGAATTTAAAGCATTTACTCACCGCAGCGGACCGCGAAGCTCTTCTCTTCCCCACGGCCGCATCTCCCTTGCTTCGGCTCGGCGGATGTGCCCAGCGCATGCGCGTGGCACGTCGACGACGTGCCGGCGATGTGCCGCCGGCGTAAGGAATTCATCCGCCGGCCGAAAATGAAGATCCGGCCGTGAGGAAGAGCAGAGTTTCGCCGCCCGCTACGGATAGGTAAATTCTTTTAAATTCTTATTTTCAGCGCTCATGTCCGCGGGGCAGGAGCGACCCGCTGCAGATTCTACATGTAGAATCTGCAGCGGATCTGATTTTCCCCGTGGACATGAGGCTTAATAGTTGCAATTTTTTTGCGATTGCAAGTTAGCTGCGCTAACACACTTGTATGAATGGTGCCTAAGTTGTAGCATATCAAATAAAGTCATGTGTGCATGTTTTAAAACAGTGCTAACCAATCACAAATAAGCATCAACTGGCAACAAAAGGAGACATGCACATTAGGGTGGCCCAAAAAACTCAACTTTCAACTACAAAGCAAAGCACCCTCTATTTTTTCCCTTTTAACAAACCTTTATTTGGGGCAGAGTTTCAGGTTCTTATGTCTACGAGAAGGTTGTGCTCAAAGACCATGAATATTCAGACTTTTTACTAATGACAAAGAAGAAAAACAACTGTTGCTTCAAGTCAGGGAAGCAAATCACAAGGCTGTTCCAACACAGATTATCAAGAAGTCTGCTGTCCAGTCCTTAAAGGGGTTGTCTCGCGCAATCAAGTGGGGTTATACACTTCTGTATGGCCATATTAACGCACTTTGTAATATACATCATGCATTAAATATGAGCCATACAGAAGTTATTCACTTACCTGCTCCGTTGCTAGCGTCCTCGTCTCCATGGTTCCGTCTAAATTCGCTGGCGGCTTGCTTTTTTAGACGCGCTTGCGCAGTCCGGTCTTCTGCTCTCAGCACGAGCCGCTTCAGCCTGCTAGCCGCTACAGCTCTTCTGCGCATGCGCAGACGAGCTGTCACTTCTCGGGAGCGCGCTGGAGGGGCCATTCTGTACTATCCTCTCTTAGAGGAAGGTGCAGAAACTTGAGCCGCCCAGCCGCCCCGAGAAGCCGCCCAGCTGTCCCACCGTCCTGCCGCCCAGGTAAGTGATGGGCCGGGGGGTCTGCCGCTGGGCCGGGGGGTCTGCCGCTGGGCCGGGGGGTCTGCCGCTGGGCCGAGGGGTCTGCCGCTGGGCCGAGGGGTCTGCCGCTGGGCCGGGGGGGCTGCCGCTGGGCCGGGGGGGGCTTCGTCTGTTGTCAGGGGTCTAGCACCGGTTACCTGCTGCCTGGCAGTGGGTGACTGTGTGCCGTGGTCGGCCGCGTTCAATCCAGGGGTCCGGTCGGCGGCTGCGGGGCGTCTGGTTGTCAGGGAGCCACAGCTGGTAGCGTCTCAGGAGCGCGCACGTCTGGCTACAGCAAGCGACGGGAAAAGAGCCGGCGGCCATCTTGGGGAAATTTTTATAAGTTGCTGGAACTGTAAGTACAAACCAGCTAGAAAAGTCATTTACAGGGGGGCTTAGTAATGTATGCTTAATTAGGGGGACTGGGCAAAAAAAAAAATTCACTGCTTCCTCGAGACAACCCCTTTAAGCACTGACTGACAAGGATTTGTGCCCTAATTTTGACTATTTTCATATGTTTATTGGTACTTTTGTAGGAACAGCACAAATGCGTAGATTATCAGGACAAATGCCATTGTCAATATTTAATGTTTTAAAGTATAGTGGTTCTTTTGCAAAAGCAAATTGTTGATATTAATGCTGTAGTGTTACGTGTGCTGCTGGGATCTGTAGTTCTAAGCTTCCTAGCAGCACAGCCCTCACAGGGTTAATTGATTGAGCTGGCTGGGTGTGGAACTTCCTGCTAGCCAATCTCCTAAGTTTGTGCTCACATATAAACCCAGCTCCCTGTCAGTCTGTCTGGTGATCAGGGTGAGCAATCATGAATCCTTGTCTGTTGAAGTTTGCTGTGACCTGCTATCTGTGTTTTGTTGCAGCTTGATGTGATCTGTGCCTTGCTGTTCATGTCCGTTTGTACGTCTGCTGAGTTTGTTTGCTATGTCTGCGCTAGGTTGGCCCCAAGGGCCCTCTAGTAGATGTATCTTGCTAGTGTAGGGACTGCAAGATACGAGGGTCCTTGCCAGGGATTGCAGCTTAGGTTCATTGGCCAATGTACGAACTAACACCTTGCATTTATATTCAGCTTATCATCTGTTATTAGTGTTTGAATTGTGGCTGCTGTATACTGTGTATTCTGGCTCTGTGTGTCCTGTTGTTCAGTCCCTGTCATGTGAATGCATCCTGTTCTGGTTCGTGGCTCCTAGGATCAGCTAGGGCCCAGATCCGAAGACCGCTGGGCTGCCTTTATTGGGGCAATGTCCCCGCTTAGGTAGGGCCATGCCAACCTCCCGGTAGCACAGGGCTAGTTTGCCAGATACCCATGTGCGTACCTAGTCCTCTTTGGTCGCGATTGTGTGGGCCCCGAGCCTAGGTTGCCCACATGATCGTAACATGTAGCTTGTGTAATCGGAAATATTTTGTGTAAGCACCATTTCTCATAATATACATCAGTTTCGAGCACCATCAGCAGTTGGAATTTAAAGCTAAAACTTTACCCTAACATTACTATTAGCAGATGTAAGAAATTTGGAAGATGTCTTGCTGTATAGCTGCAACTTTATTTTTTGCCATATCTCTATGGGCCACCTTAGCATACATGTTTCAAACAAAATATGTTTTTAGTTGTAGCATATCAAATACATTTATGAGTGCATATTTAAAAACATTGGGAACCAATCACAAGTAAGCATTAATTAGCAACAAAAGGACGCATAGCACATAGGAGTGATATTAAACATAATATCATAATATTTGACATTAATATCATATATTTCAACTCCTAAAGGACAAGCTAACAAATATATAGGAAATCATTTCTAAAGTTCAAGCTTTGTGGGTGTCTAGAACCCAGACGTAACATCCAAGCAGCTTCTTTGTACAACAATAATCTTCTGCTGTTTCCACCTCTCATAGATCTATTGACCCTGTCGATACCAAAATAAACCAAGTTACTGACATCTCTGCAATGTATTTAGTAAAGTGTTTTGATGCTCCAGACACATTTGTCTATTCTCTATATCAGCAACATGCTTTGCTATGCTTTTAATTTTCTTGTGGTGGACCCCACATAAATGAAGTCACATGCAGGGCACTTAATAATATAAATGACATTAAATGAATTGCAATTCTTAAATGATTTCAAATTGTACGTTCTTCCCTGATTCACAAAGGAATTTTTCTTCTTTGCAAAATGACATATATTACACCTGAGACCACCACACTTGAAAAATCCATTTCATTTGTGGTGTTGCTTACATATAGGCTAGGTGAAAAGAATATTGGCCAAGATTTTCTCTTTCCTAGCTACACAAAACCATCCGGAATCAACTAATTTGCCCAAAAGGGGCTCTTGGTGTAAAACTGTTAAGCATTTGTGGATAGTTTTCTTAATATTCTCAAAATGAATGCTATATAAAGTGGAGAAAACAAGCCATTTTGCGTTCTTACCAATATTGTTTTTCTTGTTTCCTTTGTTTTCACACTCACTCTCATATAACAAGGTTTCTTAAGTGGTATCAATTACATAATTTGTGGCCCTGTCTATCATCTTCCTATAGTCCCTCCTTCCGCACCTAACATTGACCTGATTACACTGTTGTTTAAAAGTGCACTCCTCCAAGCAAGCTCCGTTAGCCTTTACATACTTGTCAGTTGAAAAGGAGGACACAAAGTGAATCATATGGCAGCTCTCAGCATGTAAAATCAAGTTGTCTGCACAAGGTCTGCAGTACAATTATGTGTTAATTAGAGATGAGCGAGCGTACTCGTCCGAGCTTGATACTCGTTCGAGTATTAGCGTGTTCGAGATGCTCGTTACTCGTAACGAGTACCACGCGATATTCGAGTTACTTTTACTTTCATCTCTGAGACATTAGCGCGCTTTTCTGGCCAATAGAAAGACAGGGAAGGCATTACAACTTCCCCCTGCGACGTTCAAGCCCTATACCACCCCCCTGCAGTGAGTGGCTGGCGAGATCAGGTGTCACCCGAGTATTAAAATCTGCCCGCCCGCGGCTCGCCACCGATGCATTCTGACATAGTTCAGGGAAAGTGCTGCTGATGCCGGAGCTGCTATAGGGAGAGTGTTAGGAGTGATTTTAGGCATCAAGAACCCCAACGGTCCTTCTTAGGCCATAGTTCTCTTCTCTATATGCGCTCAATGGGGCCGGCGGCAGCAGCGCCGACCCCATTGAGAACATATAGAAGACAAATCATTCTTCTCTGCCACAGCAGTAACAGCTGTGGCAGAGAAGAATGATATTTGCCCATTGAATTCAATGGAGCCGGTAATACAGCAGGTTCCACTGAAAGCAATGGGCTGCCGGCGATCGCGGGATGAATTGTCGGGAAGGGCTTAAATATATAAGCCCTTCCCTGCAATTCATCCAGAAATGTGTTAAAATAAAAAAAAATATATATATACTTACCTTGTCCCGGCAGACAGAGTTCAGCCGTGGCGGCCAGCAGTGGGTGTGAAGGGGGTGTGAGTCAGACTCAGCGCTGAGCCAATCAGGGGGCAGGTCTGACTCACTCTGCCGGGACAAGGTAAGTATATACCGGCGTATAAGGCAACGGGGCGTATAAGACGACCCCCCCAATAGTCACCTTATACGCCGGGAATACAGCGGAGCAAAAAATAAAAATCATTACTCACTTCCCCCAGCGTTCTGCGGCGCTGCTGCAGGCTGTTGCTCCCTCCTGGTCCCTGGCAGAGCATTGCTTTCTGGACGCAGGGCTTGAAATCCCCGCCTCCAGAAAGCTACTGTGATTAGCTAACACACGCTGTCAGCCAATCACAGCCATTCAATGACATCATTGTCATTGGCTGTGATTGGCTGAAGGCACGTGTGTTTTCTGGAGGCGGGGATTTCAAGCCCTGCGTCCAGAAAGCAATGCTCTGCCGGGGACCAGGAGGGAGCGACATCCTGCAGCAGCGCCGCAGAACGCCGGGGGAAGTGAGTAATGATTTTTATTTTTTGCTCCGCTGTATTTCCGGCGTATAAGGTGACAGTTGGGGGGTCGTCTTATACGCCCCGTCGCCTTATACGCCGGTATATACGGTATATATTTTTTTATTTTTACACATTTCTGGATGAATTGCAGGGAAGGGCTTCTATATTTAAGCCCTTCCCAACAATTCATCCCTCGCTCGCCGGCAGCCCATTGTTTTCAGTGGAACCTGCTGTATTGCCGGCTCCATTGAATTCAATGGGCTAACATCGTTCTTCTCTGCCACAGCTGTTACTGCTGTGGCAGAGGAGAACGATCTTTATGCTGACAGTGCGGGGGGGGGGGGCACTCTTGCCGCTATTGTGGCTTAATAGTGGGACCTGGGAACTTGAGATGCAGCCCAACATGTAGCCCCTTGCCTGCCCTATCCGTTGCTGTGTCGTTCCCATCACTTTCTTGAATTGCCCCGATTTTCACAAATGAAAACCTTAGCGAGCATCGGCGATATACAAAAATGCTCGGGTCGCCCATTGACCACAATGGGGTTCGTTACTCGAAACGAACCCTCGAGCATCGCGATAATTTCGTCCCGAGTAACGAGCACCCGAGCATTTTGGTGCTCGCTCATCTCTAGTGTTAATCCTATTAGTATCAACATCTTCACTGAACTCCAAATCCGCAAGAAAGGCCATTCTTCGAACATGGTGCCATAGTTAGTGCGAGGCCTTGCACAGTTATTTGATAGGAAGATGCAATGTTATGATTATTATGGCATGGCAAGGCACCTGGTGTATAAGTAAAAAAAAACTGATATTAGGTAACATTGTATGTTTTGAGACATTGGTGACATGGTAAGAAAGCCATAGACAGTCGTACACTAGACAAGGTTTCCATGTAATACTGAAAGTATTTCAATGTTTTTTTTCTAAGAAGGGTGGGCTTAATGATCAAACTGTAGTAAGTTGCGAGTAGAGTATACTTTAGTAAAAGCTTCTGTGCATGTTTATGTGTAAAAATGTTGTCAGGGAGGGGGGCGTGGCCAAGCAGCCGAACTGACTGGCCACATGTAAAGAGAGCTCCTGCGTTCACCGGCAAACTAAACATCCTACAGCCATCCTGAGGGCCCCCAGACCCGACATAACACCACTGGAGGGAAGGGGAGAGAGGACCGAGCCACTGACAGCACTCCCGGACAATTACAGTGGAAGTAACACCAGCGGCGGGAACAGAGAACTGCGACCGCCGCCGCCATACTGCAGAGGG
Source organism: Eleutherodactylus coqui (assembly GCF_035609145.1). Taxonomy (NCBI): domain Eukaryota; kingdom Metazoa; phylum Chordata; class Amphibia; order Anura; family Eleutherodactylidae; genus Eleutherodactylus; species Eleutherodactylus coqui. Next base: position 422,550,350 of record NC_089837.1, on the reverse strand, counting down.
CGCGGGACCCTAGACCCGGCGCAACACCTGACAAGGAAGGGAGAGAGGGGACCAAACCTCCGGCGGTACTCCTGCAACGCCTGTGTTGAAGGCGACGCCGGCGGTACTCCCGCAACGCCTGTGTTGAAGGCGACGCCGGCGACGGACCCGTGGAGCCGCGGCCGCTACAGCCATCTTGCGAGTGGTGCCAGCCGGCAGACGAGCTCTCAGATCCAGCACAGCGCCGCTGACCTTGAGGGAGAGGAGGCCGAGCCGTCGGCAGAGCTCCCGCGACACCTACAAAGGAGACGGCGCTGCCTCAGGCCCGCAGCGCCGAGACTGCTGCTGCCGCCATTTTGTAGACACCGCCGGCCAGCCACGTGGAGAAGAGGCAAACAGGGAGGATACAAAGGCAAACTCCCCCAAAGAGAAAGAAGCAACCAGATAAGTCTAGGTGAAGGGGAAGAAGGGTACACCCCAGAGCTGCATACAAGCTAATGTGAAGGCTGCACACTGAAGTAAAAGTATAGAGGACTCTGGGACGAAAATCTCTAGAAAACACACCACAGAGCACAAAGAAAATACATAACAGAATAGAGACACTTGCAGGCTCCCTGTAGGGAACTTAACACGTTGCAGAACTCTACTCCACAGCAAAAAGTCAAACAACCGCATCATGGGCCCCACTAGGCAGAGCTCGTCCGTAGACAAACTTAAAGCCTTCGCCAGAGGAGAAACCCAAAAAGAGTCCAGCCCTGAACCCACTATACCCGCTATCGCGGGATTGTCAATGACAAAGAGTAATAGCCCAGACCCAACTGAGGGCACTGTCCAAACTCTACAACAACTATCTGAACAGCTTCTATCCACAATACAAACATCCACGACTACCCTCACCAGCAAAATTGATGAAGTAAAAATGGATATAAGCCTACTACGGCAAGATCTTCAAAACCTAAGAGAACGTGTCACCAGTACACAAAACAGAATCTCCACACTAGACGACACTGTCACCCCAATGACAGCTGCAATAAGAAATCTCACACAGAAAGCTGAGTATTGGAGACAAAAAGCGGATGATCTCGAAAACCGTTCACGACGGAATAATTTGCGCATAGTGGGTCTACCAGAACGAGCTGAAGGACAAAGACCTGAAGAATTCATGCAACGATGGCTCCGTGAGCTTCTCCCTAATGCGGGACTATTACAAGTCTTTGTAATTGAGCGAGCCCATCGAGTGCCCATGAAGCCGCCAATACCAGGAGCTCCACCCAGACCCCTGCTAGCAAAATTGCTCATCTCCCGTGACAGGGACATAATCCTACAAGCTGCCAGAAAGGAGGACCCCTGCGATATGACAACGCTACCATATCCATTTTCCCGGATTTCTCAGCAGACCTCCAAAAACAGCGAGCATCATTCTTCGGAATCAAGAAGCAACTAAGAGACCTGCAACTTCCATATTCCATGGTGTACCCGGCACGACTGCGAGTGATAGATGGAGATCGCACCCGATTCTTCTCTTCCCCATTGGAAGCAGAAAATTGGCTGGCTACCAGACGTCGACCAGAAGGGCCGTAATATATACATAACCATTTTCCTCTTTTCCTCTAGGTGTTGTGATCCCCATGTAAACGTGAACATTCTTCTAAAAGTCACCAATAGTACACCAGAGACTATGCTCTAGATATACGCCAAACATATCTGAGCCTAAGACACAGAACTGAGACTTTTGCTGGCCGTTGCGGACGTGCGGCCTACTCTCTCCGGGAGAAGGCAGCAAACCCTCCCCTCCACTGGTACCATTGGACCTTTCCCTTTCTCCCCCTCCCCCCCCCCCCCCCTTCTTTTTTGGACCCTGCTGCCCCCCCCCCCTTTTTACAGAGAAATGTAACTTAGAAACACTTGAAGAAGGGTAATTTCTCCCCTCTTTCCCCCAATATCCCCCCAAAGGGGGCTCACCCAGTTAATGCCCACCAGGCTAATGCCGGTCTCTATAATTGATCCAACAATACAACAATACCTCAAGTATAGCCCAGATTTAACCTATGCTGTGTAGGTACCCCCTAACATCAGTTCGCCATGAATATTATCTCAAAAGAGAAGATATTTAAAGATCTGTTTAACAGTAAGTTGTTTAAGTTTTAAGTTGGTAGTAGACTACCGTAATGTTCACGAATTATATACATCAAATGCTCCATGATGATTTAAAAAATGTATTGAAGTACTGTTACATGTTGAATGGTAAAAATGTAATCGAGTGCCAGGGAGGGACTCCTGCCAGGCAGAATGACATAAGAAAATATATCCGGACCCGATTAGCTTCTCTTAGCCTATGGTGGAGATAATTTTTGTGTCCTGGAACGTCAGGGGCATGGGATCAGCCAGGAAGCGAACAGCAATAAATTCTCTATAACGCTCCTGGCGACCACATGTACTATGCCTGCATAGACACACCTTACACCTGAAACAACAAAAGTATTGAAGAAACCATGGGTTCAGTGGTCTGGTCATTCATGCCACACAACCTAATCCAGAGGGGTGTCCCTGTTGATAGGAAGGACGCTCAGATGGGAGATGGAACAGCTTAAAAGAGACCCAGAAGGCAGGTACATCTTTGTGAGATCTAAAATCAATAATGACCCATATGTCCTTCTGTGCTGTTATAATCCACCGCCAGCGACAACAGCCATTTTAGCAGATGGCATCCAATTTGCATCATTCTCACCAGACGTAACAGTCGTCTGCATGGGAGACATGAACATGATGATGGATCCCGTTATGGATAGATTCGGGGGTGGTGCTCGGAGGGAGGGAGATGCGAGTGTAACCCGCCTGGCTTCTATTATCTTGGTGACGGGATGGCTGGATCTATGGCGCATATATCACCCACAACAAAAGGAATATACCTGCCACGCAGCCCACAACCACGCACTTAGTGGAATAGACTACATATTCGGATCTCCTTCACTATTCCCTAAAATCGACTCCATAGAATTCCTCCCCCGAAGGATCTCAGATCACTCACCAATTCGTATGGCCCTCAAAAACCCAGGCCCGGCCACAACTAAAAGACTAAAGATACACCCATTCTGGCTCTCGCTATTTGGCCCCAATGATCGCATACCGGATCAGATCCAAATATACTACGAGGCACATGAGACACACACAGATATAATGCTGGTATGGGAGGCATTTAAGTCCTATCTCAGAGGCTGTCTCAGATCCTCAATCTCGTTTGTTAAAAGAGCCACTGCACGAGAAGGAGAACTTCTGGCAGAGCAATGTCAACAACTAGAAAGAGAATTTGTTGCTGACCCTACGGACACAAAAAGAGACAGGTGGCTCCAGATAGGTAGGGACTACTTACTACATCTAAAAGAGAAAGCCCAGAGGAACCTTTTCTTTACCCGACAATCCTTTTTTGAACTAGGAAACCAGTCCAGCAAATTACTAGCCTATATGGCAAGACAGGAGACTGCCCCCCCCCCCCCTTCAGTACTGAGAATTAAGTCAACCGAGGGAATAATGCTTACAGACCCAAAAGAGATCCTAGATAGGTTCCAACAATTCTAAGACGACCTATATCAATCGCGGGCCGACTACTCACCTGCAGAGCTGGAGTCCTATTTAGCCAACATAGTCACAGTGGTATAGAATTCTATATACTCTTCCCAAAGACCCTTCACAGATATAGAAATTAAAATTTAATGACTTTTATTCGTAAATTCTAAAAACGTGGGCTCACATATAACACTTACAAACGATACACAAAGAGACAAGTAACACATATGTAAAGGATCAACCCTAGTTAGGGATCGTGTAGGGTAGCGCGTCTCCCAGATAGATTAGGGAGATAGATACCGCTCATATGAATGAGAGATAGAGATCCTGTTTTTCACAGAATTTTTGTGTTCAGGTATACAGGATAGATGTTTTAAATACTGGTGCGGTACGAAAATTGATACCCATTCATAACACGATATTGTTTTGCATATTGGAGATGCTGAATACCCAGTTGTAGCACAGTGTTGTTTCACACATGAGGAAGTGCTAGGTACATGGGCTCATTGCACGTCAATGATGCTGAACAAAAAAGCTCGACGCGTTTCCCTGTCCTGGTAAAGGGCAGTTCCTCAGGAGCACGGGTGATTGTCACCCATTCATTCGTGTATCTAAATTGTCACAATAAAATAATAAAACAGCAGGATTTTGTACTTCATCAGGACATTATTAATGATTAGGTCCTGTATTGATAGTACCGCCTGCTTCATATTTCCCGTGGAATCACAGTTACCACTTCTTGCTTTCCCTTTCTAGTACGCTATCAAAGTTAGTACCGCTGCCAGGTTTTCTTTTAACATGGTATTTGGTTCAGACTGGCTGTGGTATGTACCAGAGTTACTCCAGGTGTGTTATATAACACCTCGGGGCGGTAGGTGACAGCCTCCGATATATCTCGGTCGCCCACTACTCAAGCGATACCAGGTGGTGACTCCCTTAGAGTTCCCTGCTATACGCGTCAAATTGGTCTCCCAAATTTAGAAATTTCTAGGACAAGTGTAAGTCACTATGACACCCATTTGTGTCAAGTAGAGGTTAATCTGGCACAAGCAATTCGCTGTATCAGATGCTTCTCTATAGTCTTTGGAGATCCGTTCTATCACAGTTGGTATAGGTCCAATCTGTGTGTATCAGATAGATGCCCTTAGAAGCGGATATCTGAGGTCATGGACAATACATGCCCCAGATAGAGACAAATTAACTCAGGCAGAGATGAAAGCTGTCCGAGCTAAATACCCCATTTGCCCCAGACAAAGATAGATTAACTCAGACAGAGGTAAAGATTGTCCGAGCTAGGTTAGGGGGGTAATACCCCGTTTGCAATTCTTTCAAAGAAGCAGGAGAGGACAGAACCTCTTAGGTGTCTTCTCCAAACTGGATCAGACCAGGGTATAAATCAGAGATAGAGAGGAAGAAGTGGTGCCTGCGGCTCTGATGGTGAGCGGCCGGCTATGAAGTACTGGAGCTTCTGACAGTGCTTATAACGAGGTGTAGCTCCTCCTCTGAGGGAGGAGTTATGTAATCCAGCCTATAGGGGTCCCGGAGGGCAGTGGCAGCTCTCGTGAGGAAAGCCCTCCTGGTAATCATGCCCAGTTCTATTGGTTATACACCTCTAAACGATATAGTGTTCAATCGGTACTGCAGACAGTTGTTCACTAGTCTGTTTTCCCCCATCCGATCGTTATGAATGTTTACACGATCTACTCCTGGAGCAGCCGTGTAGAAGCTTCCGCGTTCCACAGTGGAACGCATGACGCACCGCGTGATGACATCATCACGTAGCGTGCCTCCGTATTGGATAATGTGCCAGGGAGGGTGGAGCTCAGTGTAAGATGTCAGAAATCTTCAACTGCGATGGCTTCATCGCACGGAGCGTCATTCAGGGGTGGCAATAGAGCCATTCGGTCTGTCCTGTACTCGTAATCGCCGCACGATGGGATCATCGAGCGGCGTGTCATTTTATTAGGTTGCACGTCGGATTAACAGATCGCTTCTCAAGAGAGAGGGGGGCGTGTCTTGCATGATGACCTCATCTGACGGGGCGTTACTCAAGGAGTAACAGTAGGGGCATAATGATGGAGAGGGGCGTGGTTTACGTATCGCCCAGCCCTTCCCAGAGTCCGACAGGACAGATCATGTATAGAAATGAACGCTTGATGCAATTGATATACACAGCCTCCGTTTCCAATTCAGTAGTGGAGCTGAAGGTATTCCAACTTTACATTTCTACATAATATAGCGGCAGATGAATAAAGGGGATTTCTTTGTTATGGTTAAAAAAGGGGCCAGGGGGACCAGTCCCTAAAAGTTTTGTATCCAGGTCTGCAGTTTATTTCTATATCGTTAATGCTCCATTCAAATCGTGATGTCATATGTAAGTCCGATGATGCCTAGAATGTTCAATTGATGAAAAGGATAGGTCAGATTATGCTTATGTGGTGCCGGAAAAATTTTTCCATAATGCATAGATATATATCTATAGGGTGATACCATATCTAGTACATAACCCATGTTAGGAGAAATCCTCGTTCACCTAGAGGGATTGTTGCAGTTATGCGACCGAAGGAGAAGCCTCTCAGAAGCTATAAGAAGCAATTAAAATTTAGTATTGCATTTAGGCCTTCTGGTTTTACCGTATTTAGTCTAAATATCCAATTGGCCTCTTTTTGTAACAGTTTTTTCAATGCCCTGGAATTTCAGGTCTTTAAGTTCACCATGGTGGACATCCCGAAAGTGATCCACTAGTGGGGTGGACTCTCCACGTCGGATATTGCCTACATGCCCCAGGATACGACGCCGGAACTCCTGTGTGGTCTTTCCGACGTAGTTCCTGGGGCAGGGGCAGGAGGCCATATACACCACATTGCGAGTTTTGCAATTAATGAACCCACGGTTATAGTAAGTTCTATTTGTACTTGCACTTGTGAATGTATTGCTTTTTAAGATGAATTCGCATGCTGCACAGTCGTGGCAGGGGAACGTCCCAGATGGTTTTCGGCTATTTAACCAGTTCTCATTGGTATCAGAATTCAAATGACTTTTGACAAGATGGTCCCTTATGTTGTGTCCTCTACGGAAGGTTATCATTGGGGTGGATGGTAGGATTTCTGTGAGGTCAGGATCATTCGCGATTATACTCCAGTAATGTTTAAGGATGTCCCTAACTTCACGTGTGCCCGTATCGAAGGTCCCTATAATTCTAGAGATTTGGGGGTTATCTCTTTGTCGAGGAATTAAGAGGTCCTGTCTTGGTTGCTGTTCCGCATGTTTGTATGCGTTCTCTATGATGTCGCAGGGATAGTCTCTTTCTAAAATCTCTGTTTTAGACCCATACTTTTTATTTTGAAATCTTGATTGTCAGAGCAATTTCGTCTGACCCTGAGGAATTGCCCTTTAGGGATGCCCCGTTTGAGGGCAAAGGGGTGGTGACTGTCCCATTTTAGGAGGCTGTTAGTAGCTGTTGTTTTGCGGTGGAGCGTAGAGGTGATTGATCCGTCCTCTTCTTTAGATATCAGTAGGTCAAGAAAAACTACTGAGTTCTTATTTATTTCCGCTGTAAGTTTTAAATTGAAATCGTTTATGTTCAATGTATCAACAAAGCTCTTAAAAGATGATTCGGTGCCTCTCCAAAAAATCAGGATATCATCGATGAATCGCAGCCATAACAAGCTCTTGTCTGACCATTCAGGGTTTGTACAAATGAACTTTTCCTCCCACCAGCCCAGGTAGAGATTGGCATATGATGGGGCACAAGATGTCCCCATCGCCGTCCCCCTGAGCTGGTGGAAGTACTGGGTATCAAACAAAAAATAGTTATGGGTCAAAATAAAAGATAGGAATTCAAGAACGCAGTTGTTATGCTGTACAAAGTGTGATCCCCTTTGCTCCAAGAAGAAACGGGCAGCTCCGATACCTCCCTCGTGTGGAATGGAGCTGTAGAGAGATTCCACATCGAGGGTGGCAAGGAGAGTCTCTGGGTCCACCATGATTCTTTCAATTGTTTTGAGTACATCCATAGTATCTTGGACATGTGATCTTAGTGATGTCACGAAGGGTCTTAGGATTTTGTCCACATAGATACTCAGATTCTGTGTAAGGTTATTGATGCCAGAGACTATTGGTCTCCCACGAAGGGGATCTGTACCCTTATGCACCTTTGGGAGTGCGTAGAACGTGGCTACGACCGGGTGTTTGGGGTTTAGAAACTCCCATTCTTTACGGTCAATACATTTGTTTTCAAGGGCAGTTTGTAGGAGTTTGTTTAATTCCATCTGAAATCGTGTAGTCGGGTCGGAGGATAATATGTTATATGTATCAGTGTCCTTGAGTAGATGAAGACACATTAATACATATTTGTCCCGATTCATGATGACCACATTCCCACCCTTGTCAGCAGGTTTTATTACCAGTTTATTATTAGATTAGTAGTGCTGAACTTTCTGCTTGGGATAGATTGGGTTGCATTTTGCGAGGTTTTACTGTTTTTAAGTCTTCTGTTACGAGCTGCTCAAAGATCTCCAATTCAGGACATGGACATGCCGGGGGTTTTTTTGTATTCGGGGGCTTCAGATCTGTAAACGGTCCGATCCCCACTGGTCTCTCGTTTTCCTCTTTAGCCAACATAACATTCCCAGAACTGCAAGACCACTATAAGTCCCTATTAGACTCTCCCATTACAAAGGAAGAGATTGAAGAAGCAATAAATAAAAGGGCAAAGAATAAAACACCGGGCCCAGATGGGCTGCCGATAGAAATCTACCAGCACTATAAAAAAAGAAATAATACCACACTTGTTCTCCCTATATAAACACATATTTGATAAAAGTCATCTCCCAGAATCAATGCTAGAGGCCAATATAGTCCTTATCTTAAAACCGGACAAAAATCCAGAGGAATGTGGCTCGTATAGGCCTATTTCCTTATTAAACACAGACTACAAAATCCTTACTAAAATACTGGCCTCCCATTTACACCAAACCATAAAAGAAATCATACACCCCGAACAATCCGGCTTTATCCCAGGAAAGTCCACATCGGACAATATCAGAAGGACGCAGGTAATTACACAGGTGGGGTGGAGATGGAGGTCAGACTGGGCCCTGGCCTCATTAGATGCAGCTAAGGCATTCGAATCTGTCGAGTGGCTATATTTGATAGAAGTTTTGCGGAGATTTGGGTTTGGAGACACATTCATAAAGTGGATCTCCATTCCATATAAAGCACCGACAGCTAGGGTAGTGGTAAATGGTCTGGCCTCCACCTCCTTCCCACTTCACAGGGGGACCCGACAGGGATGCCCACTTTCCCCTCTCCTGTTCGCAATCGCAATTGAACCCCTAGCCCTGAGGATCCGACAGCATACCTTATATAAAGGCATCCAGATAGGACCCAGAGAAGACAGGATAGGACTATACGCAGATGACATAATACTATACATGTCGGACCCCAAAAGTACCTTACCGTTAGCCATTTCTCTAATGGACAAGTTTGGAAATCTCTCGGGCCCATGTATCAACTGGCAAAAATCCGCTTTTATGCCTCTAAGACCAGAGGGATGGCAGATGGGAGATGTATTTTGTAAATTGCAAATCACCCCCAGGTTCAAATATCTTGGAATACATATTACCAGAGACCATACCCAGAGTCTTGAGCTAAACATTACTCCTCTACTGACAACTTTACAGCAAAAATTAAAAAGCTGGAGCTCCCTGCCTCTATCAGTAGCGGGCAGAATAAACCTTATAAAAATGATAATACTCCTCAAGTATCTATACTGCCTAGAACATGCAGAGATAACCATACCACAGAAATTCTTCAAAAAGACCAACTCCTTAATAACATCATTTATATGGGGAAACTCTAGAGCCAAGCTCCGTTTAGAAACTCTACAGCGCCCTAAGGAGATGGCGGGAATGGCGCTACCAGATTTTAAACTTTATTACTTGGCGGGACAGGTCAGATACCTCTGCCATTGGTTATCGAGCGCGCCTCTCCCTAACTCCGAGCACCACCTGATGTTTTTCCTCATGGAGACATCACTTTGAAAAACCAGGACTACTGACTAAACAAATGCTACCCATTCACAGACTTTCAGTCAATGTATGGCAGACATGCAGGTCACTAACTAGACAGGATGGCACCCCTCTGGAGACCCCCTTATGGGACAACAGATCACTACCACATCTGATGAACTTACCGGACAAGCAATTCTGGATAAACTTAGGAATCACAACACTAGAACATGTATACATTGACCAAATATTGGTCTCCTTTGAGCAATTACAGCAACTATACCAAATCCCAAGAGCGGGCTTTTTTAGATACTTACAACTTCGGCACGCGTTGACAGCGCAATTTCCAGAACCTAGGCAAACACTTTCTCAATACCCACTAATAGGCATATTACGAACCCAAGGACCTAGAGGCCTGATATCGGTATTATACACCCACCTACTGCAATCCAAGATCCCTGATACGCCAATGACAGTAGTAGAGAAGTGGAGAGAACTCATTCCCACCCTCACTAATGAGGACTGGGAATCCGCGATGTCCATATACACTACGGTATCACCAGCCACAAACAACAAACTAACACAATTATACATCCTAAACCAGTGCTACTTAACACCGACCAGGCTTCATAAAATGAATAGGTCACCCACTAACCAATGTCATCGGTGCAGAGCACCTAATGCAAACTTTAATCATTTAATATGGAACTGCATGGACATCCACTCATACTGGAGAGAGATCACAGAGTTCTTAACACAAATGCTAGGGATACCAGTGCCGCATGACCCAGTAGTATGCCTATTAGGTATCCTAGATGAAGAACAATGGCAGTACCATGACAGGATATTCCTCACCAAAGTATTATTCTACGCCCGCAAAGCAATAGCCCTACGCTGGATGGATAGACGCCCCCCCCCCCCCCCCCCCCCGACACTCTCAAAATGGCAGAACATTGTTAATGCCATTCTGCCATATGAAAAAATAGTCTATGAAAATAGAAAATGCCCCGAAAAATTTGGCAAGGTGTGGGAGAGATGGTGTGGATCAACGAGCACAGTGTCCACACAGGACCGATTCCAAAACTTATTAAGGACATATACACCCAGAAACACGCTGTAAAACTAGCAAAGATCCCTGCCCCCCACTGGCACTATGAGAAACTGCACTGTTATGTACTCAATAATTGTATATGTTAATGTAACGTACTAAACTCTTGATAACATGATCACAAAGAGCCTATGATGGAACCAAAGTTCTTTATTCATTTATTGTATAAAATACAGAGTTTTCAATAAAACGAGTTGAAAAAATGTTGTCAGGGAAGTGTAAAGCCCTTGTATGTTATTCGAATGGTGTGCACTAAGGGTGATTTTACGCAGGACAACTATCAGGTGCTTTAGCACTCGAATGCTGTCCCAACTATTATCATTCTTGTGCTTTTACACTGGAGATCTCCATTCACTGTGAACAGGCAGAGGTTCATAGATAACTGCCTGTTCATAATGAGCAAGAAGCCCCTCATTAACCATTTTATTTCAGTGGGTTATTTTTTGGGTCGTGTCTTGCTCTTACTTGGGACGTCTATTAGTCAAAATTGCTCTTTTGAGTGATTTTTCGGCTGATAGCTCGTTTAAATGTACCCTAAGTGTATGTAGCTAATAAGTTTCTATACAAGATAACAGATTGAAGCTGAAAGTGGAATTCCAGTAGCTGGCAATATGCATAATGTGTCGGTTCCACCTGGTTACGAGTATCACCCTTTCAGGGAGAGCAGGTCCAAGGTTTCAGCATGGGGCTGCTTTTATTGAAGCGATTGCCCCGCTTATTGGGTAAGGACCTGCCATCCTCCCGGCAGCCTAGAGTCATCTCTCTGTCTGTTTTCTGTGTTCCAGTTGCGCTTCCTGTGGGAACGCGATACCACTTCTGCGTCCGGGCTGCGGCGAGCTGTGTTTCCTTTTGCTGCAGAAGCCTGTGCGGTATCTACCTGAGTTTTTTCCTTTCATCTGCTGACTGGTTGTCATTCGCATCAGGCCTGTAGTGATAAGTCCTGTGAACGCTATGTCAGTAGGGAGGGTTTCCATTTTTCCCCTCTGGACTGGTACATTTTCTGTGCAGGCTACTGTTCAGTGGCCTTTTGCATAAGGGACAGTGGTCCTACTTGCACAATATTTTTTCTTCCTCCAGCTCAGGATATGGTGGGTGTTTGCGGCAGGCCCGTTGGGTAAGTCCTGCGCTATGCCTATCCTGTTAGTGAAATATGTGCGGCAGTACTAGGCCGTTGGGTAAATCCTGTACTGAGTGGGTGTCTTTTGGTGGAGTTGCATAAATTTTATTTTTTGATTATGCCTTAAGGGTCCAGAGGCCCTTTTTTTAAAGGGGAGGTACTGTCTGGTTGTGCTGCTGGGATCTGTTGTTCTACAGGGTTCCAGGAGCACACCTTCACAAGTGAGGGATAATTGAGCTGGCTGGGTGTGGAGTGCCCACTGCCAGCCAATCCCCACGGGCTTGCTGCCTACATATACACCAGTCCCTCTCCTAGAGGAAGATAGTGTCCCTTCACTCTAGGGTTTGTTGTCCTGCATGCCTGTATATGTGTTATGTTGTGTGAACAGTGTCTGGTCCAGTGTCTGTGCAGTTGGCCAGACATCAGGTGTGGACAGTGCTGTTCTGTGTTGTTCTGTCTTGCATGCTAGCCCTAGTGTGGTTGGTGTCTTGTTGGTTCATGTCCGTTCCTACGTTTATTTTATGTCAGTTTTGTATCAGTTTGTCTCTGCTTTCGCCTGTTGGGTTGTTTGCCATTTCTTGGCTAGGGTGGCCCTTGGGTCCTCTGATACATATTGTCTTGCTAGTGTAGGGACCCGCAAGACAACGAGGCGCCTTGATCGCGGCTTGCAGGCTTAAGTATTTTGGCCAATATATGAACCAATACCTCGTACTTTTATAGCTATAACATCTGCTTATGTGTACAGGTATGCATGGTGAGTGTGTGTTATCAGTCAGTTCCTGTTTGTATCTTCTGCCAGTACATCCAGTCCGAGTCCATTTTCTGACACTGTTTCGGTGGTCCTTAACCCTTTCTGCATCACGTTCATGTAGGCCTAGTGCTTTTTTTTTTACAAGAACACAACAGCCTTCAGATCCTTATACACTTCTTTTAGGCTGCTTACACTCAGGCGACAAAATCGAGTGATTTTGCTGCGATGTGATAGCGCAAGAAAACACATGTATAGGAAACCCATGCTTTCCAATGAGCAATGTTTTCTCTGATGCTATCTTGTATTTAAAAAATGGTAGTATGCTCTATATTGCCAGGATACGTGATTTTTTTTGTAGTCCATGTTTTCCTATGCAGCCTTCATTTTTGTCGCATTGCAATGGACAAATTCGGGGTTTTCGTGCAATGCAATTTTAACATTAGAAAATAAGCCTTATGTTGAAAATAACTCCTGGAGGTGGGATTCATAAAAGCTATAAAACTTTGGAACGTTTCTAACAATCTAAAGAGGGCCTCAAATTATTTGAACACATCTTATATTGATTGTACATGGCTCAAACAACTTCTTATATACAGCAAGCACAGCAAACAAGTCTTTGGGTTTTGCCGAGAAGCGAAATGTGAGTAAGGCCCAAATGCAAGAGGAGGAGTATACTGTGTGTCTAGCATCAAATCTGTGTTCTGAACCCTGCACAATAATTTATGTCTTCTGCTTGCAGTTTACGCCTGAAAGTGAAACTGATCCAACATTTTGGAAAGCATAAAAATAATAACACCATGTCTGGCCGCGCATCTCCTCTGGGACGGTGGTAAACATGGCTGCTGGCCCAGATGATAGACCAGCTTGACTATAATGGCAGGCATGGCCCCTACCTATACCCTAACATCCACAATAAATGGATCTTGCGAACGATCATATGGGCAATAGCACGCAAGTATGGGACTGTGTGAAGCCAGGAGCAACTGCAAAAGAGTTAGTGTGACCTCAAATTTAAGGACCCGAGTTGGTTAAGAAAGATCTGTTGGGAGATTCGTCATCGGGAAAGAGGTAACCTGATTGTGTACTTGGTGAAGTGGCAAATAGTAGCACATATGGATGTTGGGCGGGTCTTATGGCGGACATTTTAGCTGTCTGAAAGTGTAAATCTTTTGTCCATGTTTTCTGCGTGCAAGCAAATTTTAAAATCTAAAACGCTCACTTTGCTCCTGGAAAATCATCGCTTGCAGACTTGGAGATGTCATTACCCCCAGGGAGTGTTAAGTTATAGCACACTTAGGGCTCATGTCCACGGGGAAAAGAAAAATTAAAATCCGCAGCGGATTTTAACTCTTCTCCCGCGCGCGGATCCGCACCCCATAGGGATGCATTGACCACCCGCGGGTAGATAAATACCCGCGGATCGTCAATAAAAGTGATTTTAAAAAAAATGGAGCATGAAAAAATCTGGACCATGCTCCATTTTCATGCGGGTCTCCCGCGGGGAAGGCTCCCGCGGGCTTCTATTGAAGCCTATGGAAGCCGTCCGGATCCGCGGGACACAAAAATCACATTTTACTTACCCGCTCCGGTTCTTCTCTTCGGCGCCGCACCATCCTCTCTCAGCCGCGGCCGGATCATTTTGCTTCGGCCCGGCGCATGCGCGGGGCACGTCACCGACGTCATCGTGCACATCCGCCGAGCCGAAGAATGAAGATCCGGCCGCGACGAGAGAAGATGACGCCGCCGCGAAGAGAAGAAACGGAGCGGATGGGAGGTGAGTTTATTGTCATTTATTTGTATTTTCAGCCCTCATGTCCGCGGGGCAGGAGGGACCCGCTGCAGATTCTACATGTAGAATCCGTAGCGGGCCCGATTTTCCCCGTGGACATGAGCCCTTAGAGTGAGTTATTCAAGAAGATTATAGGTGCATGTCTGAAGAGAATCATATTTATGCCACCATGCCCACTGTGCAGCTCTCCACCATTAGTCATCTAGCTTCTAAACCACAGTTTAACATTTTTGGATGCCCTAGCTTTAGTGACAGCTGGAGAAATAGAAGTAGTATTTAGAAGCTCTTTTTTTTAAATAAAACAATGGTGCCTGTCTGCTACTGTGTGTCCTGAGATGTGGCTATCATTGCTGATTGCCTTTGTTCTGTTATTACAAGCATCAAGCTTTTTGGTTATTGATTAAAATTGAATTATCTTTTTTTATGTCTCAACAGAAGAGCCATGCCATTACAGGACAGAACCTGGCCAGGCAGGCCCACCAACTGAGATGGAGGACCGGCAGCCCACACCTCCACCACAAGGCTCTATGGAGGAGCACCCCAGTATGTTTTTTTTATAACCCAAGAAATGTTGCCAGTTCTGGTATGGTGCTTTTGGAATTCTTTCATCAACTCATCGCGTGTCACCTCAGCCTGTGGTGGAGGCAGATGCACCCCTTGTTGTTCCGTCCTACTCTGTGACAGGTAAATGCCAAACACATGTAAGTGACTGTGGCCCTCAAGATGGCCCATGTAAAGAAAATTCTAAGATTGCCACACTGCTGTAGTCTGTCCAAGTACGAATGAACAACTGACATAGTCACCAGTTCATTTGCAGTCTGTGTGCCCGTTTAGGTTGCACGAGTTTCCTAAAGATTATTTCCAAACAATCTGAGAGTTGTTGAAGGGATTGTTTGGCAACTTACAGGGGTTGAGCTAGGGCCAAATGCCTTTTATTAGTTTTTAATATTGGAAGAACCTTTTTGTATCCACCAAATGGCCGCTGCATTACGCCAATCATTTGGCGTATGTAACGTCCATGTAGGGGGAACTTTCCAACATTATAACTTTGTTTTTGAGCTCTAACAAAAACACTGATAGCTTCACATAGTCTTCTAATCCCAGCCACTTTGGTGACAAAAGCAGACACAATTTTCCCAAAGGACTCCTTATCCCGGGGCTGTCGCAAAGGCAAGGCTAATTATGTGTCTTTACTGCACCAAGCTGCTCGAGCTTTCACAAATGTCTTTGAGTGGGGTGGACTGGGAAATGTGTGTATTAGTACAAATAGCAGAAGTCTGGTTTGTAAAAAATCTAAAACTTGTATTGTGTTTGTGATAATGCCAGTTAGTCTTAACCCAATCTCTCTTTTCCCAAGAGCATGGCGAGATGCTACCCCTGAGGAAAGGGTGGCCTGGTACTTCAAGGAGATCCATCAGTGCCATCTGGAGGTGTCTGCACTTAGTCGGCAGTGCATAACTTCCTGATGATGGAAGAAAGGTCGCTCTACCCAGCCCCAAGTCCCACACAGGCTACGCCAATCGCCTGTGCATCTTTCGAAGCATCCGTGAATTGTGGGAGTTGGGGTGCAGATGGTGCACTGCCTTGCCATCATTTCAGGCTGCTCCATTATCTGCACTCAGCAGCTCTGCTTGCTGTGGTTCACTATTAATATTTTGCACATTGGCCATGTTTTTATAGTTTTTTAACAAATTGTAACTCCTTTATTTATCCATCGATCTAACTGTATGAGGGCTTTTTTTTTCGGGACAAGTTGTATTTTTCAATGGTACTATGTAATGTACCATATAATGTACTGAAAAAAATTCTAAGTGGAATTCTAAGTGGAGTACGATTACTATGATACCAAATATATATAGTTTTTTTTTGCTGTCTCCACCTTCTGCGTACAATAACTTTTTGAATTTTCCATTGACATAGTTGTGTGAGAGATCATTTTGTATGGTATGTCCTGTAGTTTCCATTGATACTATTTTTGAACAACTGTAAAACAAAGACAACCAACATTTAGTCAGGGCAGCTGCAACAAACACATAACACTATCCATTTCCTGTCTGGTGACCATTAAACTACCTTTTGGAGAGTTCCGGAGAGGCATCCAGATTGTGGCCATGTCTACATGGAAATGGAAGTGGGGCCAGGCAGAGGTTTCACACATCCAAATCCTAACAGGCTAGCAATCCAGGTTACGCATTCCAAGTGCACATTTAGTAGGGCCCCACAAATTTTGCTTTCCCAGACTGGCCCTCCTGTTCAGGGACTATGACCTATAGAGACATTACGCACTTGTTTACAACTGTAAACCATCCAGCCATAAGCACAAGATGATCCTTTAACCCTGCAGAGACATTTGGGATTTTTTTTTTTTTAAGCGGGGGACCACCTTAAATTTTGTTTACGAAACAACTGTTTGGGAGGTAATAGTGCATTCTCGAAGGCCTGAACCTACCTCAATGGTGACAAACTGCGGGGCTAAGCATTAGCAGCCAAATTGAAGCAAAAATGTACTCCGATGGGCCCTTGACTAGACATTTGGCATGTCGACTATCATTTTTGACATGGGCCCAAAGAAACAAGGTATTAGTTTACTACATTGGCCAGCTTGTGCTCCTGAGGGCAAAGGTTAAAAAGTTCTAACGTCACATAGTTTTTTCAGCAAGTGGGAGGTGGCCAATTTAGTACAAGCTCACAAACCATGTCAAGGGTCCTCGTTGTTTTGTGACTCCCTAACTAGAAACAGGTTCCAATAAGTATCCAAATAAAAAAATGGGCACACACAGTTAAAAAAAAAACATACTATCTGGAGAGACCAGCTCATTTGCCTCCTTGCACTTGGTCCCTCTGCCACGGAACCACTCCATGGGGCATCAAAAAGTAGTCTGCAAAGATGTTCCTGACTTGGAGAGCAGAATCTGCTGGTCTACCATAAAGTACAGGCTCCTCCACAACTTCCTGTGCGAACGTAGTTGGCAGAGACTCCTTTGCATTCAAAACAGTATTATTCTGTAAACAAAAAATATGTAGAACCACGCAGGCGCGAATTACTGCACACAGGTTGTCCGGAGCCAGCTGAATGGCAATAAGGGAAAACTTTCCATCCACTGGTTAGAATCCAAAATGCACACTCCACATAATGCTGGCACATGTGAGGTGGTAATTAAACACTTGCCTCCTTGCCCCCTGCAAGAAAAGGGGTGCATAACATGAGTCTGCAGGCCAAATCCTGCATCCGCCACATGAACAAATAGAGCATCTGGACCTGACAAGCCAGTAAGGTTTTGTGGCTTCAGCACAGAGAGCTGCTCGGCAATCAACCACCGACCCATTCTGGAAGCCCTGAAAATGCAAGCATCCCCAGCGCTCCCATCACCGAAGTGACAAAAGGTTTCAATAAAGACTTATGAAAGACCCTGTGAACCCTCCATATAGCTGGCAAGTCCAGTTCATAGGCAAGAGGATTCACTACACGTGTGACAACAAAGGGCCCCATGTAACGCGGCGCCAGCTTCAAAGACGGGACCTTTAATTTGAGATTTTTAGAAGACGGGTATACCTTCTGCCCTACGCTGTAAGATCCAGATACTAACAGACTCCTCCCACTACGCAACTGCATACGAGCCCCCATTGCTTCCAAGTTTTTCTGTACTTCTTTCCACACTCCTTGCAGCGTATCTGTGGCAACGTCACCGGCCGGGCAGACAGACGGAGTAGGAATCGCTGTAAGAAAGCGAGGATGCTGCCCGTATACACAAAAAAATGGAGACACCCCAGTGGAAGAACAAGTGCGGTTGTTCAGCGCAAACTCTGCCAACGGCAGGAATTCTGCCCACTGATGAGCCCTTTTGCTAGCAAACAACCATAGATATTGCACTGAATCTTGGTTCTTCCACTCAGTCTGACCATTGGTTTGCAGGTGGAATGCTGACGAGAAGGAAAGCGACGTTCCTAGGTTTCTGCAGAAGGCTCGCCAAAACTGCGCAACAAACTGAACCCTATGATCAGATACAATGTTTTCGGGAAACCCATGTAGGTGAATGATTTATTTTACAAAAATCCTAGAAAATTCTATTGCCGAAGGTAGCTTCTTTAACGCCACAAAATGTGCAATCTTCGAGAACCGATCGACAACCACTAAAATAGTGGTGAACGTCTGAAATTCCGGTAGGTCAGTGATAAAATCTACCAATACCTGCGACCACGGCCGCGAAGGTACCGATAACGGTTTCAGAGGCCCCTCCGGAGGACACTGCTGACTTTTATTGCCTGTACAGACAGAGCATCACTTAACAAAGTCGCGGATCTCCTGAGCCATGCAGGGCCACCAGAAGTGTCTGGAACAAAGATCCAGGGGCCCCTGTACCCCCAGATGGCCTGCAAAAACCGAAGAGTGAGATTTGTCAATGACTCTGAGACATAAGGTCTCTGGCACAAGCCATCTGCCCTCTGGCACCCCCGAAAGAGCGTCCTGCTAACAGTTCTGTTGTTGAGGTACAGGGTTAGTTTCTACATCTGCCACCACCACCCTAGGTGCCAAGATATTCTCAGGAGTAACTGTCTCACTTTCCGGCGACCCGAAACTCCGTGACAGGGCATCCACCTTCACATTCTTCTCTCCTGAAATATAAGTCATGACGAAATTAAACCTGGTGAAGAACAACGCCCACCTGGCTTGACGAGCGGTGAGTCTTTTAGCATTGGATATACCAAGTTTTTGTGATCGGTAATGGGGTGTCCAGCTCCCATAAGATGGTGTTGCCACTCTTCAAGGGCCCATTTGATCACCAGTAATTCACAGTTACCCACATCATAGTTACGTTCTGCCGAGCTAAACTTCCATGAAAAGAATGTGCATGGGCAATACCCGGATCTCCCACTGACTTCCGGAGACAACACCGCTCCTGCCCCTACCTCAGACGCATCTACCTCAATGAAAGCGCGTCCGGCTGTACTAACACCAGGGCAGTAGTAAATGTTCTTTTTAGATGAGTAAAAGCCTCTAGGGGCTCAGGCTGCCATCTTACCAAGTCGGCCCCTTTCTTAGTAAGATCGGTCAAGGGTTGAGCAATAACTGAGTAATTTTTAATGAACTTTTGGTAAAAATTTGCGAAACCCAAAAACTGCTTCAGAGCCTTAAGGTTATCTGGTCTGACCCATTGAGAGATTGCTGCTACTTTATCAGACTCCATCTGAATCTCTGTCCGTGAAATCACATAACCCAGGAAAGATACTTGTTTGGTACCAAATATACATTTCTCCAACTTGACAAACAGTTGGTAATGACGCAAATGGGTCAGAACCAACCTCAAGTGCCGCACATGTGAATCCCAGTCTGAGGAGTACACCAGAATGTCATCAAGATATATGACCAGAAACACCCCCAAGGAGTCGTGGAAGACCGCATTCATAAAACCCTGAAACACATTGGGGGCGTTACAGAGTCCGAAGGGCATAACCAGACATTCAAAATGTCCTAACGGGGTGTTGAACGCGTTCCTCCATTCATCTCCTTCTCGATTGCGAATTAAATTGTAATCCCCCCTTAAGTCCAGTTTGGAAAACCAGTGGGCCACTACCACCTGACTCAACAGGTCCGAAATCAGAGGCAAGGAGCACTGGTTCTACACAGTAATTTTATTTAGAGCCTAATAATCCACACAAGGCCTCAATGTCCCATCCTTCTTCTCTACAAAGAAGAGACCTGCCCCGGCAGGGCACCTGAATGGCCGGATATGTCGTTTGGCCAGAGACTCTGAGACATAGGACTTAAGGGTTTCGTGCTCACGCCCTGACAAATTGAAAATGGCTCCCTTAGAGATGGAACTGTCAGGAATCAAATCAATGCCATAGTCCCACTCCCTATGGGTAGGCAAAGTCTCAGACAGTATCTTGGAGAATATGTCCTGAAAATCAGACAAATACTCCGGGACAAGCATGGTATCTGCTGAGCACAGGAATATAGTAGTTAAGTGATTATGACAGGATGACCCCCAATGTGTCAATTCCCGGGTGGACCAATCAAATTGGGGTTTGTGCCGTGCCAACCAGGGCATACCAAGCACCACATCAACAGACATCCTTTCCATTACCAGGAAGGACAGATTCTCAGAATGGAGAACACCCACAGTGAACTGTAGAATGGGAGTCCACCATTGGACAACACCTGCAGACAAAGGAGTTGAATCAATACTGGTAAAGTGTATGTGGGCCTTTAGCATGGAGAATTCGGTTATCAGGGGTCGGACAAAATTTAAATTAACCAGATTGGTGGCAGCACCCGAATCAATAAAGGCTTGACCAGACCAAATAAAATCCTTGAAGCCAACCCGACAAGGCACCAACAACTTAGGGAGTACTTGTGATCCTAGGCGACCCTCCCGACAATCACCTAGGATCTGTAGTTTTCGGCCGGTTCAGACTGATGTTACCGTTGCTTCTGTGGACAGGTTGCTACCCGATGTCTGGCTTCCCCACAGTAGAGGCAAAGACAGTGAGTCATCCAGGACTGTCGCCGTTCCTTAGGACTGAGCTGGTCCACTTCCATAGGCTCGGCTCCAGGAGTTGGCATGGGAGAAGTAGGAGCAGGTCTGTATGACTCCCTATTTTTACAGGCCTGTCATTCCTTTTGTCTAAATCTCAGTCTCCTGTCATCTTTTACTGCCAATTTCATCGCCTCACTAAGTGTTGCGGGAGCAGGATGGGAAATAAGTAGATCCTTGACAGCATCAGAAAGGCCCAACAAAAACACATCTTTGAGGGCACTATCGTTCCAGGAGGTTTCAACAGCATACTGTCTAAACTTAGAGCAATAGTCTTCAGCACATTGCTGCCTCTGACGTAACGCCATGAGATGGTATACTGCTAACCCCGCTCAGTCCGGCTCATCACAAATACCTCCTAGTTCCCAAAAAAACTAATCAACAGACAGCAGGCAAGCCGAACTCTTGGGTAAGGAGTAGGCCCATGTCTGGGGGAGACCCCGCAGTAAGGATATAATCAATCCCACCTTCTGGGACTCTGAACCAGAGGATCCGGGCCACATTTGCAAATATAGTCTGCATGCTTGCTGAAAAACAAAAAAAAATTACTTCTCTCCCTGGAAAACACCTCAGGGAGAGGACACTTAGGCTCAGGGCTGGAAGGTTCGGCATAAACATACACATTCTGCTGCTGCTCCTGGGCCACCATACAACCAGACAGGTCTTGGATTATGCCTACTAAACCCTGCAACTGACTTGCCAGATTACTCACGGCCTCCATTGGAGAGCAAAAACAAACACCGCTGGGCAATTTTAAGGGCCAGTTATTATGTTACAGTATCCTACCCAATGATACGCCAGCCCGGGTTGCCCTAGAACTTACCCACAACTCCTGTCCCTGCCTACTTGCCTCCACTCCTGGCTAACCCCAGGCGGGCAACTGGGCGGCAGTCCCTACACTCTGTAGGAACCGAGAGAGAGGACAGGGTAGAATACAGACAGGATGGGCAGATGAACTAACCCAACAGAAGATAACCGCAGACTGAGGCAGATGAGATGACATGGCAGAACTAGCAAACAAGTTGACAAACAGGAGACTGACAAAGGCAGGATGCAAGCATGCTGACAGAAACCAATAACTGGCAGTGAATGGACCTCACTGCCAGCCTTATAAACAGGGGGCGGAGAGAGGGAGGTGCTACCTCCCAGCAGGATCTAATATACAGGGGCTAGTGCACGGATCCCCAACCACAGGTGTGCGCGGCGTCGCACAGACCCACGAGCACACGCACCGTGCCGACCAGCCACCCTTTGCCCCCGGCAGCCAGACAACCAGCCTGGAAGACGCGCCCTGAATGCAGGACCCAGCACCCGGCCCCCCTGGGAGGACCCGCAGCCGCCGCATGGTAACAGTGCGTTTGCCAAACTGTGTGTGTTTTTGCTATTTCTGTAAAAAAAAAAGTTAACAAATGCATGTTACTTTGCAAAGACACTTTTGGCACAGATTTTATTGCAAATGGTATGTCCTGTGTAAATGAAGCCTTTTGTAGTGCATTAGTTATAGAACAAATGGCCCATTTAAATGGAGCTTTTAATGCTGAAGGCAAACATAACATGGCTAGTAAAAGAACCAAACACAAGAGAGGCCAGCAAAAAAGGACAAGGATATTAAAAGATAAGCATCTTGGAACATAGAGGCACATCTAAACTTACCGCAGAGTGACCAGGAGTCTTTGCTCACCACACATACACTCACGCATAGTGGTATCTCTGTGGGTAATCCCGGAACGCACCTCCTCCAGAAGTTTACCGAATTGAATGACTGACAAACGACAGAAAGTGATAAACTTTTCTGGGTGATGCCTCAAGTCCTAGTAAAGGGAGTAAAACTGCCCAATACAGTCATGCTGCGACACCATCGGATGCACACAGAACCTCCTAATCATCCTCCTCCTGACCGCCACAGCACTATTGCTAGTACTAGGTTGTTCACTAGGAAGGTCACTACGCACCTCCTCCAGGGTCTCAGGCGACTCCCCAAGTGCACTCAACAGCAACCAGCCAATATCATCTTGCAACGACATGTCTCTAAGTCCAGTAACTGTTTTGCAAATCCAGGTAGAACCAGAAGCAGAATGAAGTGTAACCTTACTTGTCCCCATTTATAGTAGCTTGCAGTGGGCTGGACAAGGATTCTCTGTTCCGGGATGAAGATCCGGCCATTCATAGTATTATGCGCTGCTATGCTGTTAGTCGCACATAATGCTCTTGTGTGAACACTCGAATTATGCATGAATGTAGGTCAGGCCTTTAGCTTCGTTTATGTGATTTTTGCACATCCGAGAAGTAATCTTTTTGCATGGCTATTTGTGTGCAAAAACGGCGCTCGTCTGAATGAGGCCTTACCACTACCATGTCACGTGAAAACATTGAACATGCCTTGGATGAGAGCTTGGCTTTTGCTAGGTTACAATTTTCATTTTGAAAGTGCAAAGTAGAAAATAAAGGCAAGCATCTAACTGCTCAGCAAGGGAATTATTAACTCTGCCAATAAATATAACAGGTTGATAAAGGTAGAAAGGGATATGCCACACTTGACGTCATATCTTTACGTTACTGTATAAAAATGAGCAATGGTAACAATAGTTAGGTTTTGACTACTGGACAATGGGGGAAGAACTCAGTTCAGATTTAATTCATGACAAATATTTACTGTATTGCAAATTGCTTAAGGTGGTTGTGTGCTTATAAGAATCATGTGGGCATACGCTAAAATAAAAAAAAGTATAATCACCCATCTTCGGTCCTCCATGGACAGCTGCCAGGTGCTCACTGCAACTAATCAGAGGCAGAAGCAAGCTCCTAGCATCATGGCACCCATGATGCGAGCACGGATGCCAAGAGTTTGTCCATGAACAGAGACGAGAACGGGGCAGGTTTTTTTATCACCTGCCCAGTCTTTAAAAATTTTATAAGTTCACAACCCCTTTAAGTTTGAAGCACAGCAAGCTAAGAAGAAAGTTGTCTTCTTAAATAGCAAAAATATCAAAATTGCACAGCGGAATAAGTTGGCGCTATACAAATAAAGATTATTATTTTTATTATATTGTGCAGCTAAACACACCAATAAAGGCAAGGGCACAACAAAAACAGTAAGATCATAAATCAGATCAGTATTTGTAGACTTCCTGCACATTAGATTCACAAAACAACAAGTACAAAGTTGTTTGAAAATAGAAGTTGATGCAATAACCATGGGCAACAGAAGAGGATCAAACTCCTTAATGTCTACCAGAAAAAAGCAAAGTACTGCAAATGTTGAAATATCTCAGGACAAATTGATCTCCAAACATACTTTATTGTATTCACACAGTTAATAAAAACAGCATTCAGGTGTAGTAAAATGCTAAGCTCAGCTAATTTCTTCTGGCCTTGTTTCACTCAATTACACAATCAATATATTGTGAAAAATACACTGTCCATTCTCAGGAACAATAAACACATTTTAAAATATACACAATTTCCTATGTTTTCTGTCAGCTTTATTAACTTCTCAAAAGCCACAATCTACATGCTGTCTACGAAAAATAAAATGAAAACACACAAAAAATGGGGAGCGGCACCTATTCTGTGGTCCCTAAAATCATAGGGGTGAGAGAAAAAAGCAAAGACATTCACTAAAAAGCCAAAAAAATGCAATACCTGAATGGCTGCAGAGCAGGCATAATTGCCGCAGAGCAGGCACAGTTGCCACAGGCACAATTGCTGTAGGTTAGGTACAATCACCACAGGCACACTCGCCATAGGACAGGCGCAATCGCTGTAAACCCTAATAGAATGCAGTCCGACTATGATATGGAGGAACAGATTGTTCAATGCAGAATAATGTGCAGCCACCCACTCAACCCAGCCCAGATTGGGGAGGAGCAACTGCAAACATCTACAGCTCGCACATGTGAATGATACCAAAGAGGCCAGCCAAGGATCATACAGGATATCAGCTCTCACTGATATAGCAGTGGGTTGCCGTATATCTCCAAAGTGGGCTACACTGGCTGACACCTTGAGCTCCCCCAAAATCTCTAGCAAACTGCATACAAAAAATACTGAAAAGATACAGTACCAAAACCAAGCTTACTATATAGATACAGTACCAGGACCATGATTATCAGATAGATACAAGCTTACTACATAAATACAGTGACAGAACCATGCTTGCTATTTAGATACCATTCCAGAACTGAGCTTATTGGATAGACACAGTAATAGGACCGAGCTTACATAAGTATCCACTACCAGTATAAAAAATATATGCAACTAGCAATAACAGCATATAGATGACATATAATTGCCTCTCTTATCTTGTAGTACACCAGGGTGCATTTCAAAACACAGTGCAATTCTAGCCTTAAGGAGCTTCTAGATAAGCAAATGATCAAGAATGGACGCTTATATGAACAATCACCCAATCATCTTCCCTTATGAAGGTGCTAGTGATTAGCCAACAAACAAGCATACACTCGTTTGTTTGGTGATCATGTTTTTAAGCAGCACTAAATACTAACTGTTTTCAACAGCATATAGACTTGTGTAAATAGGGATGTGTTGCCAACTACAGCGAAACTGCATGTGCCCAAATGACTACACAACAACAGGTTGCTCCATGCAAATGAAACTAAGCTATGCTGATTGTTTTACAAATTGTCGGTTGACACTCTTTACTGTCAGGTTATCTGCCAATGTAAAAAAACACAAGGTTCTGTTCACATTTAAAATGTACATTCTTCTGTTCCGTTATGGAATTCAACAATGGAAAAAACAGTATGGTGGATTCATCAAATGACAGAAACCAATGACAACTGGCGGAACCCATTGACTATAATGAATTCCATCATTTTTTCGAATATTTTAGCAGAAAAAAATATTGCAGCAGGCTGCACTGTAGTTTATGACATTTTTATGATGGATCCTATAAGTCACAGATTTAGTAAAAATGCCCCTAATATCTGAATATGGTTCTACACCCATATGTACACTTTTACTTGCCTGTACACACATAGCTAAATGCTTTAGGCTATATTCACACTACTATTGTTAATTTCCATTGTTCGACTCTGTCCTCAGAGCCAAACAACAGAAAACTGGAAGTGTCAGTTCTATTTCATCTGCAATGTCATGCTGGATCTGTGTAGGCAGCACCAAATAGACCCTCCAATGCAGATGAGCATAGAGCCTTATATAGACCCAGCAGTTTTACACAAACACACACTTTTATGTATTCATGAACACACATAGGTGAACTTTTACATACATCATTTTAGATACTGTACATACTGTACATAGGTTAACTTTTATACACATGCAAATATACAATACATACTCACCCTATCTTCAGTGGAGGGCTCAGAGGAGGACTGTGGCATCCAAGTCCCAGAGGAGAAGGCAGAGACAGCTTAGATATTGTCTACTGACAGCCACCATCACTGCTGCTGTTGTCCCACATGTCAGTTGTAGCCGATAGAAAGCCCGACCGGGACATCACTCATGATGTCCTGTAAAGTTGCTTGGGCTTCTACATTAGAAATCCATGTGACAGGTTAACGGGACATCACCAGGCATTTTGGCCAGATGTCGGATGCCGCAGTGTCAGACCGCTGAAATGGCAGTCTGGCATAGCGGGGAATATATTTATTCTAAATAGTTTGGGGCACAAAACTATATAAATTAAAGTACTTGGATAACCTCTTTAATTTTATTTAAACATTGTTTATAGTGCAAATAATGAAAGGCCTTCAAGAACAACTGGCATGGCATCCTTAGTTCACATGCTAGATTTTCTCTCACTAATACATCCCTCAACTCTTCAGACTTTTTATTACAATTTAGAGGAAATTGAATAAACTGTTCTCCTTGTAGATATGCCCTATGTAAAACGGACCAATATTTTTCCTCTATTTAATCAATTTCGGTATTAAATGAGTGATATTTTCGAACAGAAGGGATATGCACCACTACAGATTTTCTTTCACAAGCCCTAAATAAATCATTGTATCCCTCCTCTAATAACTTTTTCAGGTATCTCCTCTCCATAAAATAATTTCCATTTCATTCAGTATTTCCTTGTTTATTCCCATCTGTGACTATTCTATGCATCCTTTGAAACTAAGATATAGGGATAGCCTATTTCAATTCAGGGGGTGTGAGCTATCATAGCATAAAACACTATTTCTGTCGTCTTTTTAACCTCTTAGACACCAAGCCTGTTTGCGCCTTAATGGCCAGGCCACATTTTAGAAATCTGACGTGTCATTTTAACATAAAATAACATAATAACTCCGTAAAGGTTTTGCATACCCAAGTGATTCTGACAGTGTTTTTTCTCCACATATTGTACTTCATTTAGGTGGTAAAAATAGACTGATAGAACTTGTGCATATTTATTAAAAGTGCCACAACTGGGAAAATTTAGAAAAAATATTATTTTTTCACATTTTCAACTGCAATATCTCAAATATGTGCAAACATACTGTATAAATTTTGGATGAGATAAATATTTCCATTTGTTTACTTTATTCTGGACGCACATTGGAAAAACTTTTGCTTTTTTGACCATTTAGGAGACGTACAAATTGAACATTGATTAATAACATTTTGAGGAACACTTTGTTTTCCTACACCAAGCCAGAATTGCAAAGGCTCATAGGTATCAGAATGATAGATACCCCCACAAATGACCACATTTTAATATATTTACTGAGGGGTGTTTTGAACCCACGGTTTCTTTTCAGGAGTTAATGCAATTTAGAGGAGAAAAAATAAAATTTCATATTTTTGCAAATGTTATTTTAAAGGCAGTTTTTTTTTCTATAGTGTACATGAAAATGATAATTTGCACCCCAACATGGATACCCCTGTTTGTCCTGTGTTCGGAAACATACCCATTGTGGCCCTAATATTATGTCTATATGCACAACGGGGCCCAAACTGAAAGGAGTCTTAGGCTCCAATGCACATTTGTTGACCCCTTGAGATGAAACACACTTTTTTTTTTTTTTTCTAACTTTTACATGATCCCTGTTACCCATTGGATAACAGCAATCATGTGACCAGGAACTGCATACAGTGGCTCCCAGTGACAGCTCCATGCTCTCAGCTACTCATACTAGCCGGGAGCAGGGAGTTTTTTTAATGCTTCTGCGCATACATGTGACGTAATAACGTCTGGAACGCATACACAGAAGACTGGTGTCAAGTCCTAGAGGACGAAAACACCACTGGAAATCGTAGTGGACGGGGATGAGTATCCTCAGCTCCCCTTACGGATCCAATCTGTAAAGGTAGCTGAAACTTTATTTTATTTTGTATTGAGTTTAATTCAATTGCCGGTATCTAGTGGCGTGACTGGGTGGGGACTTCCTGCGGCCCCCCATGACAGCTCCAGGATGTCGGCTACCTGCGGTAACCAGCAGCATGGAGCTGTCACGTCCAGAGCCTGCCGGTCTTTAATCTCCAGAGGCAGCATATTTTTATGTCCCTGGGGATTAAAGCCCAGCAAAGCAGGATGTAAAAACACTAAGGGGTTGAACAAATCTTTAACACATCCTAAATCTACTTTACTGATATTCATTGAATTTATTTTGCTGATATGCAATAAAGTTAATTGAACAAGAAGTGAGTGCTGGGAGTCTTTTGAAGTTATCGTTTAATATGTGCCCTTCCACACTCACTCAAAGGAGAGCTGGTAGTGCTTATCAACATAATACAACATATAATTTTGAATATTGTATAGAATAAGGAACATTGTCAACCCATGTCAGCTTTGCCAAATAATTGAGATGACGCAATGAAGCGAGAAACATATAAGACAAGCTAATATACTAATACATATATATATGAGCCGTGGTGAATATATTTCATACAAATCCTAACAAACCTTGATAAATCCCATTGCTGAAATAGAATTTGTTGGATTTTCGCAGGTATCCTGATAAGAATTGCACTACAGACTAAGGCCTCAATCACACAAGCATGGTTTTAGCGCAGAATAGGTGAGTGAAAAAAATCACAGCTAACTGCATGAAAAATAGCGTGAACAAGCGATTTGCAGCTATCAAGTCCCCAGCTTAATTAGTGGTAAAATTGCCCATACACACAACCTGGAACGGCATGTTGCAGGAAAAAAGAGCTGCTGTTCAAAATCCCCTCAGTCGCTAGAAATCCTCTTTATGACTTCTAATGTCTAAATGTCTAATGTCTTTTTCCAGTGTGGTTCACAGCTAAGCTCCGTCCCCCTCCCTTTTTGTCTTGCTCCTATAAAAGTCTATGGAAACTCCTGTGCATTACGCACCAAAGATAGGTCAGGTCCTATCTGTTCTTGCAGCACGGACCTTAGATGCATGCATTGTAGCCACACACATCCTATATTTGGAAAGTGCAAGTCTTTTGCACGTCTAAAATTCCTTTTTCTGAATGTTTCTATAGGAAACTATTGGTTCTATTAGGGCTCAGTCAGACAAGCATATTTTTTACGCATGTATAGGCACGTTTTAAAAATCGCTTTATTAGAACCATTGAAATCGGTCACATGTCCGTTTTTAAGAAGCGCTTAAAATTCGCACCTGCAAAAGATAGGACATGTAAGTACAAATGCACTTGGTCACGCAATTTTTTCTACACACGATGTGTGGGTTTTTTTTCCCCGCGTCTATAATGTGTGAAAAACTCGCTCGTCTGACTGGGTCCTTAGACATGATCTTTTCACGCGCCCATTCTGCGCTTAAATCATGCTCGTGTGAACAAAGCCTAATGGTCCTTTTACACAGGCCGATTATCAGGCCTTAGCATTCCCCTGAATGCTCATTGACCTGAAAATTGAGCCATGTAAAGAAAAATGATCAGCCAGCAAATGAGTGAATGATCGTTTGTCATCTGTGAGGTTCATTTTACGCAAGCATAAAAATGCCAGCCTTAGGGTGAATACCCACTTGCGTTTTTCTCGCGCTTTTTTCACGTGATATCGCTGCGTTTTTTTAACGCGATTGTCAATGGGACTTTCAAATGTTAAAAACGCATCGCACAAAAATTGCAAAGCAGCAACTTGCAATGCGTTTTCAACATTAGAAAGTTCCATTGACAATTGCATGAAAGAAAAGCGCAAGAAAAACGCAAGTGTGCAGAAGCCCTTACAACTCATGTGAACAGGGAGATGTACAGATGGCCTATGGGGATGAACGATTGCATTAGCGATTGTTGATCCACATAACCCGATTCTCAGCCTTCAAAAAAATAAAAATAAAAACATTAAAGAGCGCAGATCGACATACATGTTGATCAGCGTTCATTTAATTCAGCCGAGATCCCAATGCAAAATATTCGAACAATGACAGAAAGGTAAAAACATTCTTTTTTGGAGAATAATCTGTAGTTAGTAGCTATATCAACAGGAAAAAATTGAAAAGCTGATTTATTATTTTTTTAAAGTACTTCCCACACATAATCATACTAATTGTTATAATACAGTTACTTTGCTATAATAACTACTTATTTTTCAAGCATTTTAATACTGGCTGCAATGTACTTAAATTCACAGCCATTTTCATCTTTAATTATTTTCATGTATTCACACTACACATCTTTTAAGGCACAACAACCAAAGCACTGAAGGAAAAATAATTTAGTCTTCTATAATCCTATATAGTACAAAAAAGAGTATTAACATCTCAGCTGGATATACACTGTGGTAAAACTCAGAAATCGGTCTTGTCATGTTTAATATTTAATACATAAAAATTCATGTTACAAGAATAAAATTATCATATTCATACCGCCTACCCATGTCTATTTACTACTACATCCAGAAAAAGAGAGACCAAAAAACAGGCAAAAACAGCCCTCACTTATGTATCAATCACTTAACAATACATGCTAGAGGAGTAAAATTGGAAAACTAAGCAAAAAAATAATGTGCTTAAAAATGTGCTGAAGAGTAAAAATTAGCAAAAATGTTAACGAGCAAAAGGAAGTTTCTCCAGCCCTTTAATTCTGATGATTCTTTGAAAATCATGGCATTGCGCAAATAATTCAAATTTTATAAACTTGATTAATATTATTGTTCAACAGAAACACGGTTTGAAAACTCACACGTAAATATTATTAAGAATTGTAATGTTTGCCTTCTGAATGCTGATCAATGCAAAACAATTAGTGAAATCTAGAGTTGAGATTTTTAAAGCTGCCTGGTAGAGATGAGCAAGCACGCTCGAATAAGGCAGTTACTCGAGCGAGCATCGCTCTTCTCGAGTAACTGCATTCTCATCCGAGCAGGCTCGTGGAGGCGATGGGGGGGAGGGGAGAGTGAGAGAGATCTCTCTCTCTCCTCCCCCGCTACCCCACGCATCCCCCACCGCCCCCCGCTCAACCCCGCCGCCCCCCTGAGCCTGCTCAGATGAGAATGCAGTTACTCGAGGAGAGCGCTGCTCACTCGAGTAACTGCCTTATCCGAGCATACTCACTCATCTCTACTGCCTGGTAAAGAATATTTCTGAAGAGTGACTAAGACAAGAGTTGTAACTCATTGAGTTTACACACATGCCAAATGCCATGATCTTTCTGCTGTGTGGCCAGTTACTGCTTGGCAAAAATGCATGTGTTTTTTCTGCGAATTGTCATAGTTTTTTGACAAGGTATTTGCCACCAGTGCTTTCATCTTGTTTTTCCCGCAGAAGCCGTGTGGGCAAAAAAGCATTGTTAAAAATATGGCATTTAAAAATAAATACACAAGGGTTTGCCAAACAGTATTGGCTGTACATCAAAAATAAAGTGCTGCTTGGCTTGTGTGAAACAAACCTAAGGGCACGCCAAACAATTGTGTTTTTTGCACATTAATCAGAACCATTGGTTTCTGATGAAGTGTTCACATGTCCGTTTTTTAAGAGGTGCAAAATACTCGCACCTGCAAGAGATAGGACATGCAAGCATAAATTCACCCGTTCACGCTATTTGTCTACACGTGCTGTGTAGAGATGAGCGAGCACCAAAGTGCTCGGGTGCTCGTTACTCGGGACGAAATTATCGCGATGCTCGAGGGTTCGTTTCGAGTAACAAACCCCATTGAAGTCAATGGGCGACTCGAGCATTTTTGTATATCGCCGATACTCGCTAAGGTTTCCATTTGTGAAAATCGGGGCAATTCAAGAAAGTTACGGGAACGACACAGCAATGGATAGGGCAGGCGAGGGGCTACATGTTGGGCTGCATCTCAAGTTCCCAGGTCCCACTATCAAGCCACAATAGCGGCAAGAGTGCCCCCCCCAACAACTTTTACTTCTGAAAAGCCCTCATTAGCAATGCATACCTTAGCTAAGCACCACACTACCTCCAACAAAGCACAATCACTGCCTGCATGACACTCCGCTGCCACTTCTCCTGGGTTACATGCTCCCCAACCCCCCCCCTCCCCCCCGCACGACCCAGTGTCCACAGCGCACACCAAACTGTCCCGGCGCAGCCTTCAGCTGCCCTCATGCCACGCCACACTCATGTCTATTTATAAGTGCATCCGCCATGAGGAGGAACCACAGGCACACACTGCAGAGGGTTGGCACGGCTAGGCAGCGACCCTCTTTAAAAGGGGCGGGGCGATAGCCCACAATGCTGTGCAGAAGCAATGAGAAATATAATCCTGTGCCACCGCCATCAGGAGCTGCACACGTGGGCATAGCAATGGGGAACCTATGTGCCACACACTATTCATTCTGTCAAGGTGTCTGCATGCCCCAGTCAGACCACGGTTTTTTATAAATAGTCACAGGCAGGTACAACTCCGCAATGGGAATTCCGTGTGGACCCACGGCATGGGTGGCTCCCTGGAACCCACCGGCGGTACATAAATATATCCCATTGCAGTGCCCAACACAGCTGATGTAACGTCAGCTTTTATGCAGGTGGGCAAAAAATTAATTGGATTACACTGTAGGCGAGGGCCCCAAAAAATTGGTGTACCAACAGTACTAATGTACCTCAGAAAAATTGCCCATGCCCAACCAAGAGGGCAGGTGAAACCCATTAATTGCTTTGGTTAATGTGGCTTAATTTGTAACTAGGCCTGGAGGCAGCCCAGTTAAAATAAAAATTGGTTCAGGTGAAAGTTTCAATGCTTTAATGAGCATTGAAACGTATAAAAATTGTTTACAAAAATTATATGACTGAGCCTTGTGGGCCTAAGAAAAATTGCCTGTTCGGCGTGATTACGTCAGGTTTCAGGAGGAGGAGCAGGAGGAGGAGGATGAATATTATACACAGATTGATGAAGCTAAAAGGTCCACGTTTTTGATGGTGATAGAGAACAATGCTTCCATCCGCAGGTGCAGCCTACGTATTGTTTAGGTATCGCTGCTGTCCGCTGGTGGAGAAGAGAAGTCTGGTGAAATCCAGGCTTTGTTCAGCTTGATGAGTGTAAGCCTGTCGGCACTGTCAGTTGACAGGCGGGTACGCTTATCTGTGATGATTCCCCCAGCCGCACTAAACACCCTCTCTAACAAGACGCTAGCTGCAGGACAAGCAAGCACCTCCAGGGCATACAGCGCGAGTTCAGGCCACGTGTCCAGCTTCGACACCCAGTAGTTGTAGGGGGCAGAGGCGTCACGGAGGACGGTCGTGTGATCGGCTATGTACTCCCTCACCATCCTATTACAGTGCTCCCGCCGACTCAGCCTTGACTGGGGAGCGGTGACACAGTCTTGCTGGGGAGCCAGAAAGCTGTCAAAGGCCTTAGAGAGTGTTCCCCTGCCTGTGCTGTACATGCTGCCTGATCTCTGCGCCTCCCCTGCTACCTGGCCCTCGGAACTGCGCCTTCGGCCACTAGCGCTGTCGGATGGGAATTTTACCATCAGTTTGTCCGCCAGGGTCCTGTGGTATAGCATCACTCTCGAACCCCTTTCCTCTTCGGGTATGAGAGTGGAAAGGTTCTCCTTATACCGTGGGTCGAGCAGTGTGTACACCCAGTAATCCGTAGTGGCCAGAATGCGTGTAACGTGAGGGTCACGAGAAAGGCATCCTAACATGAAGTCAGCCATGTATGCCAGGGTACCTGTACGCAACACATGGCTGTCCTCACTAGGAAGATCACTTTCAGGATCCTCCTCCTCAGGCCATACACTCTGAAAGGATGACAGGCAAGCAGCATGGGTACCCTCAGCAGTGGGCCAAGCTTTCTCTTCCCCCTCCTCCTCATCCTCCTCATGCTCCTCCTCCTCCTCCTCAACGCGCTGAGATATAGACAGGAGGGTGCTCTGACTATCCAGCGACATACTGTCTTCCCCCGGCTCTGTCTCCGAGCGCAAAGCGTCTGCCTTTATGCTTTGCAGGGAACTTCTCAAGAGGCATAGCAGAGGAATGGAGACGCTAATGATTGCAGCATCCCCGCTCACCATCTGGGTAGACTCCTCAAAGTTTCCAAGGACCTGGCAGATGTCTGCCAACCAGGCCCACTCTTCTGTAAAGAATTGAGGAGGCTGACTCCCACTGCGCCGCCCATGTTGGAGTTGGTATTCCACTATAGCTCTACGCTGCTCATAGAGCCTGGCCAACATGTGGAGCGTAGAGTTCCACCGTGTGGGCACATCGCACAGCAGTCGGTGCACTGGCAGATTAAACCGATGTTGCAGGGTGCGCAGGGTGGCAGCGTCCGTGTGGGACTTGCGGAAATGTGCGCAGAGCCGGCACACCTTTCTGAGCAGGTCTGACAAGCGTGGGTAGCTTTTCAGAAAGCGCTGAACCACCAAATTAAAGACGTGGGCCAGGCATGGCACGTGCGTGAGGCTGCCGAGCTGCAGAGCCGCCACCAGGTTACGGCCGTTGTCACGCACGACCATGCCCGGTTGGAGGCTCAGCGGCGCAAGCCAGCGGTCGGTCTGCTCTGTCAGACCCTGCAGCAGTTCGTGGGCCGTGTGCCTCTTATCTCCTAAGCTGAGTAGTTTCAGCACGGCCTGCTGACGCTTGCCCACCGCTGTGCTGCCACGCCGCGCGACACCGACTGCTGCCGACGTGCTGCTGCTGACACATCTTGATTGCGAGACAGAGGTTGCGTAGGAGGAGGAGGAGGGTGGTTTAGTGGAGGAAGCATACACCGCCGCAGATACCACCACCGAGCTGGGGCCCGCAATTCTGGGGGTGGGTAGGACGTGAGCGGTCACAGGCTCTGACTCTGTCCCAGCCTCCACTAAATTCACCCAATGTGCCGTCAGGGAGATATAGTGGCCCTGCCTGCCTGTGCTTGTCCACGTGTCCGTTGTTAAGTGGACCTTGGCAGTAACCGCGTTGGTGAGGGCGCGCACAATGTTGCGGGAGACGTGGTCGTGCAGGGCTGGGACGGCACATCGGGAAAAGTAGTGGCGACTGGGAACTGAGTAGCGCGGGGCCGCCGCCGCCATCATACCTTTGAAAGCCTCCGTTTCCACAACCCTATACGGCAGCATCTCCAGGCTGATCAATTTGGCAATGTGCACGTTTAACGCTTGAGCGTGCGGGTGCGTGGCGGCGTACTTGCGCTTGCGCTCCAACACTTGCACTAGCGACGGCTGGACAGTGCTCTGAGAGACATTGGTGGATGGGGCCGAGCACAGCGGAGGTGAGGGTGTGGGTGCAGGCCAGGAGACGGTAGTGCCTGTGTCCTGAGAGGGGGGTTGGATCTCAGTGGCAGGTTGGGGCACAGGGGGAGAGGCAGCGGTGCTAACCGGAGGCGGTGAACGGCCTTCGTCCCACCTTGTGGGGTGCTTGGCCATCATATGTCTGCGCATGCTGGTGGTGGTGAGGCTGGTGGTGGTGGCTCCCCGGCTGATCTTGGCGCGACAAAGGTTGCACACCACTGTTCGTCGGTCGTCTGCACTCTCAGTGAAAAACTGCCAGACCTTTGAGCACCTCGGCCTCTGCAGGGTGGCATGGCACGAGGGGGCGCTTTGGGAAACAGTTGGTGGATTATTCGGTCTGGCCCTGCCTCTACCCCTGGCCACCGCACTGCCTCTTCCAACCTGCCCTGCTGCTGCCCTTGCCTCCCCCTCTGAAGACCTGTCCTCAGTAGGCGTAGCAAACCAGGTGGGGTCAGTCACCTCATCGTCCTGCTGCTCTTCCTCCGAATCCTCTGTGCGCTCCTCCCTCGGACTTAATGCCCTTACTACTACCTCACTGATAGACAACTGTGTCTCATCGTCATCGTCCTCCTCACCCACTGAAAGGTCTTGAGACATTTGCCGGAAGTCCCCAGCCTCATCCCCCAGACCCCGGGAACTTTCCAAAGGTTGGGCATCGGTCACGACAAACTCCTCCAGTGGGAGAGGATTCGGAACCCTTGCTGCCCATTCTGGGCAGGGGCCCGGGAACAGTTCCTGGGAGTCTGCCTGCTCCTCAGAATGTGTCATTGTAATGGAGTGAGGAGGCTGGGAGGAAGGAGGAGCAGCAGCCAGAGGATTCAGAGTTGCAGCAGTGGACGGCGCAGAACTCTGGGTGTTCGATAGATTGCTGGATGCACTTTCTGCCATCCACGACAGGACCTGCTCACACTGCTCATTTTC
Organism: Eleutherodactylus coqui; assembly: GCF_035609145.1. Classification (NCBI taxonomy): domain Eukaryota; kingdom Metazoa; phylum Chordata; class Amphibia; order Anura; family Eleutherodactylidae; genus Eleutherodactylus; species Eleutherodactylus coqui. Next base: position 422,513,989 of record NC_089837.1, on the reverse strand, counting down.
TAATAAAGGTCTACCGCGTGGACCCATTAATTGTGAGATGAATGTGGGGACGCTAGAAACGTGCCTCTCTCCTAATCCCGCAGCAGTCGGCTGTGATACACCTGGATCAGGAGCTCGGCCTGTGCCCACACCCTGACTTGGGCCTCCGCGTCCTCACTCGCCTCCACGTCCTCTAGGCCTACCCCTACCCCTCAGCATGGTGTATTACCAGTAGTGGAGAAACAGAACGCTGTAATTAAATGTGCCGCTTATTGGCCTGTGGTTGGAGGCTGACTTCGCTTACGGAACGCCAGGAAATAATTTTGCGCAAGCCTGCTGTAACACTTAGCTGGCTGCATATGAGTTAGGAGGACAACTACACCCAGCACAGACCCAGTACACTGAGGACAGTCACAGGCAGCCCAAATAGATTTTTTTTCCCAAATGTTTTTGGAAAGGCCCACTGCCTATATTCAATAAATATATGTCTTCTGTCCCTGCCTCACCACCACTACTGGCCCTGGAGTATGTAAAATAACTGCAGACTGTTGCACTGTGGACAGGAATACAGCGGTGATGTAACAGCCAACACAGAGCCAGGAAATAATTTTGCGCAAGCCTGCTGTAACACTTTGCTGGCAGCATATGAATTAGGAGGACAACTACACCCAGCACAGACCCAGTACACTGAGGACAGTCACAGGCAGCCCAAATAGATTTTTTTTCCCAAATGTTTTTGGAAAGCCCCACTGCCTATTCTCAATAAATATATGTCTTCTGTCCCTGCCTCACCGCTACTGGCCCTGGAGTATGTAAAATAACTGCAGACTGTTGCACTGTGGACAGGAATACAGCGGTGATGTAACAGCCAACACAGAGCCAGGAAATAATTTTGCGCAAGCCTGCTGTAACACTTAGCTGGCTGCATATGAGTTAGGAGGACAACTACACCCAGCACAGACCCAGTACACTGAGGACAGTCACAGGCAGCCCAAATAGATTTTTTTTCCCAAATGTTTTTGGAAAGGCCCACTGCCTATATTCAATAAATATATGTCTTCTGTCCCTGCCTCACCACCACTACTGGCCCTGGAGTATGTAAAATAACTGCAGACTGTTGCACTGTGGACAGGAATACAGCGGTGATGTAACAGCCAACACAGAGCCAGGAAATAATTTTGCGCAAGCCTGCTGTAACACTTTGCTGGCAGCATATGAATTAGGAGGACAACTACACCCAGCACAGACCCAGTACACTGAGGACAGTCACAGGCAGCCCAAATAGATTTTTTTTCCCAAATGTTTTTGGAAAGCCCCACTGCCTATTCTCAATAAATATATGTCTTCTGTCCCTGCCTCACCGCTACTGGCCCTGGAGTATGTAAAATAACTGCAGACTGTTGCACTGTGGACAGGAATACAGCGGTGATGTAACAGCCAACACAGAGCCAGGAAATAATTTTGCGCAAGCCTGCTGTAACACTTAGCTGGCTGCATATGAGTTAGGAGGACAACTACACCCAGCACAGACCCAGTACACTGAGGACAGTCACAGGCAGCCCAAATAGATTTTTTTTCCCAAATGTTTTTGGAAAGGCCCACTGCCTATATTCAATAAATATATGTCTTCTGTCCCTGCCTCACCACCACTACTGGCCCTGGAGTATGTATAATTACTGCAGGGCGCAATGCTCTGCACGGCCGATATGCAAAAAAAAATGTGCAACACTGCAAAAAGCAGCCTCCACACTACTGCACACGGTTAGATGTGGCCCTAAGAAGGACCGTTGGGGTTCTTGAAGCCTAAAATACTCCTAACACTCTCCCTATAGCAGCTCCGGCACCAACAGCACTTTCCCTCCTCTATGTCAGAATAAATCTGTGGCGGGCCGCGGGAGGGGCCGATTTTTATACTCGGGTGACACCTGATCTCGCCAGCCACTCACTGCAGGGGGGTGGTATAGGGCTTGAACGTCGCAGGGGGAAGTTGTAATGCCTTCCCTGTCTTTCTATTGGCCAGAAAAGCACGCTAACGTCTCAGAGATGAAAGTGAAAGTAACTCGAACATCGCGTGGTACTCGTCTCGAGTAACGAGCATCTCGAACACGCTAATACTCGAACGAGTATCAAGCTCGGATGAGTACGTTCGCTCATCTCTAGTGCTGTGCGTTTTTTTTTTTTGTGCGCCTATTTAGGCGCTCAAAACACGCTCGTCTGATCGAGGCCTAAGATTGCGTTCACACGTCATAGGAACTCTGCGGGTTTGTTGCACAATTCCTGCAGCATATCTGCAGTTTAGAGTTACAGTTCAGTTCTAGTAGAAAATCCACAGGTTTTTCTTTACATGTGAACAGGATTTGCTTTCATACCATTGACTTTAATACTAAACTTTTCCATTGCAGATTTTATACAGCAGAATATCTGCAACACTTCCACAACATGTGAACATATTAGAGTTGAGCAAACACGCTTGTTCGAGTATTAGCATACTCGATCGTGCTCGTTACTCGAGCGCATACCACGCCGAGTTCGACCCCTCCCCGCATTACCACTTCCTGCTGTGACGAGAGAGAAAGAGAGAAAAAAAAAAGCTCGGCACCCGGCGGATCCAATTCAAAAATGCTTGAGTCCCCCAGTGACCTCAATGGGGTTCATTACTCAAATAGAGCTCTCGAATATTACGAAAAGCTTAAGTCGAATAACGAGCACCCGAGCATTTTGGTACTCGCTCATCTCTAGAACATACCTTAAGGGTGTTTTCACATGGGCTGGAATTATTCCACATTCCGCACACAAATCCGCAGCTTATTTTAGAATTTTGATGTGGAATTGCAGTCTGATTTAGGCTTTTTTTTTAAATTCTGCATCAAAGTACGCGGGAAGACCTTTAGATTTCGGTGTGGAATCTAAGCTTGGAATGCCAAATAAGTCCACCCGTTTAAAAGCACACTTAGGTTGCCTTCACATAGGCAGGATATGCTGCGGAATGTCTGCTAGTAGAATCACTGTCGAGATTCCACAGCATTCACAATACAAGACATATGGAGGGGATTTATAAAATGTAAAAGCCCGATATTGTGCTTGTCAACGTGCTTTTTGCTAGCGGATATGAGGCATTTTTCACCCAAAAGCACCTCCTATCACCTGTGTGATATTGCAATTCTCTGGCACTTGCTTTACACGCGTCAGAGGATCAGCTAGTGTTTCCTATTGATATCAATAGGAAACGTTGCACAGCATGCAATGTATTTAACTGTTCCATTGAAAACAATCAATATTTTTGGGATTTTTTTCGCGATCTCACAATGCACAAAATTCACGCGAAATTCATGCTCATATGAATACAGCCCCTGTGAATTCACAAATTATTCAAATTTATTACCTGGTATGATTTTTAAAATGATGTTATTTTAAAATGGGTTAAAATGAATATTACAAAACAGTAGTGTTTTAGCCAGTTCTACATGAATTACAATTAATTAAGAATCCAATTCAAAAATTAGCAATGCTTCTTGTATTTGCAAGCCTCTTAAAAAGCCTGGAATGAAATTAAGCAGTTTATTGTGTTTTTGTAATTTAACCCCGTGTTAATATTGTCTATAAGAAAAAATAAAGGCGCAGATAATAATCTGTACAAATTAATTATTCATAAACAGATAATAAAGATAAATGTGTATACATAAACAGGGAGCAAGAGAGAAAATAATAAGAAAAGGAGAAACAATTATTTAATTTTAATTTGAACTGAAAGTATATAAAACTATATAAAACAAACAAATCAAAAGAAAGCGGAAAACCTTAACATTTGTAGGTCAAAGTTTACAAAGAGTGAATTAGATAGGTGTAAATTAGATAGTTTTTTGATATTCTATGTTTTTAAGGCTTGATGCATTTTTTTGCCCCATGCAATTGCTAGTGCTACGTAGTACCTGATTTTTGTTATCATACAAAGCTAAATAACAGAGTCTTAAAATGCCTAGGTAATACTGCCATATCGAATATAGTTGGGCAGGATAGTTGAGGAGCTGTTGTCCTATTTTCTGTCTTTTTTATCGGTTTAATTATCATTTATATAATTTATATTAATATTTTAGATGGCCAGATTAACCATTTTAAAACATAAAGTAGTTGTAAATCATGACTGCCATCACAAGAAGCTTATTCCAAATTTTAGTAAAAATATTTTACCAGAAATATCATGAATGCCTTGCCTGCTAAGGTACTGTGGAAAACTGATACATCAAAAGGGCCAAGGCATCAGTTTTCCAGATCTAAAAGTTAATCTTTTTTAATCTTCTCCATGAAAAATATCAGCAGTGTTTTAGCCATTATTGGTGTGTCAAGCAAAATAATGTGGACAATAAGACAGATATAATATTGACCTGAATCACAGGCGATGTATATTATGCATTTATAACCCTACCCCTATGACCACCTCTAAGGTCATATCCCCATCACCATAAAAAACATACACACATGATGCTCCACCGGATGCACAACTGAGTAATTTCATGATATTTGTGTTTGGAACAATGATATCTCACACCATATCGGCAATGATGCAAATTACTATGAACAGGCACAATGTACTGGTTTGCAAAAGTATTCCAGTAATTAGTAAATAAAAAATTAAACTGTAAAAAAAAGCAAAAAGTTTGAAAACAAAGTTACATAATAAATTTAGCAGCCAGCAAAATTAAGCTAATTAAATGTTATTGTATATACATCCAGAAATGGTACTTATTGCAAGTACATATCCTCCAAAGATGTCCCAACGTAGCTGTGTAGAATATGATTTCAGTATGAATGATGGAAAATTAAAAATTGAGTGTAGTTCTGGCACTCAAGGCCAACTTTAGTTTGCTCCTAAAAAGGTTAAAATCAACATATCAAAGCGGCAGTAATTAATTTCAATAATTTAAAATTTCAAGCTGTGAAAAAGTGTAAATTGTTTAAAGCGATTATCCTGTGATATTTCTGGTTAAATGTAGCCCAGAATTATAACTATTTTTTTGTATTTACACTTATTAAAAATTATTTCTATCCTTAGATATTCATTCCAGAAATAGTGTTAGAATAGTATAACCTGCTGTTTATATTCTGTGTCCACCTCAGTAATTGTTTCAAGGTGGTCACACATAATTAGTCTTGTTTCTCTCTCTGCTCCATTAGGTATGTGGAGGGATGCCTGGTGGGATGAGCGGCTGCTTCTGAAGTCGTTGCACCTTCTCTGATATCAGAAGAGATGCTGAGCAATTGCTAAAAGACAGCATTACTGAAGAGAAGCAAGACTGAACAGATGTGACCACCTTGGAATATTCACTGTAGTGGATCAGATATAGAAAGGCTCTTCAATAGAAAGAGCAGGTGGTGCCATTTTAACATTAGTCCGTGAAAATCTGGGGGTACAAAACTATTTATAACTATGGGCTAGATTCAACTAGAAACAATATTTTTCACGGGACAACAACTCCTTTAATGTTCCAGTCCTGATTTTGGACTAACAAATGCTGAAGGAAAATACTGATCCGTATACTGCCATGTGAAACTACTTGTGTTGTAAGACTAGGCCGTATATTAAAACTTCACCTAGCCTTTTCAGATCTATCCAGAGCAGAACTCTATCCATTCTCATTGATGACCGAAGGGAAGGAGTGACAAAAGCACTAAAAACATTAGAGATTAACAGACGCATTAGTCCTATTTACGAATCAACTATTTACTATTGGATTGTACAGTAGCTTCACTCATAACACATGATCTGAAACACCTCGTGAATCAAATCTTCCAGACTGAATTTCACATTTAGTTTTGGGGACACTTTAAATGCTTAGATTGGGTTTATTAAATATTATGCAAAACTTTGCTAGAATGCGGCATAGTTTTATGGTTTGTTATGTGTTTCAATTTAACTTTATTTCTAAAATTTGGCAAATCAACTGAAGAAAACTAACTGGCGACAGAAAAAATGATTTCTGTCTCTGGAGTAAAAACACATTGGCATACGGTGTAACATACTTTGTTCTCAACTCAAAGGCTTATTTCTCTTGCAATGAAAGCAGCAAAATGGACTTTTTTTGGCTTTGAGGGTTACAAGGGACCACTGGTTTTCAGGAATGAAATCCAGTATTTAATCTGTACCTCTGTTGGATGCAAGACAGGCAACGCAACATGACAAAACCAAATGAAAGTTTCCAGCAGGGTACTTGATTAGACTGAGCTAACATGATTTAATGACAGTTCTCTAGTTATTTGAATGATAAAAATGTGTCAAACTAGCATAGTGTTATTTTCTTTTACAAAACCGAAGGTAGCATTTCCAAACTGTGCATATTCACTTGTTAAAATAAGTTTTTATGTAGAGTTTTCTTTAGCATACATAGATTAAAAAAGACATAAAGGGAGACTGTTTTAATTCTATGTCCATGGAAGCCTCATTGAAAATCTTTAGGACCATTAACTCTTTCACAGAATAGACAGCTTTAAAATACCAAAATTTTAATAAAAATTCTTAAAACTAAGGGCTGACAAAGACAGACTCACATAGAATAAACTGGTGGGGGAAACCCTGTCATGATAGAAGACTGAAAAATAGAGCAGTCTTTATGGATTTACCACACCACCAAATAACCTCTTAATAGACAAAGATCTTTTGGGCTTGTACCAAGAATTCTCAATGTGTTTGCTGGAGTGGCAACCAACATAGAGTATTTCGAAAGAACCAAGGAGGAGCCACCCAGTCAGTGTTCTAAAGTGACTCCTTCAACATATGGGGGAGCTCACTCTCCTTCGGGGTCTTGGAGCACTTCGGTCGCATACTTATAGATGAGACCCAACAGTGATCCTTAATCACGGTACAGAAGAAATAAATACTGTAAAAAATAAATCTCAGCCCAGAGGGTGACCTAAGAGGATGAAATACAAGGCCGCCACAGGGACTAGTGTAGTAACGAAGCCCAACAGATTATATAAAGATTCTGTGTTTCATATTGTATATATCATATTGAGTAATGAGAAATTCTCATGAGTACCCTTTGCAGGAAATGACAAAAAGTCACAATTTTGAATGGTTCTAAAAATTACAGTACTAAACAGTTGGACGTGTTTCCCTGACAATGATACTATTTTAGTAAATAGTTGAAAAAAACTTTTTTCGTGTTTTTTGTTTATTGAACCTTTAGAAATCTTGTAGCTGAGTTAAATTTCTCAAGAACTAAAGGGCCCACAGTTGTCCTCTCCCTAGTCTAGCATCTGTTATTTGTTCATCATTCTTGTTTGATAGTGCCGCGGATGTAATAGCAGAAACAGCAGATCTGATAAATCTATCTGTTGCCTCCTACAATGTCTCTTTATTGCCTTGTTGGATCCTTGGTAAATCACCAATGTTAACACCAGGGATGTACTACCGTGGATATAGAAGCAGAGACAGCAGATCCTATAATACTATTTGCTGCCACCTATAATGTCTCTCTATTGCCTTGTATAATCACGATAAAGTCATTTCAGCTAAATCTCCCTAGTGGCTACTCCAGGTCTTATTCCCCAGACATAGTTGTCAGATCTCACTAATACCATCTCAGAGATTGGCTTGTCAAGAATAGAAATAGTCTAACTTCCCAAGGTCCCATTAGACTGACAGCTAGCTCTAGTCCAATCAAAGTTGGTTAAATGAGAGTTACCCTGTCTCAGTTCATTGCTCAGCTCAATTTGAATAACAAAATCAAAGAAAGTAATAAAAAAAAGATGTAGAGCCTGTGACCTTGATACAATCAATTAAAATTTTGGTATTTTAAAGGTGTCTATTCTGTGAATAGTGTACAGTTTTATGTCACTATTTAAAAGTGAAATAGGCCTAAAATTGGATGAGGAGGATGTACTCTTGCCTTGTTTGGGAATTGTCACAATGGTGGCCTGTAGCATTTGACAGGGCAAAGCACCCTCCTTCATGGCCGCACTGAAGGTTCCAATCATATACAAAGATTTGGTAGTATTTGTTGGAATATCCATCCGTACTTGGTGCTTTTTCTTTTTTAGATTGCTGGATGATTTTTAAAGTATTAATTTTTATAAACTGTCAAATGGAAAAAAATAGTTAAAGATTTGTTTCTTTTTTGACCAAAGATGGTCAAGATGGAAACACCACTGATTACAAAGTGGCCAGATAGCTAAGATAATGTAAACAGCCAAGCTCAACTTAGCTGCAATGTTTCAATAACATAGAATACAATGGAAGTTGTGCAAATGGTGTAGTACAGATAGTTACTCTGTACCTGCAGCTCCTCAGTTACGGAAACAACGTAGCTCACTGTACTATACTGTTTCTATAACTCCCATTTACATCTATGAGAGTTGCTGCAACAGCATAGTGCAGGGTGCTCAGCTATTTCCACCATCTTGACCACCCCACCGTTCAAGATGACCGGGAGTGGTAGAGGACTCACGATAGGTGAGAGTCTCAGATGTATGACCTGCATCTCTCAGACTTTTATAGTATATCCCGTGGGAATGACATAAAAGTCTCAGATGGGAAAAACTCAAGAGCATACAAGGTTGCACCAGCAGCACAGAGGTAATCCCACTTCAGGGTCAGGCTGGTAAATGCAACGCCAGGCAGGAGTCCAAACCAGGAGGGCTCCAAATAATAGTCCAGCAAAAGAAGTGACTGGCAGCATAAGCAGATGTAAATAACAAGAAGACTTTTTATTGCCCCATCACAATAACAGCGACGTTTCGGCCATTATGGCCTTCCTCAAGCTTATACAGAAAAGTACAAATTCATACTATTTATAAAACAGCATCACCTACAATTAACTAATGACAGTACTGGACACACTTAATAGCATGTGTAGATCCCGCGCCACTGATTGCCTCGCCATTGACACGTTCCATCTCTGCTCCGTGCCTGCGTCCACTGAAACAAAAACTCAGCTGTGTATGTTAGGATGCAGCCGCGCATGCGTGGGAGTGTCAGGATCGCGAGAGTATGGCACCATAAGGGACTAAATCCACATCATACAGCGCATGTGTGGGAATGTCGGAATCGCGAGAGTACAGCATGACAGGGGACTATATCCACATCATATATGCCATACAGCGCATGTGCAGAAGTCCAGAAACCTCGGACTTCAATGCATTGCCGCGTCATGTTGGCGCATGTGTACCAAAACTACATCCGCCGCAAGTCTCAGCTCCTGAACTACATCATCCGAACATCGCTACTCGGTACCACCCAGCTGTGCCAAAAATAAACATATGTGTTTTATATTGTTCGTTACTAGAGATGAGCGAGCATACTCGTCCGAGCTTGATGCTCATTCGAGTATTAGGGTGCTCAAGATGCTCGTTACTCGAGACGAGCACCACGCGGTACTCGTCTCGATTAAACGAGCACTGACCATTGAATTCAATGGAGCCGGCAATACAGCTTTTATTGTACGTGGAGACAAACGGTAACCTATTGGAATCCCTTGTCCTAAATTTGGGAATTAGGAGATCCCGTTGGGATTAGGCTCTAGCTTTTTCTCGCAGCCTCTCTGATGGGAAAAACTCTTGAACAGAAAAAAATGTGATAGAAAGATTTGCACCTCTACAATGTTTAGAAACTACTCTTAGTTTTAGCTCACAAGTACTGTTGCAAAATACTCACCAAAGGGCTGCTTTCAGAGGAGCATATCTTTTAGGATGTATTTGCTTGGTTTATAGGGTCAAGCATGTAATTATTTTACCAGAAAAAATACCTTACTAAGGGCAGATTTAGACGAGCGTGGTTTTGTTCCCTTATACTGCTGTGATAATCAAAACCACTGTTTTCTAAGGGATTTCAGTGGTTTAATTTTCACCACCTCTTTTCCCACCAGTGATTTGTCAGGGGATGATGGCAAGGAAAAAACAGGACCTGCCCTATCTTATCCGCATGTTGTGAATACGACGTGTGGGAAAGATCGGGCAGCCCCCGTCTTCTCGCCTCTTTTTTCAAACTCCTGCTCTCTAGTGCAGATTTTGAACTGCTGGGAAAGGGGAAGGGATTACCCTCCTTCAGACGCGACTGCGCTCTGTCCCTGTGAGCATAGTTGTGCCTACAGTAGTGTGAATAAGCCCTAAGGTTAAGGACACATAAAGCAGCTGTAATGTACCCAAAAGAATACGATGGCACGCAGATTTGTTGCAGATTGTCGATGGTTTGCAGGTAAAACCTCTGATATATCTGTGATGTACCTTGTTGCTGGATTGACACAACTAACATTCGTTACACCCGATACATTTTTTATTTTCTTTTAACAAAAAGAAAGTAAAATAAAGAAGTATAGCATGTTATTCTGTAGTACAGCTGACACGACTGTGCCCTATATTTAAAGCATAACACATTAATAGGAAACAACATGATAAAGTTCCCTCCATTGAACCAGATATAAAATTTTATAGCTTTGGATTTGATGGTCAGCAGTGGTCTACTCGGCTGCTTCAGCTCCAGCTGTTTTTACCTAGCATAAAATCACTAGTAAGAAATTACTGTGACACTGTGATAAGCCAACTAATGGCTAAAGTTGTTTTCACTTATTGTACATTTTCCAGATCACGGATGACTTTGCAGATAGCTGCATTATAAATTGATATCTGGTCTGTTAACAACTGAATGCCATTTGTCACCAGCAATAAAACATCATTGGATGAAAGGAGAATATTATATTACTATGCTATACTTGTGCTCCATTGTTTACATAAGCAGTAAGCAGAGATTGAGGATACAAAGCCATAAAAAATAACTTTATTACCCACAAACTTGCCCAAAGATTGTCCTCACATACCATTTTCATTTCTTTTTTTTCTACAGCATTAAACAAGGGAAATTTCTTCCCCTTCAATGTGTCGTTCATACTCTGCACCAGAGTGCAGAAGTTTGAGAAAGACCACGGGAAGATAGGTGCTGCCCGATCTTTACCACACAATGTATTCCCTACGTGCGGGGTAGATAGGACATGCCCTATCTTTTCTGCGCCAAAGTATTCACGACCAAGAAATCCCGATAGGGAAAACGAAACCACGTTCATGTGTTTTTGTCCTATAGGAACACAGACAGAAGACAGGGGTGGGAGGGGGCAGGGTTTGAGGAGACCCTCATCCAGCATTCCCCTCTACATCTCAACCTGTAGCTGTACCCGGGGCAAGTGCCCTGCCTGCCCTCTCTGCAGTACATGTGCCTCTGCCTTCATTTTGGGCATAGCTAGGTATGAAAATGCTGCCTCTGGTATACATTCTACCTAGAGTCACCCTGCGATGCTCTCCCCCATTGGGATGTCATTTTGACCAGTGATCAGGACTCCTTGACGACACCACAGCTTCCACCGTGGATAATTATTGCTTTCCAGGATCATTAGACGCACCGTGACCTTTCACAGGGTGCGGTACATTTGGGGTGAGTCCAATTGGATTTCCCTTTTTTCCCTACTCTGCCATTTCCTCCACCTTACATGAGAGCGCTAATCTCATATCTTTACTTAGGTATGAAAATGGTGTAGTCAATGGAGACACAAGAGCCAAGGTTGGTTTAGTGGAACTTATATTTCTAACACACTTACCATGTTCCAACATGGTACTTGGCTCTTCCTTAGGTTGGAAGCATCAGATGGCATCCTCCGTTTTCTCATTTTACAATGATGATTCTACTAAATATAAAAGCAATGCCAGAATCCCATAAAATAAGGGGCAGTAATAGGGCTGAAATGTTTTATGTAATATAACCATTCAGTATGCACTGCATAGAGCACAATTTGATGGTCTGCCTTTCATGTTTGGATTACCTCTTCATAGAGGTCAATGTAAATTGGCACAGTTGTGCAAGAGTAGACAACATTTCTACTGATATTTATGGGGAGAAAATATATTTTCAGCAAGTGTTTAAAAATATTGCTTAGACATTAAATTAATATTATTCTAGGCCTTCTTATCCTCATCATTTTATATATGAAGTCAGAAACTTGAATGTGACACTCGACAAACTAATGTAATTACTGTAATAAAGCCCTTTACTACAATATATTATACTGCTAGTATTATTATGAGTGCCAGTATTGTGTATCCCTACAATGTCAGACATACAGCATCATCTAAGAGATGACACATTTAATGCCTACTCTTTAGCTTTTTCTCCATGTGATTTGTGTTGCAGCCTTGACTTTATTCCAAATTCTATTCACTGATGACATCATCACAATGTCTCAGTTATTAATGCATTGACTTCTAGACTGTAGACTGTTTGAATATAAAAAGGTCCTTGAAATCAATTAGGGCTACAGTATTTAGTTAGTTCATTGCTTCGTTTAGAATCCACTTCACACATTTTCATTTTTTAATTTGCACTCTTTAGACTACAGACTAAAGGCTTAAACAGACAAACGTGTTTGTGCATTTTTTTGCACGTGTGAAAATCATGTCTGCAAAACGTGATAAGTAGAACTCATTGATTTCAATGGGTTTGTTCTCATGAGCGTGTTTCTCACAGACAATTCCAGTGCATGAGAAAATATAGGACCTGCCCTGTCTTTCTGTGTTTTACGCAGCAGACTGCCAAAAGGCCCATTTACAACCAAGAATAATCTTTCAAAGGACAGAAAGATTGAAATATTCAGCAATCTTTTTGCATAAAGTGTTAATTTCCAATAACACTTTATCATCTTGATTTGCATGTAAAAGGGCCTCCCTGAGCTGTTTGCAAAGCCCAGTGTGTGATTAATCCCAAGCCCAGCTGTGCACATAGATGCATTGTTCTGCTCGAGGCTGCAGGCAAAATCCAATGTTATCTGCCGACTCCCTGCAGAGATAACAGCCTGAGGTCTACTGAGAGATAAATGTGTTTGCTTTATCTCCAGTAGCTGAACAATGGATTTTAAGTTCACCTTAAAATCATCATTCAAACAGAAAGTGCATGATATCTGTGTTTACATGCAATGATTATCGCTCATTTTTGATTGTTTGAACAAATTTTGAGTGATAATCGTTACGTGTAAATGGGCCTATAGAAGTCTATGGCAGGTTAAAAAAAATCATGGGGGAGGGGGTGGCATTGCATAAAACGCAGGAAAAAGAAGTCAGCTGGCCCTTATTAGGCTTTAAGTAGCCATACTATTCCATAGAAAGGAAGTAATATGGAGTAACGTGCACGTGTGAACTAGCCTTGCGAGCACAAAAATTACAGTACTATGCACAGACACGCACACAGCAGCCCATGCACAAATACACTGCATTGCAGCAAGCATATTTGCACATACCTTCATCTGTCTAAACCCTAATTTAGATGGGACGACAATCGGTTAAATGGCTGCACGAGCGCTGATGTCACTTTTAAAGTTGTTAGCGCTTGTGCAGAGCGTTTAGATCACCTCTGGATCGCGGGCTTCTCGCTCAACACTTCATCTTCTATGTGAAGCGCTAAGTGGGGAGTGTTTACCCTCAGTGAGAAGCCCGCGGTCCAGCAATGATTTTTATGCTGCATGAATAGTAAATGATTTTTTTTTGCATTTACACTGGACAATTATCGCTCATTTTCGTTTGTTTGAACAGATTTTGAGCAATAATCGTCCCATGTAAATAGCCCTTAAAGGGGTTGTCCCGCGGCAGCAAGTGGGTCTATACACTTCTGTATGGCCATATTAATGCACTTTGTAATGTACATTGTGCATTAATTATGAGCCATACAGAAGTTATAAAAAGTTTTTCACTTACCTGCTCCGCTGCTGGCGTCCTCGTCTCCATGGTTGCCGTCTAATTTTCGCCGTCTAAAATGGTCGAATGGCCAAATTAGACGCGCTTGCGCAGTCCGGGTCTTCTGCTTTTCTGAATGGGGCTCCGTGTAGCTCCGTGTAGCTCCGCCCCGTCACGTGCCGATTCCAGCCAATCAGGAGGCTGGAATCGGCAATGGACCGCACAGAAGAGCTGCGGTCCACGGAGGAAGAAGATCCCGGCGGCCATCTTCACCGGTAAGTATAGAAGTCACCGGAGCGCGGGGATTCAGGTAAGCGCTGAGCGGTTTTTTTTTAAGTCCCTGCATCTGGGTTGTCTCGCGCCGAACGGGGGGGGGGGTTGAAAAAAAAAACAAAACCGTTTCGGCGCGGGACAACCCCTTTAAGTTCAGCTTCACACAGGCGTATTAGTGCATGCAAAAATTGTGCGAGTAATACGCAGAGAACAAACTCATTGATGTCAATGGGTTCATTTTCACCTTTCTCTTGCTTGCAAAATAAAACCTGCTTCATCTGTCTGTGCATTTGTGCCCTGAAGGTCCCTATAATAGTCTATGGAGGGTTCTGCAAATGGGCGAGCGATGCACAATGGGATGCGCAATTCTGTGAAGAAAGAACACATCTGGAATTCATTAGGCTAAATAGCCATTTAAATTGTGGCATGCTCGTCTGCCACACGCTAATAAACATGCCCTGCGTGCGCAAAAAGGTCAGTAAAACGTGCCGATATGCATGCAAAAAAGACCGGCTCATAGAGTAAAAACATTGCGCTGAGGAATGCACAAAAACACATACGCCATGTAAAGCTAACCTGAGGTATTTGTACGTGCATGGGGTTTAACCCCTTAGTGACCAGCCCATAGTATTTTTACATCTTAGCTAAAGGAACTTTAATCCCCAAGGACGTAAAGACATGTATCCTGCGAGGATTAAAGCCACGTGATTTATGGACGTGACAGCTCCATACTGTTGGTGCACAGAGGTAGCTGACAACATGGAGCTGTCATTGGGGGCCGCGGGGAGCCCCGTCCCCCTGGCAATGCGATCGGCGCATTAAAGTGCAAAAAAGTTTTTTAAAAGTTAAAGATTCAGCTGCCGCTGTGGATCGGATCCATGAGGGTAGCTGAGATTACTCATTCTGGTCCTCAGTGCTGTTCCGCAGTGATCTGGTGCTCCAGGACTTTATACCGGCTTTCTGCCCATGCGTGCCAGGTGGCATTATGTCAGCTGCATGTGCAGAAGGCCGGGAGCCTCCTGAAGGTAGCCAGGAGAAAGGAAATGTCAACGGGGACCCCGGGCCATGATCGCCATTATCCAATGGAAAATGAAAAAAAAAGTTAAAATTTCATCTCCCCTCATGGATTGGATCCATGAGCGGAGGTGAGAATACTCACCCCCGTCCTCCGTGATGTCCGCCGGAGAACAGAACCTGCTGTGGGCTTCTGCACATGCACCAACGTGGTGCGCATGCGCAGAAGGCCAGAGAGCCCAGCAAATTTAAAATTCCCCTGCACCTGGCTGTCAAACATAGCCGAGTGCGGGGAGATATCACCGGGGACCGCTGTATGCGGTTCCCAGTCACATGATCACCGCTATCTGCAGTATAACAGTAATCATGGAAAGCTAAAAAGTCTAAAAAAAAAGGTTTAAAAAGTTAAAGTTTCTTCTCCTCTTACAGATCGTATCCATGATGAAATTACATACCCAAGGTCCCTGGATTTGTCCCCCGAAGGGATCTTTATCCACGGATCTTACCTAGGCTTCGTTGCATATTTTAAGGATTGCCCGGGAAATTTAAAATCGTCTTACTGGAGGCCTCCGCATTTGAACGCCGACTCAATCCTCCTCCACGGACCTTCCCCGACTCCTGTGCATGTCCCCATCAGAAAAATGACGGACACATGTGCAGGAGCCGGGAGCCCAGGAAATTTCAAACCTCCTTGCTACTGGCCACCAACGGTCGCCGAGAGCCTGATACTGTGACCGGTGGCCTTGTTGAGCGGTCCCAGGTCATGTGATAAAAAGGGAGCGATCTAAAGCCCTAACCAGGCCTCCCTAATTGCCCCTGTCTTCGGACATACCACACAGTTTACAGTATTACTTTTATCTAAGATTTGGGGAACGTCAAAAAATGGGGGTGGGGGGATTATTTTTAGGGGGGCAATTGTTTTCTGCACAAGTGAGCAATGAGGCCTGGAATTTATTCAGTGGTGTCCTGAAATCCACTTCTAGGCCTAGTCATGTGTCCTAGAAGTAGATTAGGGCCACAATGTGTATGTTTCTGAACACAGGACAGGGTTATCCATTTTGGAGTGAAAGTCTTTATTCATTTGTGTGCTGTACAAAAAAAAACTGTTTGTAAAATGACACATTTGGCGAAGAAATAAAAATTGTAATTTTTTTCCTTCTGCTTTGCTTAGATTCATTCAAAAACTGTGGGGTCAAAATATGCAGTAAACCCCTAGATAAATGTTTTACGGCATCTAGTTTTCAAAATGGGGTCATTTATGGCCGCTCAATGGCTCTAGTGGGCGATGAGGCCTGGAATTTATTCAGTTGTAAACTGAATCCAATAGGTGTTCCCTGCATTGTAGACCTAGCCATGTGTCCTGTAAGTAGATTAGGGTCACAATGGGTATGTTTCTGACCACAGGACAAACGAGGGTATCTATTTTGGAGTGCATGTCTTCATTTATATGTGTGCTGTACAAAAAAAATGTTTTTAAATTGACAAAATTACCAAAAAAATGAAAATCGTCATTATTTCCTTCTGCTTTGCTTAGATTCATTCAAAAAGTGTGCAATCAAAATACACAGTACACCCCGAGATGAATTCATTAAGGAGTCTAGTTTCAAAATGTGGTCATTTGTCGGGGTTCTCCATCGTTTTGGCGGCTCAAGGGCTCTACAAGTGTGCAATGAGACCTAAAACACCTTCAAGCAAAATGTCTGTTCTGAAAGCCACTAGCTACTCCTTTCGGTTTGGGCCCCCTTATGCATATAGACATAATATTAGGGCCACAGTAGGTATGTTTCTGAACACAGGACAAACAGGGATATCCATTTTGGGGTGAACGTCTTCATTCATATGTATGCTGTACAAAAAAAATGTTTTTAAAATTGGACAATTGGCAAAAAAACTAAAATTGTAATTGTTTCCTTCTGCTATGCTTAGATTTATTTAAAAACTGTGGGGTAAAAATACGCAGTACACCCCTAGATGAATTCATTAAGGAGTCTAGTTTCAAAATGTGGTCATTTGTGGAGGTTCTTTATTGTTTTGGCGGCTCAAGAGCTCTACAAGTGTGCAATGAGGCCTAAAACACCTTCAAGCAAAATGTCTGTTCTGAAAGCCCCTAGCTTCTTCTTTCGGTTTGGGCCCCGTTATGCATATAGACATAAGATTAGGGCCACATTGGATATGTTTCTAAATACAGGACAAATAGGACTATCCATTTTGAGGTGTAAATTCTCATTTTTCATGTGCACTATAGAATAAAAACTTGCCTTTAACCTCCTTAGTGAGCAAGCCTGTTTGCGCCTTAATGATCAAGCTAAATTTTGGAAATCTGACATAGGTCGCTGTAACATGGAATAACTCTGTAAAGTTTTTGCATATCCAAGTGATTCTGGCATAGTTTTTTGCCACATACTGTATTTCATTTAGGCTGCCTATCCAGTAGCAATATTTTTTCTTGCGATGCGAGAGTGATAATTATGAAACCAATGATTTTCAATGGTTTCCTACACATTTGCGATTTGTACTCTCAAGCCGCAGAGAAAAAAATCTGCGATATCGCTCAATGTTTTCAATGGGGCCGGCAACAGCTATGGCAGAAGTCTGTGATGCTATCCCATTGCTTTCAATGGGTTCAGGACTGCTGCGGCCCCATTGAAAGCAGTTGGTTGTAGGCAACCCCCACAGCGATGATTTTCGGGAAAGGGCTTGAAATATTCCTAGCTGTAAAAAAAAAAAAAAATTATACTCACCTAGAAGAGCCGTCCGGCTCTTTCCTCTGCCCCGATAGTCTTCTTCTGTGTTCTGAGGCCGGGGATTGAAAAATCCCCCCCCCCCCCCGTCCCTTCAGAAAGCACTGGTCTCATTAGCTGAGCACTCAGCCAATCACAGCCATTGAATGACAGCTGAGCGCTGCCTGTGATTTGTCACAGCGCTCAGCCAATCACAGGCAGCACTCAGCTATTCATGAATTCAATTAGATGTCGCAATAGTGAATTAGATGTCGCAATAGTGAATTTATGAAGAAATGGGAGGTTGAGTGCACTATATCATCGCTCAGATTAATTAGACTCCTGAAGAAAAGGTGTCACTAACTAAAAACCAGAAAGTCCTCAAAGAATTGATCGTCTCGGATGAAGGGACCTATGCTTCATCTGAAAGCAATGATATACATAGTCTATTTAAAAAAAACTTACCCAACAATGTAAGAAATTTTCTAGAAATTGGTGGGAGGACCTCACCAAATGCGAGGAATACAAAATTGTACATTGCGGATTCCGGAGCTGTGTACTACCACCAATTAGATGTCGCAATAGTCAATTTATGAAGAAATAGGAGGTTGAATGCACTGAATCATCGCTCAGACTTATTAGACTCTTAATCAAGGAAGAAAAGGTGTCACTAAGAACCAGAAAGTCCTCGAAGAATTAATCGAAACTTTGGGCGTTTACTGCCTGTTGGTATTATTGTGTGTTGTCCCCTCATGTTAATATATTATTAATAAAATTATAGTTTTTAGATTGAAGTGTCTATCCTGTGAAGGGCTCTTCGTTATAGTCATAGACTTAGTCCATCTCTGTGAACTGATTGTCCTGTTACTGTGCTAAACTGGTGAAACTTCTGAGGACTGATTTATTATAAGAAGCCTAATTGAGGCATTTTGACATGATCTTTTGTCCTTCGCCAGTACAAAACACACCACATTTAACAAACTGTCACACAATGATTGATACATTTGCTTCATTTTGCGCTGGCATAGGAAAAAAGCACATGCCACAAAAAAACTATTTTTTTTATCAATTATGGCTCTCATGATAAATCAGAGCCATAGTTTGTATTCCTTTTTTCTACAGTAGATTCTAAAGAACACTATGAATTTCATGCATCCTTACCATCTATTTTTTGTGCTGTTTGTTTTAACCATATATGTTTGATGTCATCCATTTTTTTTCTATAGAGAAGTCTATGGGGGAATACCTTAAAACAAGCTAGCCCATGAACCCAAAAATGCACCAAAAGTGAGGAAAATAACAAAAAAAGCACTTTGTGTATGTATGTATTGCTTTTCAAAACCCTCTACCAACCTATGGCCAACATCTGGTTGTGACATTTTTTGGCTTAAAATGTGCAGCAAAAAACACTAGGGAAAAGGAAAAAATTTCATATCTGCACCAAGATTTCAAGATCCTTGCATGTTTTTTTGCATGCACAAATACACAGAATTTGTGCTCACAAAAAGTACAGTAAAAAAAATTTGCAACGGTCATTGTGCAAAACATTCATTCTGCGCACATAAATACGCACACGCTTGTGTGACATAGGCCTAAATCAGAAAGTTAAAAACACATAGGTCCATATTTATCAATCTATTTCCTCCTTTTATAGGCTATTTACATGTTGTGGCGGCTACATGGCCGAGGTGCAGACGCAGCAAGTGTGTACCGCTAACAGCAGTTTGATAGCAGATGGCTGTGTGATACTATGGTTTTTGCTACAAATCCCTGGAGGGTGAGGCATGGCAGGCAGTACTGGTGATACTAGCCATACAGAGAGTGGACTTAGCTGACAATATTGCCTGCCTATACCCGCTATTTGCAGACACCACCTCTGTGACAAACCTTTAGACTAACTTCACGCGGGCGAGGGCGACCTCGGGTTGTGGATCTACCCCCCAATATCCCCGAGGATGCGAGGCGTTGTCCTGTGAAAATAGCCTTGCATCACTTTGGGGATGCAGGGAACCTCCACCGTGGTTGTCATCAAGGTTCGCAGAGTTTCTCCCATTGTTTAAAAAAAACAAAACGCTTGTGTGTACGGCCCCATTCAAAATAATGGGGTTATGTCTGTGTGAGATTTGTGCATCTTGCAATACACAAATCTCGTGCGATTATCTCGCCCTTGTGAAGCAGGTCTTAGGAAGAAGTTCTATACCAGGAGTTATTGTGAGGGTGAGACAGTGTGTTAGCTTGTAACTGGGCTTTGTCTATGGAATAATCTGTCCAAGAAGAATACAGAGGGATTTGTTGCAGTGATGAAACCTGAAAGGATTCTGAGGGATCAAACTACTGTATATCAGGTCCTCGCAGTCCTTGCTGAAACATGCCATGAGGTACTATGTGAGAATAAAGTTGGCTTGGCCTTGGCTGAAATGATACCACTTTTGATCCATGTGGGTGATCGTTTTACGAAAGTTTTGTCACTTTTTTCTTAACAAGGTAAATACAAGAAATATTACCACCGATGAAGATTATTACAGAACATATGGGCAGATCTCCCTAAAAATGGCATTGCTTTTGCTCTTATTGTGAGAAGTTTATATACTCAACAAACCCTGAATAATCATCCCGTTGTTTAGACAGATATACAGTTACATAAGTGTGTCACTGTTTCCCTTTTTTTATTGATGCGACTGTCTCATTGAATGCATTAAGGACGCTGAGATACCAGGTGCAAAGGATTGGAAGTGAACTGTTGTAACTCAATTCTCTGGAGGTAGCCAAGCCAGCTTACAATATGGCAACAGGAGTTTTCAAAACATCCGCGGAACATCACAGCAGCAGAAACCCAATAAACTAAATAAACAAACAAGTGTACATTCAGTTAAAGGGGTTGTCCCGAGGCAGCAAGTGGGTCTATACACTTCTGCATGGCCATAATAATGCACTTTGTAATGTACATTGTGCATTAATTATGAGCCATACAGAAGTTATAAAAAGTTTTATACTTACCTGCTCCGTTGCTAGCGTCCTCGTCTCCATGGAGCCGACTAATTTTTGGCCTCCGATGGCCAAATTAGCCGCGCTTGCGCAGTCCGGGTCTTCAGCAGTCTTCTATGGAGCCGCTCGTGCCAGAGAGCGGCTCCGTGTAGCTCCGCCCCGTCACGTGCCGATTCCAGCCAATCAGGAGGCTGGAATCGGCAGTGGACCGCACAGAAGAGCTGCGGTCCACGAAGGTAGAAGATCCCGGCGGCCATCTTCAGCAGGTGAGTATGAAGACGCCGGACCGCCGGGATTCAGGTAAGCGCTGTGCGGGTGGTTTTTTTAACCCCTGCATCGGGGTTGTCTCGCGCCGAACGGGGGGGGGGTTAAAAAAAAAAAAAACCCGTTTCGGCGCGGGACAACCCCTTTAAAGAATTCCAGCAATTTTATTTTACATATAATGCTAAGGGCTTAAACAGACAAACATGTTTGAGGATGTTTCTGCACATGTGAAAATTACGCCCACAAAACGTAACAAAACAAAGCCATTAATTTCAATGGTTTCGTTCTCATGAGCTTGTTTCTGCTTTTTATACGCGTGAGAAAAGATAGATCCTGCTCTATCTTTCTACTTTTCTTTTTTTCTGCACACGCAATAGCGCTGGGTTTGAACTATAAAAAAAAAGACTTACAACTTGTTCATGCGCAAATATGCTCCTTTGAGAGAGAGATCCCCCCCCCCCCCCCCCCCCCCGTTCCTCCCCGCCGGCGCCCGAATCTTTAGAGAAGAGCGGGCAGGTACTCGCATAAGGCACTACTCGCTCAAGTAGTTTGCCATAGCGAGTATACTCGCTCATCTCTAGCTTTGAACCTTTTCATTATGGGCACTTTTGTCATTTGTTCCCAGTCTATTCACCAATTCTATGTAGCAGGTGAAATTCCATGCTAAATCTGCACCAAATCCACAACAAAACATATGTGAATTTCATTGTGGATTTTGATTCAGGTTTTGTGGAAATAAAGCTGTGAAAGTAGCCTAAATGAATAATGCAGTAGAACAGAACAGGGTGTAGTTGTCCTAATCATACACAATAACATATAGTTATATTGCAGACTGTGAACTATATCCACGTGGCAATATATGTGTCATCATCAAGCTTAATAAATGTACACTTCTAAAATAATACATGAGTCACTATCTTATATATGCTAAGTGACTCCAGCTTTTCTACATTATCTAGCTCCAACTAGTCTTTCATAGGCCCCCTGCACAAGGGGGGAAATTCTGCGGTGGGATTTCCTGTAGAATTTCCGCCCGTGGCCGCTGTCATAGGATTGCATTAGAAAACGCAATCCTAGGCAGACGGCCGCGATTTGTCCACGTGAAATCACACGCGGAAAACAAATCATGGCATGTTCTATTTCTGTGCAGGTCTCGCAGAGGCCCACACAGAAATGTCAGTGAGGAGCCGCCAGCTCCGCTTTGCTCATGCGCCGGCTGGGCGGCATCCGACACATCACAGAGCTTCGGAGACGCCGGGAGCGAGTGAGACGCAGGCCTCTGCAGGGGCACGGGTCTGCATCCTGCTGTGAGAATTCTCGCAGCGGGATCCGACCCGGACGTCTGCAGGCAGCCATACTTTAACTCCATGCTTTACACTGCAGCTCTGCTTGTTTATATTAGTTGCAGTATGCAGTATAAACACGAGCTCATCAGAAAGCCAGTGCTGACTAACTTTGCAGTGTGGAAGGAATGTTTAGAAACTGCAAGGAACTGAACCAGTAATAAGAAAAAGAAAAGAAAACTGGAAGATGGAAAACAATAGATAAGAATGCACATGAAGGACACTTGATGTCCTCCACTCAATAATACAAACTGGCTCCAGACCCATGTATCTAGCAGCTTGTTTTGTCTTGTCACTGCTCCAACCGACCAGCAGCAGCTTATAGTTTGTGTCCCACTACCCAAGTGTCCAGACGTAAAAGGCCCCAGTTTTCTCGGAAGCAAATTCTGCAATTATAGGGAGAAATTATAATAGGGGTCTGGGCAATATGGAGAAGTAAAGATATTTATTACAGTCAGAGAAGGCATCTGTTACAGTTTGTAGCCACAGCCATCAACTGACCTCTCCTGGTGGCCATGGCTCACATCTGTTTCCAGCGTCTGCTCTACCACTGTCAGCAGCCTAGATGGGGAGCATATGTTCCTGGCCACTTTTTTAAGACATCAGTGTGCCACAAAATACATGTTCCCCACACAATCATCTTTGAGCCCTAGTTATATCAGGCATCCACCCTTATGGATGGTGCCTGAGTATTGTTGTCTTTTGGTTTTGCTCAAGTGCTACTAGTTTGTCCTGTTTCTCTAGTATCTGACTTTGGCTATTCCTGACCACACATCCATTTCTGTTCCTGACTATGCTTCTGTCAGTTGCCTGCCCTGACTTCTAGCATGCTGTACCATGCTGAATCTATTTTTCATGACCCATGACTTGTTCCTTGTTTTGAAGTTGTGTTGCTTGCCCCAACCCAGATTGTCTGACTATGATGCGGTTCAGGTATCGCATCTTGGTCTAAAGTAGTGTCAGCTGCCACATTACTGGGACCACTTCCAGAGTATTTGCCTAAGAACTCCATAGTGAAGCTTATATCCCAACTAGTGGGATTAAAGCGTGAAGACCGGGGTACTCCAGGTATTTCTGAATTTGACCCAAAGCCAAACCAATGTGTGGACAATGGATCTATGTTTGCTGATCCTGACAACACCAAATGGGAATCAATAGATTTATAGAGGATCTGTTACATCTCCTGACATTTCTGTTTTGGTAAATGCTTATATTCCAAAAAGTCTCTATATAGTCCAGGCCTAATTATCAATTAGATTTTACTGTAAGATGCAGGTGGGATGGTTTATGAGGCTAAGACAGTTTAATGCAGCAAAAGCTTTACTACACTTAGAAAATATTAATAATAGTTCATAATTCGACAAGAGGGTTCATTAGTTAAATGTTCCATAATGTTCTATAACGTAATCCATTACTTTCCCCCCTAAAACAGCACAACAGTTTAACATTAGATTTCACTACCTATTTCCACACTGAGCAACTCGTAACTTAAAGGGGTTGTCCCGCGCCGAAATGGGTTTTTTTTTTATTCAATAGGCCCCCCGTTCGGCGCGAGACAAACCCAATGCATGGGTTAAAAAAAAAAAGTTTAGTACTTACCCAAATCCCCGCGCTGCGGCGACTTCTTACTTACCTTACCAAGATGGCCGCCGGGATCTTCACCCACGATGCACCGCGGGTCTTCTCCCATGGTGCACCGTGGGCTCTGTGCAGTCCATTGCCGATTCCAGCCTCCTGATTGGATGGAATCGGCCCACGTGACGGGGCGGAGCTACGAGGACCAGCTCTCCGGCACGAGCGGCCCCATTCAACAGGGAGAAGACCGGACTGCGCAAGCGCGTCTAATTGGGCGATTAGACGCTGAAATTAGACGGCACCATGGAGACGAGGACGCTAGCAACGGAACAGGTAAGTGAATATCTTCTGTATGGCTCATATTTAATGCACGATGTATATTACAAAGTGCATTAATATGGCCATACAGAAGTGTATAACCCCACTTGCTTTCGCGGGACAACCCCTTTAAACAATTGTCATTTAGGCGATACATTTTACTTAACTATAATTGTCCTTTGAGCAATTAATCTTTTAACCTCCATCTACCAGCACCCTCTAACTAACTACAAGTACCCTGGGTACTATAAGTTTTGATCTCACATCTGAAGCATCTTTCATATGTGGGTGTATTGTCCGAAAGGATACATCTTTCATTGGTTTCATGACCAAAGCATTTCCAATTAACTTGTCTTTCAGGTCTAGGACATTCTTTCCCTCTTTTAGCACACCTTTTCTTTTCCCTCTAGAGTTGCTGCCAGTTCACACATGCTAGCCTCTGGATCTTTCAGACCCCCAACTCTTCGCCAGTGGGAATTCACGATTCTTCTCCCCCTTTAACATGATTTCTCTTGCTCAACTCAGCTCTCTTTTCAGATGCTTTTCTGGTTCTCATTTGTCAGCTCTCCTCCACTTGCACACACAGCTCCTACACAGAGGGACGCTTATCACTTGGTTACTAGCTCTCCGCATCTGACAGCAGTTTTGCTTCACCTCACATCAACTTGTCTCTTCTTTCTCAGCTTTCATGCTGGTCTCTCTCTCTTTTTTAATTCTGGCTCACTTGTTCTCATTATCTCAGTCTATCCATGGTGTCTACATTGGCATCCACACACCAACCACCAGCTGTAGCAACTCTCTCTCTCTACTGGAGTGTTTGCCAACTTGCACACGCTGGCCCATGGCATATCTCTCAATTGCGGATGATCTCTGACTCCTTTACACTTGACTCACTCTGTAATGCACCAGAGCGTTTCTGGCTCTATGCTTGATGAGATTCACTTGCACCTTGCCACATCACTTTTCTTCCTCTGCACAGTTCTCACTGCACAGACCTTGACAATGCCTGCTGTGTCTCTCGGGTCAATTTGAATGCTTGTGGCTGCTCCCCTGGTGAGGGATATGGTTGCATAGGCTGCTGGCGCTGATTTTGATTCTTTTATGGAGTGTTCCTCATACAAACTCCTGGTTTTCTATAAATTCAGAAGATGAATCTTACAGTGAATTATGGCTTAGTAACAAGAGAACTAGTTTGATTGGTAATATTCTCTCTTTCTCTTCATACACTTACATTCTGTATGAAGTATCTTTTTGATTTATTTATGCATTTCATTAGTTTTACCTGTAGTGATGTAATCCGTTATGCTTTAGGTAGATTCAGCTGTTTTGTAAAGAGCTTGAAATAATGCTTTTTGACTATTATAGGTGTTTCACAGAATATAACTCTGAAGTCTTTCATCTATAAACACTAAAAGCAGTGGATCTTTGAAAAAATCCTTTGATACAAATGGCCACACAGTTGTATATTTTGCTTTATGATCTGCTTACTCCGAAAAATGACCATAGTTGTACATATAATCTGTGACTAAACATTATCGAGAATATATATATGTACAAAAAGATGTCAGAAAAGAGCGCATGAATCCATAATTAGACATTTCACTTCTCCCAAAAAAAGTATAAAAGCTTGATTGCCAAGTGAAGATAGGAAGAAATAAAACTATTTAATTTGCAGAGATAACTTTGCCTGTAAAGATATATTTGCCAGTAATGCTTTATAGGGCAATTTCCATTAGAAGGCAATTACAGAGTTTTCAAAAGTTATATAGTGTGGCTGCTTGAGTGTTTTCAGCAGAGGAGTAAGGGCTCATGTCCACAACCGTGTTTTCACAGTGTATTACGTGTTCCTTGCACGAACGCGTGTTACTTGTGAATGGAGTCAAAGAAAGTCAATGGACTTTCATTAATCCATGCACACCGGCATGTAGACACTGTGTGAGAAATAGATTGCAGCATTCTCTATTTCTCTGCATGAGCCCTATAAATTTGTATAGGCTGCGTATGAAACGCCGTCCAAATGCAATACAGCATTTCGTATGCATCCCCACTGGGGAATTTAAAAAAGTAAAACAAAATCACACTGCGCAGTGCTATACATAGTCATATGCAGTCTCTGCCAGGAGAGGCGGTGTTTACAAAATGGGTAAAGTATTGCAGGGTGACCCGCAGCGTTTCACACATACGTCCGTGGACATGAGCCGTGAGGGTATAGTCCCATGAAACATTTAGCATGCAGCTGCCATGTGGCTGAGATGTGGATGAAAGCATCAGCTTGCTGTGGCTCAATGATTTAAGTGATTTTTGATTGTTCACAGGTAATGGCCACAGGGTTTAGGCAAACTACGGTATAAAGAACTTCATATCAGTTCAGGAGAAGAAGCTGGTGGATGCGCCTAAGCCCCGGCAGCTGCAGAGAGGTGAGTATATATATATATATTTTTTATTTACACATTCTAGAGATGATTTTCAAGAAATTGCTTATATTTAAAGCCCTTCCCCGAAAATCACTGTGGGGGCTGCCAGCATCTGACTGCTTTTATTAAGTCGGCTGCAGCCCCGACTTCATTGAATTCAATGAGATAGCATTACGGTCCTCTGCCACATCTGTGGCAGAGGATTTCTTCATCCCCATAGGGAGTCCCCTTGTCACTGTATGTCAATGGGGCCTCTGCTGCTGCCACTTGCCCCATTGACCACAAAGTGAAACATCTGGATGTCACAGCATCCAGGGGTTGCACATCCAAAAAGTTATTTGCGTTTTAAAATCCGCTGTCCTATATTTACTGCTGCACATTTTTGTGTGCAGGTATGAATCAGGCATGTGACCACTGCCATTGAAAAGCATTGGTTCTGATAGATGCGGATCGCAAACGCAAGTAACATGCACAGCAAAAAACACCAGTCTGACTGAGCCATTAAAGACTTTTTTTTTCTATATTGTACATGAAAATGAGGATTTGCACCCTAAAATGGATCCCCCTGTTTATCCTGTGTTCAGAAACATACCCGTTGTGGCCCTAATATTATGTCTATATGCACAAAGGGGCCCAAACCGAAAAGAGCAGCCGGTGGCTTTCAGCAAAGACCTTATGCTTGAAGGCGGTTTAAGCCCCATCGCCCACTTGTAGAGCCCATGAACAGCCAAAACGATGGAGAACCCCCACTTTTACACAGTACTGTATAAAAAAAAACCTCAATTTTCAGACTCATTGGGTCATGGGTTCAAGAACTATAGAGGGTCGATTTTCCATAGGTTACCAAGAACCATGATTTTTGATAGTTCATATTTTGTAAACTATTGAGCTTACAAATATGTGCTAGGTGTCATTCTCTTTTGTAATAATATGTACATTTTTAACATATTTTTCCTAACACTTTACTTTCATTACAAGTTAAAGTAAAAAGAAAAAGTTGAAAAATGTTTTAAATATATATATTGTGAGACAGTGACTGGCAAAGTGCTGGAGGGCAGATATGTGTCTCCTAGGATGCTCTCGTATGTGGCGTTAGGGAGTACTTGGGCAGATACTTGTCACCGAGCAGCCTGGGCTCGGTGGAGGAAGCCAGCATTTGTGTGTCAGTAACACTAAGTTACTGACATGTTGTAGTTAATGTAGTGACTCCAAGCCGCATAGTCCGAGCCGGCTTTTCTTGGAATGGTCAAAGTGAAGGGTGGGATGATCACTCCCACGTACCAGCTGAGGCTGGTATCAGGCCTCATAAAAACCTGGGCCTGCAGGTCTTGGGGGGTGGGGTGAGACCTCTGCAGGTCTGATGAAATGACTGGCGTGCGCAGCAAGCAGTGTTTTTGCAGTAAGTAGTCAGGACCGATCTGTGTATAGTGAGTGCTCAGACGAGTGTTAATTTATGTTGGCCTGGAGTTAAGGCCTGTTTTGCTTTATTTTTGCTGAAATAAACCCAGTCAAAGCATGGACTATGAACTTTACTCCTTGTGTCACTGTCTCTGGCTGTTGATGCCCAGGCTGCTACTTTATCCTGACGCTAATCCCTCACAATATATACACCCCATACATTGACATTTCTTACCGCAGTATTTCAGGGAGACATTTTTTGTAGTTTTTGAGAAAAAAATTAATCCGTTAAATAAATTTTTCTAATGTGTCCTTTCACCTTATAGTCTGAATGGTTTCCCCCATTCCACGACTGCTCCCTGTCCAGCCAAGTGCAGAGCAGTGATAAATCTCATAAAGCTACCACTAGTGAAGCATCTAGACGAGAGTTGATTGCACAATTTGTCTCACTGAACCATGGAATCTCATTACTTCTTTAGAATTACTGTAGATCCATTTAACTAACACACTCCTTACAAGGTAATAGTCGTTATAGCTGGCTTGCTGTATGTTGATTTACTTTTTGTAATGATTGAGTTAACTAGACACTAACTTATATGCCCTTTTACACGCAAAGATTATCACATTAGAAATTCGTTCAAACGGCTGAAAATGAGCGATGGTTTTGCTTTTAAAGATGGGCGTTAAAACCTAACGATTATCAGTAGAAATGGACATGGCATCTGGGCATTTCAGTCATTCGGTGTGTCGTTTGGTAGCATTTACAAGTAAAGATAAGTGGACGATTGTTAGATAGGATGGCATACGCATTAGCAATCAAAGAAAAGAACATTGTTATTGTGCAAGTGTGGATTGGTCTTTGAAAGTAGGTAGGTGCACATAGTTTGTGTGCAAAAAAAACAAGGAGCTTTGTGAATTGACATTTGAAAGAATCTCTAGCTGTCAGGTTTAGGCATTCTCTGAATTGGCATTGTGAAAGAATCAGTAGGTGGTAGGTTTGAGTAAATAGAAGACAAGGAGTTTTGTGAATTGACATTCGAAGCCTTTACTATCACAAATCTTCAATCGGAAGAAGTAGTGAAACCAGCTGGTGCCCAAAGATAAATCTTCGATGTAGATGTAAAAGAGGGCAAATGTATTTTCGATGCTCTTTGTACACCCATTGGTGTACGTCAGAACGCCCAATGATTTACCAGCCAATGGTGGAGCACTAGGAGGGTATGTAAAAATAGTTGCTTTGTTGTTCCGACAGCCTTTGCCTTTTTGGATGTAAGCAAGTACACCCTGCCAAACGATAAACCCTCCTCACGAATCGCTAAACGGCTGGTCAATTGTCATTTAAGCCAAGTGAAAAGCGAATACCCAAGCTTCATTTTTTATGGGGACTAAAAGTCAGCGATAAATGAATAATGAATGAAAAATGCATGACTACCCGTGTTTACACATAACAATTCGCTCACTTTCGGCCGTTTGAACAAATTTTGAGCGATAATCATTGCATGTAAAAGCGCCTATAGGTTCGTTTACACAGGCCAACAAATTAATTGCTGGGCAATTGGATCTTTTGTGCTGCTGAAAACAAAACATGATTGTCTTCAGTATACTTCCCATGTAAATGAGCACCCATCTCATTAATCAACACTCATCATCCGGTTTAGGTCAAGCAATGAAAAAACACTTAAGGTACATTTAGAGTAAAAGATGATCGCTCAAAAATTGCTCTAATGACAGTTTAAGTGACATTTTTGAGAGATCATCTCTGCATAACTCTTAAGTAGCTAATTAGCTACTTAAACAGTTATGCAGGCACAGCGGGACACCTCTGTTAACTATGAGAACAAAGCAGCTGTTTTGTGTATGCAAATAGCTGCTTTCTTCTCGCTGTGTCCTGCTGAGCTGCTAGCTCTGAGAAACAGCAGGAGCACAGACAGCTTCTTTGTCCTCTGAGCTTTCAGCTGGTATCCTGCTGGGAAGTCCCAGCAGGATACCAGCTGAAAGAATGCTATCAATGTCGCCCACTGAGAAAAACAGCACTCTAAAACAGTCATCACTCATTTCTAGCTTGCTAGAAATGAGTGATGATGAACGATTAGTGCACGAACAGTGCACAATGGCAGCGCATTTAGGCCTTAGTCAGACGGGCGTTTTTTCGCGCGATTTGCGCATGCGCATGCGATTCGCGTATATATAGAACCAATGGTTCGCTATGGTATCAGTCACATGTCCGCTTTTTATGCGGATATGCGATAAATTATAGGACACGACGATTCGCAGATCGCGCCTATCTGCGTTCGGCGTTTTATGTGCGCACCAAAATCATTTTTTTCGCCGGTCAGTCTAAGTTTCATGCGCATTTTGATGCGCATGGCGATTTTTCTCCGGTCAGACTGGCGTTTTGCTGCGACGATTAACGCGGCTAGGTGCAGATTTTTCCCGCAATTTTTCGCCCCTGGTCACTCGATTTGCGCATGCGCATGCGACATGCGATGCGCAAATCGCGCGAAAAAACGCCCGTCTGACTAAGGCCTTAGACAGAATGATTATTGCTTAAAAGATGTCTTTTGAGCAAATTTCGAGCGATAATCGTTGTGCCTAAATGTGCCTTTAGCTGCACTTCTAGTTGTGTATTCAAGTTATTAACAGAGTTCTTACTATGTGATGTTGGACCATTGAATTGGAAGTATGTTTAGACTCCAATCATTTAAAACCCATTCGTTTAACACAGTGGATCTTGATTTTTCTAAGTGGACCACAAAGAGTTTGAATCTTTCTGTATTATGGAGCTGTTGGCAGTCCGTGTGTCGACATATAGTACCTCTGTGTGGCATTATATTTTCCCTACTTGCAATGCTTTTAGAGAAGAATATCTAAATCACATGGCAAACAATGAAACTTGGCATGATTTCAATAATCTTTTCTTCTTCCATATGATTCTGTGAAAAAAACTAGCCACGTGCCTCTGTTTAATCGATACCTTGGTGGGTATATAAAACATTGTTTTTCTTCCAACAAAGTCCAATCAATGCACTTTAAACTATTAAAATAATCCCCATGTTTCTTCTATACAGCCTACAGGAAATTTGTTTATTATATAGTTTATATTGATTGGAATCTTTAAAATTAATTACAGTACATTTCTTTCATACTATGTATAGTATTGCTTCCAAGGACCAGGGGAGTAGCTACCGGCTCATGGGCTCAGGTGCAAAAGTTCAGCTTCCCCTATGTGCGCCTGTATATACACACATGATTTTATAAACACAGATGCATACTTACATATGCACGGACACCCACTTTTAAAGATGTATGCACAGACGCACACTTAGGCTCCCTGTCCATGGCCCGGGAGCAGGAGCCGCAAACAGATCTCTGCTGTCAGCCGCATCTGATTCTCTGCTTGTGGACACGGGGACGGCGCTTTCCATAGCAATGCTATTGAAAGCTTCAGACGGCATGATTCGCCGACGATTAACTGCCTGTGAAATCACAGCCATGGACAGGGGGCCTTGGGGTTTCTTCACACGACAGTGTTTTCACATGGAAAATCTGCATGTGCAGAACACTGAGAATACAACCTATTGATTTCAATGGGTTCAATCTCATGATCACGTTTTGCACACGCACTGTAAAAGGTAGGACCCACTCTATTTCCCTGCGAAGACTATGGGAGGTGCACAAATACACAAAGGTAAGGGTGGGATACTGTACAAAACACAGTGAAAAGAATACATCTGGACCTCATCAGTCTTCAATAGCCAATAAATCCACAGTACGGGTGTGTTACATGCACACGTAAACTGGCCCTGCGAGTGCAAAAAGTGCAGTAATATGTTCTGACATGCACGCAAATCAGCCTCTTCAAACCTCGTTTATGTGCAAAGGGTGGCTTCACATGAGCATATGCACAAAAACACTCACCTTAGAGCAATGTATTTGCATATGAATGAGGTCGATTTGAGCGCATGTCAGCGCATAGTACTGTGCCTTTTGCACACACAGGATCAGTTCACACGCATGTGTGACTAACCCATTCCATTGATTAAAAGGCTATTTAGCCTAATGAGCTCCAGGTGTGTTATTTTCCCCTTGGTTTTGGGCAGTGTTTCACGCATCACCTAGTGTATTTGCGCACCTCCCATAGACTTCTATGGGGGCTTTTTCTGCTCAATATGCAGAAAGATAGAGCAGGTCCTATTTTTTTTCCATGCACTCAAAATGTGTGCGCAAAACCTGCTTATGAGAATAAACCCATTGACATCAATGGGTTCTATTCTCTGTATTTTGCATAGATATATTTTACGTGCACATAAACATTCACAAATACTGTTGTGTCAAGAAGCCTTTATACATACATATGCGTTCTAATGTAAATCCCCAAATGTAAATGCGAACTGATGCACACTTATACATATATATGCACACATAGGGACAATTTAGCATTTATGTACATGGAATGCAAACAAATATGTTTATATTTGAAAGATAGAAAGATATATTTACTAACCTACATCCAATGTGGTCATTGTGGCAGGTACACTGCGGTCTAGATGTGCTGGGTATCTGAAGCGAACACACATCAAACACACATCAATTCTGATGTAAAGAAGAAGGGTCCCCAGCTCACGTAAATAGGAGAGTAATTGCTATTTAAGCTGCAGCTGGGCTATTTAAGCTGCAGAAAACAGAACAAGGAGTACATTCACACTGGAATAGCAAGAGGGCGGCAGACACAGGTAGCAGACCTAACTCTAGCATCTTCCACTGCCTGAGCAAGCGGACTGTTGAGGTATGAGAGTGACCACTGCATGGAAGGGGTAAGGAACTTGCTATGAATGGTGTACACACAATGTTTCTGTGGCAAGGGACACCTGGGGTCCCCCCTAGCTTAAGGGCCAGGTCACAAGTGTGACCCCTATAGCTACGCCACTGCCAAAAGTGATATGTTTTACTAGAAGAGTCTTAGATATGAAATTGCTTACATATGACTTAAACATTTGTTCTTTTCATTTGATTGAATCTTATTTACCTTATGTTCTCTTTTTCAATTTCCTGTATATTTGCTGACCTTTTCAAGATGATTTTATCTACATCAAGTTGATATTGCCAAGACACTAGATTTGTAGTGGAGAAATGTACCAGTCATACAGAGTTTATCTTTCCATATGTATAAAGATATATACATATAGATATAGACATGACATACACTATTTATCATATATACAAGTTTATAAGTTTCAACCAAAGTATATTTTGGGTTTCCCGAAGCCTGTTTGTTTTCTTGTTTAACTGTCAGGGCACACAGCAGAATTAGACTGAATAATAATCACATAGCCTGAGGTTTTGTCAGTGAACCAAAACAAATATCTAAGAGTCCTAAAACATTTAAGTCTTCTTATCTACGCACATATAAAAAATACTCAATTAAGCAATTTTCAAGCTGCTAATGGCGATTACCCTGTTGTTCTTTCTCTCCAACATTTTGGTTGTATGTATATTTATAGTAGTTTTATTGTTGGGTTGCAATTAGCAGTTTTAATAGTACTTCCCTTCGTCTTTACTACTGCCCATTAATCTTTTAAACCTTGTTACTGGCATTGTATTGATTTCTTTCCTAGTACTGGCAGTATTTTTAAGGAGGAGCCGATCATACTTCCGTCTACCAACATAAAAAAGGATTTAAAGAAAGGCACTTACCATAAAACACTCATATACTTCCACTTTACAAGAGAGTTAAACAAGAGAACAGATGTTTTTAAATTGCATTGGTAAATGGTCCTGTATTTTTCAGGGCAATCAATACATTTAATGCTAATTGTATTGTACCTTTGTCAAAATACATGTTTGTCTTAAAGTTAATTTCAGATTTGCTGCACTTTTCTTAAATGCTTCTAATATGAAATTATTATTATGGCTGTTCTCCGAGACCAAAATGTTTTGTCAAAATGTTCGGCATCAGACATAAAACAATGTAATTCATCAGTTTTGACAGATTATATAATCCAGTACTGAAAAATAATATATTTATACATTTTTGAATACTGATATTTTGTGTTAATGTAAACATTTTATATATATATATATATATATATATATATATATAAAGGTAAACTTCAGACAAAGCTATAATAATGTGCTTTGTCGAGTGCAGTGTTTGGAGTAGGCCGTCTATGACTAATTCGTTTGGTGTTCAACACGCTCTCACTGAAGACATAGCACAAACATTGCCTCCTCAGGCCTAGCGCTTGGCATAACAGAGTGTATCAGTTTTGTCTGAAGTCATTTGGCCCCCCTTTGTAGATTCTGAATAGTAGCACTAGTAAATGGAGATGGATAACACAAGATCTCACCAATTCACCAAACAGTGATGAAAACAGCTCAACTCCTCTCTCCATACACACAGAGCATGCTCACAAACAGTGTGCCCACCTGAATCTTTTCTGACTGGGGCTTCCCATGCTTCAGTGCCTATTGTAAAGCAATGTTCTGAAAATATTAATAGCTTCCATAGACAATGCAGGCAAGATAGCTAGCCAAAAATGCTTACACGCTTCAATAGTGGGTTATCTATGCCATTTTTTAAAATCCAAATTGTATTATGATGGCAATATGTAGTATTTCCTTGATTCTAAAGATGATAGTAATCGCACCATTGCTAAAGCTACCATGTGGTCATCAGCAGCATTAAACAAAATTATGGAGGCATGCTTAGAGTATAAATTTTAACACTTGGATTATATATTTTTGACACTTTTAATACAATTCCTCAAGAGGATTCATGTGTGACTGGGAAGTATGAGATATCTATAGCACAGATAACACTGCTGGCCTGGTGACCACCTAACAGTAATTCAGGGACCATAAAACCTTCATTACTGGACTATTTAAGTATGTTTGTATTTATCTACCCATCCTGTTGCAGTATCCTTGTAAGTGCAAATTAATCACATCCATGTCTGTGCCTTGTTATAAGTATGTGTGTATTCATGCTTCCTTGGATCTATTTCATTATGCCTGAGGAAGAATCCTAAGAGGTTTGAAAGCTCGCAATAACATCTTGTATTTTGGTTAGCCATTAAAAGATATTATATCTACAATTTTACTTGGTTTCTCTTGCTAGGAACAATCACATTTTGACAATCCCTGTGAACACTGTAATCAATTTTGTTTATGCAGTAGTTTGCCGAAATCAGAAGTGTCTGGTTGTTCACGTAGAATAAAGTTGCAATGAATATTTTAATTACTAAAAAAATGAAAATAACATGAAACATTCCCTAAAAGCTAGCTATGCACCACTAACCCTAACAGTTTCTTTCCCATACACTTCAAAGGGTGAAAAACACAAGTGAGAAAAATGCATGCAGTGAATTGTGCGGTGTATATGTTGTTCTCAAAAGGACATTTACTAGGGTGATTTTTTTAAGTTCAGTTCTCAGTCCTGCCACCTCCTTTACATGCCCCAAGCCTAACTATTCTCCCATAGTTGTATTTATAGTAGTTGACAATTTCTTATTCTATTTTTCTACTTTGCATTACAGTTCTTTACTATATAAAATATTTATCATGATAAAAGATACAAAGCCAAAGTGATAACTTGTCTCTAAATTGCTAGAATGCAACACATCCTTTGATAAAATGGCATTTCCTTGATGGTCCTACAGTATGTATTTTAATATACGGTACACAAATCTAGTAACTTAGAAAATCATTTTTTATTCATAATTTATCATTCAAACCAAGTTTGTTAATCTGATTACATATTTGGATTCCGGATATTAGAATCTGCCATTTACCTCTGCAGAAGACTAAACATTTCCACAATTTGTTTGAGAAAATGATGCTATTGAAAAGTTTGTGAATTCAGATGAAATAGCTCTCTGGCCTTAAACAATATGGTAATAGCATGTAGCCACATAAAAATAATAATAGGCAGTCCAAAGACTTCTGGGACACCTGCTGAAAGTGTTTATTGTCATGGCTGGGAGCGATTGCAGATGAGCACTACCTTGTATGCATAAATATTGATAATTTACTTCTTCTAGATCCACTAAGGAATTCTGTCTGTGTTAAAAATTCAACCTTGCCACGAGCACTTGGATACAGACATTTTCACAATGCATATTTTTTTCAGGTGGATCCTTCTGTTTGCAATGAGATTTTCAGGTTGTCTGTATATTGAATGCATACTTCTCTTATTTGCATTGCATAACTTCAGCAGCCTTTCGTTGCGACTCTGTCAATTATCCATGTTAAATAAAAAAGGACAGTTTTAAATCATGTTTAAAAATACATTGCATTTGTCTCCAAAAATGGTATCTATTTTTTCAATAATTCACTCCGCATGAGTACTTTTAAAATCAGAACTATTTCAGCACCACCATTAATAACTTATAGCCTGGTTACACAATAGAACATTTTGTTTCTTCATGCTAGAATAACAGCCTTAGATTATTTAGAACGACACTGATGCAATGTGAATTGTAACAAACAATATACTGTATGGGTAAAATGGATTTCTTCTTTCGTAAAGAGAAAAAAATCTTGAAATGTTACAATATTATATTTGATACAATACCATACTACTTACACTCCTGGTTCCTATTGCTGCTCATTGGCATTGGAATTGTTTGAGCGTACCACCACAAATCTAATATTTATGGAAGTGCCAGAAGCTTCCCCACTACAGTACTTATTTTATTTATTAGCTGTAAGTTATGTCAGATGTGTCTCACAGGGGCTCAGCTCCTCTTGGCTACATGCATATATGCACAGCTGTGCCAAGCCAGCATGTAAATTAAAGCATTAAAGAAACAGCCCCACATAGTGACAACAATACTGCCAAAAAACATGCAGTCTTGCAAAGTCCGTACAGTTTTCAAGTTGACCATTATAAATTGCTTCTTGATTGATAATGGCCATGTACTTTTGTAGGTTTACTCATGAAATCATCCAGTGATTATCAATCAACAAACAATTATATTTGAACAGCCAATTTGCAAACTGTCTGGAGCACTACGAAAAAAAAACTGGTACACGGCGCAACTTTCCAATGAAAAGTCTTTATGGCAATACTGTTTATTATTGCAATACCCTTAATAAAACACATTTTGAGAAGCAAATGTAGAATGTAAGGGGTGAGGGGGAGCAATAAGGAGAGCAATAGAAAGAGGACAAAAATAGGAAATGAATTAATAATGTAAAAGGTTGAACATATGTTTACAGAAGTCATAAGATTTCATGAGCTTTCTTTTTTATTAATTTCATCACGTTCTGTGTAAAAATGAATTAATAACATAAAAGATTTAATAGAAATTGGGAGAAATCATTAGGTGTTTTTTAACACAGGGCATGATGAAATTAAAAAAAGAAACCTCATGACACCTGTAACATATGTTCAACCTTTTACATTATTAATTTATTTTCGGATTATTGTTGTCCTTTTTTTATTGCTCTGCTTCATCCCTTTCATACAATAATTGCTTGTAGTCTCTTTCCCAGCTTAATTGATGACTAGGCCCTGTACCTCAGAACATGTTTTATTGTTGATATTACAATAATAAAGATTACTTAGAGGGGTTGTCTGAGGTGTAATATTTCTGAAAAAATCTATTTCCTATGCATTAACATAACAAATATACTCACCTCTTCCCACTCCCACTGTGTTGTGTGCCGCTGCACAGAGTCTCCCTGCTGATGTCCCATTTACAAGCTGCCCCATTCTATTTATGGGACGTCACAGGTGTGGTCAATAACAAAGCTCAGCGAACAATATACATTATATATTACACCCTTCCATCATGGTAAGGTGTTCACCTGCTTGGAAGTATCTCCACTTCAACTTTTCTTTTACTTCCTACCTTGAGCATCAATTTGGGCTTGCTCCACCCATCTCTTCATTGCAGAACCTGGGCAGGCTTATATCTGCATGTTTTTTGGCTGCATTACAGCCGCATCTTGGTCACCATTAAGTGGAACCATACCCTAAGTATGTTAACTGCTGGGTAAGCCATCTACAGTCCTGTGCAAAAAGTTTTAGGTGGGTGTGGAATATAAGTGTTAATAGCTTTTTTTGGTCAAATAATAAAATGTAAAGTGAATGAACAAAAGAGAAATCTAAATCAATAATTTGTGTGACCAACCTTTGCCTTGAAAACAAAGTATGTTAGCCTGAATGAAGACAATGTCCATCCAGTTCAGCCTGTTTCAACCCCTTCCTTGTTGGTTAAGGGGAAGGCAACCTTCCTGACTCCACAATGGCAGCCAGAGTAATCTCTGGATCAATATTTGAGATCAACAACCCCACGGCATGAACAGGAGAGATCTATTGAATGTCAAGTCCAAACCAGAATCCAAAAAGTTAGTGAGGATAATAGGAACATACGATGAATAATCAAGGAATGTAAATAGGATCTTACACAAATATTGAAATATTCTACTCAAAAACAAAGATTTGGCAGAGTGCCTGGGAAGCAGGCCCTATATCACGTATCGAAGAGGTAGAAATTTGAAAGATCACCTTGTTCATAGTCACCTTACCCTCGAGTCTCCAAGAGGAACATGGCTAACCTCTGGGAGAGTCATGGGTATGTACTCTTGCTCTGACTGTAGAGCTTGCCAGTATATAAAGAGAGACCCCACATTCGCAAGTTCCAATACTGGAAAGAAATATGAGATCCAGGATTTCATTAATTGAAAAATGTCAGGGGTGGTTTATTTGGCAACTTGCCCATGCCCTTTGGAATTTGTGGGCAAAATGAAACAACAGCTGAGGAGAAGGATACTGGTTCATGTGGGAAATGTGCGAAGAGGTACTTGTCTATCCAACCACGTGAGGGACTACCATAATAATGACCTAATGTCCTAAAATTTCAGGGCATGGAATGGATTAGGTGCAATGGAAGAAGGGGCAATATTGATAGAAAATTACTACAAAAGAATGTATGTGGATCCACAGGTTACGAACCTGCTCCCCCACCGGTCTGAATGAGAAAGGGGGTTAAAGGAAAGAAGGGTGATTAAGGGGGGCAAAACAAACCTTAGAACTGTTGGGTTTTTTTAATCCTCCCACCTCCCATCCCCCTCGGCCATCTTATGGGGATAGAAATTATGGAATTGGTGTGTTTACTGATTTCGACCAAAAACTGAGACACACACATAGGTTGGATGCTTCTAATGTCACTAACTGAAATGGTCCCTCTACGGTATCTACCTACACTTAAACACCAATATTTAATGATCCTGGAGAAATGGATAATTGTATCATCACTTACAATACCCCCTGAACTGAGATAGTGCTTTCACAATATTTTATAATGAATACAGCACTATAAACGTGTGGAGGGAACTGTCCAGTGCTGATCCCTGCACTAAAATCTTGCTGTAATAGATCCCAATAGCAGGGGAACTGTCCAGTGCTGAATTCCTATCAGCGGACACAGTCCTTTTGATATATCGCGAGGCAGCAGGGGGAGAGTACAAATCCCGACCAGGATATGGGATTGGTTGTAAGGGAATGAGGAAAGGAGGAGCTTGCAACATATAAGTGCTGTCAGAATCTGACGCGCGGCTCTTGCTATCGGGAGAGCCGCCAGTTATCATGGTCGCTCTCACGTTTGAATTTAAAACCACCCTGATGACACAGTCTGTCTCTAACAGACTGCAGAAACGCGTTGATGATGATATAGAATAGTGAGTCAGTAATATCAAGTAGTAAATAAGTGCAGTGTTAGCCGACTGCCCGGTACCTCTCGTCGGGCAGCTACAACGATGCTGATATAGCCAGTTATGTATCACGGCGATTAGTGCCGGATTATTTAGCAGGGACCTCCATTTAGCCAACAGGGTAAAATTGTTATAAATCTATATCCACTGCTCATAAGGAGGGAAACACAAGGAACTAAATGTTAGGTGCCGCTTATTAAACAGCGCACCAACTCCTCTTATATCCAGAGATACGGGAAGTATTACCCCTTGTACACTGGACCTACATTTGACATTGTACAATTGTCAAAGAAACTTTGTTTGGGCTATGAATGCAGGACCTTAATAGGACTCTGTGGGCACCTACCATAGCAGTCCTGCTCACAATTTAACCCTTTCCTTCCAACATTGTTCCCTGTGAACTGGAGGCTTATTTGAGTATCTGGGGTCATTCAGTTGTGTTTATATCTAGAACAAATATACCCTCTCCTCATAATCCTAGGTCAAATTTTGGGAGCCAGCTTATTAAACTGTGCATTGGCTCATATTATATCAAAATATATGGGGAGTGTTAACCCCTTGTGCGCTGGACCTGCACCTAACACTGAACAATTATCAAGGAGACTTTGTCAGGGCTATGTACGCAATAAACGCAGGACCTCAATAAGACTATATGTGTGCCTGCCATAGCGGTCCCGCTTGCAATTTAACCCCTTCTGGCCAATATTGAACCCTGTGAACCGAAGGCTTGGTTCAATGTCCAGAGTCATTTGGCTGTATTTTTATTTACACCAAACATACCCTTGTCTCAGAATCTTGGGTCACACTGGTTTTAGGGATTATCTTTAATAAATTTATGGGATTAGCAGTATAAGCCCGGCTGCGTGTTTATGCTTACTAATGTGGCAATTATTACAATAAAGGGGTGCAAACTTAAGTGTATTTTAGGTATACATATCGATTAATCACTACTGTCTAAACTCCATGAATAAATATTATCTATCTTAAAGTCCAAAAATGAGGACGTTCAGGTAAATTTAAAAAGGCTTAACCTTCCTTTTTTCCTGGTAATCCCTTTCTTGATTTAGAGAATAGGAGGTGTTGTCCCAAATACTACACAAATAGAAATACAAGTGGATTAACACGTGATATCCGTGAGATTGGGTTAATCACAGAAAACGGTTTTTTTCTTGGAGCTGAGGGACTTTTGTTTTTTTTCATCAATCAAATCCCACGGTCTCCTTTTTTTTTTTTTAA
The DNA here is from genome assembly GCF_035609145.1 of Eleutherodactylus coqui. NCBI lineage: Eukaryota > Metazoa > Chordata > Amphibia > Anura > Eleutherodactylidae > Eleutherodactylus > Eleutherodactylus coqui. The sequence goes on along the minus strand of NC_089837.1, from coordinate 422,473,054 downwards.
ACACATGTTCTAGTCTTTCCATTCAATTGATTTTAAAGATTTTCAATAAAGTTAGTAGTTTTAATTAAATTTCTTCTTCAGTGAGTAGTCTCTTTCCCAGCTTAATTGATAAATAGTCCCTGTACCTCAGAACATGTTTTATTGTTGATATTACAATAATAAAGATTACTTAAAGGGGTTGTCCAAGTTGTAATATTTCTGAGAAAATCCATTCCCTATGCACTAACATAACAAATATACTCACCTCTTCCCACTCCCACTGTGTTGTGTGCCGCTGGTCCGAGTCTATTCTATTCTATTTATGGGACGTCACAGGTGTGATCAATAACAGAGCTCAAAGAACAATATACATTATATATTACACCCTTCCATCAAGGTGAGGTGTTCACCTGCTTGGAAGTATCTCCACTTCAACTTTTCTTTTACTTCCTACCTTGAGCACCAATTTGGGCTTGCTCCACCCATCTCTTCATTGCAGAACCTAGGCAGGCTTATATCTGCATGTTTTTTGGCTGCCTTACAGCCGCATCTTGGTCACCATTAAGTGGAACCATACCCTAAGTATGTTAACTGCTGGGTAAGCCATCTACAGTCTTGTGCAAAAAGTTTTAAGTGGGTGTGGAATATAAGTGTTAATATTTTTGGGTCAAATAACAAAATATAAAGTGAATGAACAAAAGAGAAATCTAAATTAAATCAATAATTGGTGTGACCAACCTTTGCCCTCAAAACATAGTAACAAAGTATGTTAGACTTATTGAAGACAATGTCCATTCAGTTCAGCCTGTTTCAACCCCTTGCTTGTTGGTTAAGAGGAAGGCAATAGAGATGAGCAAGCATACTTGCTAAGGACAATTAATCGAGCAAGCATTGTCTTTAGCGAGTACCTGCCCGCTCGGAAGAAAAGGTTTGGGTGCCAGCAGGGGGTGGGGGGAACGGAGGGGAGATCTCTCTCTCTCCATCTCTCCCCCCTGCTCACTCCCGCAACTCACCGCTCACCCGCGCCGGCACCCGAACCTTTTCTTCCGAGTGGGCAGGTACTCGCTAAGGACAATGCTCGCTTGAGCAATTGTCCTTAGCGAGTATGCTCTCTCATCTCTAGAAGGCAACCTTCCTGACTCCACAATGGCAGACAGAGTAATCTCTGGATCAACATTTGAGATCAACAACCCCACTGGTCACCTAATGTCTATATCCTGTAATATCATAGCACTCTAGGAAAGTATCTAGTCCCCTCTTGAACTCCTCTATGAATTTTGCCATCACCATGTCCTCAGGCAGAGAGTTCCATAGTCTCACTGATCTTACAATAAAAATCCACTTCTATGTTGGTGATGAAACCTGCTTTCTTCTAGATGTAGCGGATGCCCTCTTGTTACTGTCGCAGTCCTGGGTATCAACAGATCATGGGAAAGATTCTTGTATTGTCCTTGTATTATACATAGCTATTTGATCGCCCCTTAGCCGTCTTTTTTCCAGGGTAAATAATTCCAATTTTGACAGCCTTTCTGTGTATTCCTGTGTAACTCCTCTCATTCCGTTTATTAACTTAGTTGCCTTTCTTTGAAACCCCTCAAGCACTGCAACATCATTCCTGAGCACTAGTGTCCAGAACTGTACACAGTATTCCATGTGAGGCCTGACAAGTGCCTTATATAGTGGAAGAATAATGTTCTCATCCCTTGCCCCTATGCCTCTTTAATGCACCCCAAGGCTTTATTTGCTTTGGCAGCAGCCAACTGGCATTGATTGATCCAGTTAAATCTACAGTCCACTAGTACCCCCAGTTTTTTTTTTCATAAAAACTTTTCCCTAGCAGTACCTCATTTAGTGTATATTGGTGACAACCATTTCTCCTGCCCATATGCATAACCATACATTTATCAACATTGAACTTCATATGCCATTTTTTTTATCCAAGCCCCCAGTTTATCTAGGTCCATTTGTAGCCGCACGCTGTCCTCCATTGTATTAATTGTCTTGTATAATTTTGTATCATCTGCAAATATTGATATTTTACTGTGTATTCCCTCTACAAGGTCATTGATAAATATATTGAACAGTATTTGGCCTAGTACTGAACCCTGTGGCACCCCACTAGTGACGGTCGCCCAATCAGAGTATGATCCATTTATTACCACCCTCTGTTTTCTATATCTGAGCCAGTTCTTTACCTAGATACACACATTTTCACCCAGACTGAGCTGTCTCATTTTATATATCAACCTATTATGCGGCACAGTGTCAAATGCTTTAGAGAAATCCAGATATACAAGATCAATAGACTCTCCCCAGCCCAACCTAGAACTTACTTCATCATAGAAGCTGATTAAATTGGTTTGACATGATCGACCCCTCATGAGCCCCTGCTGATGAGGGGTTATACTGTTGTTTTCTTGAGGTATTCTAGGATGGCATTTCTCATAAACCCCTGAAATATTTTTCCAATTATTGAGGTGAGACTTACCAGCCTGTAGTTACCAGGATCTTTTCTTGACCCTTTTTATATATTGAAACCACATTGGCAATGTGCCAATCTACTGGTACATCCCTGGTCTCTATAGTGTCCATAAATATAAGAAATAGCGGTCTAGCTATCATGTCACCTAGTTTCCTTAGAATCCTTGGGTGTATTCCATCTGAGCCCAGCGATTTATCAATTTTAATCCTCTTTAAGCGGCTCTGCACTTCCTCCTGTGTTAGGCATGCAATATTCAGCTGCAGGATCATTTTATTCCCCTGCATCTTGTGTGGCATTTCTTTTTCATTCGTGAATACACTTGAAAAGAAACTATTTAATAGATTTGCCTCCCCCCTAAGGGCTCAGTCACACAGGCGCATCAGCGCCTTTTCCTAAGGAAGGTATCCCTCTGGATCTCTCAACCTTAGCCATGTATAACTTAAACTTACATACTTGCTACCTTCTGTATCTGGAATAACAAATATAGGTCAACTGCTTGCCAAAACCACCATGTTAAAGTTTGAGAGTTTGACAACTCAATTTGCATTACCTATGTCTCAACATTATAGCTACATTCAAATTCATAGTATCTAAAGGACGAAAAGAGACATATATCCATCCAGTTCAGTCTATTAATCCCTAATGTTACTCCAGAGGAAGGCAAAAACTATGAAGTAGAAGCCAATTTTCCCTGTTTAAGAGAAAAAAATTCCTTCTTGACTCCAATGTGGCATTCGGAATAATCCCTGGATCAAAAACCCTAGAAGTTATTAATGAATATAACATATAATATTGTATCACTCAAGAAAGACATCTAAGCCCTTCTTGAACTCTTTTATTGAAGTTGTCATCACCACAACCTTCTATGTCAGTGTAGAAACCTTCTTTCCTCTCGACGAAGAGGTTAACCTCTTGTTACATTCACAGTCATTGGTATAAACAGATCATGGGAGAGATCTCTGTATTGTTACCTGATATATTTATACAAAGTTATCAGGTCGCCCCACAGCTGTATTTTTTTAAACTAAATAATAACTTCTCTGGGTACTGTAGTCCACCCATTCTACTTATTACTTTAATTGCCTGCCTTTGTACCTGCTCAAGCTCTGATATATCCTTCCTCAGTACTGGTGCTCAAAACTGTACACAATATTCCATGTGTGGTCTAACCAGTGACTTGTAAAGAGGAAGAAAAATGTTTTCATCATGTGCCCCTAAGAAATCTTTTGATCCACCCCATGATCCTATTTGCCTTGGCAGCAGCTGCCTGATACTGGTTAATTCAGTTAAGCTTACAGTTAACTAAAATCCCCAAGTCCTTTACCAGGTGAGTGTTTCCCAGTGGTTTCCCGTTTAGTGTGTAATGGTGACATGTATTTTCTTTGCCCATGTGCATAACACTACATTTATCAATGTTAAATCTCATTTGCCATTTTTCTGTCCAAGTCCCTAATTTATCCAGATCCTCTTGCAATGTACTTGTGTCCTCTCTAGTGTTAATTTCTTTACATAGTTTTGTGCCATCTGCAAATATTGATATTTTACTGCCCAATCCTTCTACCAGGTCATTAATAAATATATCAAACAGATAAGGCCCAAAACCTACACTTATGGTACCCCACTAGTAACAGTGACCCAATTAGAGCATGTACCATATATAACCACCCTCTATTTTCCATTATTGAGTCAGTTACTTACTCACATTTTCACCGAGACCAAGCATTCTCATTTAATACACCAGCGTTTTATGAGGCTCAGTATCAAAAACATTAAAAACAAGTCCAGCTACACAAGATCTAATGACTCTCCATGGTCAAGTCTAGAGCTTACCTCCTTGTAGAAGCTGATCAGGTTGGTGTGACAGGAGCGGTCCCTCATAAACCCATGCTGATACGGAGTTTAGATTTTTCACCTATGCACAAGTATATCTCTCCTCTATATAACTCAATTTTCCAAATATTCTCTAGGAACCTTAAAGGTTTGAAGCCGATTTATAGTCTTGAATATAAACACTGTTTTCAAAAGAATAAACTCTATCAGATATTAAGAAAAAGAGCTGAGTAAGAAACTTGATAATTAGGGATAGAAAAAAGCCCTGAAATAGGCTCACCGATCCTTGAAAGGATGCTCCCATATAGAAAACATTTTTGAGATTGCTTGAATTTATCCTACCCAAATGTTTCACCATTGTTTTGGAGAGGCTGTAGAAACACGAGTTCTCTAGTGCATATCCTATGGTCATGTCCTAAGATACAGCATTTCTGGAATTCATTGTTTCGCCTTGTGTCTAACATCTTTCACCAGACATTGATGCCAACATTGTGCTCCCCCAATATAGGCTACTATTAGCTAAAGTTTTAGTATTGGATAGTTATTTAGTATAATAATCACCAGTATTTATATAGGGAATACATTTATTGAGGAGGACAAAGAAGCAGTAAGAAGAAGCATGGTATCTCAGTGGTTAGCACTAGGTTTAAATCTGACTAATGAGAAGATTTGCATGGAGTTGTTATATTCTCCTTGTGTGGCTTTTCTCGCACACTCCAAAAACATACTAAGTGAATATAGATTGTGAGCCCCAATAAGTACAGAAAATATCAAGCAATGTAAATGTATGTGCCATATAAATAAAGGTGATTATTATGAAATGCAGAGAGAGCATGCAAATTTAATGCAGTTGTTTTCAGATTTGAACCTAAGACCCCAGCAAGGCAACAGTGCCAGCCACTGGACCATCACTGTGACAAACCGCTCAAAGTTCAGATTTGCTATGAAACAAACTTTTAGCAAAGTTCGACCTAAAACAAGGTTTGACTAGTTCAGTTCATTCAACACTAGTCTTAATATCTTTGTATGGGTCGGAGCTCTGATTTTCTGATACAGAGCTACAAACTGCTGCACAGACAGTTATATCAAAAACTAGGGTCTGCTTGCATTCACAACCGCATGAAGCTCAAGAGCTTATGAATACTGTTTTATCACTAACATATAGTGTACTATATACAATGATCTCCCTGTAAGAAGCCCGGAGTTTATGTATTATTACAATATAATATTATTATCACTATAAATTATAATAATAAGGGGAGGCTTTACGAAAACTTTCCAAAATAGAAACTGTCTTTAGTACCTACAGCAAGCAATCTTGGTACAGCTTTAATTTTTCAAAAGCAGAATACAAAATAAAAGCTGAGCTTTGATTGGTTACTGTAGGCAGAAAAAACAAACTTTCTTCTAGTCAGGACATCTACCCTATGTTCATGCAGGGTTATTTGGAGCTTTGCATCAGAAAAAAAAAACTCGGACAGTATAAAGATGTATTAAGAAATTTATTAGCATAGAATTGTGGGCCTACAAATAACATGGTGTTGAAAAGTAGACAAGTTCTAAAGAGAATTATTCTGGAAACATCTTGTCACATTTCCACTCGCATTGCCAGATGCTTATGAGGCACGATCTCTCCACTTTCGGTAAATTATCCTCCAGTTGTATGCATAAATGGATGGTCAATCTTTTAGATGGGATGATTGTCGGGTGCAGAAGTACCTGACAGTCTTCCCAGCAATAATCGCTCCTGTGCTTTTGCATTCACTCAGTGAATGCAGGTAAATGGGCTGGTGATCACTTCGCCGTCCACCTCCATTCACAGTAAATAGGGCGTAATTTAGTTTTATGTCTGCATAAGCTGAATGAAGAATGCCCCTTTCACACAACATCACAACCCTTTTACAATAAGCTATGGACCTTGTTGCATCAGTAGCAGAAATCATCAAAAACTTGTCATAATATATGTGATGGAGGCGTGTAAACTTGCTTTAGGGCTCAGTCACACGGGCGCATCGGCACCCGTACACCGGCGCCGATGCGCCCGTGTGGCTGAACCATTACTGCAGAAAGAGGACGGTCGTACCTGAAGACGGCCGTCTCTCTGCAGTGCTGATGAAAGAACACATGACCGGCAATGAAGTCGGTCACATGTTCTTTCCTCCAGCACTGCAGAGAGACCTCTGTCTTCAGGTACGGCCGTCTGCTACCTGCAGTAACACGGGCGCCGATGCACCCATGTGACTGAGCCCTTATGACTCACTGAGCCATAATACTAGCACATTTAGCTGAACCAAATGCTGCAGATTTTGGTTAGATTTTTTCCAGCGTGGAACATCTGCTGCAAATTCAGTATGTGTAAATACACCCTAAGGCTGGATTCACACAAGAGTATATCAGCCGCGCTTTCACGCCCGGCCGATATACGCTGCCCCTCTGATGCCTTGGTTTTCAATTAGAGTTCAGCGAACATGCTCGTCCAAGCTAGATGCTCGTTCATGTATTAGCATACTCGATGGTGCTCATTACTTGAGCGAGTACCATGCCGAGTTCGACCCCTCCCCGTTTTGACCCATCACCACATTACCACTTCCTGCAGTGACGTGCCAGCATGTGCACGTCCACAGCAGTATGTGGGTTGCTGAGATAGAGAGAGAGTAAGAGAAAAAGAAAAAAGAAAAAGCTCGGCACCCGGCGGGTCCAATACAAAAATACTCGAGTCCCCCATTGACTTCAATGTGGTTTGTTACTCGAATAGTACTCTCGAATATTAGGCAAAGCTCAATTCGAATAACGAGCACCCGGGCATTTTGATACTCGCTCATCTCTATTTGCAATGCATCGGTTCACAAGGGCATATTCCCGTGGCGTAAAAGCGCCCGGCTGGCCAAGATAGCACATTTCGACCGGGCGCTTTTACGCTGGTTGCGGCGGCATAGACTCCTAAGGGAGCATATTAGAGCTGCCAGGGGAAGGGAGGTGGAAGGGAGTTTAGCAGTGGGACTGCTAAACTACCACCCCCTTCTCTCCTCCTCTTCGACCCTTTCCAGCTGTTTGCAAAAGGAGGAGGCAGGACGGGGGCGGGAGCTAATTGCTGGCTTCTGACAAGCAGCGGAGAGGGGGCAGGCGCTTAGCACACTAGCTCCCGCCCCGGAGTCACAGTAGCAGGAGGATCAGTGAGTTTTTTTCAAAAGCACCTTCACAGACTGAAATCCTTTCAAAATATAATTAAGACGTAACCTTTATTTATATAAAATCTAATACCAAAGAAAAAGGGGCCTCATAAGAAATGTACATAGATAAATCACAGATGGTTTTGGTGGGATATGCAACTATATGCAATTTGGTTGAGGTCAGGGGCAGTTTCCCAAACCAAAACTTCCCTAGTAGAGAATAGAAAAGCTATACCGGACAGTTATGATATGGCAAAATTGCCCATTCAAATGTCCAGATATACGTCACTAGGGTGCATGCCCACCTTTATAACATATAGAATTAAAATAGATTGCTTTACAGACGTATTTTTTGGTCCAGAAGAAGAGTTCTGTGAGCATTTGATCTATATGCTCCCAGCTAATCTTGAGGACGTGTTGGTTAATTCAGATAGAAGGCTCTATAAATAATTTGTTTCAAGCTCAACACGTTTCCTCGGTTTAGCGATTCATCAGGAGCTGTATTCGTGTAAGACGTTAGAACCCAACACAACAGGATGGTATACCAATAATACCAACAGAGTCTGAGCAGCTCGGCTTCAATTTCTCCAACTTAGAGATGCCGAGTGGTGTAATAACCATCTGTAGTGATCCAGGACAGATAACCCGGTTTAGAAAAATCGGGATAGTGTCAGTATCTGCCAGCAGGAAAACTTCAGAATCGTGCCGCCAGATGGAATTAACTAGGGCATGAGGTACAATACCTGGTCTATAGAATAGCGACTAGTATCACCTAACTTCAATCAAACGCTATCCTCTCGCCCTAACGTTCTTTAGTTGGTACCACCAACCGTTAGAGTGCTTAATACAAAACCCTAACTAATATGTCCCTCACTCTTGGCCTGATACTAATAGAAGGTCAAAGTTTTTAGACAGGAACCAAAATAGCAAAAAATCGGCAGCAGCTCCAGCCCCCTTCCCTTGCAGAAAGCCAGTGATGGGGAGGGAAGGGGGAGACAGCTTAGCAGAGCTAAACTGTCTCCCTCCACCCAACAGCATTGCGGGCTCGGTGTATATGCGCCAAGCTCATGCCGTCTGAACGATAGATTTTGTGCACCCGTTAATGTGTTTTTATGTCGCTGGCAGGCAAACATAAAAACACATACCCCCGTGTGAATCCAGCTTGAATCTTCCACATTGTTGTAGTTTCATGTAATTAGAAAAACAAGTCTTGTATTACTTCTTCCATTTTCTACTATTGTATGAACAAGTATAGAAATCCTTTATGAAAGGGAAGAAACGGTCATCATCCTTTTTTTTTCTCTGCCGTCAAGCTATATACCACTAGAAACATTGACATAAAATATGCATTTTTTTGTGTGGCCCAATGGAAATCATGTACATTTAATTGTGCTGCAATAAAGCATGCTTCTAATTATAAGCAACATTCAAAAATTAATTCTGACCAGCAGATTGAAGAAATCTTTATAAAGATTATGAAAATCCATAGTAGAACCAATAGATATTTCTTGCTATGAAAGTTCTAAAATTAAATAAATAAAATACTGTGTGACAAGTGATTCCAGTTGATTGATATTTATTGGCACCAGCAGGTAAATGCATTATAGACAGTCAGTGAATCAATCATGCCCGCAATACTATGCATCCTTTTTAAGCATCAGTCAGCATCACTTCAATGGGTCTAAGTGACAGACTCTCAACATACAGGAAAGCATATGTCGCCGACACAGTGTTACAAAATCAATTGCCACATTAATTCTGCTTGTTATGATATGACAGGTATTTTCTTACATTTTCCGTTCATCCTGAATAGTGTGAAAACTAAATCTTTTCAAGAGTTAACCCTTGATCTAAGTTATGCATGTCTTTGAATAACTGAAATAGATACAACATGGCAGAAAATATATAGTCCTTTGTTCAACCCAAAATAGGATCTCTCTAGTTTGACACTGAGATTGAAGGATCAGCTCAAATAGACTAAGCTGCATACTTGTTATCTACAATTGCCTAAAACATCCTAAATCTGACAACATGAAACTTTAATGATAACAAATTTGAAATGCAGTAATAATGCATACAGTGAAGTGAGGCTGAGACATTCATTATTACACGCAGCGCATATAAAAATACAGAAGTATAAATAGATGTAAAATGAATTGGAGAGGTGTTTAACTATGCATAAACCTGTCGCATCTCCCTAATTGAATGTGTTTGCCAGGAAACAATAGTTTGTAACCATTTTTAGCCTTAGAAGTATTAGCTCATGTGGCACTGCTGCCTTCACTCTTTCCAGTTATTGTACCTTGAAGAATAGCAAACCACAGTTCATTTACAATGTTGGATCTCTTGAGTATGAAGCCTAAGTGACCGTGTGGCTTAGTGTGTAATAGAAGTCCACTGCTAGTGAATAAAATTATCCGAAAAGGTGACGATCCCCTGTTCCATAAATATTAGCGGGTCTTCTTGTTGACAGTCCATTTTAAATTATATCTATCTGGAGAACCAAAACAGCTGTATCTAAATTGAGACCACAATTCAGTTATTTCAGTTTGGCTGGTCGACTTCATGTTGTGTTTGCATTTCTGTCACATAGCTTGAAACGCAGAGCAGTTAAATGAATTGCAATAAGGAGCGTAACAGAAAAATAAACATGGACACAGATGCTCAGTCTCCTTCACTTGGTAAACATGTGCCGTACACGCACCACTCCACCAAGCAATCTACAGGATTTAACCATGGCATTAGCATCCCCGAATGAGTCCGAACATATTAAGAAGTCAAAGTTTTTGCGGATGTACAAACACATTATGATGCCATTTTTAGATTAGGTGTTTTTAATACATTCGTGAATTCTTGCTTTTTTACAATTTGGTGAAGAATGTCAAACGCTCTCTTGTAAAATAATGTTCTTTGTTTTTGTTTATTTTGTCAAGTTTCTTAAAATGTAATTTCTATTTCTCTTCAGGAAAGACAGGCACTAACCAAGGTGGTATTCACAGCAGTTGGGATTTTCGTGCAGAACTCTTAAAAGGTCTATCTGCCTAGTTATACAACAGTCGAGAAGTAAGGAATGTATAACTTACTGTCATAAAGTAGTACCATTAAGCCACTCAGCTGGATGAAAAATCTGGGTGGTAACTCCTCTGAGAGTATATTGGCTGCCATTCAGATTTCCTGGAAACAGATCTAAGACATTGCAGAATTTTTAACAATCTGCCAGGGAAGAGAAACTTGAGGGTCTTTACTAACAGGTGTTTTTTTTTATTTTGTGGGATGTGAGGAGTAGTTTCATTTATTAGAATTAATAGAAATGTATTTCTCTATCTGTACTATTATAGAATTATAATGCGATAGAACAATACAAAAAACAAATATATTACACCACAGAAAGTAATGGATGTAACTGAGAAACTGTGAAGTCAAAAAGGTCCTTTATCTGGAAAATATATTTTATATTGCTTGTGTCCGCTTTTTATAGAGGGTGACAAATACCATCAAACATAATACTGCTTGCCCTGGAAAAGTATCCTTGCACTCTTCATCAGGGTTTCGAGCAAGTGCCATTATTTATTGCAAATAGAGTAAATTATATAGAAGCAGTAAAGCATAGCTATATTGTTAAATGAATATGGTATGTTTGCAGTATGTGCAATTAACCCTTTCCAATCCACTGTCTGACGTCTAAAGACATTCTGATTGAAGGCTATACAGCTGCGATGTCGGAAGACATCCAACAGGGTATTCTTACTGTATATTACTGTCCGCTCTGTTGTCGGGGGCTTCTCCAGCATGACACATACCGCAGTACTGGCTCTAGCCAGCAGATGGCGCCATTGTAAAATGGCAGAAAGAGAAAGCCCTCTAGGAGACCCTGAATCCAAAATTGAATTGCAAAGGGTTAAAGGGGTTTTCTGGGCATTTACTACTGATAACCTATCCTCAGGATAGGTCATCAATAGTTGATCAATGGGGGTCCACTGCTCGTGATCACTGCTGATTCAATCATCCACAGGCTTAGCAGCGGATTCGATTTGAAAGGTAAGTGTGTATGTTTATGGGGGGTTGAGAGGGATAGCTGTTGGCCACATAAGGGTTTGGTTAAGAGCTATCAGATGTCTGTGGCTATTTAAAAGGGAATTGAGTAATTTGCTCTCTATCATGGGGATTGGCCAATGTTTCTCCATGTAGTAAATGTGAAATTAAATTCTTATACAATTTTAACTTTTTAAATACAGTATATATTTTCACTATTCCACAGCAGATTATGGTACTGGAAGCATGGAAACACACTGAAAATGAATCTCTGGTCCAAGTTTAGGTCTATATGAGTTGACCTTTTTATTCACTAGGGCTGTAAAATTTGCTTGTGTTTCCCTTGAAAATACTTAACCTTTGTAGACGATTGTGGTTTGGGGGCTTATATCGTTTCCAAACTACCGGAACTCCTACGTGGGGCTATAACACCACACTCTCTTACCAGTCTTCATGCATAGTGTTCCCTCTTGAGCTACCACTGATCTCAACAGATTTGTGTTTCTTCTGCTGGTTGTGCAGATGCCAGTAATTGTCAATTACACTTGTCTTCAGCCAATGCACTAGTGCCCCGGCTTCTTTTTCTCCCACATCTTTCCTCACCTGAACAATTTGGATAATTTTGTTGTTGAGCTCAGTATTGCCACTCTCACAATGCGATTGGTGCAGTGTTCCGAATGCCGCATTCCCAGGGTACAACTCTCCCATTGATTTCAACGGGGCTTCGCAGATCTGCACTCAAACATGGCGTTCCTAACGCTGCAATTTTCGAATACTGTTTGCTCTATTTTTGCATGTTTTAGAGCAAAACTCTAAAAGAACACACCTCATCACCCATCACAATGATGGTGTGCATTAAAAAGCACTGTCAAACTCTGTATAATGAATTAAAAAACACCGCTTAAAATCTCGGTACAATGCTGCGATTTTGAGCTGCATTTTCTGAATGGATGTGTGAGAGCAGCCTAAAAGTGTGCTATTCCTGTTTTGACTGTTAATGCCTCTATTTGTTTCTCACCATACCTTCCAATTTAGCTGTCAGTCCTGGCCTTCAGCTTGTATGTTGTACTCCTTTATGTAGAATTACTCTTCTTCGTATAGGTCTATTCAATTGTTATTTTTTAGAAATCTAAGGCACCATTTGGGCTTTACTGTTCTTCAGTGCAAACATATAAAGGTATCTGCCTAAGCCAACTGTAGAGGTGGCAACACAGTTGTCTGTGAGAGAAGCATGGTTGTTCCAACTTGACACCATACATTTTCAGGGAATGCAAATGTAGTTTACTGCAGAGTGCTGTTATCACAAAAGAAACTCAGACAGGAAACTGTAGTCTCTTAAAGTGCAATGGTAAATGCTTGTCATTGTGGATTAGAGAGATGCGAGAAATAGAGACATCTTCATTCTGAAAACAGCCTGTCAGTATTGTAGCCTCAATCACATGAGGCATGCATTGTTTGACACAAAGTCGAGTTCCAATGCAAAGTCTGGGACATCTATATTCAGATTTTTTGATACTATGTCAAGAATGGTATGTTCTAGGGAGCTGAAACACAGTCCTAAACCTTGAAAGTGCCTGATTTACCTATGTGCCAAATTTGGAGCCGATTGGTCCACTTGTTTGGCCGTGCATCTACATTCTGATTTTTTGTGAATATGTTGATAATGGTATGTCTAATCTGGTCTAAAACCTTTGGTAGTACCTGATTTACTTATGTGCCAAACTTGGTGGGTGCAGATTGTTCCAGTTACTTTGCTGTGGCTTTGGAAAAGTCTGTTTCATGTAACTGTTTTTAGTGCATATGGTCAAAACCTTTGTTTGCTGCTGATATGAAACCAACATATTTATGTCACCAAATTTGCCACTTAGGTAAATTAGGTGCTAACAAAGGTTTTAAACTTGGTTACAGCTCATATTTGCTTGTCAAGTGACCAACCTCCATACAGTGCCTGCTAATGACATACACCATCTGGTATGCCATGATTGCTCTCTACTGTTGACTTACCTCTGCAAGATATGCAATGTGGAATTCCATCATACAGGCACATCATAGATGAGGCTGGTAGGTGTTAGCCTAAACTCTCATTGCACTTCCACTAGATGAGAGGTGAAGGTCTGCCAGCAGGTTAGCCCTATTGTCACACACAACCTTGCCTGGCTCTGGATTGTGCATGGTCAGCCATATGTCAGCCTGGACCTGCAAAGCTGTTAACAGCTCTTCAGCCATGTGGCTGCGCTCCCTTAGACATATGAGTTATAGGAGAGCATGTTAGTTTTTACCATGTGCAGCGCTGTATGGTGAAGAGATTTTATCACATAGGGATATCTCTCGTGTTGTGGAGGGTGCTGAAAAGTGGTATTAACCCGTTTAATCCAATTTGTATCCAGATTTTCCTAGGGGGCTTACTCTTTTTTTTGCTGTTATACAACGGCGCTATATGCTGGCTAAAGCCAGTACTGCATAAGGTGACACCTTGGATAGGCTCCAACAGCAGAGAGGCTGGCAATATACAGTAAGAGAATCCCGACAGACATCTTCCAACATTGGAGCTGTGCAGCCTTAAATCATAATGTCTTTACACGTCAGACAGTTTATTGGAAAGGGTTAAAAGGTGGCCGAACGAAGTCTGGAGGGGACAGATGTGGATAAATGTCCCGCATATCTTGGGGATACCATGAAATGTGAAACACTCACCTTTGGCTTCATGCCCCTCTGCAGGACATTGACCCAGTGAACTGTTAAGGATATGTAATACCCATGGCCATGCTTGCTGAACAACTTGGGAGATGGAGGAAGATGCAGCTACAGCAGTGGAAGAGGGAGCAGAATGAGGTTGACTCTTAGCCCTCTTAATCAGGTTGGCTCTCCAAGGCAGCAAGTAGTGTTAATTCACACATGTTGTGTTAAGATTTTGTATGTTCTTGCCACATCTTAAACACTTACCACAGTTCTTACAGATGATTACTGTTCTGTCATCACCTGCAGTTTCAAAGAATGCTCTGGCTGCACAAGTTCTGTGAGCAGAACTAGCTGTGAGTTTTATGTTTCTATGAGTAATATAGCTGTGGAAGTGGAAAGGTGCTTTTGTTTTTTTACAACACCCTACTCCCTGTCTTGGCAGGGTGCTGACACGCAATGTCTGGCTCTTCCTCCCCCCCCCCCCCCTCCCCCACCCCGCCGTGAGCTTCTATGATGACTCTTTCTACCTTTGCATGTTAGATCAAGTACCTCATCCTTCTCCATCTTCTGTTCCTCCTCGTCTTCCTTCTCCACCGAGAGCTGGCACCGGAAGCACCGAGGGCTGGCACCTCCATTTTTGCATCCCCCTAATCACACATTGCCTGTGGAGGGCTGACCGCACCCACCAACAAATACTCATCTTCCTCTTTGGAAGATGAGGAACATGCATAAGCAATTTGGTTCCACTTGTTGTTAAAGACTGTTCGGCAGTTTGTGTGGTCTCCTAGTTTCCTGACTCCTGCTTGTTCCTGACTATTCTGAGTTCTCCTTCTCTGACCTCAGCTACATTTATTCCATTACTTTCTTCGCCAGCTGCCTACCCTGACTCAGGCTGTTTATTGCATTGCACCAGTCCTGACAGCCCTGACCACTTGCCTGACACAGTATTGAAGTTTATGCTACCTGCCCTGACCTAGGCTAAGCCTCCTGGTTACGTCTCTGTTCATAGATTCCGGTACCATGCTTTGGTCATGTTGAGTATCAGCTGCCACATAACTGAGACTACTTATGCAAGTAATGACCTGGGGACCCCACAGTGAAGTACACATCTCCCTTGGAGGTGTAAAGTATGAATACAGGGATATGCAAAGTGTTACCTCCAGATTTATCCCAAAATGAAATGAGTATGGGACAAAGCAGATCCACGTGCAGTCACTAACAACTTCTTTCAGTGAAATCAATAATTGGGCTAAATAAATTCACATCTTCATAGATACAACATTAGTATGCTGCAGGTTTACATTTTTTAGATAGATAAAAAATATATATATTTAGCCAGTTGCTCTTTGAAGCAATATGAGTTAACAGCAGCGTTAACCATGGAGCAGCTGCAACCTATACAGTGCTGTGTAATAGCTTCCCATGAACCAATTTATCACTAAATAGCAATTTTCCTGTCTACTAATTTACAAATATCAGGCTAAGATTCAGTAGTGACCATAAAGTAGTATGTCTCGAATAAGTAATGTCCTACAATACTGGAAATTTAAAAATAATGACTTAGAGTAATAAAAAAATAAAACTCTCAGATTACACACTGAAGAAAAGTGAAAAAAAAAAACAGGCAGAGCTCAGAGGAATGTACTAATATATAAATATACTGAAAGCAAAAAACACAATTAGGCAGCGCTCCACTGAAAATAAAACAAAATCTCCATAGAGACTTGAAAAAAGACAATTAAAAGGGACTTACCAGGTCTCTGGTGGGGTTCACTCAGGATAACCTCCACCAGCACCATCAAATCCCAAACGACTAATCAATCTGCGGGCACCTTCAGAAGATCATCCGTATCCTGCTGCACCAGGGAGCCGCGGAGATGTATATGCCACCTTTACAGAAAGAGGCACAGAGCAAAACCATCCACAGATAAAGACAAAAAAAGCCTCTTCACTCGTTTGGACGGGCAAAAAATCGGAGGCTTAGACCGGATATTACTCCATTTATTACAAAAGGCACAACCATACAAAATCTGTATATGCAACGTGTTTCAACGCACCCATGCGTCTTTTTTAAGCATAAAAATACACCATATCATCTTGAATATTTATACAATTCAGTTCACTTACATTGGTACATGCTACCGACTGTTGAGCTGGAGCACTGACGTTACCTTCTGGGTTGATGGGCCAGGGTGTGAGCATATGCACCTAATGCGTGCCCTGGAATGCAATGTAATGCTAATCAGGAGATAGAGCTAGAAGTGCGTTCCACCTGAACGCGGTGAAGTCTCTGCCCAGCTAAATTTGTCAATGTCTGTTTGTACAACTTAAAATAAAATAAAAATAATGAAATAAAATATTATAGACTAAAATAAACGCTGGCAGCGTGAGAGAGGGATACCTAGATCCCACTCCCATAATAACCTCATCCTAGCTCCATTGTAGGAGAATATAAAAAAAAAACGGACAAACCAAAAGAATAAAAACTCTTTTTGTGTAAATAACTAAAATATCAACTTTTACCTAATTCATACTTTTTTAGCGTGCACATATTGTTAAAAGCATAAACATATATGTATCTTTGTGTAAAACAATTCATCATTGCTAGATATCTGAACATACAGTAAGTGAAATCAAAAACAGTTAGACCCATTTCTTTTAAATCTATTAGGAATAAAATCTATTGAACATATATATCAATACTAAAATGCAAAAATGTATGGGATAAGCAATTCATCGGGGTTAATAAATAATATCACAATCTTATCCAGATACTACAAACCCTTCCAGATTCAGCATTTATATATAAAGAGAGTTACCAAATATGGTGAAGGGCTTTTTGTTTGTTTTTTTTAATTCTTGTAAAGATTGTGCATATGAAAATCTTTAGAATTATTGTTTATACAGTTTTTATACTTTTTCCAGTACCTCGTTCAGCCCATTGGGGACGAGGGTATCCAATTTAAAAGATCCAAAACATCTCCTTGGTGCGTAGGTCACCCAAGGATCTACTGAGGATCTGCTCAAGTGGAGTGACCCGCAAGAGGGAGCTGTCACTTGCATTGTGGGTACTAAAATGTTGTGACATGCTATGCTTGGCAAAATTATTGGTGATGTTGCTGCGGTGCTTGGTGATCCTATTTCTCAATGGGATGATGGTTCTCCCTACATAGCGCAAGCTGTAAGGGCACTCTTTGAGATAAATAATGTAATCTGTCTTACAAGTCAGATGTTGTTTAAATGTTATTTTTTCTGCTTTATTTATCACTATCTCTTTCCTACCATTCCTACCTATGAAACATGTTAATGAAGAACAGTTTCTCCTAACCCTCTGCAGCTGACCATATGGAATAGTTGTCTTCCAAACCTTCTGATGGCAACTCCAGAAATGGAGGTAACTGTTGGTATCAACCAGTTGGAAATACGTTTTAGTGACTATTTTTTCTTCCACTGTAACAATTCTAGATCTAAAAATACTAAATTTGGGGGGCTAATAGTATCTGTAAATTTGAGGTTATATTCATTAACATTAGAGATGAGCGAACGTACTCGCTTCGAGTAATTACTCGATCGAGCATCGCTATTTTCGAGTACCTGGCTATTCGGTTGCAAAAGATTTGGGGGGCACTGGGGAGCGGGGGATGGTGTGGTGGAGCGGGGGGTAGCAGTGGGGAACAGGGGGGAGCTCTCTCTCTCTCTAACTCTCCCCCCCACTCCCCTCTGCAACCCCCCACTCACCCACGGTGCCCCCCGAATCTTTTCACCCGCGTAGAGAAGTACTCGAAAATCGCGGTGCTCGAGTGAAAAAGGGGCGTGGCCGAGTACGTTCGCTCATCTCTAATTAACATTCAAACCTTCAATGTAGAATTTCAGTTGTTCTATGTCCCCTCTCCAGATAATTAAAATGTCATCAATGTATCTTTTGTACAAAACCACCCATAGATCTAAAAACCTGTTTCTCTCAAATAACCCTATATCTAAATTTGCAAAGCTGGGGGGAACATTTTGCGCCCATCGCCATACCAACCATCTGCTTAAAAAAAAAATTCAATGTCTTTTAAAATAAACTTTTTTTTTTGGTATGGGGGCATAAGGGGATCTTCTGTCAAAAAGACTTCGCCCACTTGAGTTCCTAATTTTTGGGGGATGTTGGAATACAGAGCTTCCAAATCCAATGTACACCATAGGTATGTCCTATCCCAGCTGATTTCTTCTAAAATTTCTATTATGTGTCCTGTGTCTTTAATGCAGGAAGGCAACTGTCACATGTAACTCTGGAGTTGTAGGTCAATGTACTCGAACAGCCTAGTAGTAATAGAATTCATCCCTGCCACTATGGGCCCTCCTGGTGGGTTCAACAGATTTTTGTGGATTTTCAGTATATGGTAAAAATAGGGGATTTCTGGAGTTACCTCACTAATTTATTTAGCTTCTTTCAGAGATACATTATTTGTCATCTAAGCTTTCTCAACTAGTTCTTTAAATGCTGTAGCAATGTCATTAGTCGGGTCACTACTTAATCTTTCATAGTATTTATTGTTGCCCAATATTCTTAGGGCTTCTTCATTATACTGGTCGTAATCGATGATGATGATGACCACTCCTCCCTCCTTATAAGCTTTTCTTACAACTATATTGTCTAATTTGGACAGAGTGTTAAGGGTGACTTTTTGGTACCTAGAGAGACTAGTGTGATGTGAAAAAGATTTATTGCACATTTTCCTGAAATCCCTAAGAACATTTTGATTAAAAAAAAGCTCAAAGTATTCTCCCTTGGATTCATTTGGATAGAATTTTCTTTTTACTTTTAAATCTAACATGATGGGGGTCTTCTAAATTAAATTCTAGAGGTACATTTTCCTCCTCTCTCCTATTTTCCTCATCATTATCGTGAATGATGAAATATCTGTTAAGAGTGAATTTTCTTATAAATTTATCTAAATCCACAAATAATTCAAATAGATTGGATGTTCTTGTGGGGCTAAATGACAGACCTTTGGCCAATATTTCAGCTTCTTTCATTTTTAGAACGTGCTTCGAAATGTTAAATATACTGTAATTTTTTGCTTCAACAACATCTATTACATCATTGTCTGAAGAGTATTTTTTGTCTTTGCTCTTGGAGAGGCGTAGACCACCTCTTTTGCCCCTTCTTTTCCTAATCCCTTCTTGGAACTGCCACAGTTGCCCAAAGTGGGGAGTATGACTGATTTATCTTGGATCGATCTACTGGAAATGTATTTATTCTTGTGTTCTTGGAGGAAGGTTCGAAGGTTTCAGGAGGTTGGTTCTTGGTGTAGTAGCTCCTTTGTAGACCAGTGGCTGGGGGTTTGATGGGCACATCCATAAAAAATTAACCCCTGTTTTATCTCTAAGGGGTGCCTTACTTCACAAGGAGAGGAGTGTGATATCACTAGCCTACCACCCTCTATCCAGAAAGACCCATCAGTTATGGTACCAGGCTATGGTTGCTCCCTAGAAAGGCCCAAGGCACATGGGGAGATGTACAAAAATGAATACCCCTTTTCTCAAACCTAATAGAATACACAGTAGAACTGCTAACATCCAAACCTGGATCGAACAATTAAATTACTCACAATCTTTACAGAAAGACACAATATCTTATTGATATAACATCTGCTCTTACCAAGGGCTAGCATGGACAGCCAACTATGTGGTAAAAATGACATTCCAAGTTATATGAATTTGTCCTTTACCTCAGTTTCTCAGTATATCGCAAGTAATTGCTGTAACTATCTGTGGTTATATACAGTTTGTTTATCTAGGGGATTTGCAGAGAACTTATTCTACTCATTTGGTTACTTACCATACATTTGGTGTTTGGGCAGGCAGCACCTGATATCAACTTTGGTGTTTATTCGTTCAGTTGCTTCCGACTCTTCGTGACCTTGTGGATCAGCCCACGCCAGAGCTTCCTGTTGGCTGTCACCACCCTCAGCTCCACAAAGGTCCAGCCCATCACATAAATGATATCATCCATTCATCTTGCACTTGGTCGGCCCCTCTTCTTTTTGACTTCCACTTTCCCCAACATCAGCATTTTTTCCAAGGTATCCTGTCTTCTCATTATGTAGCCAAAGTACCTCAGATTTGCCTTTAATATCATTTCCTCCAGTGAGCAGTCTGGCTTTATTTCCTGGAGTAAGGACTGGTTTTATCTTCTCACAGTCCAAGACACTCTCAGAATTTTCCTCCAACACCACAGTTCAAAAGCATCTATTTTCCTTCGCTCAGCCTTCCTTATGATCCAGCTCTCACATCCATAGGTTACAATGGGGAATACCATTACTTTAAATTATATCTTTTTTTATTTACATCTTTTTTTATATATTTATATTTAATTGATATTTACTACACCCTGATTAAATTCAGCAGGCACTATTGTATTGGAATATTAGCTTTATATATTATTGAGAATAAGTGATGTGCAGATATTCAAAGTTTGTGCAGTATTCTTTCCAGAACACACCATCCAACATAAGACATGTTCTTGCCTGGTATATACATTCAAGCAGATTAATGCTTTTTCCTATCACATGCATAATATGCCGAAAAGGGTTAATATGCAATTTAATATTTCAACTATGAAAAAAAAGTTTGCTACTTCCTTCTCACCACAGGCTTTTATAACATGACATGAACAGACTCACAATCATGTAAAAGAATGAATTTTCATACTGGATACGGGCATCAAAGATGTTACCATATTAAGGAATGTACACAATTATTATCATTGCATCATCCAAATGTATAAACTGTGCTCATGTTAAGGTTATAACTAGAGATCAGCGAACACCAAAATGCTCGAGTGCTCGTTACTCGAGTCGAACTTTCAGTGATGCTCGAGAGTTCGTTTCGAGTAACGAACCCCATTGAAGACAATGGGCGACTCGAGCATTTTTGTATATCGCCGATGTTCGCTAAGGTTTTCATTTGTGAAAACCTGGGAAATTCAAGAAAGTGATGGGAACGACACAGAAACGGATAGGGCAGGTGAGGGGCTACATGTTGGGCTGCATCTCAAGTTCCCAGGTCCCACTATTAAGCCACAATAGTGGCAAGAGTGAGACCCCCCCCCCCCCCCGCACTGTCAGCATAAAGATCGTTCTCCTCTGTTACAGCTGTGGCAGAGAAGAACGATGTTAGCCCATTGAATTCAATGGAGCCGGCAGTACAGCCGGCTCCATTGAAAGCAATGGGCTGCCGGCGATCGAGGGATGAATTGTCGGGAAGGGCTTAAATATATAAGCCCTTCCCTGCAATTAATGCAGAAATGTGTAAAAATAAAAAAAATATATATACTCACCTGGTCCCGGCAGACGGAGTTCAGCACGGCCGGCGGCAGTCCTCCTGAACTGCTCTGAACAGCTGTGAGTAGTATTCAGCAGCCGGGGATTTAAAATCCCCGCCTGCTGAATGAGCTGCCTCTGATTGGTCACAGCCTGACCAATCAGAGGCAGATCTCACTCACACACCCATTCATGAATTTATGAATGGGTGAGTGACTGCTGCTTCTCATTGGCTCAGCAGGACCAATCAGATTGGTCCCTGCGCTGAATTTTCGGGAAGGGCTGAGCCAATCAGAGGCAGCACTCACTCACCCATTCATGAATTCATGAATGGGTGTGAGTGAGAGCTGCCTCTGATTGGTGAGGCTGTGACCAATCAGAGGCAGCTCATTTAGCAGGCGGGGATTTTAAAGCCCCGGCTGCTGAATACTACTCAGAGCAGTTCAGGAGAACTGCCGGCCGCCGCGGCTGAACTCCGTCTGTCGGGACCAGGTGAGTATATATATTTTTTTTATTTTTTCAGCATTTATTCTACACCTGCCTAGAACTTTTACACTGTACCGTAAGTAATGGGGAAAAAATTATATTGTGTGACTGCAGGTACGTCCATCTCCTTCCTGCAGTCACACAGGCGCATCGGCGCCGGTGTACGGGTGCCGATGCGCCCATGTGACTGAGGCCTAAGAAGTATAAATATATTGCACTACTTCTTTAGTGCATGGATGTATTGTTATGTGACATCTTCTGCATGTGTTTCTATGACTCCATGTCACATGACAGGAAGTTTATGTACAAAAGCTGACAGTACCAAAGCAACCCCAGAGCAAGCACAATATTTTCATTATTGTAGCAATTATATTAGGAAAGTGAGAGGAAGAAGGAACAATGTTTAAACTATAAGTTCTCAATAATTTCTATTACAAAAATAATGTCCAACGTTTTTGAAAAGAACATACCCCTTTAGTGTTGTGTTAGTAACTAAGATGTGTTTGCTGTTGATGCCATAGATATGCCGGCTAATAATCATAACTGTATTTCAAAGCAGCATGATACAGCAGAAGAAAACTGTAATGAATTATGTCTCGCAATCCTGAAACATATGGCAGTTACAATGCAATATGAGAAAATTGTTCTGTCATTTGGTAAAACACACTTTAATATTTCACTTGTCATTTATGCATTTACAACTTATATCCAATGAGTTGAGCTAAATACACTAGACTTCATGCCAGAAAGAAAAAAAATATTCCTGAAATATTCATTAGCAAAGTTGACCCAGAATCAGTACTTTCAAATAAGAGGAAAAATAATGTAAACACACTAATCAAATAGAGAATGTAAATACCTGTGGGATTTGGGAAGTATTTAAGTGACTCCAATTTGTAATCAGCCGCACTAGCCTTGGATTATTTTATATTCAGTCAGTATCTCCCGGATTAGGAGAAGAAGTCAGGAGCTCTTCAAATATAAGGGGTTTATTTAAAACTTGCCTATGTTCCAGTTGGAGTGAGCATCCAGTAGCGGGGCATTGGACAATAGCACCCAACAGATTACACAATTGGTGCTGCTCGTACTGGTATTACTTAAACATATTGTACAATGTTTTGATGTTTAAATGATCAGCAGTGTATTTTATGTATGTTTTGTGTTCAGACTTTATGTTTTGCTCTAGATTCTGCTTATATCTCCATGTTTTGATTTTTACACGTTTTTAGATTTTGCTTGACTTGTAGGTAAATTATCTTGAGCAAAGGCCAACTGTATATTTGGCTACAAGTAACAGTAGTCACATAAGTCCAAGTAACTTTGAGCATGGAAGCAACACTAACATCCACAAACAACAGTCCCATCCAACTCAAAAAGATATGTTTTTCTAGACTATGTTGGTACACATTGACAATATCATACTTTAAACAAGTACAGCAATGACAGGATAAACATTGTTTAATTAGCATAAATATTTCATAACATTTAATTAATTATTTTCAATATTTTTATATTTCACGGCTTGTACTCTCTTGATTATGGGTCTCACATTCTAGAATCACCTATTAATATGTTTTTGGAGTGTCGGAGGAAACTGGAGTACCTGGAGCAAACTTATGTCAACACAGAAAGAACATACAAACTCCATTTGGATGTCCTTGGTAGGATCTGAATCCTGGACCTCAATACTGCAAAGCAACAGTGCTAACCACTATGCCACCATGCTGCCCAATGTGTTTATTTTTCTTTATGCAGCCCCAACCCCTTCTTTGCATCAAACCTGCTGCTCGGACTCCCATCGATCAGCAGGGTAACACAGCAGGAAGTGTTCATTTCTCTGCAGCACCTCCTAAGGGAAAATGAAGCATTTCATGGGGGGCTGTATAATGCACAGAAATTCATGCATCTTTCTTCAGTGAATGATAATTATTCACCTACACTTCTAATTTTTAAAAGTTGTCAGTCTTGTTTTTTGAAAGAAATTTTAGTTACTGGTTTTATTCAGAACCTAATTACTGTACTTGCAAGATCATAGGAACCATTAAATATATTATCAATACAAGATTATTTTTTTTAATATATATTCTTATACCAAATAATTTCTTGAAACTCAAATAAATTTTTCTTGATTTAATATACAAAAGCACCGTTTCTCTACTTCATTAGTCTAATGCTTTAGGAATAAGTTACTGCAGCTTTCAATCCATGTAATTTCACTTTTTCATTTCCCAACAATTACTTATTACATGGAAATACATTAGGAAAGCAGAAAGGAAGCAGACTTTGTACAAAATCATAAATAAAACTATGAAGTCAAAGGACACAAGTTCTCAAATCACATCACATCACATCAAGATGCCTTTTGCCTAGAGAGTATTGTACAATAGAGCCCTTGCACCAGAATGCATGCCTTCATTGAGCTGGGAATACAGATTGATTCCCTTTCGTCCTAGTTTCTATGGCAACGATATGATAGAGACAAGGCTGGATTTAGCAAGTGTGAGACTCAGTGAATATAAATTCAGCACATATGCACAAACTCTTTCTAGGCAAAGCAAGTATACAAATGTATTTATATGCATATTGCCCTTACATAGTAACAGTTTAAATACATGCAGTAATGCTTTTCTTTACACATTCATGCCTTTAGTTACTGATGTATCTGCATCTATAAAGTACATTCAAGTCTGTCTGCTCTAAATAGTCAATATTTTCCTTTGCATCTTCCTTAGATTACACCTTGGGGGTAATTTCTGCTGTAAGAGTACTTTATATTAGAGCACAATTTCACAGCTCAGGTACTAATGTACCACACTCCAGCTTACAGGTATTCCAGTGCCTATACCAGATAAACACTAGCATTATCTTTTAGCTGGAATCATTATTTGTCTTTCATTCTATACTGTTCTGCAATGCCCCAGAGTATATTGCATTATTGCTCCTCGACAAGAATAACCCCAGCATTCCATAAAATATAATGGATCACAGTCGTTTTGAATAGTAATTGTTTTACACATGTAACTATATAACAAAACTGTGACTTTGGTAAAGAAGACCCTAGGTTAAATTTATTAACGTAATTCAGAAAAAAGGTGGAAGTCTCTGGTTCAAGTCTAAGCTCGTTCATAGATTTGATTTTCTGCCTGTCAAGAGAACTTAAAATGCATTGAATTTGTAAGAGGTGTACAACTTTCATTAAATTTGGTGCAAATCACTCCAATTCTCTCTTGGTCTTTGGTGTAAAAACAGTGGTATTACTAAACATTGGCCAAAGTATTTTAACTGTGACCAGAGTTGCAGATAGGTTTTCCTTTTTCCAGAGCAAGGATTCAGTTCCCTGCACTGGTCTTAAATCTAAATGCAATAGCCCAAGAGGAGTAGCTCGTGGGTGCACCCCCTACCCACCAACACGTGACCCACACTGAAATGCCTCATGAACAGCTCCTATCCCAATTAATTCTTAGTGAAAAGCAAAAACAACCTCCCAAGTCCCTTGTTCATCCTCACAGCAGTGAGGAGGAGTTTGAATGGAGCAGTGGTCAAGCAAGCACTCTGCTGGTCCAATCAATGTCTATAAGGCTGATGGAAACAGCTGAACCCTGTATCCAACTATCTTCTTCAGTCACATAGACTTTGAATGGATCTGGAGCATGCATGCTCAATCACAGAACCATATAAACTTTCACTGTGGTCATGCAATGAGAAGGAACAGAGCTCTCAGGACCCTCGTTCTAGTCATTGTGGAAGTCCCAGCAATTAAACAATCAATCCATCCTTTCTTTATGTCATTTTTCCTGGAAGCCAATCAGTAGTCATATTTACCCTTGTATTGATTAAATAATCCAATACCCTATAAATAACTTTAACAAATTAGAAATGCCCTGCCACAAATAGTAAAGTTATGACCTCTACCATAGGATCTCTTTTAATTGACTGAATATCCGGTGCCATACAGTCTGATTACACTATATAAAAATATGCTAATTATGTGTGAGCTGAAATACAGTTCATGTTCATATTTGAACACAATTTACAATACAGAATTAATTTACATGAAAAACTTGAAAATGCTTTGCATTGCTCTTTTTGTACTGTATATGTATCTAGAGTTACAGTCTGTATAGTCTAAAACTGCATTGAGGTTAATGATCGTCTCAACAGTCTTTGTTCTGGTAGTTTACATTCTAGATAGTCTCCTCCTTACACTAGGTATGGTACAGCAATTTGATGCACCAAAAACCAACTTCCCAATACACATCGCAGCTCAGCTAAGCTGTAAGGTCTCTGATGACAGTTTTGTTGACAGTTTCCAACACCAACCATTACAGGCTGTTACTTAGGATGAGTGAAATAAGTAATTCGATGTATATAGAAAATCACACAACTTTCTATGTACTGTAGATTCATTCTATTAAAGAAGTATAAGGTGGCACTCAAAGATGAGTCTATATTTTTTATCAATCTGTGTTCAAAGAATCTTAGAGTCTCCGGTTTCTTTCTACAGGAAATGTTGTTAGGGAATCATTCCGCTATATATAAATATCAGTTACAAGAAACACTTTAGCTACTATCATGCAAATAATTGCACCTCACTTATCAAAGTATTTTGTAATGCAAGATCTCATCTGTATCAATAAAACTGAAGGTACGCTGTGTGTGTTCTAAGTAAAAGTGCTCTATTCAATCTTGATTAATAACCTACAATTATTTTCTAAAAGTACAGTACAGAAACAGATGACAGGGGTAATACAATACTGTCTTCTGACATTATAGAGCGTGTAGTAATGGCACGCATATATGAGCCATTTTGATCAGTTATTTGAAATAAGTTCTATGTTATAGGTTAATCGTTTTCTTCCGCTCTCCCTTTAGAGATGGCTGTCTCACCGCTTGAAGTTTTATCTTGAAGCCTAGCTCTACTGGAGCTTGAAGTTATCCCTTAGAGTTTTCCTCTAATGAAGCAAGTAGTTCATGTCTGGAGCAGTGATGTGCCTAGGTTTATTCTTTTACAATATACAAGTCACTTGTTGCACTTATATAAGTCACACCACAGGCACAATTGTCTCGAGATACTTCAACATCATTTCCACATGGTAGAACAGTACTGGGAATGAGCACAATTTATTCCCTGATTAAAAGACAATTAGAAACAAATTTGAAGCTTCGCAAAAATCTCCATGCTTATCATGGCACCCTAGGGGACGACAAGACTGTTTTATGGGTTTCAACTTCTACTTCCAGATCTGCTGCTTCTTTACAGCTGCTCATCTAGTAGTTGCTATAATTGTCATCTACTGTAAAATTTAGCACCATTAAAAACAGCTTGGTCTTTGCAAGCAGGAAATTAATTGCTATAATTTTTTCCCCGTTACTTACGGTACAGTGTAAAAGTTCTAGGCAGGTGTAGAATAAATGCTGAAAAGTAGGAATACTTTCAAAACAGAAGTGTTAATTGTGAATGAACAAAAGAGAAATCTAAACCACATCAGTATTCGGTGTGACCGGCCTTTACCTTCACAACAGCATCAATTCTTCTAGGTACACTTTCACACAGTTTTTGAAGGAGCTCGGCAGCAGAGTTTTTTTTATATATCTTGGAAAACTAATCACAAATCTTCTGAGAATGTTAGCTTGGTCAACTCCTTCTGTCTCTTCATGTAATCCCAGACAGACTCAATGATGTTGAAATCAGGGTTCAGTGGGGGCCATAGCCTCACTTACGAGGACCTCCTGTGCCACTTTACACTGAAAGTGTCATTGTCCTGCTGAAGAATACATTTGGAGTCAATCAGTCCCCTTTGATTTTTGAAAAACAAATTTAACTTTGCAGCATTTTCCACGCCTACCTAAAACGGTTACACAGTACTGTATATAGTGACAACATATTCAGTAGCAGTGTAAAAAGATTGCAATTATTTCTGAATGACAAGACACGATTTTAATCTTATTTCACTATATCTAACACAGAAATCATGGATAATTTAAAAAATGCCAACCTTTACATAAAGTTTTAGAGTGTGCAAAACAGCCACACAAATGGGGGGAAATAACATTTTCCCCAGTCTATCCTACTTTCACTGATAGTGTCTATTTGGGTGTCTCAATGGACTGCCTTTGGTAGAACCAAGAAAGGTCTTATAAATGTTGTCCCAGTATTATATATTACATATCTTTATTAGATCATGTATAACGTGACAATTTTTCGATTGGAATATTTTTACATACTTGTCACAATCTCTTGTCTTCTTTAAAAATAATTTCAGAATATCCACTTAGCATGTTCAGTGCTGGTGAGAAGAAGTTTGTTATTGGCCTCTCTACACAATATCAGGAATCACTGCACTGCATGTGTAGAAGAGGATCCAAGCAGTGTGGCTGAGCTACTCTGTATGTGACCACCGGAACTGGGTACAACAATATTCAGACAGGCACATCCAAATGAAACATTATGATTTGCAATATCTCGGGAAATTAGGATTCAATTGTTGGAGAATTAAAAAAAAAATATAGATGTGGTCAGTTCTGCCTAGAAATAAAATAATATTTAGGGTGATAAGTCTCTGGATAAATATAGCTATATAGGAAATGGGTGTGGCATTGATAATTTACATACAATTGGCCACATAGCATTTGTATCTACAGACTACAAGTATTTTTTTCTGTCAGTATTGTCTCAACATTGTAATCTTCATTGATTCACAAAAAATAAACACTGGCCTTCCATGCAGTCTCCAGGACCCACAGTAAGGGAAAGAAATTTTATTACATGGTTGAGGTGCATTTAGTGCTCACTAATATGATCTGCATTTATCAAAACAGTTAAGTAACACTTTAAGGACATGATTACACATAGCGGAAATGCTGATGATTTTCCACAGCGGAAAATTTGTGGTGAAATCCGCACTCAAAACCACTTCAAAATTCGCACCAGTGTGGATCTTGATGCGGTTTTTGATATGGGAATAAGGCGGACTTTGCAGTGGATTCTCCTCTGAGGAAAGTACGTGGCATTTCCACTACATGTAAATAGACCCTAAAACAAATTTCACCATCTACTATTACTATATAATATCCCAGCATGTAGCATTGCTTCGACCTAGTCTGGTTAAAGGGGTTGTCTAAGTTCTTAGGTTGACTGCAGCTTGTAAAGAGAACATCAGCGAAGAGACATATGGCTGCAGTTCTGGAGCTGAGGCAACTCAGAAGAGGTGGGTTTAGGCTATTTTATAATGTTTGGACATAAAGAACACTAATTAAAATAATAATAACGTTAAAAAAAAAACACTAATGAAAGTGGACAATTTAAAACAAAATGATTGTCCATTGGGTGAAATTTAATAATTCGCAAATGTTTTAGCTGACCAATGACAGAGTGACATCGCCAGAAAGGAAGTCAGCCATGTTTGATGGCTGGGTGAAAGATCATTCCTTCTCAAGAAAGATCTTTTATTCACAAATAAATAGAGAAGGATTCAAGCTCACTTTGCAGCAAGGAGAATTCACAAAGTGTTTTGATTCTGACCATAGGGAAGAATGAAAAAAGTCCAACATCCATAAAAAACAGCTTTATTTTCAATTTTGTCAGGAAGATATACAGACAAATTGTAACTTTTCATATGTGTTTCAGGCTGAGACCCAGCTCTTAGTCATAGCATGATTCATAAAAAGGGTTATGCTCGGTCTGTATATCTTTTTGAACAGAGTTTTGAAACTTTTGACAATAAGGGCTCATTCACACGGGTGTATTGTCACTGCATATTTCGCACGTATATTTCCCATGTGTAACAAGGAAAGTCTATGAACTTGGATCTTTCCATTCACACCTGTGTTGGTACTGCAAGTGGACGCTGTGTATAAAACGCAGGAGAAATAAATTGCAGCATATTG
Organism: Eleutherodactylus coqui; assembly: GCF_035609145.1. Classification (NCBI taxonomy): domain Eukaryota; kingdom Metazoa; phylum Chordata; class Amphibia; order Anura; family Eleutherodactylidae; genus Eleutherodactylus; species Eleutherodactylus coqui. Next base: position 422,443,199 of record NC_089837.1, on the reverse strand, counting down.
AAACCCTATCCCTTCGCAATGCCTGCCTATGCAGAGCAGGGAATTTGAAAAAAAAGCAACACTGCGCATGTCCGTGATGTCAGAATCCTAGGCATGAACAGTGCCAATCACAGTCCGGTCACGATCTCTGCTGGCTCCCTATTGGCAGAGTGAATGGGCTGTGATGCTACAACGCTGCGAGATACTTGCAAAGTGGTACACATACAGCCATGTGAATGAGCCCTAAAGCTGTTTTTATGTAGGCTGGACTTTTGATGTTCTATTCACGAATTACTGTATCTGATCATTCATCCTTAGCCCAGTGACATTGAACATTTTGGCCAGTTTCAACTCCAACGGCCAATATGAATTAAAATGTGTATGTCAATCTCTCATTTTTCAAAGTCACCAGCTTTTGTTTTGTACGATGTTTAAGAAATCCCCTCAATGTTGATTTCATTGCTTCTTTTCATTTACTTGTCAATATTTTTGGGAAACTTCCAAAGGAATTTATTTGCTTGTCAATATTTTTGGGAAAATTCCAAAAGGATTTATATGTTAATTCTGATAATAAAGCTGGGCACATATAAACAAAGAACCGCCTTTATCCCCGAAATCATAGCTAGAGGTTTGCATTTTAATAGAACAACACATGCTCAACTCTACAGTAAGATTTCTATAAAACAATACCATATTGTTTTAGACACAAAACTTACTTAAGTAATTTCTTTTCTTTTTGTTTCTTTGTGCATGATGATGCATCCTAAATTATTTGGCCACAACATAGCAGCTGTGAAAACCTGCTGTGTACATATTCAAATGTGAGGACACGATTCAATTTAAATGTCAAGAAAAATTCTAAATTTTAAATTATCCTTGAAAGTATGTTTAGATTAAAGTAGAACCAATTAAAGAAGAAACCTTCTCATAAAATTCTAGCATCAAGCATTTATCACCTAAAGCTAATGCCACTAAACACTTAAAAGTATACATGACAAGTTAAACCAATTATTTCCACACTCATATTAACCCATAGAAAAAGATCATACTGGGAACTTGCCCCAAAATATGAAAAAAGGGTATCTGTTAATGAAAATGTTATCACGTTCATTGCAGTTTTTCATGAATGCGAGGAACAGGCTTTCAAAGCCTCAAGATATTTTTGAAAGAAAACAACTTGACTTCCCGTGCACATTAAAATGTGTTCTATGTTTAGGTTTTAACCAACACAATATTACTAGCCAGACAAATAGGAACAGCCACCTGAGTCCCACAGCTACAGAGAGCCTGTGACCTTCTGATTAACTTGTTGTCCAGATCTATTCTGCAGCCTGTGTTGCATAGTGGCACGACTTCAACATTGCAGGTTCCAGTGGTGCTTGTTTCAGAAACAGGCTTGAACACATCCATAACATTTAAGATCGTCTGTAAAAATAAAGAGGTTTTTTACCATGTCCATTTGGGAGTTTTTTTAGACTGGATTAGCTTATTCAATTTATTATGATTGCCTTTTGATGGTGAATGTTGCTATTGTGTTCATATCAGTATGCTGTGCTGTTGACATATATAAATTTTTATCTTTCTGATTTATTACGAGTTTCCAATGGGGCCATGATTTTTCATAAACTGCCTAAAAAAAGAAATAATCAGGTTTGCAACCCTGCTCAGGAAGTTTCAAGATTAATCAAGAGAGATGTGGAGGCTTGGACACTTATATTTACTATTCAAGATTACTTGCTATGGATTGATAAGTAAGGGGAAGAAAAAAGGTAATTAAATAAATAATTGTTATTTTGACAGCTTTTCTATCATGCTGAACTCCAAGAACCATAGGTAGTGGGGTGCATTCTGCAACACCCATTTTGGCCATTAAGAGAGTCCTGTCTTTGATGTAAAATGGCTAGAAAGCGTCACATCAGAAAGAACTGTTTGACGCCTCTGTTAAAATCATCTCAAAATACAGAATGCGATGTATTCTCAACAATTATCTTCAAAATATCAAGGAAGCATAAGATGCGGCCAACATCTGCCTCCAAAATTTTAATTTGCAGCCTATAATGCAGATCCAGCACAAAAATAAAAAAGAAATAGCACTATGTTATCAGGAAAATACTGGTCGTCATTACTGAAGCCTAATGAACCTTATTATACTCAATAGGGTTTGTTGGTCGACGTTCATTTCCATCATAGGATGTGATAGCAAAATTAAGTTTAAAGGTACATTTTGGGTGTTTCAAATCTTATAAAAATGGAGTACTCTGAGAAGAAATGACCACACTCGTTTTCCTAGTGTAATCAAGTAAGCTCTTCTGCTTATTCCATTAACAAGCAGAAGTATATATACAAAGACTTTGCATCTAGACTAGAACATTCCTTACTTGATAATATCCTAATTTATTATAATTCATTCATTATCATTGGTTAATAAAACTAAACAAGAATAGTGACGACATAGTTGTCAGGCAGATTTCTCTTGGTTTGCAATACAGATGGGTGAGGCAGATTACGTAGTCAGATGGAAAGCCAGAAGTCAGTATCAGGAGGTCTTGTCACAATAGTAGAGAATCAGGCAGATCGTATTTTGCGCATTAAAAAATGCATGACCGTGTCCATTGCCACCCATATGTTCGAATTTTATGCGCATGTAAAATTCGGACATGTGACCGCTGCCATTGAAAAGCATTGGTTCTATATAGATGCGGATTGCAAACACAAGTAACATGCACACTTAAAAACACCTGGCTGACTGAGGCCTCATGGAGTACAAGCGCTGATAGCATTCAAGATTGTGTAGTCTGGTTCCCTTGTTTCAAGGTGCTGGTCAGAATGGGAAGTTCTAACTAAGCAAGATTAGACTAGATGTAATATCTGCAATGCTCTCATGAAAAAAAAATATAAAAAATATAATATGAGAGGCTGAAGCATACAAAATGGATACAAGGCACAAAATGGATTCATATTTATTGCCCTAACAAATGAGTCTTTCCTCGGTTGCCAATCTATTTGCCTGTCCCTATGATGGAACAGGGAAACAGAACGTCACAAAACAGATATGCCTAAATTATATTTTATATTAAGTCATTTTATTAGAAAAAATGCATTTCATCATTAACCCTGTTCTCATTTCAGATTGAGAGATCTACTTTTCCACACAAAACTTCATATTACCAATTCCAAATTAACTTTAACAAGTACTAGTAACTTGGCATGCATATTCAAATTTGCTGTGTCACAAGTAACATCTTCAGTAGTAATCAGATATCTTGCTGCCAAAGTGATTCAGTCTTCAGCAAGTTACTATATCACTGACCACCAACACTATAACATTATATTATCCCTTCATAATTATGATCTTGAAAACAAGGGCTTAAAACCAATATGTGGGGCTGCTATACATAGAGCTTGTGATGTGTTATAATTAGAGATGAGCGAGTGTACTCGTCCGAGCTTGATGCTCGTTCGAGTATTAGGGTACTCAAGATGCTCGTTACTCGAGGTGAGCACCACGCACCACGTCACTTCCATTTTCTTCCCAGAAAAGTTTGCGCCGTTTTCTGGCCAATAGAAACACAAGGAAGGCATTACAACTTCCTCCTGTGAAGTTCCAGCCCTATCCCACCCCCCTGCAGTGAGTGGCTGGGGAGTCCGGTGACACCCGAATATATAATCTGGGAACGGCCGCGGCTCGCCACAGATGCACGCTGAGAGACATTAGGGAAAGTGCCGTTCTGCTGTAGCTGCTATAGGGAGAGTGTTAGGCTGTTATCTTCATCTCAAGAACCCCAATGGTCCTTTTTAGGGCCATATCTGACCGTGTGCAGTACTGTTGAGGCTGCTTTTAGCAGTTTTGCACTTTTTTTTTGCATATCGGGCGTGCAGACCATAGCGTCCTCAGTCTGCAGTCATTTTACTGAGTATAGGGGCAGTACTGGTGAGGCAGGGACAGTGGTACAGGGAAAGAGATATACTGGCTATATAGGTAGTGGGCTTTTTCAAAAAAATTGGAAAAAAAAATCTTTGGGCTGCCTGTGACTGTGTTCAGTTTACTGCGTGTCTGCTGGGGGTAGTAGTCGCTCACTATTACCCAGCTAGGTGTTACTGCAGCCTTGCGCATAATTATTTCTGGCTGCACTGTGCTTTCAATAACCACAGTCATCCTCCAACAGGGAAATCCATATACAGGCTATATAGGCAGTGGGCTTTTTCCCAAAAATTGGAAAAAAAATACTATATTTGGGCTGCCTGTGACCGTCTTCAGTTTACTGCATGTGTGCTGGGGGTAGTAGTCGCTCATTATTACCCAGCTAAGCCTGTGACCGTCTACAGTTTACTGCGTGTCTGCTGGGGGTAGTAGTCGCTCATTAATACCCTAGACTGCTACTACTACTGAAATGGAACTAATACTGTTCTCCCCCTATACTGCTGCTAGTGATATGTTACTGGGGCCTGTCTAGACTGCCACTACTACTGAAATGGAACTAATACTGTGCTCCCCCTATACTGCTGCTTTGGAATTGTTACTGGGGCCTGTCTTGACTGCTACTATTACTGAAATGGGCGGTTGGGCAGCATGTAACCCAGGAGAAGTGGCAGCGGAGTGTCATGCAGACAGTGATTGTGCTTTGTTGGAGGTAGTGTGGTGCTTAGCTAAGGTATGCCTTGCTAATGAGGGTTTTTCAGAAGTAAAAATTGTTGGAGGGGGGCCCACTCTTGCCGCTATTGTGGCTTAATTGTGGGACCTGGGAACTTGAGATGCAGCCCAACATGTAGCCCCTCGCCTGCCCTATCCGTTTCTGTGTCGTTCCCATCACTTTCTTGAATTTCCCAGATTTTCACAAATGAAAACCTTAGCGGAGCATAGGTCCCATACAAAAATGCTCGGGTCACCCATTGACTTCAATGGGGATCGTTACTCGAAACGAACCCTCGAACATCGCGGGACGTTCGACTCGAGTAACGAGCACCCGAGCATTTTGGTGCTCGCTCATCTCAAGTTATAATTAGAAAGTGAGTTAGTCACAAACTAAAATCAGACTGACAAGAAGGACTTTTCCATTAAGTATTTGCATATTATTAACATATTCTTAGTATTATACAAGATAAAAATTATAAATTTAATCTGAAAATGCAAAGCCTTTTTAGAGCAATGTATACATTATTTGATAGCTATAGGCATATCATGTTAAAATAAACATCACTATATGCATTTTAGATAATAACTAACCTCTACTAGCTAGAGTTCTAGGATCCAAAATGTATATTTTTATACTTACTTGGCAATAGTACATATTAATATGGTGTAAAAAATGCAACAATGAAAACATATGAACTGTATCTTTATTGGCTGTGTTCTGCATCTAAGGCTCTATCTTGGACATCTATTGGACTCTACATATGGAATTTTGTTTTATTTTTGCAAAAAGTATGTTTGCAGAAATACTTATAAAAGTATGGAAAGTCAACTGAAAATTAACATTTACAATATTTAGTTATCAGCTGCATTACGAGATTTATTGATAGGATTCACCAACAGTATGCACTCTCATGTGAATGTTGCAGCAACCCACATATCATTTTAATTAACTGCACGTGATACCCAACCACCTAAGCCCTGACAAGAGATGAGTCATTACATCATCTCAAGACTGGAAGAAATTCAAACCCATGCAGCTATCATTTATTGTGCGCTTTTTATCTTCACAGCTGAACTTTGTGTGGTCGACTGCTGACTCCAGGAATGTCCCATGTCCTGCTGCTCAGCTTTGTTAACCACCTACCATGCAACATAACCATATAGTGTCTGCTACTAATAATTCTTCATAATGTTGCAAATTCATAGCATGTTCAACCTTGCTTGTGTTGAATCTACATTCTATCATTTTAAAATGTAGCTTCAATAAGTCATGATTTACAGGCCAATAAAAATTTCTCTATATATTACATTGCTTGTTATTTCTACAGTTGATGTCTTTTGGATGTGTACAACTCCCCGTTCTTTGTAACTGGTTGCAATGGAGCTTATTACTGGCTGCTAGCTTTAGCAGATTTCAGCTCATGACTTTTCATCATTTAAATCATGTACACCCAATTATGGTTTTCAAACATCTTCTAAAATATTTTGCACTGCTGTACATTTTTGTTATAGCTACTGACAGTTAGTATGTGTTCTTAATTTTTAGTTTTCATCAACAATTACCAATTAGCTAAGAACTGAAGTCTCATTGTTGGAACAATATTGTTATACAGTAGTTTATTTGCTTCCATAATATGCCAATGTGAAAATTGCAATTACGTTCAATAGTGTTATGTCTTATTAAATTTTAACGGAGATAACTGAGAAACAGACATATGTGTACATAATAGCCAAGAAAGGGGGAAAATATAATATTTCTGGATTTTTTACATTTCCAATTATAAAAGAATGACCACAAAGGTAAATATCTGTGCAAATATGTGTAATATGCTGGTATAATTTACCCTGTATGTTAAAATGTCCGCAGTCTAATTACAGTAGTTCTCCCAAAGAGTTTCCTTACTCGCCGAATTATGCAGTCTGTATTTTCTTTATATATTCAAATAAACATTATACAGAGCAGATTTACTCTAAGAAGTGGCTATTATCAAATAGCTAATTTACCATATTTATTAATATACAACATACTGTATAACATAGTAAATATTTATAGGGGTTAAAATAATAACTTTTGAATATTTAACCTAATCAGACAGTATAAAGGACCACAGACAGTTGGTTCACGGCTCTCCCGTTTACCAGGTCCATGTCAGCCTGGCGGACATAGGGCGCAGGAGTCTCCATTGCTGCACCAACAACATGTATTAACTGTAGAACAGGAAAAGGGTAACTTGAGACCGGGTAATCTGGGGTATCTCAGTATGTCAATAATGTTCAAAAGTCTATATGAATGGTTATTGATCAGAGTCCTAGCCCAGTAGAACGGGATTAGCAAAAAACAATATTTGGTTCATTAAAGTCTTTAGCCCATCAGCATTGGATACCTGCAGCATCTCTGTACCCAGCCATTCGAGGATCAATATCTCTCCATCCCACAAGTACAAATTCAGGGTTATCAGAAAGGAGGGAACAGAGGAACCACTTGGCACTGACCTCCCTATTCAGCACTCTTTTCTCTATTCACCACAGGAAAACTGTCTTAGAACAAATGCTACCCTGTAGTACAAACCATTAGAGACTCCCTTATTCATATATCCATAGTTTAGCTGCTCTCTCTGTACACTCTACAAGCTTCTCAATGACTGTTTCTGCTTAGCCTAGAGGGAACCATCCTTAGGACCATATCTTCTACACTGCAGTATAGCAGGGGAGTCTCCTGCTTCAACCTTCGTCCTGCATCAAGCACCTCTTTCAACTACTTCGTGGCTCTTCTTCCTATTCAGCCCTGTTCTTCCGTCAAGGAAACAGTGCCATTAGAAAGAAAATAACATTATACTATCATTAAATAGTAGAGATGAGCAAGCATACTCATCCGAGCTTGATGCTCGTTCGAGTATTAGGGTGCTCGAGATGCTCGTTACTCAAGACGAGCACCACGCGGTACTCGTCTCGATTAAACAAGCACTGACCATTGAATTCAATGGAGCCGGCAATACAGCCGGCTCCATTGAAAGCAATGGCCTGCCGGCGAGCGCGGGATGAATTGTCGGGAAGGGCTTAAATATATAAGCCCTTCCCTGCAATTCATCCAGAAATGTGTAAAAAAATATATATATATATACTCACCTTGTCCCGGCAGAACGATGTTAGCCCATTGAATTCAATGGAGCCAGCAATACAGCCGGCTCCATTAAAGGCAATGGGCTGCCAGCGATCGCGGGATGAATTGTCGGGAAGGGATTAAATATATAAGCCCTTCCCTGCAATTCATCCAGAAATGTGTAAAAATAAAAAATATATACACTACCGTTCAAAAGTTTGGGGTCACATTGAAATGTCCTTATTTTTGAAGGAAAAGCACTGTACTTTTCAATGAAGATAACTTTAAACTAGTCCTAACTTTAAACAAATGCACTCTATACATTGCTAATGTGGTAAATGACTATTCTAGCTGCAAATGCCTGGTTTTTTGTGCAAAATCTACAAAGGTGAATAGAGGCCCATTTCCAGCAACTATCACTCCAGTGTTCTAATGGTACAATGTGTTTGCTCATTGGCTCAGAAGGCTAATTGATGATTAGAAAACCCTTGTGCAATCATGTTCACACATCTGAAAACAGTCTAGCTCGTTACAGAAGCTGCAAAACTGACCTTCCTGTGAGCAGATTGAGTTTCTGGAGCATCACATTTGTGGGGTCAATTAAACGCTCAAAATGGCCAGAAAAAGAGAACTTTCATCTGAAACTCGACAGTCTATTCTTGTTCTTAGAAATGAAGGCTATTCCATGCGAGAAATTGCTAAGAAATTGAAGATTTCCTACAACGGTGTGTACTACTCCCTTCAGAGGACAGCACAAACAGGCTCTAACCAGAGTAGAAAAAGAAGTGGGAGGCCGCGTTGCACAACTAAGCAAGAAGATAAGCACATTAGAGTCTCTAGTTTGAGAAACAGACGCCTCACAGGTACCCAACTGGCATCTTCATTAAATAGTACCCGCAAAACACCAGTGTCAACATCTACAGTGAAGAGGCGGCTGCGGGATTTTGGGCTTCAGGGCAGAGTGGCAAAGAAAAAGCCATATCTGAGACTGGCCAATAAAAGAAAAAGATTAAGATGGGCAAAAGAACACAGACATTGGACAGAGGAAGACTGGAAAAAAGTGTTGTGGACGGATGAATCCAAGTTTGAGGTGTTTGGATCACAAAGAAGAACGTTTGTGAGACGCAGAACAAATGAAAAGATGCTGGAAGAATGCCTGACGCCATCTGTTAAGCATGGTGGAGGTAATGTGATGGTCTGGGGTTGCTTTGGTGCTGGTAAGGTGGGAGATTTGTACAGGGTAAAAGGGATTCTGAATAAGAAAGGCTATCACTCCATTTTGCAACGCCATGCCATACCCAGTGGACAGCGCTTGATTGGAACAAATTTCATCCTACAACAGGACAATGACCCTAAACACACCTCCAAATTGTGCAAGAACTATTTACAGCAAAAGCAGGCAGCTGGTATTCTATCGGTAATGGAGTGGCCAGCGCAGTCACCAGATCTGAACCCCATTGAGCTGTTGTGGGAGCAGCTTGACCGTATGGTACGCCAGAAGTGCCCATCCAACCAATCCAACTTGTGGGAGATGCTTCTAGAAGCGTGGGGTGCAATTTCACAAGCTTACCTCAACAAATTAACAGCTAGAATGTCAAAGGTGTGCAATGCTGTAATTGCTGCAAAAGGAGGATTCTTTGACGAAAGCAAAGTTTTTAACCTTGTCAATGTCTTGACTCTATTTTCTATTCATTTCACAACGCATGGTGGTGAATAAGTGTGACTTTTCATGGAAAACACAAAATTGTTTGGGTGACCCCAAACTTTTGAACGGTAGTGTATATACTCACCTGGTCCCGGCAGACGGAGTTCAGCGCGGCCAGCGGCAGTCCTCCTGAACTGCTCTGAACAGCTGTGAGTAGTATTCAGCAGCCGGGGATTTAAAATCCCCGCCTGCTGAATGAGCTGCCTCTAATTGGTCACAGCCTGACCAATCAGAGGCAGATTCCACTCACACACCCATTCATGAATTTATGAATGGGTGTGTGACTGCTGCCTCTGATTGGCTCAGCGGGACCAATCAGGTGAGAGGCAGCAGTCACTCAAATGAAAACCTTAGTGAGCATCGGCGATATACAAAAATGCTCGAGTCGCCCATTGACTTCAATGGGGTTCGTTACTCGAAACGAACTCTCGAGCATCACTGAATGTTCGACTCAAGTAACGAGCACCCGAGCATTTTGGTGCTCGCTCATCTCTATTAAATAGCAATAAACTGATCCCCCCTTGTCGGTAGCACCAGAGCTAGACTGCCCATATGGCAATTCTGGCGAATGCCAAATTTGTCAGTGTCAGCAGTGTTCCACACAGTCATGCAGCTCCCACAGTTTATTCTCCTCTTCCTCTCTAGGAAGCGTTCTAGATCCTCCTCCACTCCTCTGACCTTTCTCTGCATTCTGCAATGGTAGTACACAGGACTCATATACGGTTGTTGGCTTGAATTACTTTCCTGGCACTTCCAGCTTCTGAGGAATCTTGATGATTGCTTTTTTTGTGCAACCTACACCTGTGATCACAGATCAGCCCCTGTTCAGTCCCACTGAGTATTTAATCGTTATAAGATTATACTTGGACTTGTAGTTCATCAGGTTTCCATGTTTCAGGGTGTAACCTTACTAGGTTTATTTTACAAGATTGGCTAGATGGAGAGATGATGGTGACACATCACCAGATATACCTACCTAATTCACTAGCATATTAATGACATTAAATTATAGGCACCAGCATAGTATAGAGAGCCTCTCAGACTATTACTTCTAACATTCATGTTGCAGAGAAGTATCAGTCTGGGAGGTAGAGAAATATTTACTGCTATGCCTATCCCTGTAATTCAGATGGAAGATAGGATGTCAGGGCTGAATATAGCTATCTAACCTTCGCATCATATGTAAGGTGCTGAGTAGACTCATCTTGACAACCAATAATATTGCATATGAAAAATAATGATGTCTAGCACTCATGATGTAATCTTCATAAACAGGCTTGGACTAACCCACTGAAAAACACGGGAATCCCCCAGTAAGCCATGACCCAGGAGTGGGCCGCCAGCCTCCACCATCCCACAAATAGCACATTACTCAGTATGCTCTCTTGCACTATATACTAACGGGCAGCATCTCAGCCAGGCTATACTATGCATCCAAATAATAAATGAGATAGAGCCTTGTGTAGTACAGAGTATGAAGGCAGTAGAAATGCTCATGAAATGCTCGCTCATGACATGAAGGTTGTGCGTTCAATCTCCGCCAGGTAGCCAGCTCAAGGTTGATTTAGCCTTCCAGGGTGGGGCAAATTGGTTTCTGCCTCATTAGGGGTTTCTTTTGCCATCCTCTTGATCAACATGTAGGGACGGAAACAAAATGAACTGGATGGACATTTGTATTTTTTCAGCCTAGCATACTATGTTACTATGTTTGCCCCATTCAGACAAGCGTTTTTTTGTGCGTGTGGAAAAATCATGTGAACTAAGCTAAAGGCGCAATCTACATTTGCACATAATTTGCTCATTCATATGATCCATGGTGTGTGCTGCATGTTAATCCAACTCCCATAGGAGTCAATGGGAACTCCTGCACAACACGCACAAAAGATAGGTCAGGTCCTATTTTTTCACGTAGCACACACCTTAGATTCGTGCATTGCAGCCACGCATGTCCTATCTTTTGCAGGTGCGAGTATTTTGTGCATCTAAAAATCGTTCATGTGAACGCTTGGTTCTAATAGACGCAAATTTTTTTGTGCGGCTATTTGTGCACGAAAAAAATGCTTGTCTGAACGAGGCCTTATGATGGCATGCAATACCATAGGGGTGCTCAATACAACTACCACAAGGACATTAAATACAAATTAAAGGGAATGTATCATCAGAAAATGACAAAACAAATCAAATATTTATTTTAAATATATTTTTGGTGATTTTTTTTTTCTATTTTCCATTTTCTACATTTAAAACATTCTTGACACTGGGCCTCATAATAGGCCAACATCTCTAGTTCTATAGAGATCACTTCTCACGGCAGGAGTACGATGAAAGGTATATCTCTATTATTAAGCTAACGGCAGATAACACAAAATGCACCGTTGACTTTAACTGATTGTCACAACCCACCTATTTCCATTCCCTGAACTGTGACCTCTGCAAAAGCGACAGAGCATACTTCTCTCATAATCAGGTATAGAAAAGAAAATACATCTACAGTCAGAAAGTAAAAATTATTAGAAAGAAAGAATGTTTGTCAGGATCTGGTTTTAATTACTAAATAAAATGTAATACATAGGTGATATATTTCCTTTAATGTTAGTAAGAAACAGACAGGAAAACAGTTTGAGGGTCATACCACGCTTCTCTCGTAGTGAAGACTACTAGTTCCAGACCATGCCATTACTGTATGTGATGCCATGAACCAATAACCAGTTTGATTGCAGTAAAATAAAATAAATGTTTTCTAAAAACAAGTGATATTTAAAATGAAAGGGGAAAAGAAAGAATAAAAGTACTAAAAGATGCACAAACGTGCATCACAAATTATACAAACTTAAAATAAGGCTTCTTACCCGCGAGCGTATAACAGCCGGCCGTTTTCACAGCCGGCTGATATACGCTGTGATCTGATGCATTGGATTCCAATGCATCAGATCACATGGCTATATTCCTGAGACGTAAAAGCGCCTTGCCAGCCCAATATTGCACCGGGCATTTTTACGTCGGGCCCAAAAGATAGTCCTGGAACTATCTTTCGGGCTGGAATATATCGGCCACTGCATTGGCTCCTATGGGAGCCCATGGCAGTGGCTGCAGGTGGGAGGGAGTTTAGCAGCGTGGCTGCTAAATACCCTCCCTCTGCTCTCCTCCCCCCGTGCAGGCTCACCTCTCTACTCCTCCCCGCTGTCTCTGTGCAATGGGAGGGACGGAGCTAAGTGTTGGCCCATCCCACCCCTTCCCATTGCTGGCTGTGGACAAGGGCGGGAAGGGGGCGGAGCTAAGCTCCTGCCCCTTGTCTATAGCCATCAATGGGAGGAGGGGGGACGGGACGGCACTTAGCTCTGCCCCTGTCCCCTCCCATTGCAAAGAATGAGTGGGGAGGAGAAGAGAGGTAAGCCTGCGATGGAGAGGAAGGGAAAAAGGGCGACGGCATGGTAGTCTTGGGGCATATGCATCAGGACCCATGCCATCTGAACGGGGGGCACAAGCGTTTGATTTGTGTGCCCATTCACCAATTTTATTTCTACCATCATAGCGTATATTGGCTGGTCGTGTAAACGGCTGGCTGATATACGCTTATGGAAAAGAAGTCTCAGGGGTAACTCCAGTAATTTTTAAAAATTCATTATGTAAGTAGTACCCTAGTATATATAAATTGGCTAGTGTTACCTTGTTTAGTTATTCCTTTCCATCTGAAACTTCCTGGCGTCCTTCTCCTTTTCCCTGCAGGCAGAGATGACATGGCTCTAGTTAATAATACGATTATGTGGTCATGCATTCTGAGAAAGATTGCACAGCACAGAGGAGATAAAGCAGAGAGAAATCTCAGCATTATGGTGTCTAATAAGCATCAGACAGAAGGCTGCTGTGCTGCAGGGAAGTGATTGCATATATATAGTAGACTTCCAGAGTGTGACAGGCAATCAGGTGAGTAATACAATTATGGAAAATTGTGCTTTTGCTGAAGAAGCCCCTTAATCCTTTCTTCATTTGTTTTGCACTTTATTTCCTGTGAGCATCCATTTAATGCTATGGAGAGTTTGCTGACAGGAAGCGTCTAAAAAAATACTCCCGCTATTGAGTGACAGCTTTCTCCCTATGCATTTCCACATACATGACACAAGACTGCAATAGGTATCCCTAGCACTACCTGCATGCTGACCTTAGAAAAGGCAACATAAACTTGTTCACAGGCTTTTTTCAACACTTTTCACAAATGAGTTTCTGTCCAATGACGGTGTTCTTTTGCCCATTCTAACTTATTTCATCTGTTGGCCAGGAGGCAAGAATCTTGAGCTGCAACTTCACTGTTGAAGATTGGTGTTTTTCAGGTACTATTTAATAAAGCTGCTATCGGAGGAACTGTGGGCTCTTTGTATCTAGACCTAATGACAGTTATGTACTGCAGCCTCCCAGTTTTATATCAAACTTGCTTTGAGCCAGTTTGTGTTGTTCTGTCAATGGAGTACTACGTACACATCCTTGTAAGTAATCTTCTGTTTCTTGCCAACTTGTTGCATGTTCTTCATTTTCAGAATAACAGACGTGACAAGTTTCAGAAGGAATCTTTTTCTTTCTGGCGATGTTGTGACCATAAATGAATTTACAAATGCTGATGTTCCAGATACTCAACTAGTCCAAAGAGGGTCAGTTTATTGCTTCCATAAACAACACAGCAATTTTCAACTTTGCTAATATAATTGCTATACAAGTTTTCTGATGAATTAGCCTTCTAGGATTAACTAACTAACACAATAAGCCATACGAAAACAAGAATGATAGTTTTTGAAACAGACTCTCTATATGCCTATATATTCTACTAAATCAGCCTTTTCCACCTATAATAGTCATCTACAATAACAAAGGATAGACTGCATCTCTGCCCATCATCTTAGTCAATGATTTCAATCTTTTGAATGATAACATATGTACATTGGACTAATATGGGTTCTTGAGATATACGGTGGATATATTAAGAAGTCATTTTAACCCCTTAGTGACAAAGCCTGTTTGCGCCTTGGTGACAGAGCCAAATTTTGGAAATCTGACATGCGTCGTTCAACGTAGTATAACTCCGTAAAGGCTTTACATATCCCAGTGATTCTGACATTGTTTTTTCGCCACATGTTGTACTTCATGTAGGTTGTAAAAAGAGACCGATATAATTTGTGTATATTTATTAAAAGTACCAATATTGGAAAAATTTTGAAAAAATTGTCATTTTTTCACATTTTCAACCGTAATATCTCAAATATGTCCAAACATACTGTACAAATTTTTGATAAGATATGTATTTCCATCTGTTTACTTTATTCTGAATGCACACTTGAAAAACTTTTGTGCTTTTTTTAACCATTTAGAGAACGTACAAATTTAACATTACTTTTCAGCATTTTGAGGAGCACTTTGTTTTCCTGCACCAAGTTTGCAAAGGCTCATAAGTGTCAGAATAATAGATACCCCCACAAATGACCCCATTTTAAAAACTACACCCTTTAATGTATTTACTGAGGGGTGTCATGAGTATTTTGACCCCACCAGTTTTTTTCAGGAATTAGTTCAATTTAGGGAGAAAAAATAAAATTTCATATTTTTGCAAATATGTAATTTTAAAGACATATTTTTTTCCTATAGAGCCCATGAAAATGAGGATTTACACCCCAAAATGGATACCCCCATTTCTCCCGTGTTCAGAAACATACCCATTGTGGCCCTAATCTTATGTCTGGATGCACAACGGGAGCCAAAATGAAAGGAGCAGTCAGTGTCTTTCAGAACATAAATTTTGCTTGAAGGCGTTTTAGGCCCCATAGCCCTTTTGTAGAGCTCTTGAGTGGCCAAAACCAAAGAGAACCCCCACAAGTGACCCCATCTTGAAAACTAGACCCCTTAATGAATTTATCTAGGGGTGTACTGACCATTTTGACCCCACAGTTTTTGAATGAATTCAAGCCAAGCAAAAGGAAAAAATTGTGATTTTCGTTTTTTTGTCAATTCTGTCATATTAAAAACAGCTTTTTTTGTACAGCACATGCATGAATGAAGCCTATCACCCCAAAATGGATACCCCTGTTTCTCCCGTGTTCAGAGACATACCCATTGTAGCCCTAAACTCATGTCTGGATGCACAACGGGGCCCAAAACGAAAGGAGTAGTCGGTGGCTTTCAGAACATAGATTTTCCTTGAAGGCGTTTTAGGCCCCGTAGCACATTTGTAGAGCTCTTGAGCGGCCAAAATCAAAGAGAACCCCCACAAGTGACCCCATCTTGAAAACTAGACCCCTTAACGAATTTATCTAGGGGTGTACTGACCATTTTGACCCCACAGTTTTTGAATGAATTGAAGCAAAGCAAAAGGAAAAAATTGTGATTTTCGTTTTTTTGGCAATTCTGTCATTTTAAAAACTGCTTTTTTTGTACAGCACACACATGAATGAAGACTTGCACCCCAAAGTGGATACCCCTGTTTCTCCCGTGTTCAGAAACATACCCAATGTGGCCCTAATCTTTTGTCTGGATGCACAACGGGGCCCAAAATGAAAGGAGTAGTTGGTGGCTTTCAGAACAGAAATTTAGCATGAAGGTGATTTAGGCCCCATTGCCCACTTGTAGAGCCCTTGAGCGGCCAAAACGACAGAGAACCCCCACAAATGATCCCATTTTGAAAACTAGACCCCCAAACGAATTTATCTAGGGGTGTACTGTGTATTTTTACCCTACAATTTTTGAATAAATCTAAGCAAAGCAGTAGGAAAAAAATTACAATTTTCATTTTTTTGGCAGTTGTATCAATTTAAAAACTGTTTTTTTTGTACAGCACACATAGGAATGAAGACTTTCACCCCAAAATGGATACCCCTGTTTGTCCCGTGTTCAGAACCATACCCCTTGTGGCCCTAATCTACTTAAAGGACACATGGCTAGGCCTATAATGGAAGGAGCACCCGTTGGATTTTAGGGTACAACGGAATAAATTCCAGGCCCCATTGCCCACTTATAGAGCCATTGAGCGTCCAAAACTATAAAGAACCCCCACAAATGACCCCATTTTAAAAACTAGACCCCTTAACAAATTCATCTAGGGGTGTATTGCGTATTTTGACCCCACAGTATTTGAATAAATGTAAGCAAAGCAGAAGGAAAAAATTACGATTTTCATTTTTTTTTTGGCAATTTTGTCAATTTAAAAACTGTTTTTTTTGTACAGTGTACATAGGAATGAAGACCTTCACCCCAAAATGGATCCCCCCGTTTGTCCCGTGTTCAAAAACATACCCATTGTGGCCCTAATCTACTTACAGGAAACATGGCAAGGCCTGTAATAGAGGGAACACCTGTTGGATTGCAGGGCACAACTGAATAAATCCCAGGCCCCATTGCTCATTTGTACGGAATAAAAATTGACTCCCTAAAAATCCCCCCCCCCCTTCCGCGCCCTTTTAGGTGTTCCCCAAATCTTAGATAAAAGTAATAATGTCAACTGTGTAGTATTTCCAAAGACGGGTAATTATGGAGGCTGGTTGGGATGGGCACATAGGGCAATAAAACCGTGTATCCCCCCTCCTCTCATGCTTTTTGGGGGTCATTTTTTGACCTCAGTGGCGGGTATGGGGTGTAAAAAGTGGCGTTACATGAGTCTTCGTAAGCTTGATGAGGTGCGGCGGTCTCACACAGAAGGCGCTCAACAAGCTGCTCCTGGAACTGCAGGAAGGCGAACGTTCCCGGGGCTTCTTGTAAATTACGTATTACAGGTAGCGGTCTGAATAACGCTGGGCTTACGCAGCCGTAGTTGGAATCCGCTTGCGGAGGCCGCAGCGGATCCCAGCTGTGAGCCCGGCTGTGACCCTGTGTACGGCCGCGTAATGTACTGCGCATAACTGCCTACTCACACAGGCGGTCATCCGCAGTACACATTTTTTTTGTTGTTGTTTGTATTTCCCGCACAGTCGCTTAGCGATGACGCAGGTAGCCGCAGCCCGTATACAAGGTAGTTGCGTATGGGCTGCGGGTATATCCGCGACCATGGAGCACAATGGGCTCTATGTTACCGATATCCGTGGTAAAATAGAACCTGCTGTGTTCTCTTTTCTGAGAGTGGATTACGCAATTCCAACCCGCTAATGTGAGCGGAATTGTGTAATCCAATGCGATTGATCTGCGTATTACCGCGGATCAGACGCATGCGGAATCCGTAATTCCTATCCGGTCATGTGAGACCGGCCAAAGGTAGATCGCTACCTTTTTTCACGTGGCCGGGGACGGCTCAATGAGGCCACCCGCTACTGCTCCAGGCTCTCGGCGACCAACGGTCACCGAGAGCTAGGAGAGTTTAAGTTTCCTGGGCTCCCCGACTCCTGCGCATGTGTCCGGTGTTTTGCCATCATGTCAATCATCGGGCGCGCATGCGCAGACGGGGATTTCGGGTCCCGGGACATCGCAGAGGACCGGGGGTGAGTATTTTCACCTCCCCTCATGGATCCGATCAGAAGCCGTGAGCCAGGAGTTTTTAAATTTGCCGGGGACACCCGGGCTTCTGCGCGTGACGTCATCGCCTGGCGCGCATGCGCAGAAGGCCGCCGGCGGATCCGGGAGGACCAGATCTCCGGGGGACACCGCCGACAAGCCGTGTGAGTATTTTCAGCTGCCGTGATGGATCCGATCCATCATAGTAGCTGAATTACTACTTTTTTACACAGTTTTATTTACTTTTTTGCGATCGGCACTATCCATTGCCTAGCGCCGATCGCAATACCGGGGGGGACTGCCCGCATCCTGGGATGACAGCTCCATGCTGTCGGCTACCTGCAGGCACCGACAGCATGGAGCTGTCACGTCCTCAGGCCAGTGGGCATTAATCCAAAGAGGATGCATAAAACTACGTCCTCTAGGATTAAAGCCCACTTACTGAGGACGTAGTTTCCCGATGGGGCAGTCGTTAAGGGGTTAAGTCTTTTTTTTTATTAGCAATTTATTAGCTCAAGCATTTTCTGTGCCATCCATTTAACTCATTAAGCCAGAACAGTACATTTTTTATTTTAATTAATTTTTGTGCTTTTAACATAATACAGAGTACAATCATTGGGCTCAAAGCACCATATTCAATTTGACCATGATTTGAGGGTTATGGTATGAGAGTGAATCAAGAGATGAGTGTTCTCATTTAGCAAGATTCATTTTATAGCAAAATAAAACAAGCTGCAGACTTGTGAACAAGCATGACTCTGACATGACCTACTTACTATCAGCAGGAAAATGAAAAATAATGTTCTGACCATCTATTCATATCTAGGAGTAAACACATAACAAAAAATAATCCACTGAAAAGAGAACAGGTTTATTTGCAACTATAATAAGGGATTCTGAGCTGTGGAATAAATTAGCAAGGGACATAGTTATGGCAGAATTAGTTGCCATATTTAACACAAAAATTGGACAATCAGTGGGGTATAAACACAAAGAGCATGTTGCAGAATATCTGTATAATCTGTGCTGAGTTTTAAACAGAAATAAACAGTGAGAGTCCAACAAGGAATCCTTATGAACAAACATTATGTCCCAGAAACATAAGAATAGTAAATGTGTCAGAAATCTAGGTTTTTATCTATTACTGCATACACAAAGATTACTCAGTATGGTCCAGAATATAGCAAAGTCCGGTAAGCTTGCTGTTAAAAAAAAAAAACAAGAAAAAAAGGAACAAATATCTACAGAGAAAGGGTGACAAGCAGGAGAGGAAGATGGGGAAAAGATAGATAGATAGATAGATAGATAGATAGATAGATAGATAGATAGATAGATAGATAGATAGATAGATAGATAGATAGATAGGATGGAGTATAGGAAAATAGATGAAGGTGTAAAGTGGTTGAATAGTACAAAACAGAAATAACAAAAAGGCAAACTGTTCCCCTACCCATGAGTTACAGCAGGTGTATAAGATGTCCGACTACTGGATGGACAGCCCAGTCTAGCACATGTGAGTGTTATGGTTTTAAGAGGTTCTCAAATTAATCTGATGCACAGAAAAGGAGAATGGAGGTCTAGCCAAACAATAAGAAAAGCTTTATTCAGCAACACCTTTCAGTGTCCAATTGATACCTTGTTTGGGCTCGTTTTTGGCTCCAATCATCTAGTGTTGCAAAGGTGGCTCCCGTTCGTCCTGGAAGAGGCACCAGCTGTATTACATTTTTCAATGCGTTGTGCTGTTCTACACAACCTGACCATGTGAGCAGCATTTCTTTTGCCCATTACACTTTTGACTTTCTTCATTTTTCTAGTTCTCCTCTGAACTATGAACCACTTCTTTTATCTTTTCTGCACAGTATAAATCGCACTGTTGTACACTTAGTGTCTTGCAAGTTCTTCTAATAAAAGTATTGACCTTACTAATGCCTATCCACTTGACCACTGATTGCATTGACAGAGTCTTATAAGAAATGCTTACCACATAATCTTTTATCCTTCTAGTCCCTTTTATTTCTTGTTGGCCTTGTCCTGACATCCAGGTTGATACCAGCATAACATCCTGCTGATGCTGGCAACAAGGAGAAGGTATGAAGAGCCTTTGTTCAAACTACCATTCAGGAGTTTCAAATAGATTTCTGTCAATGTTTTCAGTATTTGTGACAGCTCAGAATAGTGCAGTTTGAAGCACTACTTTTGTTCTAAAAACTACTGGAACTCTAGGGGGTCCCATTAAAGTCAATGGTTTTTGCTGGAATTTATTTCAAAACTGAGCTGTCATAATAGAGTTATAAATGAAAGCCATAAAACTTGTAAAACAGATCCTTAGCACTATAGACTTCTAGTTCCCGATGCATTAAGGCCATATTGGATTTCTTGAGTTAGGTCAACTTCTGATACTCATATTATCTAACATTGTTGCTACTCTTTTTATTTTACATGTTTCAGTTAAAAATAATTATTTTTACGTAACATAAAATTTCAACTGTAATAACAAAAATTGCACTTCAGTTTCAACATATAACATTGAAGGCACCATCAATATATACAAGAAAAGATTTTCTGTTATGGACAAAACTAGGACTATAAAGCAGAAAAACTGTTGAGCAAAGATGAGAAATTCTTGAAGATAATATCCTAGAGGAATAGAAGGAAGACAAATATGGAATTGACAACGAAAGTGGCAGAAGCCTCTTGTGGCTTTATCTATCAATCAACAATATGAAGGTCAATCTCAGAATTAGCACTTAAAAGATTTGTTGCAGCATGAAACTTCTGTTTAGAAAGGGCAACACTGGTCAAAGAGGCTTTAGACATCGGAGATCAGATGTTATGTTTTCTCTGTTTAATTGTAGACATGGCACTATGTGAAATAAACCTGGATTCAGTATGAGAACTGTAAGGGTATGAGGTCAGACATATCTGTCTATGAGTTGTGTACAAGATAAACTTTATCGTTGGTTTATTTAGAACTTTTTTATTTTCTTGCTTGAGATGATGTTATTTGTGCTAATATAACCTTTTATCCTAATTGTAGTATTCCAGAGTTAGACCTTATATGAATGTACTTTGCTGTACTCACATCTTACTGTTACAAGTAGATGACTTTATTGCCTGAGCTACATTTTTGTCTTATCACTTGATAATCAGCTTCAAAGCAAGAAGCCTAAGCCTAACAGAAGCATCATTTATCATATATTTTCAGTAGGGACAAATAATGTATTTGCATGTTCATCCACCTCGCTCCTACTGCAGAGAATAGTACAGATGGGACTGCTGAGATGGCAATGAGCCGATTATCTGGAGAAATTTGTTGCAGTTTTAGATAAACCAGTAATTAGAACTAGACCCGATTATGTTCACTGATTATGGCACATTTTTAAATTTAAATTTTACTTGAAATACAAGCAATGCTTCTAAGCTGCAGAAAACATGGATTTTCCCCCCCAAAATCTGTATAGTAATGGGGGCAGGTATAAGCCGTAATTGGTAGGTATTCAATAGAAAATGCATAATTAATGAGCGAATTATTTTGAAGTCAGTAGCCCTATTAGTAAGGCTACTTTAAAAAAAAAGGCATACTTAAAACAAAGGACCCTCGTGTGCACCTCCCTCTAAGTAACAAGAGACAAAGTAAAATGAAGTTGTCTGTAGATTGAAGTAGCTATAGTAAGCAGCATATAATACCTTAAACACATAAAATAAGTATGCATTTTATAGCCAATTTCATTGCTGATGTCTAGAAAATAAATAACCCAGATATTTTGGAAATTCAGTATCTACCATAGAGCAATAAATGCTGATCATTTTAGGCTACCTACATAATTAGTCCCATCATATTTAATCTAGTTGCCAAATTAAAACCTATTAAAAATGACTGCTTGATCTTGTATTTTGGATTCTTTAAACACCTTGTATCCAGATATACAGTTCATCATAAGGATGAAGTCAAATCGAGAAGAGTTAGAACAAATGACTCAAGTCGTATTAGTATTAATTCACCCAGCACCATATGTTCCTTCACTGGGGCACCCTCAAGAGAATGACCTACTGCCAAACTATACTGCAGTTCAAAGCTTCATCATTCAAAGATCACACTAAGTAGACAGTACAGGTGAAAAGCCCAGTAGTCAACTAGCACTAGCCAGAATAAAACTACAAGTTGCAAGAGAGCCCAGCCTAGAAGCCATTCCCAATAAGAGTCATTTGAGAACTGATACTTTGCTTTATGAATATCTTCTGAGACCACCGTCACTCGAAATAAAGGCTGTAATGCTGCATTGTCCAATGTATGCGGGGAGTTACCTGAATGTACATATTGGTAAATGGATTCTCAGATGCCACAAAACTAGGCGCCACCATGTTTATTAACCGGTTTAGCCAGCCCACAGCAAGGTGCCTATAGTTCCTCTGTCCAGCACAGAGTTGACACAGTACAAATTCTATGAGGCAAGTGCTTGAGCACCAGCATGGGCCTTGAAAAAGAGTGGAAGAGTAAGAAAAGCAAAGGCCAACAGGAGGAAACAACATGAACTATGAGTCACTTGATTCTTATCTTTGGGATACTTTTACACAGATTATACCATACAGTATGAATAAGACCAATTTACGATTATACCACAATGTGACACTTAAAGAACCAACTCCATGTAATCCAGCTAAAGAACTGTGCTGGAAAAGTCAGCTACTGTGAAGCATTCCAAAGAAAATATATATTTCAGAAGGCTTTCACTATTCTAATCTATACAATTTATTTTCTGCCATTTCATATTATAGCAGATATCTTGTTTGTGTTTAACTAATTAAATGATATTTATCAATGTTATTTAAGTCATGGAGTTTTAATAGTACATACAATTCCTTATTCTGTGTGGGAGGCCTGCGTTAACCTATTTACTGCAATGTAATCTATAGCATTACTTCTATTATCAATGTTTGTTTAAATCAATGAGCCATATTATATTAAGGTTTCTATGATAAATACAACTAATTTCAATTCAATTATGAATGTACAAAATAGCATTTATGTTTAGCCTATGCTGGATTTATTTCTATTAATCACACTGAGGCCTATAAAGTGGTAACCAGGCATGGAAAATGTTGGTAGAATAGAGCAGCATAACAGGAGACATTAAACCTATAATAATCAATAAGATATTTCTCTAACACATTAAGATGCCTTTGTAGCCGCCAAAGATGATACCAGAGAACAGAAAGACCTTCAGGCGTAAAGAACACCAGCAGGACATACACAAATGCTTTCTCATTTGATGGTCTCCTAAGAGTTGTATGTGAAAGGTGAAAAGCTTTTGTATACATAATGCTATCAAATGTTCAAAATAGTTGTACTGTGTATTAAATGTAAAGTGGTTCTGTGTTAAAATGTAACTTACTAAGTTGTACAGATGTAGCAAAGTTTAAGTTGTCTAGGATAACTTTCTGTAAGACAAGTTATCACAGCCATGGAAAACTATTGCAATCTTATCTTAATACAACAGAGTAAAGTAATTGAAAGAACAAACAACCTGTGGCACAGATCGTTGTCATGACGCATTAAAAGCCATGTTAGATTTTGCTGCATCTGTACTTTGAAAGTAATGATATTTACAAATGAACGCCTTGTTGCATTTTTCTCTTTCCTGATCTCTTACCAACCACAGCAATGTAGATATTCTACGTGCTTTGGGGTTACTATAAGGGCTCTTTCACACGGCACTGTCTGACTGCAGTGTAACCGCGTGCATAGCTCGCAGCTATCCTCTTCTAAAGATCGCATGAATGGGCTAATTCAAACTACTTGAAGTAGCCCGTTCACACGATCCGAGCTGCAGGCTGCATGCTTTGCAGCTCCCATAGAAGTGTATGGAAAGCACGTAGCAAAGATAGGACAGGTCCTATCTTTGCACTCGCATGTCCTATCTTTGTTAGATGAGTGGATTCCGCGTGTCTAACAATCGTTTATGTAAACGCTTTTATTGGAATCCATTGGTTCCTATAGAAGCACGTTCTGTGTGCACCTCTCATGCGGGCGGACAGTGCCCATGTGAAAGAGCCATAAGAATGTGTGCAAAGACTTCCTGTTATGTGACTTCACTTCAAAAAAACACATTAATAAGAGTGGACATCACATGACAGGATGTCCATCCACTTATTATTCAAGCTGGCCATACACTTTAGATAGCTGTCGGCTGAAGTACTTCAACAGTTGCTTTTACAGTGATCATTAATGGGCTTTTACGGTGCTGAATCTGAATACCAACATGGGTCTCCTGTGCTGGTAGGGATGGGGGCCGAGCTCTCCAATGACAGCCTGGCACGTGTTCTAACAGCAGATCTCAGCTGTTTAACACTTTACATGCCATGGCTCCCTCTGTCACCCATCAGACCCCATGATGTAATAACAGAGTCCAATAGGGTTGCCACGGCACCTTAAGAAGGCCTCTGTGTCTGCCAACTACAGTGGCCTATGAGGCTCAATTTCTGGCTAAGCTTCATAAGCAATATAGTACACTGCTATACTGAAGAATAGCAATTTTTTTATAAGGTAGTGATATTCAAGTATCGTAGTGGAACAAAAATTAAAAATATAAAAAAATAAAAACTTAAAAGCCCCACCTTTCCCTTTTTACTTGCAAAGAAAAAAGATTTTTTTTTTTAATCATTACAAATCTGGTATCACTGTGTTGACACACAGAAAACAAACAGTTCAATGTTAAAAATGTATGGTGCGTGCCATTCAAAATAAGAATTAAGAAAATGTTGAAAATAGCTAATTTTGTATATCTTACCCAAAAAATGGAAAATAAAACGATCAAAAAATAATATGGATTACCAAATGGTACCGATAAAAAGTACAATTCATCCCACAAAATACTCAAACAAAAATCTTGGGATCTTTGGATGTAACCATGCAAAAAAATGCATCTCTAAAAAAAACTGAAAAGGTAGCAGGATGTTTAAAAAACTACATAATTTTGGTATTCATGTAATCATTAGAGATGAGTAAACGCGTTCGTCCGAGCTTGATATTCGTGCGAATATTAGGGTGTTCGGGATGTTCGTTATTCGTAACGAACACCATGCGGTGTTCTGGTTACTTTCACTTCCTTCCCTGAGACGTTAGCGCGCTTTTCTGGCCAATTGAAAGACAGGGAAGGCATTACAACTTCCCCCTGCAACGTTTAAGCCCTATACCACCCCCCTGCTGTGAGTGGCTGGCGAGATCAGGTGTTCGCCTAATATAAAAGTCGGCCCCTCCCGCGGCTCGCCTCAGATGCCTGGTGAGTTAGATGAGGGACAGTGCTGTTTATACCGGAGCTGCTGTAGGGAAAGAATTGGTAGTTAGTGTAGGCTTCAAGACCCCCCAAAGGTCCTTATTAGGGCCACTGATAGCTGTGTGTTGGCTGCTGTTAGCAGTGGCATTTTTTTTTCCTCAAAATCGGCTCTGCAGAGCGTTGCACCTGGCATTAGGGACAGAAGTGCTGCATAGGCAGGGAGAGTGTTAGGAGTGAGTGTAGCCTTCAAGAACCTCAACGGTCCTTTCTAGGGCCATATTTATCCGTGTGCAGTACTGTCCAGGCTGCTGTTAGCTGTGCTGCATTTTTTTTGGGCTTCTCAAAATCGCCTCTGCAGAGCATTCCACCCTCCATTGATACTGCAGGGAAAGAATTGTATAGGCAGGGCCACAACACAGTTATTATTCATAGAATATACGCAGTGCTGCCTTTTGGTGGAAAAACAAGTGAAAACAAATCTATTTGTCCAGCCTCTGTCCGTCCTTACGGGCGGTGGACATGTGTGAGCTGCGTGAAAAACATTGCTAAATCATACGCACCCAGCTACGCTTTACTGCTGGCTTCGCCATTTGCTTTCCTTAATTGGGAAAAAAAATACCTGCTCTGCCAGAGTTATAATAACTCTGCTACCCTCACGTTCTGTGACACATTAGCAGGGACACAGCACAGTTATTAAACTTCTCATGTTCATTGAATATACGCAGTGCTGCCTTTTGGTGGAAAAACAAGTGAAAACAAATCTATTTGTCCAGCCTCTGTCCGTCCTTACGGGCGGTGGACACGTGTGAGCTGCGTGAAAAACATTGCTAAATCATACGCACCCAGCTACGCTTTACTGCTGGCTTCGCCATTTGCTTTCCTTAATTGGGAAAAAAAATACCTGCTCTGCCAGAGTTATAATAACTCTGCTACCCTCACGTTCTGTGACACATTAGCAGGGACACAGCACAGTTATTAAACTTCTCATGTTCATTGAATATACGCAGTGCTGCCTTTTGGTGGAAAAACAAGTGAAAACAAATCTATTTGTCCAGCCTCTGTCCGTCCTTACGGGCGGTGGACACGTGTGAGCTGCGTGAAAAACATTGCTAAATCATACGCACCCAGCTACGCTTTACTGCTGGCTTCGCCATTTGCTTTCCTTAATTGGGAAAAAAAATACCTGCTCTGCCAGAGTTATAATAACTCTGCTACCCTCACGTTCTGTGACACATTAGCAGGGACACAGCACAGTTATTAAACTTCTCATGTTCATTGAATATACGCAGTGCTGCCTTTTGGTGGAAAAACAAGTGAAAACAAATCTATTTGTCCAGCCTCTGTCCGTCCTTACGGGCGGTGGACACGTGTGAGCTGCGTGAAAAACATTGCTAAATCATACGCACCCAGCTACGCTTTACTGCTGGCTTCGCCATTTGCTTTCCTTAATTGGGAAAAAAAATACCTGCTCTGCCAGAGTTATAATAACTCTGCTACCCTCACGTTCTGTGACACATTAGCAGGGACACAGCACAGTTATTAAACTTCTCATGTTCATTGAATATACGCAGTGCTGCCTTTTGGTGGAAAAACAAGTGGAAACAAATCTATTTGTCCAGCCTATGTCCGTCCTTACAGGCGGTGGACACGTGTGAGCTGCGTGAAAAACATTGCTAAATCATACGCACCCAGCTACGCTTTACTGCTGGCTTCGCCATTTGCTTTCCTTAATTGGGAAAAAAAATACCTGCTCTGCCAGAGTTATAATAACTCTGCTACCCTCACGTTCTGTGACACATTAGCAGGGACACAGCACAGTTATTAAACTTCTCATGTTCATTGAATATACGCAGTGCTGCCTTTTGGTGGAAAAACAAGTGGAAACAAATCTATTTGTCCAGCCTCTGTCTGTCCTTACGGGCGGTGGACACGTGTGAGCTGCGTGAAAAACATTGCTAAATCATACGCACCCAGCTACGCTTTACTGCTGGCTTCGCCATTTGCTTTCCTTAATTGGGAAAAAAAATACCTGCTCTGCCAGAGTTATAATAACTCTGCTACCCTCACGTTCTGTGACACATTAGCAGGGACACAGCACAGTTATTAAACTTAGATTATTCATTCACTAGAGGCAGTGGGGCCTTTCGTTTTCCAAAAAGGGAAAAAATTATATTTGGCCTGCAGTCTTGCGCCAATTTATTTCCTGCCTGTGAAATCAAATCACTGGTAATACAGCATGCTGAGGGGTAGGGGTAGGCCTAGAGGACGTGGACGCGGCCGAGGACGCGGAGGGCCAAGTCAGGGTGTGGGCACAGGCCGAGCTCCTGATCCCGGTGTGTCGCAGCCGACTGCTGCGCGATTAGGAGAGAGGCACGTTTCTGGCGTCCCCACATTCATCGCCCAATTAATGGGTCCACGCGGGAGACGGTTATTAGAAAATGAGCAGTGTGAGCAGGTCCTGTCCTGGATGGCAGAAAGTGCTTCGAGCAACCTATCGTCAACACGCAGTTCTGCGCCGTCCACTGCTGCAAATCCGAATCCTCTGTCTGCTGCTCCTCCTTCCTCCCAGCCTCCTCACTCCACTACAATGACACCTGCTCAGGAGCGGGAACACTCCCAGGAACTGTTCTCGGGCCCCTGCTTAGATTGGGCAGCAGCGGTTCCTCTCCCACCAGAGGAGTTTATCGTCACTGATGCCCAACCATTCGAAAGTTCCCGGGGTCCGAGGGAAGAGGCTGGGGACTTCCGCCAACTGTCTCAACAACTTTCTGTGGGTGAGGAGGACGATGACGATCAGACACAGTTGTCTTGCAGTGAGGTAGTAGTAAGGGCAGTAAGTCCAAGGGAGCAGCGCACAGAGGATTCGGAGGAAGAGCAGCAGGACGATGAGGTGACTGACCCCACCTGGTGTGCAACGCTTACTCAGGAGGACAGGTCTTCAGAGGGGGAGTCAAGGGCATCAGCAGGGCAGGTTGCAAGAGGCAGTGCGGTGGCCAGGGCCAGGGGTAGAGGCAGGGCCAGACCGAATAATCCACCAAGTGTTTCCCAAAGCGCCCCCTCGCGCCATGCCACCCTGCAGAGGCCGAGGTGCTCTAAGGTCTGGCAGTTTTTCACAGAGACGCCTGACGACTGACGAACAGTGGTGTGCAACCTTTGTTGCGCAAAGCTCAGCCGGGGAGCCAACACCAACAGCCTCACCACCACCACCATGCGCAGACATATGATGGCCAAGCACCCCACAAGGTGGGACGAAGGCCGTTCACCGCCTCCGGTTTGCACCCCTGCCTCTCCCCCTGTGCCCCAACCTGCCACTGAGATGCAACCCCCCTCTCAGGACACAGGCACTACCGCCTCATGGCCTGCACCCACACCCTCATCTCCGCTGTCCTCGGCCCCATCCAGCAGTGTAGTTCAGCGCACCGTTCAGCGGTCGCTTGCGCAAGTGTTCGAGCGCAAGCGCAAGTACGCCGCCACGCACCCGCACGCTCAAACGTTAACCGTCCGCATAGCAAAATTCATCAGCCTTGAGATGCTGCCGTATAGGGTTGTGTAAACTGAGTCCTTCAAAAGTATCATGGAGGCGGCGGCCCCGTGCTACTCAGTTCCCAGTCGCCACTACTTTTCCCGATGTGCCGTCCCAGCCCTGCACGACCACGTCTCCCGCAACATTGTGCGCGCCCTCACCAACGCGGTTACTGCCACGGTCCACTTAACTACGGACACGTGGACAAGCACAGGCGGGCAGGGCCACTACATCTCCCTGACGGCACATTGGGTGAATTTAGTGGAGGCTGGGACAGAGTCAGAGCCTGGGACCGCTCACGTCCTACCCACCCCCAGAATTGCGGGCCCCAGCTCGGTGCTGGTATCTGCGGAGGTGTATGCTTCCTCCACTAAAGCACCCTCCTCCTCCTCCTCCTCCTCTGTCTCGCAATCAAGATGTGTTAGCAGCAGCATGTCGCCAGCAGTCGGTGTCGCGCGGTGTGGCAGCACAGCGGTGGGCAAGCGTCAGCAGGCCGTGCTGAAACTACTCAGCTTAGGCGATAAGAGGCACACAGCCCACGAACTGCTGCAGGGTCTGACAGAGCAGACCGACCGCTGGCTTGCGCCGCTGAGCCTCCAACCGGGCATGGTCGTGTGTGACAACGGGCGTAACCTGGTGGCGGCTCTGCAGCTTGGCAGCCTCACGCACGTGCCATGCCTGGCCCACGTCTTTAATTTGGTGGTTCAGCGCTTTCTGAAAAGCTACCCACGCTTGTCAGACCTGCTCGTAAAGGCGCGCCGGCTCTGCGCACATTTCCGCAAGTCCCACATGGACGCTGCCACCCTGCGCACCCTGCAACATCACTTTAAGCTGCCAGTGCACCGACTGCTGTGCGACGTGCCCACACGGTGGAACTCTACGCTCCACATGTTGGCCAGGCTCTATGAACAACGTAGAGCTATAGTCGAATACCAACTCCAACATGGGCGGCGCAGTGGGAGTCAGCCTCCTCAATTCCTTTCAGAAGAGTGGGCCTGGTTGGCAGACATCTGCCATGTCCTTGGTAATTTTGAGGAGTCTACCCAGGTGGTGAGCGGCGATGCTACAATCATTAGCGTCACCATTCCTCTGCTATGCATCTTGAGAAATTCCCTGCAAACCATAAAGGCAGCTGCTTTGCGCTCGGAAACGGGGGCGGGGGAAGACAGTATGCCGCTGGATAGTCAGGGCACCCTCCTGTCTATTTCTCAGCGCGTACAGGAGGAGGAGGAGGAGCATGAGGAGGATGAGGAGGAGGGGGAAGAGACAGCTTGGGCCGCTGCTGACGGTACACCGGCTGATTGCCTGTCATCCTTTCAGCGTGTATGGCCTGAGGAGGAGGAGGAGGAGGAGGAGGATCCTGAAAGTGATCTTCCTAGTGAAGACAGCCATGTGTTGCGTACAGGTACCCTGGCACACATGGCTGACTTCATGTTAGGATGCCTTTCTCGTGACCCTCGCGTTGCACGCATTCTGGCCACTACGGATTACTGGGTGTACACACTGCTCGATCCACGGTATAAGGAGAACCTGCCCACTCTGATTCCCGAAGAGGAAAGGGGTTCGAGAGTGTTGCTATACCACAGGACCCTTGCGGACAAGCTGATGGTAAAATTCCCAGCCGACAGCGCTAGTGGCAGAAGGCGCAGTACCGAGGGCAAGGTAGCAGGGGATGTGCGTAGATCGAGCAGCATGTACATCCCAGGCAGTGCAACAGTCTTTAAGGGCCTGGCCAGCTTTATGGCTCCCCACCAAGACTGTGTCACCGCTCCCCAGTCACGGCTGAGTCGGCGGGAGCACTGTAAAAGGATGGTGAGGGAGTACGTAGCGGATCGCACGACCATCCTTGGTGACGCCTCTGCCCCCTACAACTACTGGGTGTCGAAGCTGGACATGTGGCCTGAACTAGCGCTGTATGCCCTGGAGGTGCTTGCTTGTCCTGCGGCTAGCGTGTTGTCGGAGAGGGTGTTTAGTGCGGCTGGGGGAATCATCACAGATAAGCGTAGCCACTTGTCAACCGACAGTGCCGACAGGCTAACACTCATCAAGATGAACAAAGGCTGGATTTCCCCAGACTTCTGTTCTCCACCAGCGGACAGCAGCGATACGTAAGCAATACGTAGGCTGCACCCGCGGATGGAAGCTACGTTCTCTCTCACCATCCAAAACGGGGACATTTCTGCTTCATCAATCTGTGTCTAATATTCCTCCTCCTCCTCCTGCTCCTCCTCCTGAAACCTCACGTAATCACGCTGAACGGGCAATTTTTCTTAGGGCCACAAGGCTCACTCAAATAATTTTTCAGAACAATTTTTATAAGCTTCAATGCGCTTAAAAGCATTGGAACTTTAACTTGAACCAATTTTTCGTTACACTGGGCTGCCTCCAGGCCTAGTTACCACTTAAGCCACATTAACCAAAGCGATTAATGGGTTTCACCTGCCCTCTTGGCTGGCCATGGCCAATTTTTGGGATGTACATTAGTACTGTTGATACAGCAATTTTTGTGGGCCCTCGCCTACAGTGTAATCAAATTAATTTTTAGCCCACCTGCATTACAGCTGACGTTACCTCAGCTGTGTTGGGCAATGCAATGGGATATTTTTATGTACCGCCGGTGGGTTCCAGGGAGCCACCCATGCTGTAGGTGAACACTGAGTTTTTAATACATCTGTACACTTCTAAAGAACCCGTCTGACTGGGGCATGCAGTGTGGGCCGAAGCCCACCTGTATTACGCACGACATTACTACCTCAGCTGTGTTGGGCAATGCAATGGGATATTTCTATGTACCGCCGGTGGCTTCCTGGCACCCACCCAGGCAGTGGGTCCACAGGGAGTTTAACCTACATGTGTCCACTTGTAAAGAACCCCAGTCTGACTGGGGCATGCAGTGTGGGCCGAAGCCCACCTGCATTAACCCTTTCCAGTCCACTGTGTGACCTGTGAAGACATTAGGGTTTAAGGCTGTACAGCTCCGTTGTTGGTAGACGTCCGTCGGGGTTCTCTTACTGTATATTGCCAGCCTCTCTGCTGTCGGAGCCTATCCTACATGTCAGCTCATGCAGTACTGGCTTTAGCCAGCATATAGCGCCGTTGTATAACAGCAGAAAAAGAGTAAGCCCCCTAGGAAAACCATATACAAATTGGATTGGAAAGGGTTAAGCACAACATTACTACCTCAGCTGTGTTGGGCAATGCAATGGGATATTTCTATGTACCGCCGGTGGCTTCCTGGCACCCACCCATGCTGTAGGTGCACACGGAGTTTTTACTACATCTGTACACTTATAAAGAACCCCAGTCAGACTGGGGCATGCAGTGTGGGCCGAAGCCCACCTGCATTAAGCACGACATTACTACCTCAGCTGTGTTGGGCAATGCAATGGGATATTTCTGTGTACCGCCGGTGGGTTCCAGGGAGCCACCCATGCTGTGGGTCGACAGGGACTTCACAATAGGGAGTTGTACCTGCCTGTGTCTATGAATTAAAAAGCCCGGTCTGACTGGGGCATGCAGACACCTTGACAGAATGAATAGTGTGTGGCACATAGGTTCCCCATTGCTATGGCCACGTGTGCAGCTCCTGATGGCGGTGGCACAGGATTCTATTTCTCATTGCTTCTGTACAGCATTGTGGGCTATCGCTCCGCCACTTTTAAAGAGGGTCGCTGCCTAGCCGTGCCAACCTCTGCAGTGTGTGCCTGCGGTCCCTCGTCATGGCAGACGCAATTCTAAATAGACATGAGCGTGGTGTGGCATGAGGGCAGCTGAAGGCTGCCCAGGGACACTTTGGTGTGCGCTGTGGGGGGGGGAGGGGGGGCGGTTGGGCAGCATGTAACCCAGGAGAAGTGTCAGTGGAGTGTCATGCAGGCAGTGATTGTGCTTTGTTGGAGGTAGTGTGGTGCTTAGCAAAGGTATGCCATGCTAATGAGGGCTTTTCAGAAGTAAAAGTTGTTGGGAGGGGGGGGGGGCACTCTTGCCGGTATTGTGGCTTAATAGTGGGACCTGTGAACTTGAGATGCAGCCCAACACGTAGCCCCTCGCCTGCCCTATCCGTCACTGTGTCATTCCCATCACTTTCCTGAATTGCCCAGATTTTCACACATGAAAACCTTAGCGAGCATCGGCGAAATACAAAAATGTTCTGGTCGCCCATTGACTTCAATGGGGTTCGTTGTTCGAAACGAACCCTCGAGCATCACGGGAAGTTCGTTCCGAATAACGAACACCCGAACATTTTGGTGTTCGCTCATCTCTAGTAATCATACCAACCCGGAAAATTGATTTAACATGTCCCTTGTACCATATGGTGAACACTGTAAAACATAAAGATAAAAAACTATGCCAGAATTGCAGATTTTGGTTATCCTGCCTCTACAAAAAAATGTAATAAAAAGTGATCAAAATGTTACTTTGTGTTCCTAAAAATGGGATGAATGAAGACTAGAGTTCATTCTGCAAAACACAAGTTCTCATAGAGCTCTGTTGTTGGAAGAATAAAAATGTTATGGAATGTGGTGACAGAAACAAATCTTCAAAAATAAAGTGTGTAGTGTACAAAAATAGCAAAACATAAAAAACTGTATATGGTTTATATCACAGAAATCATGCTGACCCAAAGAAAAATTATGTCACATTGTTTATTTTTAGAGATGAGCGAACACGTTCGGCCCCGCCCCTTTTTCGCCCGAACACCGAACTTTGCGAACACTTCAGTGTTCGGGCGAAAAAGTTCGGGGGCCGCCGTGGCAGCGCGGCGGGGTGCGGCGGGGAGTGGGGGGGAGAGGGAGAGAGAGAGGGCTCCCCCCTGTTCCCCGCTACTGCCGCCCGCGCCGCCGCGCATCTCCCCGCCCCCCGGCGGCACCCGGACCTTTACGCGCGAACACTGCAGTGTTCGGCAAAGCCGGTGTCCGGGTGCGGATGTGTCCGTAACGGACATGTTCGCTCATCTTTATTTATTTTGAATGCCATAAAAATGAAAAAATAGGTGGAATTCTTTTTTCCCAAACCCCTTACCCCTCAAAAAAATTGCTAGAAGTTATATCATACATTACATGTACCTAAAAAGGCTGGCATTAAGAAATACAACTTGTCTTGCAAAGACAGGCCCGCATATAGCTATGGTGAAAGAAAAATTAAAAAGTTATGGCTCTAGGAATGCAACAATTAGAAAAAAATGAAAAATCGGCTGGTCATTTGGACATAAAATAGGCCAATCACTATGAGGTTAATTACAAGCTTCTCTGTTTGTTTCAAGGGAGATAAAAACATAATTTATTGAGAAAACCATATGTAAAAAATGCATGTGGTTATAAAGTAAAAAACGGAGTTATGAACATTTCGTAAAGTAATTTTAAAAAGAAAAAAGCTGACCCACATTTACAACAAACGTTGCATATACAAATAAGCTTTTTAAATTTTTGATGTGGTATAAATACATTACTGTCTTGTACATATGCCCTGAATTTATGTTTGATGCATATTTTAGAAAGGCAGAGAAATGTAATGGATTTGTAAGGTAGTAACAATAAAATGCAAAAACAGCCCCAACAATAATCTGCCTCCATAACCCATTAAAATTGCAGACAAGTAAAGTATTTACTAATTATTTCAACATTATATGTAGATTCAAAAACAAAATCACAGAGGTGAGAGAAAAAATGTATAAAGACTAGAGATGAGCGAGCACCAAAATGCTCGGGTGCTTGTTACTCGGGACGAAATTTTCGCGATGCTCGAGGGTTCGTTTCGAGTAACGAACCCCATTGAAGTCAATGGGTGACCCGAGCATTTTTGTATATCGCCGATGCTCGCTAAGGTTTCCATTTGTGAAAATCTGGGCAATTCAAGAAAGTGGTGGGGCTACATGTTGGGCTGCATCTCAAGTTGCCAGGTCCCAATATTAGGCCACAATAGCGGCAAGAGTGCCCCCCTCCCAACAACTTTTACTTCTGAAAAGCCCTCATTAGCAATGCATACCTTAGCTAAGCACCACACTACCTCCAACAAAGCACAATCACTGCCTGCATGACACTCCGCTGCCACTTCTCCTGGGTTACATGCTGCCCAACCCCCCCCCCCCCCCCCTGCACGACCCAGTGTCCACAGCGCACACCAAATTGTCCCTGCGCAGCCTTCAGCTGCCCTCATGCCACACCACCCTCATGTCTATTTATAAGTGCGTCTGCCATGAGGAGGAACCGCAGGCACACACTGCAGAGGGTTGGCATGGCTAGGTAGCAACCCTCTTTAAAAGGGGCGGGGCGATAGCCCACAATGCTGTACAGAAGCAATGAGAAATATAATCCTGTGCCACCGCCATCAGGAGCTGCACACGTGGGCATAGCAATGGGGAACCTATGTGCCACACACTATTCATTCTGTCAAGGTGTCTGCATGCCCCAGTCAGACCGCAGTTTTTTATAAATAGTCACAGGCAGGTACAACTTCGCAATGGGAATTCCGTGTTCACCCACAGCATGGGTGGCTCCCTGGAACCCACCGGCTGTACATAAATGTATCCCATTGCAGTGCCCATCACAGCTGAGGTAACGTCTGATTAAATGCAGGTGGGCTTCGGCCCACACTGCATGCCCCAGTCAGACTGGGGTTCTTTAGAAGTGGACACATGCAGTTACAACTCCGTGTGGACCGACAGCATGGGTGGGTGCCAGGAAGCCACCGGCGGTACATAAATATGTCTCATTGCATTGCCCATCACAGCTGAGGTAATGTCATGTTTAATGCAGGTGGGCTTCGGCCCACACTGCATGCCCCAGTCAGACTGGGGTACTTTAGAAGTGGACACATGCAGTTACAACTCCGTGTGGACCGACAGCATGGGTAGCTCCCTGGAACCCACCGGCTGTACATAAATGTATCCCATTGCAGTGCCCATCACAGCTGATGTAACATCAGCTTTAATGCAGGTGGGCAAAAAATTAATTGGATTACACTGTAGGCGAGGGCCCCAAAAAATTGGTGTACCAACAGTACTAATGTACGTCAGAAAAATTGCCCATGCCCAACCAAGAGGGCAGGTGAAACCCATTAATCGCTTTGGTTAATGTGGCTTAATTTGTAACTAGGCCTGGAGGCAGCCCAGTTAAAATAAAAATTGGTTCAGGTGCAAGTTTCAACGCTTTAATGAGCATTGAAACGTATAAAAATTGTTTACAAAAATTATATGACTGAGCCTTGTGGGCCTAAGAAAAATTGCCCGTTCTGCGTGAGGTTACGTCAGGTTTCAGGAGGAGGAGCAGGAGGAGGAGGATGAATATTATGCACAGATTGATGAAGCTAAAAGGTCCACGTTTTTGATGGTGATAGAGAACAATGCTTCCATCCGCGGGTGCAGCCTACGTATTGTTTAGGTATCGCTGCTGTCCGCTGGTGGAGAAGAGAAGTCTGGGAAAATCCAGGCTTTGTTCATCTTGATGAGTTTAAGCCTGTCGGCACTGTCGGTTGACAGGCGGATATGCTTATCTGTGATGATTCCCCCAGCCCCACTAAACACCCTCTCTGACAAGACGCTAGCCGCAGGACAAGCAAGCATCTCCAGGGCATACAGCGCGAGTTCAGGCCACGTGTCCAGCTTCGACACCCAGTAGTTGTAGGGGGCAGAGGCGTCACGGAGGACGGTCGTGCGATTGGCTACGTACTCCCTCACCATCCTTTTACAGTGCTCCCGCCGACTCAGCCTTGACTGGGGAGCGGTGACACAGTCTTGCTGGGGAGCCAGAAAGCTGTCAAAGGCCTTAGAGAGTGTGCCCCTGCCTGTGCTGTACATGCTGCCTGATCTTTGCGCCTCCCCTGCTACCTGGCCCTCGGAACTGCGCCTTCGGCCACTAGCGCTGTCGGATGGGATTTTTACCATCAGTTTGTCCGCCAGGGTCCTATGGTATAGCATCACTCTCGAACCCCTTTCCTCTTCGGGTATGAGAGTGGAAAGGTTCTCCTTATACCGTGGGTCGAGCAGTGTGTACACCCAGTAATCCGTAGTGGCCAGAATGCGTGTAACACGAGGGTCACGAGAAAGGCATCCTAACATGAAGTCAGCCATGTGTGCCAGGGTACCTGTACGCAACACATGGCTGTCCTTACTAGGAAGATCACTTTCAGGATCCTCCTCCTCCTCCTCAGGCCATACACGCTGAAAGGATGACAGGCAAGCAGCATGGGTACCCTCAGCAGTGGGCCAAGCTGTCTCTTCCCCCTCCTCCTCATCCTCCTCATGCTCCTCCTCCTCCTCCTCAACGCGCTGAGATATAGACAGGAGGGTGCTCTGACTATCCAGCGACATACTGTCTTCCCCCGCCTCTGTTTCCGAACGCAAAGCGTCTGCCTTTATGCTTTGCAGGGAACTTCTCAAGAGGCATAGCAGAGGAATGGTGACACTAATGATTGCAGCATCGCCGCTCACCATCTGGGTAGACTCCTCAAAGTTTCCAAGGACCTGGCAGATGTCTGCCAACCAGGCCCACTCTTCTGTAAAGAATTGAGGAGGCTGACTCCCACTGGGCCACCCATGTTGGAGTTGGAATTCCACTATAGCTCTACGCTGCTCATAGAGCCTGGCCAACATGTGGAGCGTAGAGTTCCACCGTGTGGGCACGTCGCACAGCAGTCGGTGCACTGGCAGATGAAACCGATGTTGCAGGGTGCGCAGGGTGGCAGCGTCCGTGTGGGACTTGCGGAAATGTGCGCAGAGCCGGCGCACCTTTCTGAGCAGGTCTGACAAGCGTGGGTAGCTTTTCAGAAAGCGCTGAACCACCAAATTAAAGATGTGGGCCAGGCATGGCATGTGCGTGAGGCTGCCGAGCTGCAGAGCCGCCACCAGGTTACGGCCGTTGTCACACACGACCATGCCCGGTTGGAGGCTCAGCGGCGCAAGCCAGTGGTCGGTCTGCTCTGTCAGACCCTGCAGCAGTTTGTGGGCCGTGTGCCTCTTCTCTCCTAAGCTGAGTAGTTTCAGCACAGCCTGCTGACGCTTGCCCACCGCTGTGCTGCCACGACGCGCGACACCGACTGCTGGCGACGTGCTGCTGCTGACACATCTTGATTGCGAGACAGAGGTTGCGTAGGAGGAGGAGGAGGGTGGTTTAGTGGAGTAAGCATACACCGGCGCAGATTCCACCACCGAGCTGGGGCCCGCAATTCTGGAGGTGGGTAGGACGTGAGCGGTCCCAGGCTCTGACTCTGTCCCAGCCTCCACTAAATTCACCCAATGTGCCGTCAGAGAGATATAGTGGCCCTGCCTGCCTGTGCTTGCCCACGTGTCCGTTGTTAAGTGGACCTTGCCAGTAACCGCGTTGGTGAGGGCGCGTACAATGTTGCGGGAGACGTGGTCGTGCAAGGCTGGGACGGCACATCGGGAAAAGTAGTGGCGACTGGGAACTGAGTAGCGCGGGGCCGCGGCCGCCATCATACCTTTGAAAGCCTCCGTTTCCACAACCCTATACGGCAGCATCTCCAGGCTGATAAATTTGGCTATGTGCACGTTTAACGCTTGAGCGTGCGGGTGCGTGGCGGCGTACTTGTGCTTGCGCTCCAACACTTGCGCTAGCGACGGCTGGACGGTGCGCTGAGAG
Source organism: Eleutherodactylus coqui (assembly GCF_035609145.1). Taxonomy (NCBI): domain Eukaryota; kingdom Metazoa; phylum Chordata; class Amphibia; order Anura; family Eleutherodactylidae; genus Eleutherodactylus; species Eleutherodactylus coqui. Next base: position 422,404,932 of record NC_089837.1, on the reverse strand, counting down.
ACATTGGTGGATGGGGCCGAGCACAGCGGAGGTGAGGGTGTGGGTGCAGGCCAGGAGACGGTAGTGCCTGTGTCCTGAGAGGGGGGTTGGATCTCAGTGGCAGGTTGGGGCACAGGGGGAGAGGCAGCGGTGCAAACCGGAGGCGGTGAACAGCCTTCGTCCCACCTTGTGGGGTGCTTGGCCATCATATGTCTGCGCATGCTGGTGGTGGTGAGGCTGGTGGTGGTGGCTCCCCGGCTGATCTTTGCGCGACAAAGGTTGCACACCACTGTTCGTCGGTCGTCTGCACTCTCAGTGAAAAACTGCCAGACCTTTGAGCACCTCGGCCTCTGCAGGGTGGCATGGCGCGAGGGGGCACTTTGGGAAACAGTTGGTGGATTATTCGGTCTGGCCCTGCCTCTACCCCTGGCCACCGCACTGCCTCTTCCAACCTGCCCTGCTGCTGCACTTGCCTCCCCCTCTGAAGACCTGTCCTCAGTAGGCATAGAAAACCAGGTGGGGTCAGTCACCTCATCGTCCTGCTGCTCTTCCTCCGAATCCTCTGTGCGCTCCTCCCTCGGACCTACTCCAATTACTACTACCTGAGTGATAGACAACTGTGTCTCATCGTCATCGTCCTCCTCACCCACTGAAAGCTCTTGAGACAGTTGCGAGAAGTCCCCAGCCTCATCCCCCGGACCCCGGGAACTTTCCAAAGGTTGGGCATCGGTCACAACAAACTCCTCTGGTGGGAGAGGATTCGGAACCATTGCTGCCCATTCTGGGCAGGGGCCTGAGAACAGTTCCTGGGAGTCTGCCTGCTCCTCAGAATGTGTCATTGTAATGGAGTAAGGAGGCTGGGAGGAAGGAGGAGCAGCAGCCATAGGATTCAGAGTTGCAGCAGTGGACGGCGCAGAATTCTGGGTGGTCGATAGATTGCTGGATGCACTTTCTGCCATCCACGACAGGACCTGCTCACACTGCTCATTTTCTAATAAAGGTCTACCGCGTGGACCCATTAATTGTGAGATGAATGTGGGGATGCCAGAAACGTGCCTCTCTCCTAATCCCGCAGCAGTCGGCTGCGATACACCTGGATCAGGAGCTCGGCCTGTGCCCACACCGTGACTTGGGCCTCCGCGTCCTCGCCCGCGTCCACGTCCTCTAGGCCTACCCCTACCCCTCAGCATGCTGTATTACCAGTAGTGCAGAAACAGAACGCTGTAATTAAATGTGCCGCTTATTGGCCTGTGGTTGGAAGCTGACTTCCCTTACGGAACGCACAGCAGATCCAGGAAACAATTTTGCGCCAGCCTGCTGTAACGCTTAGCTGCGTATTAATTAGGACTACTACCCCCAGCAGATAGATACTGTAGGCAGCGTATAATATTATATATACTGTTTCCCTCTGGCGGGATGACGGCGCTGATGTAACAGAGATAGCAGATCCAGGAAACAATTTTGCGCAAGCCTGCTGTAACGCTTAGCTGCGTATTAATTAGGACTACTACCCCCAGCAGATAGATACTGTAGGCAGCATATAATATTATGTATACTGTTTCCCTCTGGCGGGATGACGGCGCTGATGTAACAGAGACAGCAGATCCAGGAAACAATTTTGCGCCAGCCTGCTGTAACGCTTAGCTGCGTATTAATTAGGACTACTACCCCCAGCAGATAGATACTGTAGGCAGCGTATAATATTATGTATACTGTTTCCCTCTGGCGGGATGACGGCGCTGATGTAACAGAGACAGCAGATCCAGGAAACAATTTTGCGCCAGTCTGCTGTAACGCTTAGCTGCGTATTAATTAGGACTACTACCCCCAGCAGATAGATACTGTAGGCAGCGTATAATATTATGTATACTGTTTCCCTCTGGCGGGATGACGGCGCTGATGTAACAGAGACAGCAGATCCAGGAAACAATTTTGCGTCAGCCTGCTGTAACGCTTAGCTGCGTATTAATTAGGACTACTACCCCCAGCAGATAGATACTGTAGGCAGCGTATAATATTATGTATACTGTTTCCCTCTGGCGGGATGACGGCGCTGATGTAACAGACAGCAGATCCAGGAAACAATTTTGCGCCAGCCTGCTGTAACGCTTAGCTGCATATTAATTAGGACTACTACCCCCAGCAGATAGATACTGTAGGCAGCGTATAATATTATGTATACTGTTTCCCTCTCTGGCGGGATGACGGCGCTGATGTAACAGAGACAGCAGATCCAGGAAACTATTTTGCGCCAGCCTGCTGTAACGCTTAGCTGCGTATTAATTAGGACTACTACCCCCAGCAGATAGATACTGTAGGCAGCATATAATATTATGTATACTGTTTCCCTCTGGCAGGATGACGGCGCTGATGTAACAGAGACAGCAGATCCAGGAAACAATTTTGCGCAAGCCTGCTGTAACGCTTAGCTGCGTATTAATTAGGACTACTACCCCCAGCAGACATGCAGTAAACTGAAGACGGTCACAGGCAGCCCAAATATAGTATTTTCCCCCAATTTTTGGGAAAAAGCCCACTGCCTATATAGCCTGAATATCTCTTTCCCTGCCTCACCAGTACTGGCCCTATACTCTGTACAATGACTGCAGACTGAGGACGCAATGCTCTGCATGGCCGATATACAAAAAAAAAAATGTGCAACACTGCAAAAAGCAGCCTCAACACTACTGCACACGGTCTGATGTGGCCCTAAGAAGGACCGTTGGGGTTCTTGAAGCCTAAAATCACTCCTAACGCTCTCCCTATAGCAGCTCCGGCATCAGCAGCACTTTCCCCTGATCTCTATCAGAATGCATCTGTGGCGAGCCGCGGGAGGGGCCGATTTATATACTCGGGTGACACCTGATCTCGCCAGCCACTCACTGCAGGGGGGTGGTATAGGGCTTGAACGTCGCAGGGGGAAGTTGTAATGCCTTCCCTGTCTTTCTATTGGCCAGAAAAGCGCGCTAACGTCTCAGAGATGAAAGTGAAAGTAACTCAAACATCGCGTGGTGCTCGCCTCTAGTAACGAGCATCTCGAACACGCTAATACTCGAACGAGTATCAAGCTCGGACGAGTACGTTCGCTCATCTCTAATAAAGACATAACTCACAGAAAAAGAAGCCAAATATGCATCACCTGATACTGCAGGGCAGGCTCAATCACCATATTCCCTAGTAGCATGCAGAAAGACAGATTGCAATATGAGGGAGCTAAATGTTCATGTGCAGACTAGTGTGCAGCTGTCCATACAGTAGGATTTTAAGCAGGCATTCTCCTCAATGCAGTCTGAGATTTCATCAATTGGTGACCACACCTCTCACATCAAAAACAAAATGGCGGAATTAATCACCGCTGACAACAATCTCATTGATAGTGCTAATACTATACAGGATGACTTATAAATCCTACAATTGAAGCTAGCAAGCACTGAAGACAAATATAGGGGGAACAATATTAGGTTTAGAGGTATTTGTGAGTGTGTTAAAACTGAGGAACTTCAAGAATTTCTTACCGACTTCTTTACTACTCTCCTGACTGATGCCTCTCAACGTGACCTAATAATCAGCTGAACACATAGGCTTCCTAAACCTAAATCTTTGCATACCTCCACACCAAGAGATGTCATTACTAAATCATGCTAAGCTTCATTAGAATGGACATGGTTAGCTTTATTAAGGGTCAATAAACTCCTGACTGTATGCATTGATACATTAATATCATTTCTGTTGCATCAACCCAAAGAATGTCCTCCCTGCTCCTCACTCTGGATGCAGAGAAGGCACTCAATCGTGTGCATTTGGGTTATCTCGGGGAGGAACTTATAAGATTTGGAGCCAAGCTACTTTCTTCCCCCTCAGCACAAGTATTTGGATCTGGTACTATCTCTAACTCATTTAACATTCTAAATAGGACCTGCCAGGGCTGCCCGCTGTTGCCGTCGATATTCGCGTTAATGATGGAGCCATTTGCACAATTGATCCGTTCATCCCCAGACATATACGGCATTACTGTACGAAATAGTGAGCACCGCATTGGCCTTTTTGTGGATGATGTCATCCTCAGCTTGACAACCCCAGAATCTTCCCTTAGGGTGACTACCCACTACAGTTTTTTTTCACTGCGAAATTCGCAGCGTTTTTTTTTCCCTGCAGGGGTCAATGGGACTTGTAATGTTAAAATTTTGCACGATTGCGATTTTAACATTACAAGTCCCATAGACCCCTGCAGAAAAAAAAACGCTGCAAATTTCACAGTGAATAAAAACTGTAGTGGGTAGTCACCCTTAGCCCAATCTCTGGAATTATTGAAAAATTCAGTCAGGTGAGCTATTACAAACTCAACGCCACCAAGTTTCTCCTTAGGGCTCAGTCACACGGGCGCATTGGCATCTGTACACCAGCACCGATGCGCCCTTGTGACTCACACCAGCTGACAGACGTACCTGAAGATGGCTGTCTCTCTGCAGCGCTGGAGGAAAGAACATCCAGGTCATATAGTAAAGAGACGTCAGGCAGCAGGTTGGTGCAATTTGAATTTATCCAAGTGAATACATCAACAGAAGTGCCTCCTCCACACACAGAGAAATGCGACGTTTCAACTCTAGAACCGAGTCTTTGTCAAGCTAATCAGGAGTTACCATAGCCTCAAAGTTTATAGTGACCACAACCAATCAAATGTAGACACAAATTAGACATAACATATAACAGATGTAACACCTACCCCAGCGCTGGATTCTCTATGTGAGCTGCACCTTTCCTGTTGCATAAAGATGGCAACCTCCATTGCAGTCCATGTGTATAACCCGGAAGTGCTTTTCACAGGGAGCGTGGCACGTTTGCGTAGGGTCAGCTACCTCTCACTCTCTCATGGTTGTCGCTGTTATAATTCCCTTTAGGCAGACTAGTGCGCATGCGCACTGGCCATCCCGTTCTCGCGCTGTATACACACATCAGCTGGGGCTGCTCACACTCCCCGCTCCGCCTAGCGCTCGAGCAGAGACCGTTGCCCTGGAAACCAGGGACACATTCTACGTGCTGTACATTGTGCAAATGCACTCCCACACCGGAGGTAGATCTAGTATCCCTTTCCCCCGGGTTGAGAAAGGAGAATGTTTGAAACCTGCATCACTAGTACCCAATATCCGGGAGATCTATATTAAATAAATTAAATACCGCCGAGAGAAGGTTATACAAAGAGAACAATACTCCCAAGCAACCATTTGTAAATATGAATTATATATTTTGACAATACGATTATTATCTAAAGTATTTCGTGGCCAGTATAGGAGGGATTAACAGTATAGCATAATTATTGTTCACAGTTATTATAACATAATCATACTGTATTGGCCGCAAATATCTAGACATCATCGGCTCAACATATGTATAATGGAAAAAAGGCCCATATGTCAAGTGCGCAATTCTCAATCATTCGTATATAAAAAGTGCATTACAGCATCTAAGTCCCACAAAGCGAGCTTTGTATAGCAGATTAATTGCACCAACAAAAGAACCCAGAGTTATTCTAGCTTTAAAAAAATAAGTCTCATGGGGATCAAATATTTGAAATGCGCACTCAAATATTTATGGGAGACTAACCATTACCTCTATAATTTAAGTGATCCTATTGCTAAGTACCAAGCTTATAAGGTGGAAATGAGAGAAAAGCACAAAACCGGTAACACATATACACAACATTCAGTGCCAAAAAACTTGATAATTTTTATTTAAATTTTTGTATTATTTAGAAGTAGGCAACTGCCAATAAATACAACATTGCAAGAAATGGAACAGGAACATTCAAGGAGTAAAGGGAAGCAAGGATTCAGCCTCACAGGAGAAGAAAAAATTCCAGCGACCGAGGATGGTCCCACCCAATAAATGGATCTGTAATACACAAAAAACATGGTTAAAATAATAAGGCTAAAAAAGACAGACAGCAAGCAAGTTAATTACTGAAAGGCAAATGTGTTATACTCAAGATTTAAACCTAAAGGGGTCAGGGTATTTAAATTAAAGATCCAACTGGCCTCTTTCTTTTTGAGTATCTTAACCCGATCACCTCCTCGGATATTTTAGGAGACGTGATCTATGACACGAAATTTGAGCTGACTAATATTATGTCTAGCGGATATGAAATGTTTTGGGATAGGCAATTCGATATTCTCATTCCTGATTGTGCTCTTGTGTTTTGTGATACGGGAGCGGATCTCTTGAATCGTTTCACCTACGTATAGAAGACCGCAAGGACATGATATGAGACAGACAACGTAAGATGATTTACACGTATAACGGTGTTTAATTTGATACACTTACCAGTTCTTGGATGATGGAATGTGTTGCCACGACTCATATTGCTGCAACAAGTGCAGCTCAAGCAAGGAAAATTCCCAGTCTTGGTTGGAAACAAGACCAATTGTTTCACAGGGTTTGCATCAGCCAAATAGGAACGTACTAATTTGTCTTTTAAATTATGCCCACGACGATAAGCCATTATCGGCAATGAAGAGAATTCTGGAACATTGCCATTCCCTTTGGAGAGCAATGGCCAGTGTCTCCTAATAATTCTCAGGATTTGGTCACTAACTGGACTATAGGTGGAGACAAATTGAATACGTGTACTTTCAGTAGCTCGAGGTTTAGAAGTAAGCAATTGATCCCGTGGAAGATGACGAACTTTTTCCACTAGAGGGACCAGCATATAAGCCGGGTATCCCCTCATAGTGAATTTGGAACACATTTGTTCTAACCTCTCGTCAATTTTCTCATTACTGACGATCCGTCTTACACGAAGGCGCTGGCTCCAAGGCAAGGAATCAATTGTCCTTCTCGGATGAAAACTGTCAAACACTAGTAGGTTATTTCTATCAGTGACCTTCGAAAAAGATCGGTCTCCAACACATTACCCTTTTTGATGACTAAAACATCTAAAAATTGCATTTCTGTAGTAGACGATGATAGAGTGAACCTGAGTTCTGGGAGGATCATATTGATTTCATTGAAAAATGAGGTCAGTTCTAACTCTGTGCCTTCCCAGATTAGGAACACGTCGTCGATATACCTCCACCATCCGCGCACGTGGTGCCAGGATGGGGAGGTATATATTCTCGTTGTTTCAATAAAATTCATGAAAATCACGGCGTATGTCGGGGCCACATTCGACCCCATCGCGGTCCCACGACATTGCCGGTAGAATGCGTTCTCGAAAATAAAATAATTGTTACTCAGGATAAACTCCAGCAGGGTAAGAATAAACTGGATGGTTTCATTATTCCATTCGGACCTTAACAGGGACTCACGTACAGCTTCTATCCCCTTTTCATGCGCAATTATAGTATACAGTGATACAACGTCTAGTGAAACTAGCATTGATTTATCACTAACAGTGACCTCTTTAATTTTATTTAGAAAGTCACTAGTATCACGTATATATTACAAGCCACTTGTCGCAAAAGGTCTTAAGATTTTATCCAAAAAGCGGGATATTATGCTGAACAGCGACTCTTTACTGGAAATGATAGGTCTCCCCGGTGGATCCACAAGATCCTTGTGGATCTTGGGTAGGATGTAGATAGTAGGTGTGATGGGATATGCCACAAGTAAGAAATCAGCAAGCTGTTGGTCAATGATGGCATGATTTAATGCCTCATTGATCAGAATACGTAATTGGGTCTGATATCGTAGAGTTCGATATTGCCGTAATTTCTCATATGTCAGAGAGTCATGGAGTTGTTAGCGAATTTCGTTAATATATTTTAACTTATCCATTACTACTACGGCCCCGCCCTTGTCCGCCGGCTTGATGATCACCGATTGGTTTTTACTCAAATTTCTAACCGCTGCTCATCCTTAGTCATGTTGGAACAACATGGTTTACACATTTTCAATAATCTCAAACGACGCACGTCTTGTTTGACAAATTTTCCAAATGTTTCTACTACATGGTCAGTGGATAAAGGTTGGAAACGACTAGCAGGGCGCAGGCCAATCTCCCTCAAGGAAAAAACCTCACGGGAATTGCTCTGCGTGTCGGTAGTTTGATTACTCATTGATGAACTAGAAAAATAAGATTTCAATCTAAGACGCCTCATAAATGCGTCCAAATCAACGTCCAGTTGGAACCAATCAACCATAGGTTTAGGGCAAAACGAAAGACCTTTCGAAAGTACAGATATCTCCAAGTCAGTAAGAATAGTCGAGGAAATATTTACCACTAGAGACCAACCGCTTCATTGCCGGTCATGTGTTCTTTCCTCCTCTGCTGCAGAGAGACGGCTGTCTTCAGGTACGTCCGTCTCCTTTCTGCAGTCACACGGGCGCATCAGCGCCAGTGTACGGATGCCGATGCGCCCATGTGGCTGAGCCCTTAACATGGTAATCCCTGAAATCTATTTGTGCCCCTACAAATGGTCAAATGGATAGGTTACATATTTGGGTGTAACCATGATGTACCCCATCAGCCAACTAGGTCCCACTAATTTTAAGTCTTTACTAATGAATCTGGAAAAGATATAAAAAATTACACCAACTTATGGGTCTCCTGGATAGGCTGTATTGCCATTGTCAAAATGTTTCTGTTGCCTAAATATCTATTTTGCAACCTTCCAGTGGCTATAACCAATATCATCTTAAGTCAAATACATAGCTTACTAATAAATTACATTTGGTGCAAGCAGAAGGCAAAGGTATCCTGCAAAGTATTATTTCTCCACCCCTCACAGGGAGCTCTAGGCTGCCCCTGTATAAAAAATTATTATTACACAGCATTGCTCGACCAACTAAAGAACTGGTGACTCGATAACTCATCCAAACATTGGATCCAGATCAAATCCAACATCACTGGATATTTTAAACTCTCAAATCTATTATGGGTTTCCATCACAGAAAGGGAATTATCAAACGGAAAAAACTCACAGAAAGCGGCCACATACTCACTGATACATTGATACAAGAGGACAGGCATATAAATCAGATATCCCTCAAACAAGCAGAGTCCAGACTGATATATGGAAGAGCCAAAAACAGGCAAATGCGAGGACACTCATTCACGATAGGGGGGTGCGCAAACAGGCACCTGATCTGCTCAAAATTATGCACTGAATTGCACGATTTTGCAAGGAAATCAACAACACCAGCGACTAGAGATGAACGAGCGTGCTCAGTAAGGACAGATTCTTGAGCGAGTATCGTCCTTACCGAGTACCTGTCTGCTCGCCCGCAAAGATTCGGGTGTCGGCAGGGGGCGGGGAGCGGCGGGGGAGAGTGGAGGGAAATGGGAGGGAGATCTCTCCCTCCCGCCCCCCACTGCCTCCTGCTCATGCCTGCAACACAGCGCTCACCCACGCCGGCACCCAAATCTTTGTGGACGAGCAGGCAGGTACTCGATAAGGACGATACTCACTCGAGTATCTGTCCTTACCGAGTATGCTTGCTCATCTCTACCAGCGACTAATTAGGCTACACAGCCTGTTAAATCCTAGCTCAGATGTGTCCAGCGCCAATGTGAAGGAGCGCAGAAGTGCAAAAAAGTACACTAATATGCACGAATATGCCTGTGATAGTGCTCCCTTCACAGTGCTATTATGTCACAATGGGGCAAATTTATCAAAACTGTCTAAGAGTAAAATAGTCTTTGTTGCCCCTACCAACCAATCACAGCTCAACTTTCATTTGACCACAACAGCTTCAGAAATCATAGCTCTGCTGTGATTGGTTTTCAAGGACAACAAGGAGAGTATTTCTTTTAGACAGCTTTGGTAAATGAGACCCAATAACTAATAAATCCTCCATATCCAGCAGGATTCGGGAGACAAGATTTAACACACTGACTATGTGGTGCAAAATTAAGACATAAAACCGATCCTGCAAAAACAAGCCCTCATACAGCTATGTCAATGAAAACTAAAGCAGTTATGGCTGTTGGAAGGCAAGTATAAAAACAACAAAAACGAGCTGTGCCCTTAATGGGGTTATCCAAGCTTCTTTATAAAACCTGATCCCCCAAGTGCTTCCTGCTCGTCCTTCACAGGAGGCTTAAAGTCTTTATGTTGACATATTGTTTTACAGGCTGCAGTCAGCCTCAGTTGTCTTTTAAACAGGCTGCTGCAGCCAATGGCATAGCTCAGCAATTAGCATTAGCTGCAGCCGCAGGTTTATGGGATGTCACAGGCTGACTGCAGCTTGCAAACAATACTTCAGCATGGAGACCCTGAGCAGCCAGTGGAGGGCAGCCGAGAGCGGTGAGTATGTGTTCTTTATTATGTTCTGCACATGGGGGACCAGGTTTTATAAAGAAGCTGGATCTTGACAACCCCTTTAAGTTATGCTTGAAGTATTGTAACTTTGAGAAGTAATCGTAGACTATTTGTATGTTTGAAAATAAGTAAATTAAATTAAAAATACAGTAGAAAATTAGAAAAAAAACTTCTTTACTCTGTTAACATTTATATACAGTACATTTTTATGTTGAGGTTTAGACTACAGTCGGTAAATTAGTAATCACAGTAATGCTATCTTTTCTTCTTCACAGACAGAACTGATAAATAAACCACAATGCAGGTGCACATGAAGAGCTAGAGCACAGCAATATATTGAGTAAACTGGAAGTGTTGGAACATTATGCTAATGGTCATTTATTTCAACTTTCACAAATAAGAAAAAGGGGTCATATTTTATTAATTCACTTACCTATCTGTGTAATGTCTACTCTGGAAAATCTAGTATAAATAGTAGCAGGTGTATTAATATCAGTGATCCATACAAAACTGTAGGATGGAATAATAAATGCATGTGGGTGCACAGAAAATCATTTATTTAGTGCTATTGCCTAATCTAGCAACAAGGCTCAGAAATAATTTAAAGGAGAAAGTATTTTCAAACTGTTAACCTCTGCAAAGCATTATTATTTACACTATGAATTAACAAACGGCCTTAGTGCTGCTCAGTATTTCAAAGTATGACTTATTTATCATATCTGTACTGCTGTGTATAAAAAGCTGCACGAGGATGGGTCACACAAGTGCGGTGGCCCGATAATAATATAAGAAATAAAGCAACATGTTTCGAAATATGGCGTGGCTTAGTTAAAGAAGCAGCTCTAGAAAATGTTCCACTAAGCATAAATAAAACTTCATGCACGGACCCTGTACATTAGGCCTCATGCACATGGTATGTGCGGGTTTCCGCAGCGGAAGACCTGGGAATCAGTACAGAAATTATTTTTAAATGCTTGCTAGCGATCGCAGTTGCACAGCGGATCGTCCAATCAGAAAAAAACACGTAAGCCCAAAGTGACTGCCTTCCCCCTCCTTCCCACCTCCCTGCTTGGTCTCCAAACAACCAGAGAGGTATCTGCCTACAAATCCACAAAAGCATTCGCAAATGAATTGCGGATATATTGCGAATCCCCTGCTTCAATAGTATTGGTTACAGAGCTCACTTTTCCACCATTCAGGAGCACACTGAGAAAATGCAAGCGAGTGGAAGTCAGTGTCAGCACTTTACAATGGTAATTATTGGATATACGGTTTATGCTGCTGCACATAAGGCGTCCATCACAAAGCCATCACAATTCTTGCTCAAGTGTCCAAATATTTAGGATAGTGTACATACTGCTCTGGTTGGCCAGCACTGCTCACGGGAGCCGCATTGGCCAATCCAAAAACAGCTTGAAGTGTCTGGTTTTCAGTACAGTGTGCACAAGGTAGTGGGAGCAGCATCATGACCACAGTAGCTCTTCTTCAAGAATAGACCAGCTTAGCTTCACATTCACATCAATGTCTTGGACTGTCATGGCTCTGTCACTGAGTCACGGATTGTCCTTTCTTGAACCACTTTTGATTGGTGATCTCCATTGCATACACACTAGAAGACCTGCTATTTTGGAGATGTTGTGACCTAATCATCTGGCTATCATAATGTGTTGATAAAGCCACTCAGATCTTTAGGCTTACCAATTTTTCTTACTTCAAACGCATCAATTTCAAGAAATAACAGTTCACGTGCTGTCTAATATATCCCACCCGGTTACAAGTGTCACTCCCATGAAATAATCATTGATATTCAATTCAGCTCTCAGTGGTTTTAATGTTATGGTATATTGGAGTACTATATAACTAACATATAAAACATAAAGCACACCCATGGAAACAATACACTTAATGTATATATGCAATCGCACAGCAGCACTCACTTATCCAATTTCCGTCAAACAGCGATATACTCTAGGAAGATGTCACGCCTCACCCTGGGTTGGATCCACACCTGCTCCAAATGTCCAATAAATAGTGCAATCAGAGGCAGCATCCACGGCAGTGATGTTATAACAAAAAGGACACTTTATTCCATCATGGTCCCATGAAACAACGTGGATAGATAGATAGATGGATAGATAGACAGACATATACACACATACATAGACACACATATACATACATACATACACACACACACATATATATACACATACATACACAGACATACACATATATACATACACATATACACACACATACATACCCTGTGGTCCGGACCACTTCTTCGTGTGAGCAGAGCAGCAGGACAAGCAGATGCAGCTGCTGTATAGCAGGAAGCAGGGGCGACACGATGATGATGACATCATCATTGTGCTCCACTCCTTGCCGAGCCGTGTGGCTGCCTCCATCCTCCTCTGCACTCTGTTGGCTTCCTCTATGGCTGGTTGCACTGGCTGCATGATCGCTGCAGTGCTGCCGACAGTGCAACCAGCCAGTAATACACTGAATGCGCATATGTATATGGTGGAGGACAGCCTATGGGCCCCCTCACCGCAGGGGCCGGGTCGCCATTGCAACCCCTGCAACAATGGATGTTACGCCTATGACAGGAGCTAATATCATGTAGGACCCCCCTCACTGATGAAGTGCAGCAACTCAACATGGCATCAGCTCCACAAGTGGACAGAAGATGTCTGTAGGTATGTTGAGTCATGCTGTCTGGAAAGCCACCTACAGTTCCGTAGTATCTGTAGGTGCAGGATTTGGGGTATGAATTCACCAATCCACCACATCTCATAAATGCTCGATTGGGCTTATGTTCAGCTAGTGTGCAGGTCACACCATTTGTAGGAACTCTCCAGAATGCTCCTCAAACCAATTCTAGACAACTTGGGCCCAATTGCATAGTGCATTATTCTGCTGGAATATGCAATCATGGTAGGGAATACATGAAGTCAATAAAGGGCTGCAAATGGTCACCAAACAGTGAAACGTCATCAATGGCGTGTTTAGGTGGGCCAGTGAATGCAACCCATGCCATGAGAAGACAACACATACCAGTAAGGAACCACCACTAGCCTGCACAGTGCCTTGTTGCCAACTCTGGTCCATGGCTTCTAGGGATCTGTACCACACAGGAACTCTATCATTATCCTGAAACAATTCATACCACAACTATTCAGCTCAAGCCTAATGTTGCCAATCCTCTAGGGACCAGTTAGCAACCTAACAAGTCCAGCTGAGGTTCTGTGTCCAATGTTGTGTTGCTAACAAAGGCATTTTGGTGGGTCTTCTGATCGCATATCACATATAAAGAAAGGTGCACTGATCTGCTGGATATGCGTTTAGGGACACCTGCATTGAATGTAGATATGATTTCTGCTAGGGTTTCTTGTCTGTTCACAAGGACAGTTTTTGCAAGATACTACTAGTTGTAATCATTAAGCACCTATGGGCAGCCACTGCATTGTCCACTATGGGTGGTAATGCCTTCAATGGCATGACACTGTGGATTGAGAAATTTAAATGCCCATACAACGTTGGAAATGATCTAGGAACCACTATCATGCTTTGTTTGAACTCCGATAATTTTTGCCACCTTGCCATAAGCAAGCTGACCAGTGTTCAGCCTCACTGACAACTTGTATCCCCCAAGCCATCACCTGAGGTAATACTACTTCAATTTACATACTGCTATAGTATGTCAGTGTATATTCAAACACTTAGAGGCAGTCAAACCCTGAAAGATTTTAAAGATACAACATTGATAAGCCTGAGACGTAATAAATGAGCTAACACAACAGTAGTTTATGGGGAAAACAGTGCAGCACACTATACCTTCTTGTTTTGTCTATCAAGAGGTAAAGATGTCCACAAACATGCTGATAGATTTTACGGGTTTTTCTGGGGCTTAAAAATAAAGTGAAAAGGGCTTAAAATGAATAAAAATGGTAGCTTCCCATCCAGCGCTGCAACCCCGATGCCTGCTGCACAGGAGCCCAGTAGAAGTTGTGGGTGGTCACATGCTGTTCATTGTGCATGTGACCACTCAGACACTCACAGGTTTCAGCAGCCATAGAAGAATCACCACGGAAGCCAGAGCAATCCCGTGCACAATGAACAGCATTTGAGCACCCACCACTTCTTTCGGGTTCTGTGTGGAAGGCACTGGGTATACAGCGCTGGATGAGGAGCCGCCAGTCCCAGAAAACCCATTTAAAGGGCAAACATTATACGAAAATGGTTAAATGCTTAAAAAAAAGCTTCTGAAAAACCTTTCCTGATGTCACCAAAGATGATCTAATCCTGTCCCTAGCACTAAATACTATACATGGCCTTAAATGGACATAAATTTTAAAACAACGTATGCTTATCTAACAGTCTGTATGTGCAATCTCAATCTTCTAATATACTTTTTTATTTTACCACTGAAAGGCAAATTTAAACTGCCTTCCACTAAGGTCTCCCTTCCAGCACCTTGGAAAGCCATTGCCTGTAGTAAGGCATTTAGCTTTTCTAGTAACAGAGAGATGGGGATGCTGCTAATTACTAAATGCAAAAGAGTGAGGGGCATTCAGATGTTGCCTTACAGCTGATTGGAGCAGGGCTATGCAAAGCAACATAGGAAGCGTGGAAGAGGAAGTCCTGACCAGTACAGTACTGGCAGAATGGCTGGGTTAGGACATGTTCCCACATGTAAGAAGATTACAAATAGTAGCTCAGAATAAAAATAGAAAAATCTACATTAAAAACTGAATGGATAGAGCTTTAACTGGGTACAAAAAGGAGCAAAGCAGTAGCCAATGAGGACATGGGCTGTTTTTAAATTTGTTTGAAAGCCCAGGTACGATTTAAGCCTATTGGAGATCATGTTTTGGAGTTCTACCTAGGGGCGTAACTACACTCGATGTATTAGGTGCAGTTGCACCCTGGCCCTAGAGCCTTTGGGGGTCACATAAGGTATTTCTTTCCCATATGGTGAGACCAGTACTATAAATGAAGCATTAAAGTTGAGGACTCTGTTACAAATTTTGCACTAGGCAACTACAAATTACACCTCTGGTTCTACCATACATTTTTAGAAAAATTTTAGAGCATTTAACCCATCTCCCTTGTGCCGATGTAGTGGCCCGAAGTGCATAATATCTGGCCCCTCCATAATTGTCTCACATTTCATGTCTTTAATGTGGATACTCTGTGCAAATTGTCTTGTCTTTAGTTATGTGTATTGCCCAGCTGCAGCATGTAGGCAGTTAATGTCTGTAAATGTCTGGGATATGTCTGGAAATTGTAACAAGTTATGTTGTCACGTGAGTATGCAAGGTATATATGCAAGTCACAGGAAAGAAAGGGGAGATTCCATTGCTTCAATGGTTGAGTGTGAAGGGAGAGTGACGGCCACATGGGGGTACCTTCAACCCTAATGTGGTGAAGAATGGAAGAGGAGGAGAGGTACCCTGATGACCTAATTCCAGAACCTCAATCCTAGGAGAGAGAGAGAGTCCGCCATGCAGTGTTCAGAAAACCATCTACACGTGAGTGTCAGTGGAGTGTCTTGTCCTCCTCCGGTGTGTGTGTCCAGGAGCAGAGTTATACAGATAACTTGGACTGTAGGCCCGGTGTCATCCTGTGTTCTCTTCCCAGACCTCTGTAATTTGTTCTTCCTGCACTGGTGTGTGAATTTATCAATTCTGAAAGTAAAGTTCCAGTCACTGACCATTCCAAGCAGCTGAAGTTATTAAGTTAACTGTGTGTGGACTCTCTTGCTTTTCCCGTCGGACATCCTATGGGGTAAGGAATGGTGGCATCACCCATATACCACCTATTCAGGTAACCGCTGGCCCAGCGTTGCCTGGAAGAGGCCTGGCCGCACCTTGGCCAAGGTTACACGCGCCCCTCAGGGGAGGAGTTGGTAGTGCCACCGTGACATCCCTGACACCTACCCCTGCCTTCTCCTCAGTGGTGTGCCTTGTGTCCCGGTCATTGCACTGAGTTCTCAATTTTGCTCTAAAAAGACATACAGGAGAGGAAATGTGACACGTAAGGTGCTTTTATTCTCATAACTGAGGGGGAAAAAGTCTCAAAAATTACACCAAACTGCACCATATGAACATGGTCTTCATTCTCTTATTACCATATTCACTTCTTTCTTAACTACTCCCTTCAATTTTCTCCTTGACCAAACAACATACAGTAAGATTTAACTCAGGTGCCTCCTCTGCCAATTTCAAAGTCTTTAGTTTACTAATAAGTACATTCTAACAAGGCGTTTCACATTCACTCAGTATCAACTCTTAGTTTCATTAATTGCTAATTAGAGGTGCCTAATGAATAGGGGAATACAATAGATAAGTGGTAATTAGGGGATATTAGCAAGAGCTTTGGCAGCTAATATGTACCCAAACAATCATATTTTCTAGAATAAATAGCTGTTATTTTTAATACCACAGTTCAAGGAAAGAATACAGAATATGCATACAGGTAAATGGAAGCAACATATCTTCAAGACAACACGCTGTACAATACAGGGCACTAATAAACCTGTCATATTGAAAGTAAATGGGTTTCTGAGCACAGAGGATTTCATGAAAATTGTGTTATTTTATGTCTGATAGAAAAGATGTAGCAGAGGAGGGACCCAATCAATTTTTTTGTTCTATATTGTTTCAAAATTGCTTGTCCCACAGGTTCTCAATTGAAGGCAAAATCTAGGTTATATGGGTCACAAGAGAGATATTGAGGATATATAAGTTAGAGAAACCTGTACACACAGAAGAAAATGAAAACACTGAAGTACGTAATTGACTTAATAATCATTTTTTATCTTCTTTTGGTTATGTTCCATTTATAATAGCTCTGCTGAGAATTCACTGCCTGAAGATGTCTGTAGAATTTATATCACTCTCCTTGAGCTTTAGATTAACTGAGAATTACTGTGGTATTATTTCTGCTAATACGTTTTCCGACATTAGCATCAGGAAACAAAGCAAAACAAAGCGCAGAGTACACAGCAAATGTTTGTCTTTCTTAGCACAGCCACTCCAAAAATGTGTATATGTCCTAATTTTCTTAATCGAAATTCACAAGGGTTTTCAAATCTATCACACTACATGACATTCAAAAGCTGAGCCGTAGAACACTAGATAGAAAAAAAGGCAGTATGAATTTCTGAGCTAAAACTGTCCTAGCCAGTCCTATTTTCATCTATTGTTTTGAACTTTTCTAACACATCAAGCTTCAAGCAAAAAAAAAACATAAAAAGAGGGACTTATAATTAAAGTTATGACAAACTTTTCAGATCCCACCTCAAACCTAATAAAGTTTTTCCCGCAAAGAGTACACTGATACTGTTGTTAGATGGTGGAAGAGCTTGCTTGTTTCTTCACTGTAGATATGAGTGACCAAACCATTCCGACGGGCACTCTAGCAAGTACCAAACCTAAGCCACACCAGCTTGTCATGACATGGCCATTCCAGTGGCCAAGGAGGGAGAGACTTGCACCAGGAAGTAGTCCCGTCTCTTTGATGATGCAGGCAATGACACAGCTAGCATTTCATTTGCCCAGAAGATATGAAGGCTATTAGGAAAATGGATAGGGGCTAAGCCCTGCCCCCAATGTGATATAGCTAGTGCATCAGGTAGAGAATTGAGCTGTATAAAACCACCAAACAGTGCCATCTTGCCCATTAACGTGACACTATAGCAAAAGGACTGATTAAAGTGGCGGAGGCCAGCACCAACAGTAAGACGGCAGTGCATGCCACAAGTGCGGCCGCATTCCCACCTGGGGAGTGGCGAGAAACCCAGATAACGGAGAGGCTGTGAAAAAGGTCTACACAGCAGGTGCTGTGCAGATGAAAATGAAGAGCTTACGTAAATCTCTGCAGGCACAAAACAAAGACGCTCCCACGCATAAGGAAAAGAGAGAGAGATTAAGAGCAAGTGTAGAGGAATTAAAGATCGCTCCTGATTTGAGAGATACTCCAGGGGTCAGCGTGTGCAAGATGACAAATATTCTGGGATGAAAGAGTTATTCTAGCTGGTAGTTGGTGTGTGTATGCTGACATAGACACCAGGGAAAGACTGTGTGAAATCTGTCCCAGCTAGAGAAAGAGAGAATAAGCAAGTGGAGAGACTGAGATAGCGACAGAACCAGAGAGCCAGAATCAACAAAGAGAGAGACTGATGTGAGTGCTGTGAAACGAAAGATGAACTGCTGTAAAGGGAAGATAAAGCCAAAGTCAGGTGCGAAAAGTCAGTAACCGAATGATAAGTGCTCTTGGGTGCAATATTGGAAGGAAGTCAAAGTAATTGTACGCAAGCAAAGGAGAGCTGATAGGCGCTGAAAGAGAAAACAGCTTGGAAGAAAATCGGCAAACCAGAGAGAGAGTGGGCCAACAGGGAGAAAGTCATGGGACCAAAGAAATGTAGGAGCTCTGGTCCTTGTATGCCAAAGAGTGGAGGTCTTACTATAGAGAGAGTCTGTAAGTCTTATTCATTTACTGTTGCATGTGATTTGGAGTTACACCAGGCTTGCTTTGCCACCAAAGTGTCTGTGAGGCAGTACTAAAAAAGTTTTATCCCTTTATGAGACTGTGCCAGAGTGGGCAGTACGGCTGAGCCTTCACAGACCATCCACCTGCACTGTCAGCCACAGTACTTCAAAAGACAGTAACCGTTCCATCCAGTCCCCCAATAACACTGCAGCCAGTATCCGAATAAGAGTACCAGACACAGTACCAGCTGCAATGCTCCCATTAGTGCCAGTCATTATACGTACCATGTCCTGATGCCCATCATAACTACCAGCCACAGCACCCCCTTCAGTATTTGCCATGGAACTCCTATTTGAGGCAGGTATAATGCTCATATGAGCATATACCACAATGCCCCTTGTCAGTGTGAACCATAATGCTAACCCAAAAAATAGCAACAAAACCCTAAAGAGTGTATACTAAAGCTACTAGTTGCTCCAACGCTTCTTATTTTTACAGACTGACATCAGTATGGACAGTGTTTGCATATGCTGCCTATTCAAAAGTGCTAGTAATTATTAGGATTTTATAGTACCAGTGCTTCTGGTGGCGCAATGTGCCACACAGCTGTGCTGCAGGCATGTCACACACACAGCACTGCTGCATACATTGTTCATCCCATACAACAGGGATCAGAAGCAGAACAGCACTGGAGATGAAAGACCTTTAATGACTTAACTGTCATGCTCCGCCCCTGATCACATGATGGTGATGCTTAGCTAGAGTGAATGACTTACATGCTCCGCCGCTGATCACATGACGGTAACATCATCTAGGGTCCTGCATCCTTGTGCAGATTACAGGCAGACTACAGACCCCCTGTGGCCTCAGTTGCTATGTAATACTAACGAACACCTAGCTGGACAGCAGCTGTATGTGTACAGTTCCTGTGATGAAGTCACCGTCATGTGATCAGGGGCAGAGCATGTAACTCCCTCACTGGGGATGAAGCACCTTTGATGATATCACCATCATATGATCAATGGCAGAGCATGTAAGTCCCTAATAAACCCACTAACTCACGCACGGATAGTTTGATAGGGTTCACTCTGCATGGTACACTAATAAATAGAGCATGCTGTGTTCTATTTCACGTATATATCTACATGCTCATATGCATGGATCTATGAAAGTCCATTTATTTTCATTGACTTCATTCACCATGCATCATGTGGCTGTACATCACACATGTAATACACAGTGAAAAAAGCATGTGTACATGTGGCCTTATACACATAGTAAACATAGTATGTAAGGCCGAAAAAAGACATGTTCATCCAGTTCAGCCTATACCCCCAATGTTGATCCATAGGAAGGCAAAAAAAAAAACAATTAAGTAGAAGCCAAATTTCTCTATTTAAGGGGGGAAAATTCTCCCTGACTCCAATCCAGCAATCTGAATAATCCCTGAATAAACATTCCCTTTGAAGTTATTAATGATTATAACTAGAGATGAGTGAGCACTAGAGATGAGCGAACACGTTCGGCTCCGCCCCTTTTTCGCCCGAACACCGAACTTTGCGAACACTTCAGTGTTCGGGCGAAAAAGTTCGGGGGCCGCCGTGGCAGCGCGGGGGGGTGCGGCGGGGAGTGGGGGGGAGAGGGAGAGAGAGAGGGCTCCCCCCTGTTCCCCGCTACTGCCGCCCGCGCCGCCGCGCATCTCCCCGCCCCCCGGCGGCACCCGGACACTTACGCGCGAACACTGCAGTGTTCGGCAAAGCCGGTGTCCGGGTGCGGATGTGTCCGTAACGGACACGTTCGCTCATCCCTAGTGAGCACCAAAATGCTCGAGTGCTCGTTACTCGAGTCGAACTTTCAGTGATGCTCGAGAGTTCGTTTCGAGTAACGAACCCCATTGAAGTCAATGGGCGACTCGAGCATTTTCGTATATGACTGGTGCTCCGCTAAGGTTTTCATTTGTGAAAATCTTAGCAAATCACCAAAGTCATGTAAAAAACACAGAAATGGATAGGGCAGGCGAGGAGCAACATGCAGGGCTGCATTTCGGGCTCCGAGGTCTCACTATTAAGCCACAATAGCCCCCGCACTTTCAGCATAAAGATCGTTCTCCTCTGCCACAGCTGTAACAGCTGTGGCAGAGAAGAACGATGTTAGCCCATTGAAAGCAATGGGCTGCCGTCGAGCGCGGGATGAATTTTCGAGAAGGGCTTAAAAATATAAGCCCTTACCTGAAAATCATCCTAAAGTGTGTAAAAGTTAAAAAAAATGTATACTCACCTTTCCGCTGCAGCCGGAGTTCAGCCGCGTCTGGCCAGCAGTTCTCCTGAACTGCTTTCTGTAGTATTCAGCAGGTGGGGATTTAAAATCTGATTGGCTGAATGACATCTGAGAGCTGCCCCTGATTGGTCCCTGCGCTGAGCCAATCAGAGGCAGCACTCACTCACCCATTCATGAATTCATGAATGGGTGAGTGAGAGCTGCCTCTGATTGGTGAGGCTGTGACCAATCAGAGGCAGCTCATTCAGCAGGCGGAGATTTTAAATCATTCTCGGCCAGACCAAGCATTCTCATTTTATATACCAACCTTTTATGTGGCACAGTATCAAATGCTTTGGAAAAGTCCAGATAAATAAGATCCTGTGACTCACCCCAGTCCAGTCCAGAACATACTTCTTTGTAGAAGCTGATCAGGTTGGTTTAACCGGGGCGATCTCTCATAAACCCATGCTGATATGGAGTTATACAGCTATTTTCCTTGCGGTACTCCATGATAACATCTCTTAGAAACCCTTCAAACATTTTACCCATAATAGAAGTAAGACTTACCGGCTTGTAGTTTCCAGGTTCGCTTTTTGAATATTGGCACCACATTGGCTATGGGCCAATCCAATGAAAGTACCCCATCACTAAAGAGTTCTTAAATATAAGAAACAACGGTCTATATATCATATTACTTATTTCTCTTAGAACCCATGGGTGTATGCCATCAGGACACAGCAATTTGTCTATTTTAGATGGCTCTGCACTTCTTCCTGGGTTAGACTAGTGACATTTATTGGAGAGTTTACATTACAACTCTGCATCTCATCTAAGATTTCATTTTCCTCTGTGAATACCATGGAGAGAAAAAACTATTTAATAGATTTGTTTTCCCCAAATCACACTCTACAGTTTCTCGTACATTATTTATTAAAGGGCCAACACTTTCAGTATTCATCTTTTTTCTATTTATATACTTAAATAACCGTGACCGGAGGCTCCTATTTTCTCCTTTGTCATAGGTAGTATCTTGAATGGCCACCTCACATCCTCCATATCCCTCATGTTATTTAAAGTCCCAGCAAGTGCCTGCTCCTTAGTAGTGATTGACATGAAGCTCCTCCTCTTTTACAAGACTTTCTTGAGCAACTGTACTTTATAATGTACTACAAAATATGCTTTACAATGTGCTACATGGTAAACTGCCATGTTCATCATCTGCCTTCTTCATCTTCAAAAATAATTCTGCCACAGTTACAGTATGCATTGCAGTGTTCTACAGTATTTGCAGCAAAAACTTATAGTACTCACCAATGCTGCTGTAGAACATTTTTCTGAAGAGTGGTTGAATTTCATAAAGCCAATCAGTAACTGTTAAGAAGCTGTCCCTTGTTCCAAAAAGGGGTTCTGCAGCAGTTGCAGGTATATTGTAAGGCTTGAAGAACTCCTCAAAACCTATGTATTTATCAACAGGTAGCAAATAGTCTACCACTGCATTTGGAATCTGTCTTCTTTTGGTATATTTTTGTTTGAAGGTCAGACAAATAATTTGTTGGTCTTCCATTGATCCAGCTATATAAAAGGTTTATCTCTGTAGCTATTTCTTTCTTGTAATAACGTTGTAAATATTATATTGGCTTGAAAACATTTATGGGCTAATATAAAAGCATGTTTATAATCTCTGTAAACATCATATTAAAACACTTAATCATGAAATCCTTATAGTGTGTCGTTCAGATAAAGCACCCCCACACACACTCACTGAAAGAACTTCAGAAAAAGTATATATATATATATATATATAGTCAGTGGAAGCACGTTGATTAATTTTAATGGTTTAAAAGTTAAATAAAATTACATATATAACTGATGAGGAAAGTATTAAATACGCTGATTTCAATAACATTATGGGGAAGCACTTAAGTTTCTAGGTCATGCTCTAAATAAGTACATTAGTTAAAAATATCTTGACATTTCATATGACTTTCAGCATATGCACAGTATTTAACCTGTTTATGTCTAAATCTATGCACCAATATGACTTGTACAAGTGTTCAAGGATTTTCCCCATGCCCTTACAATATTTCAAAAGTAATATCTATATGTTTTGTTTTTTTGCTCTGACCACATGAAATGTTATGCATTTTTGTTGTTCTTACAGAATAGATGCTAATGCAACCTGAATTGCAATTTACGGAAATTGGAGGAAAAGGTAAATGAAAATGAATTTCAAGATGACTATTTCATAAATAGAAGATCATCACTTCCTGGTTACGGGATTCATAAATCCCACCTCCAGGAAGTGATGGCTCTGATTGGTTCATCGCGCGCTACTCAGCCAAGCAGTACAGTGCTAAATGAAGCAATCACAGCCGTCGCATTGGTTTATTGAGCGCTGCATTGATTGGCTGACAGCGCTCGAAGAACCAATTAGAGCCATCGCTTTCTGAAGGCTTGATTTATGAATCCCGTAACCGAGGACTGCACGGACTGTGCCGGAGCTCTGGTTAGCAGCGGGAGGGACCTGGACTGGGCCTGCTAGGTAAAGTATTCCTTTTTTTATGTAATCTAGCCAGGGCTTATTTTCAGGGGAAGGGCTTATATTTCAAGCCCTCCCCAAATCCATAAAAGTCAGGCTAGGGCTTATTTTCAGGATGGTCTTATTTTCGGGGAAACATGGTACCATCTCCACATTACCTACTTTATTCTAACATACATTTGTGTGACAGTGCATGCAGATCCGCTAATGTTGCCTTCTACTGCTTTTTGTGGCTTTTAGCGCTTCAGACAAGCGTATGTGCAAATATACTCGCCTCCAAGTATTTGCGCAGTGAACAAGGTCGATTTGCCTGCATGTCGCCACATTGTACTGTTCTTTTTTGCACATGAAGGGCCCATTTATATGCACACAACACGCTCCATCCCTGATTTGAATTGCAATTTAGCCTAATGAGGTCCTGATGTGTTCTATCTTTCTCGGAATTGCGCAGCGTATTGTGCATTTGTGCACCTGCATTGCCTTTTACGGAACCCTTTGGTGCACAAATATGTAGAAAGATAGAACAGGTACTATTTTTTTCTACATGATCAAAACGCATGCAAAGAAATCGCTAATGAGAATGAACCCATTAACATCAATGGATTCGATTCTCTGCGTATTGTGAGCTCTAATTCCGTGCACACAATGCGTGGTGCAAATACATTTGCGTGAAGCCGTCCTCATACATAACATTTACCACTACTGTGTACTGTATTTTCCGGCGTATAAGATGACTTTTAAACCCAGGAAAATCTTCTCCCAAGTTGGGGGTCGTCTTATATGCTTAGGTTTTTTTTGGAACATTTAAACCAAAAAAAAAAAACCCCAAAAAAGAGCTATCTTCTGGACGTAAAAGACATAATAAAGAAAACGTCCAGGATCGATACTGATCTTGAAGTGTTACTGTATGATACAATTTCACATTCCCTACCGGATAGCGTATTTTTTTGTTTGTGTGTCCATAAGGTTTTTAAGCAATATTTATTAAAAGTTAATTTTTATGAATTTATATTTTTGGGTCCTAAAAGTGAGCTTGATTAAGTAACTGGGGACCTTACTGCCTCTGTGAAGTCGTCTTATATGCTGGGAATACACTGTAGAAAAAAAATCAATACTCCCCTCCTGAGGCGCTGCTGCAGGCTGTCTCTCCCTCCTCCACACCAACAGAGCGTTGCTTTCTGGAAGCGGGGCTTGAATGCCCCGTCTCCAGAAAGCTAATGCTCTGATTGGCTAACTCAGTGCAGCATCAGCCAATGAAAGCCGGCGCTGGGTTAACCAATCACAGCCATTCAATGATGTCATTGAATAGCTGTGCTTGGTTAACGCAGTGCCGGCTTTCATTGGCTGACGCCCTGCTGAGTTAGTCAATCAGAGCATTAGTTTTCTGGAGGCGAGGCATTCAAGCCCCACATCCAGAAAGCAATGCTCTGTCAGCGTGGTGGATGGAGCGACAGCCTGCAGCAGCGCCGCAGGAGGTGAGTATTGATTTTTCTTTTCTACAGCGTATTCCCGGCATATAAGTCGACAGTTGGGAGTCGTCTTATACGCCCAGTTATCTTATACACCTGAAAATACGGTACTTTTGGTCTCATTTTGCACTGAATCTCTGTCTTACATATTGCTCCCCTGTTGTAACATGTATCGCACTAATACATTTATATAATGTTTGCATGATATTTGCTTTTTCCTCAATATTCATAGTGTACTAGTACTGCAAATATATTGGATATATAGAAAGGAATTCTCAAAACTTTTACAATGTTACATTTTAAAATACTTAAAAATATCAGCCTATGACATACCCATTCTGCTTTTCTTGAGATGCGCTTGTGTTTGTCATATTCCCAGGGTCTGACTGCAAGAATACACAATCAATTATTTCAATTTCATTATAATGTCTGGAATTGCAGCATTAATCACATGAAATATAACATTTGGCACATTTTACAAAGATATTACAAATCCAGAAATAGCTTTGAGAGTTAAACAATACCTGATAATGTACTGTAAATCACAGAGTAGTTTGTGTGAATATACTCAATTGTGCTACATGTTTCTACTGTGAAAATTGGTTCAGTAATGGACTGATACACCAAAGTGTGCTGATTGACGCTATTTAAGCCAAAGGGGCTGTTGTTTTCTACTAAAGTTCTGACAATTTTTGAACTTGGCAAATCAATAGTTGATGTTCTGATGGTTTAAAACTTTCAAACTCAGTTGTTCATTATTTATACTTTACAGTGGGAGATGCTAACAGGGCATTTGAATGAAACATAGTTTTTTCAAAGATAACCATATACTAAATGAACTGAAAAAACCTATCCTGCTTCCTGGTAAATGTCTCTTGTGCATATATGTGTTTGGATATGCTTTTTGTTTGTTTGTTTTGAATGAAAAGAAAAAGTACAATACTGTACAAACCTTTTAGGCAGGTGTGAAAAAGTAAGAATGCTTTTGGAAAAAAGAGGTGTTAGTTTATTTTTGTCAATTAACAAAATGCAAAGTGAATGAGCAAAAGAGAAATCTAAATCAAGTCAATATTTGGTGTGACCACCTCTTACCTTCAAAATAGCATCAATTTTTCTGGGCACACTTGCACAAAGTCAGGGATTTTGCAGTATTATAGACAGGTGTCTGATTAACCAATTATACCAAACAGGTAATAATGAGTAGCATATTGCTATGTAGGTTGAAATACAGTAATTAACTGAAACAGCAGAGTAGGAGGCTTAAAACCGGGTAAAGAACAGCCAAACACTGCTACAAAGGGGAGGTTGTGGAAGACAGTTTCATGTTTCATACACCATGGCAAGACTGACCACAGCAACAAGACATAAATAGTTATACTACATCAGCAGGGTCTCCCCTAGGCAAAGATTTCAAAGCAGACTGAGGTTCAAGATGTGCTGTTCAAGCTCTTTTGAAGACACACAAAGAAACAGGCAACATTGAGGACCATAGACTTCAGTGGTTCGCCAATGATACTCAGTGCAGCAGATGAAATATACATGATGCTTATTTGCCTTCAAAGTCACAAGATGTCCAACAGTGCAATCAGTTCAAAACTGGCAAAAACTAGTGAGACCAAGGTATAGCCATCTAATGTTTTATGAAGTCTGGCCAAAAGTGGACATCATTAAAAACCATACCAAAAACCATACCTTTGATTTAGAAATAAGGCCAAGGGACTCAGCTATGCACAGAAACAACTGCGTTGTAGAAAAATGTCAGAATGAGCTCTTGACTGATGATGCAAAATTTGAAATATTTGCTTGTAATATAAGGCAGTTTGTTCATCAAAGGCATCATCATTCTTCATGCTTGAGAAAGACGCTGCAGAGCATCGAAACGCATTGCATCCATGTTATATTTGTTTTTGTCTGTCGGAATAAAAAAAGTTTTATCTGGCACTATTAGTGGTCACTTTGGGGTGCCTGTTGCAATGAGCACAGGGAAACTTTTTTGTTTTTGGTTTTGGCACATCTGTTATTGTGCCACTGTTTTGGAAAGTTGGCAAATATTTCCCAAGTGTCTCTCTTGCATCCACAGGATAAAAATGGTCTGTAGAGCAGACCGAGACTTTAGGTGCTAGTGGAGTGTTCCCCACATGGAGCCTCTACTGGGCACCAGGTAAGTCCCTTTTATTCTTTCCCAATGCGACTAACCTTTATAGAGGCAATTTATATCTCTTATTGCTGAGCGCTGTCCACATCATTGCTTGTATCTTGAGTTTACATGAAGAGACAGAAGGATCTAATCAAGCTTACATCCACAGAAGATCTGTAGTCAGTTCTCCAAGATGTTTGGAACAATCTTGTTAGTGCAAACCAATATTTGCTATACAACATGCTATTGGGGTCCAAATTCAATGTTAGAGGTAAGCTGAGCTCAGGAGAAAAACTATCACTACATCAACTCTTAGCATGATCAAAGTTATCTGTTTATTGATTGACAGACTGCAGCTTTTATAGAGACACATGATCTAATTAAAATAATTCAAATCTGTTATAATTTATTTATTACCATTGATCAAAGAAACATAAACATGCAAGATAAGGAATTTAATATCTAAGTTGCTGAATGAAAAGCAGTGTAGATGCAGTAGAACACAATCTCTGAACACAAGGGTACTTTAATTATACACAATAATTGTTTAGAGAGAGAAAGGAGAACAGGGCACAATGACCCAAAACATTCAATCTAGGGCCTTAGAATGTTCTAATCATCAAGGTCCCTTCTTATTGTTCAATACATTGTAGCAAATCCTGCTAAAGGAAAAGTACAAAATAATGAACACAGAAGATGGCTACTTGCTCACAAAATGGCTATGCATAAGAGAGAACATGGAGTCATATTCATTTCACTAACCTCCCTGCTGAGTTCCTTCAAAAACTGTGTACAAGTGTACCTAAAATAATTGATTGTTCTGAAGGCAAAGGGT